>NC_079339.1:1848504-2588504 GCF_029582105.1 Oenanthe melanoleuca
TGAAAGTTCAGGGTGAGGAAGACTCACATTACTTTCTCTTTTCATGAGCCCTCCCCATAAAAAAGACCACAGACCCAACTGAGAAAACAAACCACACATGCTAAATAGCCATTCCAGCTAATTACCATAGCAAGTGGGGAATGGGAGGTGCTGGTGTTGTGAATTATGCAATCATTCAAAATTTCTGTAAATAAATAGACTTTGTAATCACTTGTGATTTCGCAGGGCATTTTAGGGGATTATCCCATCCAGCTGCCAGGAGCTGGATTAAACATTCACTTTCTAACTCTAAACTGTTAGAGAGTCTCTTGTCTGTCACAGTTGGGTATCAGTAACAGATCAATACCCACATTTTAGTACATCAACAGCATTTGTGCTGCTTCAACATTCTCAAACACAAGTGTAACACGTGCAAATCAGGAATTGTGACAATGCAGACATGCTACAAATATTGGGAAGAAATTATATGATGCAGGGTGGGGTGTAATAGCCTTTTATGTTCTACACTGTTTGCTGGGAAAAGTAGCAGGGACACTCTGTATGTCAATGAATCACTTAGAAACAATTAGAATTCATGTGTGAATTCTTGTCTTAGTTGTGGTTTCAATGGCAGTGCAACTGTGCCAGGAAGAGTGTGGTCCCCTAAACAGTGGCATCACTGTGAGGGACCCCTGACAAGGGACAGCTTATTTCAGCTAGAGAGACTGAAACTCCTTTGTTCATGCTGTCACATGAAGATTTCTGAAGAACTAAGTTTTAGGAGTTTTCCTGACAATGTCACCACAAATCCAGTCCTGCCCCTCGCAGAGAACACCCTGGGCACAGCTCAGGGGTTTTACCCAGAGCCCAAAGAGGAGCTGCAGGTGTTTGTGCAAAGTTAACCTGGGAACAGGGAATGATGCACATTCTCCAAAGAGCAGACAGTGTTTGGGAAGCTTGGCTTGAAGGGTTACTCTCAGTGATTCCTGCTGTACCAAGAGAAATCACCTCCCTGATTTTTTTTGGCTTCAACTCTGAAACTCAGAAAACTCAGAAAAAAACCATCACATTGCAAGAAGTGGAAAGTGGAATACCACACTTCAGCTGTACTTTGTAAGATAAGTTTTACAGCCCAGAGTTTTTTAAATATATGTTTTAAACCAGCAACTGATTCCTCATAATTCTTTAAATTCTGTAAAATGCATTGACCATGCCAGGATAACTGGGATGAGCAATAGGATGTGTGCCTCCTTCTATACATAGCATGTGCTAGTGCTTAAAATAGCCATAAATAAAAGAATACAACAGGATGTTCTTGTTAAAATTCCAGCACTATTCTGATTATTTCAGTGTTCTGCAGCTCTTAGTGTGGCTTTTTTTTTTTTTCCCTTTTCTACACCTGAATAGATAAGTGACTGTGCCCTCAAGCTTTTGCAAGTTAAAGGACAATCATAAAATATATTTATTCCTTTTTAGAGAGAAATGTCAAACTGGTTTTCTTCTTCTGTTATCATCCACTCAGAAAAGAGTTACACTGCTAGTGAAAACTGATAATAAATATAAGTCAAATATTAATTTGCTATCTCTGTTTTAAGTATAGATATATTTTGTATTTAATGAAAGTATGGCAAGGTATTTATCTTTAAAAAAAAGATAAAAATTAAGATAAAAATTAAGCATTTGCACATTAGAATTTAACCATAATTTACATAGTCATGGTTATACAGATAATATCTAGGTCAAAACCACAAACTCAAATTCAGGCTTCCCAAGTGGCACACACATCAGACTGTGGGAGGAGGAGTTCAACCTCACCATATGATCTTAAATGAAAAAATTTGTAGGAAATCTTCAACTAACTACTCTTCCTTAATTTCATTCCTTCATTTTGATTGCACTGTTGTTTGTGTTGCTAGAATAAATAAAAATCAGACACATTTTATAAGGCTGACTATAAAATGCAAAGGTAGTTTGTGTCAGTGCAGCCAAAGAGCCTCTGAAATCATAATATCCTGACTGGATGATTAATAACCATGGTCCTTCTATTTGCTCATGCCTGCAAAAATGTGAGTGGAATCCCACACAGACCTATTAGTACCCAGTGCTGAAATAAATCAGATTTTCTACTAAAACTCACTGGTGAAGCCATTAGACCCCCACAGAATGTTTAAAATATATCACATTTATACAAGATGCATATTCACAGCCCACATTAAGGCAGCTTTGATTTATCAATGGAAAAGCTGACATGAAGATTTTGGAGGTGAGTAATAATAATAATCATTTATTTTTCTCATATTTTAAAATCTATTTCAATTCTTCCTATCACTTTCTGAGGTGTGCCATTTGCTATCCTATCAACTGAAACTTGTAGCTGTGATAAATAGAGGCCACTACACCTTAATGCAACCATTATATAAAATCATACACAGTTCCTGTGTGATAGAAGGAGCTAGAGGAACATGAAGAGGGAAAAAAAAAACCCTGCAGTGAGAGACTGGCTTTATACACCTCTTGAAAAATTCTTGTGCTGCAGCTTTATCAGTTATGTGAACATTAATCTATAAGCTTTGGGATGCATTGCATTAATTTATCTATATCAACAAAATTATGCCCATGAATTCTTTTGTATACTGATTTCTTAGACACGTATTATAAGATTATTTTCTTCCTTTTATACCAAAAACAGCCTAAATATTTTCTGCTCTGGTATAAATTTCATTAGAGCAGTCTAGAGGTTCTAGAGCCTTTCATTATGGCATTTACTCTACACACAGTTGTTCACCAACTTGGTAAAAATAATAAACATATTAATAAAGTCTCCTTAATCTAATTCCTACTTGAAGGTGATGATGGCAAAACCTGTTGGGAGTCTTCAAAATGGAAATCCAGGTGCTGTTCAATTATAATTAATTTATAAAAGACACTAAAGGCAAATAATACACTGAGAACATCAAACAGTAGAATGTACACTCCAAGAGAATACATACATATTCCATATGGACAAATATAGAATATTATATCTTTATCCTTACCAGTTTTTAGCCCTGAGAAGCAGAACCATCATTCAGAGAAGTATCACAAAAAAGCAATTATAGAGAATGAAGTATTTTTAGAAAAGTATGAACGAAGTATTTTAGAAAACCATTTAGAAATTTGGTATTGAAAGGAAACCTTGTGGTTGTGTGCATGACTGAGGAATTCTTAAGGAGTTTTCTTAAAGAATCTGGGAGATCTCAATCTCTTTTCCTTAAAAATAAAAGCTTTATTATTGTTGGGAAGAAAAACCTCAACACATAACCTGGGTGTGCTGGTAACACCTCACACTCCCCCCACAATTTTTTATGCTTTAAAAATCTCACCACAGGAAGGAAATATGAACTATTTGATTCATAAATTGAATTTTTTTGACACTGCACACGAAATGCAAACTTCACTATTCTTTGGCATGCTAAATAACATGCTGGGAGGAAGAGGTTAGCAGCAGTCTGAGAAGGCTGTGGGCATTTCAGAATCTGCATAATCTCATTAATCTACTTTCAAGGTTTTTAACAAATTTACTTTCAAATATGTTTTATATATAGCATGCACAATATATTGATATATATTTTTAAAATCTGCTGCTGTGCCTGCTCCCAGGATGTTTTAAACATTGATTTCCAGGGAAATATCCCCTGTGAAAAACTAGTTTTTATTAGCATAGTATCTCTAATTCCTCAGAAAGCAGTGTACCAGCCAGCCCACTCACACAGCCCCACATGACTCCTGAATGATGGAAAGTGTCCAAATTCAGGGAATCATTTCAGAAATCTGACAACTACAAAACGCCCTGAAGAATTTTTTAAAAGGTTTAAACTTTCCTGAAAACATCTCCCCAACTTTAGTACTTTCCTCCACCTTGCTAAAATCACATTCCTGGCAGAGAGGAGGTTGACAATGAAAGATCACCCCCCAAAAAAAATGTTTTTCACCTAGAATGTTTAGAGAATGGACAACCATAGGTGAACTTGTTTTCCAGAATGGTTTAGATCCTCTCTAGGGACTGATTTCAGGGCTGGCTGAGCTACAGAAATTTGTACAGATGACAAAGGATTGAAAAACTCAGCATTGCCCCAGTGTGGGGGATATTTTTAATCCTCCTGTGTTCACACAGTGTCACCCAGTGCTTGTTCAGACTGCACAAAACAACTCCTTGGACCATAAAGGAGCATCTCCTCTGACTGGGTCTGACATTTACCTGCACAAAACTCTCCCAGTTCTGATGGGAGCAAGAGGACACCTGTCCCTAGGGGATTTCCACAGAACACTGACATGGGGACTTAGGTGAAAATCCCAGAAGTTCATTCTTTGCATCAAGAAAGCAGCTCCAGGCTGTTCTTCAGAACAGACAGAAGATTTTAATTGCAATGAAAAAAGCTCACTGTCAAGTAGCCACACACTTAGAAGAAATATCTAAATTCAAGATTTAATACTTTGGGGTTTGGGCAAACATTTTGGTTTTTCAGACTGTGAAATGATGTAGATGATAAAATACATTAAAGAGCCTGAGCTTGTTGCAGGGTGCTGAGTGCACATAAACTCCTGTAACACCAAATATCTCGTGGCAGTCTGTCCTGTGGTTTACCAGCAGCTCTCTGGGTTTAGGAGGAGGTGCAGGCTCTCCCAAAAAACTTACATCATATCCACTGTTCCGGATGCCCCGGCGAGGCCTTTCCCGGGTCACCAGCAGATCCATCTCAGTTTCCCCTGGGCTGGGGCTGTTCAGGGACTGCCTGCTTCTGTACACTGAGTTCTTCAGTGGCTGCCTAGAAAACATGAAAACAGCAAAATTAAATTTAAAAAAAAAAAAAAAAAAAAAAAAATTAATGACAGGAAGCTGTCAATACTCACCTTTATTCTGGAATTAGGATGTCCATTAAAATGGCACTTTGTTACAGGATAGTCCTTCTACATATAGTGCTAGAAATGTGCAACCTTATTAAGAGATGATTAATTGTTTTTTATGGTTTAAGGAAAATAAAAGTCGTGTGGTAGACATGGATATTGTAGGTGGGAGCTTATCAGATTAAATATGTCCCAAGGAGATATCAGGACCCTTTTAACTTCAGCTGATATGATTCAAACCCATTTAAAAAAAAAAAACATATTAAAAAATAGCAGATCTCCCACACACAGATGGGAAGCAGAGATTTTGGTTGCTGATCCTGAGCAAGGAGAGAGAAGCAGAAAAACACTCCCCTGAACCAAACCCCCAGCAAAGGGAACAGGAAGAACACAGCAGTGGGAGGAAACTGCTTGCAAGATGCTGGTTTTAAATAAGCAGATTGGTGAGTGGCCACAGCTTTCTCAGAGAGCTCATCCCTGGGCATGGGGCTTCCACTGCTGGCAGCTCCAAACCAAGGCAAGCAAGCACAATCAAAAGGCAGAACAAAACTGGATATCCAAAATACCCTGTAATAAAATAAAAACATTTCTGCCTCTGTTGCTGGTTATACAAAAAAACAAATGCAGCATCCCTCTGTGAGCATATCTGTACATATCTGCAGGAGGGTTTGCCAAATTCATGCTTCATCAAGCTGCAGCTTTTAAGGAGGCTCCTTCTACACCAGCAGAGCTTGTGAGTTGTTCTCACACTGTGTCTGGCCATTACTCAGAGAAACACTGGTTCTGAAGCAGACCAGATGAAATAATGGCATGCCAGCTTCATTTATTAACACAGGAATTACACTGCTAGAGCCTGATAAAAACTTCTCTCTGCCCAGCCATGCTATTTTTCTGCCTTGTGCAATTGCTCCATTCAGAATATTAAAATTAGATCAGGTCATCTAACACATCCCTGTGCTGCTTGTTTTACACAGGGGACCTGCCAATGCTCATAGTGAAGAAAGACAAGTTGCACTGCTGTGTCTGAAGTCACACTTTCAAGTCACTTCATGGTTTAGTGTCTCAAGAACCATCAATGAAAAGAGCAGACAAATTAATTCACTGATAAATAATTCTTCTGTTTTTCCAGATCTTGCTAACAGCACTTTTTGCCTTGATAGATTAGAGCAGCAGAAACTGATTTGCAGAAATCCAGAAAGTAGGACATTTACATGATCAGACAGGATAAAAGGTGGGGGGGGGGGGAAATCAATTTCACACTTCTGATTTTAAAAATTACTCAGGCATTTACATAGTTTTAAGGCAACTTTCCAAAACTTCTGTGTGACCTTTGATCACAAATCACCATGCTCATGTTTGAAAGTCCCAAGAAGACAAGCAGAGATTTTAGAATAAGTTTCCCCTACAAAAATAATATTGAATAAATTCTTTCTTCCTGTGTAGTCTTTCTCTGACTGTACATTGATATTACCAGAAAACAGGGTTATGCACAGGGTAATCAGATCTGACAATCTCCATCTTCTTACATCAAAGGTCTCTAAAGTTTCATCTGTTTTACAATAGTAAATAAATAGTTGAGGCAATTTTGATATATTTTCTGAGGGATTCAAATATACAGCTCTGTAAAAGATGCAGATTCTTGACCTGATTACAAACCATTAAAGAAAATCCAAGAATAGTGCATATCTTAAAAATTACCTTGAGATTGCCAACCACCTCCTTTAAGGGAGTTTTACTAATGAGAAAGGAGGTATGAACAGGGTTAGGAGGTGCCCTCTGGGAGCACAGCTGGAATGTTTTAAAACATGAAAATTATGGTGCTGATGACTGAAAGGTACCTAGAGCACACAGCTCTTTGTTCTGGGAAAAAAAAATCATTTAGCAGCAAGTTTTTGTAAATCACTTTTAAATACAATTTAAAATTAATCCAAAATATGAATGTAACTTTGGGTAATCAACAATCCCTATTTTCTGATATGTTTTGCAAGTGCTGTAACAATGAGAATGAAGTGAGAGGATTATATACAAAACAGAAAAGAGTAGAATAGGCCTCTGAAATCTTTGACTTAGTTTTTAGTGATAACATTTTAAAAATTGCAATTTTTCAAGTTTTAATTGCTATAACAATGATTCAAATCAGAAAAGCATATAATTTTTTTTTCAATTGTATGCTTACCCAGATTGCTTTTAAAGCAATATTATTTCATTACAGAAATGCAATTGTATTTATTCATCTATCAATAACCAAATCCCACATTACCTTGCAGTGTTTTTCAAGGTTTTCCTCCAGCAGTGGACACATTTTAGCCATCTTATTTTTGTTAGAAAAATAAGGGCAATAATTGTCACGTGTGTTGCAGCATATCAAATTCAGTTCCAGGTCTTAATATGGAAATTTTAGCCCAGAATTCAGAACTGGTTTGTTTGTAAACATCTGCAGCATCTGTGGAGTTCATTAAGTGTTCTGTGTCTTCACAGAAAGTGCATCAGAAGTGGTTCTCTCTCCTCATGTAAGGATACAGATAATATGTTTAACAAGTCCAGACTTCTATGGTGCAGCTACACTTTGGAATCAGGAGTTTACCTGCCTCCCAACACTTTCCATCAAGCCAGGGACCACTGTCCCAAATAGCCTGTGACAGATTTACAACACATTGGAAAACAAGCAGGAAAAAATGGCTGGGATCCTCCCACACACTGGCACGTGAACAAAAAAACATCAAACAAAAAAACCAACAAAGTGTGGTTGTGTTAAAGCTCCAGGTTAAGGTTTTAAACATCTGTGACAATAATGAACATCCAAATGAATGCCTCAATCAGTCACAGCCACACCAGTGGGTTGGGGGAACTTTCCAGCTCCTTGGACTAAATTAATTCCTCAACAAAGGTTCCCAGTGCTCTGTCTGTCTCTCCTGGACAGAGTGTGCAGAGCAGGGCTCCCAGGGTAGGAAAACTCCATTTCTGACCTTCTCAGTGCACAATAAACTGCAAAACTGCACCAGGAAATGGTGCCCAGGACATCCAGAATATAACATACAGCTGGGCCAGCATCTTTTCAATGACCTGGCAAACAGCTCTTCCAGAGCAGCATCCCTCAGCCACTGAACCCTGACCTGCAGACACACACCTGATCTCAGCTTTGGCCACAGTGCTCCTGTAGTTCCCATCACAGTCTCTTTCACCCCTGTGCCCCGAGGGTAATTGCTGCATCTGCACTGTGAGCAGTGCCTGTGCCACCAGCCATGCTCTGATTGCAGACTATTGACTCCCAGGGGAAGATTTTGGTCTGAGCTTTCCAGGAGATGAGCTGCAAGCTTGCACCTCCAGGCTTGAGGGCCATTTCCAGAGGAAAGTGTCCCTTCTTCTCTCATGGATCAGCTGATTTCAGTCCCTGTTTACAGCAAGAGCATCCTTCCCACCTCCCAAGGAAGAGGAATCTGCACCCTGTGCAGTTCCTGGGGCAGGGCTGGTGTGATCTCCTCTTCCCAAGGTCCTAGTTTGTGTTTCAGAGAGCATCCTCCCACAGCAGCAGCTCAGGCACAACCAGCATAACCACCCCCTCGTTTCTAAAACAGGGTTCTGGATGCTGCTCCTATGCCAGGAGACAGGCAAGTGTTAATCAAACACTGGCAGTGTTATACAACGTGCCAGGTGAGCAAATGGTGAATTTCTCTGTTAAAGGCACAGGAATTCACCCATGACAGGCACCTCACAGATTTACCACAGCAGGACTTACATGGACAGCACACTGGCTCTGCTGGCTCATGCCCACTGCAAGAGTGACACTCAGCTTAAAACAATGACAAAACACCAACACCATTGTATTTTGAAAAAATTCAGATGCTAACTTCCTGCCTAAAATCTTCTCTATCACCAATAACATCACTACCACTTTTTCTCGTTATCTTTGAGAATGACTCACAAGAACTTGCACCAGTCCCTTCCCTTATTTTTGTTTCTTTCCAATTGTTTGCTTTTAACCACACTGCACCTTTTTTCCTCACACAGCAGAAGGGACCAGTGAGCACTCAACACACCCTTGGCTCATTAGATCAGCCCCTCTGACTCAACTCACCTCCCAGACGAACAGCAAACAAAAACTCTCACCTGTTCTTAGGCTCAGCAAAAGGAGATGAGACATCTGCATCTGGATCCAAAACGTGGTCAAGCTCTTTGTGGTTTTTCTCATACATCCTGTTCCTGTCTGTCAGTGCCTTGCTGTTCTCAACCTGGGGGAAGTCATAGTAGCCTTTCCTCTTGGCTTTGAGGCGCAGCTTGTTGCGGTAGTGCTCGATGTCAGACTTCTGCTTCAAAGCCTTGTTCACCTAAAAGGCAGCAAGATGTTTCAGGGCTGCTGGTGGGCTGCCTGCCTCCAGAGGATCATCCCCCCTGTGCCATCTGCAAGCAGCAAGGAGCTGCAAGTGAACAGAGCCGCTGCATTTTTATGGCTTGGCAGATGGTTAAATAATTTTAGCCCGAAAAAGCTGAGTGCCATTACAACAGTGACTCACAGACACCCACTGAGGGAAAAACACGGGTGGTGTCAGCCACTGCTGTGACCCACGGGCACAGATCCCCCCTGGAAACCCTGCTGGGTGCAGAGACATCACCCCTGGCTGCACAAAACCCTAAAGAAGTCACCTCTGCTGGCTGGGAAGAGCTCCAGTGAAATGTCATCAAATGCTTATTTTGTTTATATGCTTCTTTACACATCTCTTATTTTTCAGTCTGTCCTGGTACAGTTTAGTCCCACGGTTTCTCTTGGAAATCAGGAGTTTCCTTGAGCTTTGTGCTGCCAGAGGCAAGTTCCACAGTCTTCTCACACTGCAGGAATTGTGTGTGTAAGGCAGCACACAGCACCAGCAGTGCCATCCTGCCTTACAGAAAAGAGATGCTGAAAGCTAAATAAGCCTTTCTCCAAGCTTGGAAGTTACATGGCACATCAGGACTTAGAATTCAAATATGAAATGGAGCACAACAATAATCCAATCCCACATGGGGCCTCTGATGATAGTCTTTTACACTGGCCCTGGCAGCAGCTTTCCCTGCTGCTTTTAAACTGGTTTTAGCTGTTTAAATCACTGTTGCAGTTTGAGTTTGTAAACAAGGCACCTCTGTTGGCTTGTTCCCCATCATGTTCAACAACTTCCTAAAAGCCTCAGTCCTTTGTAAATGGATTAGTCTTGATTAAATCTACATCAAAACATGAGTATTGCAGTCAAAGCATGATATTTGGCCAGCACCTGGAGCAGACATTTGTGCCACCCCACTTTTTTCCTTCAAAACAACTGCAGCCTGGAGAGCAGAGCAAGGCCATGGTCCCACTGCACCCCTTCTTACTCAATAAAAATAAAATAAAATAAATAAATAAATAAAAACCTCAACTCAATCAGTTGAGATATATTGCCCAGTATAGAAAGATCAGCTTGGCACCCAGATGATCTATACATATACATACATTTTCCTCCCCAGCCACAGAATTCATGTAGGAAAAGCTCTTATTTTGCTTTCTACCTTCATGACTCGCTTTTTTTAAACAGGAGAGAGGGACACTGGGAGGGCAGGAATATAGAAAATCACCTCTCCCGAGGCTAGAGGCATTCACAGGTGCACTGTGAGAGAGCAGATCTTCAATTCCCAGATCTGTGAGCCCGCATTGCTGATGGAACTTCCTACAGCACAGAGCTGAGCTGCCCCTAGCTGCCCTCAGCCCTGACAGCACTTAGAGCATCCCACTGGTGGCTGCAGCCCAGGGAACAGCTGGAGGCCCTCTCAGGTGGCCCTTACCTCCCCATTGGTGATGGCAGAGCGGTGGCTCCCCTCTGGGGCAGCAGGCAGGGGCACGGGTTTGATGGCGATGAGCTGCACCGAGCCCGAGGAGGTGTCGAAGGGATCGGCGGCAGCCTTGGCAGCGCTGTCAAACAGAATCCCTCCTTCCTCTTCATCACTCACGGCCACTAGAGCACAGCAGACCACTCAGCACACTGACACTGACATGCCTGCTGCCCGCCCCAGGGGATGTTTGGGTTAGTGCTGGGCTGTGGGAGGTTTTTACACCGGGAAAAATATCCCGTTGGGTCACAGAAAACTTTGTGTGTGCACGGGGGAAAAGGGAGAATGACACAGGAAATGACAGTGGAAGTTATGCAGATGTTGTTGGAGCCCTGGGAACTGGGAGTTTTGGACTTTCTGTGCTGTCAGGCTCTGACCCCCAAAAGAACACTGCTTTTAACTTGAAGCCTTAGAGAAGGCTTCCAAAACTGAGTGATAGAATCACTGGGGTGTGGTTTGGATAGAAGTGTGTAATGTCACATGGTGAAAGATTTAGAATTTGGGGTTTTGGAATATAGCAATATATGGAGGTTTGGGGGCAGAGGTTTCTGTGTGGTATTTTTGTGATTGGATAAAAAATGCTGCACTGCAGGTCACGGGTGTTTGGTCATTGGCCCAAAAGTAAAAATAATTTAGGTGTTAGTTCTTAATTGGACTGTTTAGCCTTAAAAGACCTTGTAATGAGATAGATCTCCATTCCACCATTTTTAGGTTGTCAGCTAGAAGAGCTGTAGCACTCACTGTAACACAGATAAGAATTAATAAACATGTGAGTCCAAACACAAAATACCATCTCTTGTGCAATTTAATTCAATCAGGAAGAGAAAAAGAAGATAAAAAAGCAATAAAGTGGTGCCCCATGTGAGGATCAAACTCAGGACCTTCAGGTGATGAGACTGAGACTGATTTCCTAAGTTTCACATGGAAATGCACACACATGCCAAGGCACCTGTAGCTACACCTGATCACACCCAAGAGGGTTTTTTTTTTTTTCTGTCTTATGCTTCAAGACTCAAAGTTTGCTAAAATAAGTAGATTTCTTTTTCAAAACTTATTAATGCAAAAAACATCATTTATTAAAAGGAAATAATTTTCTACTGTGTGTTAAAAATGCTTAAGAAACTGATGGTATCTAATCTTATGTTAATTTTTTGCTTTGTAAGCAGTACCTCAGGTCTCTGTGAAGTTAAGCTGTTAAAATTTATTAAGAGCCAGAAAAAAGGCTTCTGTAAATCTTTAAAATTAAATGGCATGGCATCTTTAGTTTTAGATATCTATAAAAATGGGTAACTCTTCCACATGCAACTGGGCCCTTTCTCCTCCCAATTTTCTTTGCAAACCTGCATCCCTTTGTCAGCTGTTGGATCTGAAAACTCTAACCCACATTTTGAAATGAAAGAATGACACTAAAGCATGAGCACAAATTCTACAAAGAGATCCTTGCAAACATTTTTGAATAATTATGCTATTAGAGGGAAGAATGCTTATTCCATCTCCTAACTGACAGGAGCAGAGATCCTCTGCTAAAGAACAAAGTGGTCTGCTCTAAATTTATTTCCTCTGAAAATACACTCTGGTTTAATATTTAATCACTGCACAAATTACAATGGACTTGTATAAACTCAGCAGTTTAGACAGCCAGTGATTTTGCTAAGGAAATATTTGACAGCAGTGACATAAATTATGAACCCACTGAGTAAGCTCATTATCCCTGTCTGTGCTCAGGGTGGCTGGAGTGGGCACCACTTGAGCACTAGATGGGGTTAAATCACTGTGCCACAATTAAATATTGTCCCTGCAGCTCCACAGAGCTGTCCAAACACTGCAGAAGCTTTAGTGGGTGTTGGATGCTCCTGTCCCTCCTGGGCTTCAGACTCTCCAGAGGTGTTTGCTCAGCAGAATGAGTGGCTCACTGCCAGGGACCAGCAGGACAGCACAGCAGGAGCAGAGAATGAGGGGATCCTCACCTGGCACTGAGCACAGGTGAGCAGGGAGGAGTTCTTACAGTGAGAATAAAGGTGAAGTGTGGATGCTCTTCCCTGGGGGGGGATTTTGGAACCACAGAGAGCTCAGCTGCCTGCACAGGAGCAGAAAACAAGAGCTTTTCTCAATGAAACAGAATTCCTCTAGGACTCGTGGAAGGAAAGAAAAATTAAGGGTGGAAAGCTAATTCTGATGGACAGCACTAGCACCACAGAGCACCCTCAGCATCAGCCCTCTCACAGGTGAGCACAACTCCTGCACCCACTGCACTGCTTTGGATTGGGAATTTGGGGTTTTATTCCTCCTTGCCTTAGCATTTGTTCACTTCTAATCTAGAAGTTTTTCCCACTTTCCCTTTATCACTGGTAGGTGATAGAGCCTGTGGTCTGCAGCCACTGGCACACTGCTGTAATAGCTGCAGCAAGCACTGGGAATTTCATCATTTGCTCCTAGAGAATTTACAGCAACTTTTTATGACATGGCTCATGGCTGAGCCCAAACAACCTCCAAACTTCAAAAAACAAACCAAAGGAAGTCCAGAGAAACTCTGGAGAAGTCCTGGAGTGTTTGTTTCTGCTGTGTACCCCTGCCCTGGGCCAGTTCACCCATCCCAGCACCTCAGCTGGCTGAGCAACTGGGAAACCTCAGGAAACTGCCCACACACTCTTCACAGCCACTCACAATAATCACAATCCCTTGCTTGTTCCAGTTATCAGCATGGTTTAAAAGTGGTGTTTGAAATTTCTCTTTTCCAACTGATGTATTCCAGCCAGGAATGCCAGCAGGTGGTGCTGCCCACCCGTGACCAGCTGGTCCCAAGGAAAAGGGGCTGTGGGACTGCAGCTCCAAATGCTTAAAAGACAATTAGACACCTGAACTATTCTATTTTTATCTGGTTACTAATTTGGAGTCGAAAAAAGTGATGCTTTTGTCAGCCAAAGGTTTAAATGCGGGCCACAGGAGACTCCTTGTCTCCTCTCTCTTTCCCTCTACCTTGTCTTTACTCCCTTCTTCCTCATCAAATATGCTAGAATGAAGAAAAAAAGGACTAAAATACTTTCACCTAAAAAAAAAAAAAAAAATTAAGGACACTTAAATTGCCTGTGAACAAAAATTTGTGCTGTCCTGCTCAGAAACAACAATTTGAAATATTTTGGAAGCCCTCAGACAGAGAAAAACTCATAAAGCCAAAATTCAGAAAACACCTGCAAGCAGGTGGACATGCTCTGCCTTTCTTACATCACTCAATGAAGTATTTTTGAAAAAAAAAACAACCTGTTTCTGAAGGAGTTTATAGGCCTCTAAGTAAAATACAAGTTTGCTAACATTAGTATCTGAACCTGTCCTGGACAGAGGCACTCTCTGTAAGATATTGCAGTGTAACACACTACCAGCCCCTAATTAAAAGAAAATTATTTCACTGACAAGGATGGTGAACACACAAAAGAAGACATGAGAGCCTAAAACAGAAGCTTCTATAAGGAAATGGTGCCCCAGGAGTTTTAAAAACATTTGCAGAAAGAGTTTTCTGTTTGCACAATAAAACTGTACATTTTGTCTTCTTCAGTGCTGACACATTAGTGAAAAATCTCAGCCATCCAGACTGGGTCTGAGGGCATGAACATCTACATGCTCTTTGCACTACTGCTTGGATGAAAACAAAGTGAAAAAACAGTGGCAGAGCAAAAGTCACCCAGAGGGGAAGGCAAATGTGAATGAAGAATTATTTAATTGTGTGACCACTTGCAGATCTCAGATCCCACAGAGATTTGCTGCAACAGGCACCTTGAGAACAGCAACCAAAAAGGGTAAAAAAAAAAAAAAAGAAATTATATTGAGTAAGTCTGAAGAAAAAAAAGGAATCACAGTCACCAGCAGGATGCTAGCAGAGTCACAGTGCTCTCACTATTGAAAGCAAATAAACAACAAAAAAAAAAGGGCAGTGGAAGAAATGGAAACAGCAAGAGGAAGAATTAGTCTGTGTCGCACAAGCTGAAACCTTGGGAGAAAAGGAAATCAATGTGTGAGACTTCTGGGAGGTTCAATAGCAACTGGTGCCAACACAAAGGAGTTCAGCTAAACAGGTGGATTTTGTTTATTCTTGGGGATTTTTACCCCCTCTGTGGTTCAATGTAGTAAATTACTGCAAAAAGCCCAGGAGTTTGCTGTGAAGAGGTGAAGAGTCAGACAAAATCCCTAATTAACTCCCTTTTGGGGGGGGCAAATGAAAATAATGCTTCAGGATGAGGGAATCTAATCTAATGCATGCTAACTCTGTCCAGGCTGCTGCATCACTGCCACCAGGCAATGGTGCTGTAACCATAATTCACTTTATTTTGAGTCACCATAGACAACTGCTCAGAAATTCAGAGAAGCAGCTCTGCTGCTGAGCTGCCACATCAGACAGAGTGAAAACTGGTGGCCCACGCTTTTGTAGAATAAAGGAGGTAATGTATCAAAGCTTGGCTGACTTACATCCAAAAATCCCTTTGATTTTAGCTAAACCAATAATACAGACAAGTCTTTTCCCCTGCCACTTTGCTCCTCTAGACAACTCTTGCCTGGACAAAGGAAATGATAATCTTAGAGACTGATATTTGAAAAAGGAGTGAGGCCCTTGACTGAATGACTTTTGAAAAGTTATATCTGTTTCCAAATGATTGGAAAATGAGAA
Source organism: Oenanthe melanoleuca (assembly GCF_029582105.1). Taxonomy (NCBI): domain Eukaryota; kingdom Metazoa; phylum Chordata; class Aves; order Passeriformes; family Muscicapidae; genus Oenanthe; species Oenanthe melanoleuca. The sequence continues at coordinate 1,863,857 of NC_079339.1, forward strand.
ATTGGTCCAGCTGGGGGAAAGTTTCTTACACAAAGAAGTTTGACCCTTTGGGAATGCTGCTTGTACATCTCCACCTGTGGTGATGAGGTTTAAGTATAAACCTGAGCTCACTCACACAAGTTCTTCGCCCAAAAGTTGGGGAGTCATATGCTTCATTAAAAAATGATAGCAAATCCAAACTTTTGGTTTTCTCTAAAAAAAAGGAACAAACACTCACACTCTTCCAAAGATGTTAATGGGAAGGTTGCAAGATCAAGCACTGAATGGTTGAAAAACAATCTACATCAATTTCATTGACTTCATTTAGTGAGGAGCTGGGGAAAGGAAAGATTGTGGGCTGGTTTAGTTCTCTGGATCTGAGTGGGTTCAGCCATTTGCTTCTCCCTGAATGATGTTTGGCCTGATAAATGATGGGCAGAGCTGCTAATATCCTGTTCTTCTCTTCCACTTTTACTTACAAACTCATCTCAGAAACTGCCAGTACCTCTGTTGGCTGATTCATCCATATTACAGTCCTCTAACATACATAACTGGGCACTTTTTTAAAATGTGTGGTTTTTTTTTTTTTTTTTTTGAGTGCCTAAAGTAAATGAATGTAGAAATCAACTTATAGAAAGAAAACTTTCTAATCATGTAATAATAAGTGTTATCTTACAAAATCTTAATCACTGTTTGACTCAAGCAGATATGATGGGTTTTCTGTAGAAATAATGCTCAGCTGGAGAGTTCTCCTGATCCTCCAAAGCATCAGGTCCTGAAGCCAAGCCTGTCAGTCACATTGTTCACTCTCAGCCCTGACACTCTCCATGTGGAGCCAATTTTGGTACAAGCCACACAGAACTTACACACTGAGGTAACATCCAGCACTGCCATTCCTCCCTGGAACTAAATGTCAGCAAGAAACAGAGTCTAAAATTGGCCTGTAGCTATGGCAACTAATGAGCCATTCTGACTTGGAGTCCCCAGATCCAACATGTGACCATCAAGGGATTCATCCCAGTTTGGAGATGCTGCTGCTCAGAGGGGAAAATCTGCTGCTGCTTTTGGCGACGTGCGTGTGCCAGAGCCAGCAGCCAGGCTGGGGAGCTGGAGCAGGCTCAGGCAAACAGCTGGGAGAAAAGCAGCTTCCTGCTGAGACTGGAAGGGAAAACAGCACCTTCTGTGGGTGCTAAACACTCTGGGTAAAGGCAGAATCCTGCAGAAAGCACAGATTTTCAGAGGTGACAGCGGCGTTGGTAAACACAGCACGGGGGAGCAAAGTGCAGGTTCTGTGATGAGAAGTGATGGGGGCCTTGAGGTTCTGGGTTTTAATTTCAATTTCAACTTCAACAGGCATTTGGGATCACAGCTCCAAACTGAACTCCATTAATTCTGATGAGGGGAGGTCATTTCTTCTGCTGTGACCGTGTCCTCCATCTCAGAAGCTGCTCTGAAAGGGTTGTTTGAGGAAACTCTCCTAGACATACAATAAAGATACGCCTACAGCTGAAAACTTCCCCTCTCTTTACCAGGGAACAAGGTGTTTATTCCCTTTCCTATCTCTGCCAGATGGCCAGGTGAGCCTTTTTAGTGCCATGGCAGTGGAGTGGAGAGAGTTCCTCCAGAAGGAGCTGCAGTCTCTACCAGGAGGGCTTTGCAGTCTCATGCACAGATTCCTCCTAGATTCTGATGAAATTCAGATTTAAAATAGTCACTATTTCTTTCTACTACATTCAGAGATTTATTTAGTTAGCATGTGGATGTTCTAGAAATGCACTCCAGCTCAGATCAGAAGAAAGGTGCTAGTCAATTCTTTAAAAACAAACAAAACTGAGTTCTTACCAATTTTCTTTGAAGATGTAAAACCTAACAAGACAAAAAAATGCCTTCACTAAATTATTTTGTCCACCCATTTAAACAGCACTGGTTTGAATATTGGCTTTCCTGGGTGGGTAAGAAAAAGGACTTCATAAATTACTTTTAACTGTGAGAAACACAAATGTTGTTGTCCTGTAAAATGAGCTACATGTCATACACTGAAAAAATAATTAAACTCCTTGAAACTTAGAACCTGTTAGCCAGTTTCCTATTCAAAAGGAAAACATAGCTATGGGAACAAAAATTTTATCAGGAAAAATAAGCAGGGAGAATAAAAAGCAAGGAAAATAGGGGATTGGGTACTTCTCTCATCAGATATTCCTGATCCATCTCGAGTCACAAGGTCACCACCATCAACCAAGGTCTTGTAAGAAGCATCCAGTGTGACATCCCAGGTGCATCAGAAAAAGCTGACAGCAGGTGTTAATGACAAACAGGTGTGCCAAGGATGCGAGGAAAGACAAAGCACTGGATGCTTCACACTTTCTCAAATTAATTTTTATCTAATTAATTCATCTTCATTAGACCTGGGCCAGCTTAGCAAGCAGCAGAAGAGAAAATTAATATCTTGGGGATCTACACAACAGAAAAAGGTGCAAACCCTAATAAGATGCATCACATCTTCTTTAGTTTGCTGGTGTTCTTAAAAAGAAAAGAGGAGGGAAGAACAAAAAAAGGAAGAACAGAAAAGAGCAAACATGGTGATGTTTCATGGGATCTGGAGAAGCAGTGAAGGGGAAGGAGAAAACCCAAGAATGAGCCGCACACAAAGCGCCCAGGGGCTGCTGAGGGAACCAGAAGTTGGCTCCAGAGGCTGTGTGGGTGTGGCAGAGGGTGTGACACAGCCAACATTTCTCACCATTTCTCTTCCTGCCCTCCTCCTTGGCCCCTTTCTGCGGTGCCATCACTTTCTGCAGGGAGCTCCTGCCCGAGCTGGGCTTCCCCGAGCCGTTGCTGAGGATGGAGCCGCTCTGGCTCGGGGATGGGCTGCAAGAAACCACAGCAACAAGTGAGTTCCTCCTCCCAAACCTCCCCTCAAGGTCATTTCACAGTCTGCATCGTGAGTTTTCAACTCTGGTTAGGTACCAAAAAGAGACAGAATAGAAACAGTAACACAGCAAAGGTAGGAGCAGAGTGATGTTGCATTTTGGGCTATAGGAGAGGAGGAAAGGATAATGCAGCATAGTTCCTTGTGCAAAAAGGAGAGTTTTCTTTAAAGAAATACCACCCTTATATAGGGTAGTTCGTGCAAAACAGAGTAGAAAAGACTCAAGTGTCCAAGAAGGCAACACCTCTCTGAAAACATGCTTTGTGCAAAACTTCACGAGGCACTCACACATCTCTCACCCACCCTGCAGGTGCATAATCATTGTTATAATTTCTTGTCCTTGTGCAGCCTGAGAAACTCAAGGCTTCAAGGCTGCTTTTTCCCTGGTTGCCAGCAGTATCCAACCACAGAGTGATGGGAGGTGAGCACGATTTCCTCGATTAGTTCAGGGCTGATGGGCATCTTGGTGGCTTGGGATGCACCTGCTCCTCCTGCATAAGCCCCACAATGATAAAAAGTGCCACCACCAAGGACAAGAAGCCCCATTGTCAATTCAGTGGCATTAACCCAGACAAAATGAAGTAGACCTTTGTTTCAGGATGTATGGCTAAACTGATTCCTTTATTATTTAGCCTGCATTTGCAGGCAGCTGTTGTCAGCCACAATGCAAAGTACACTCGCTCACTTTGCACATATGCACACACAACGTGATGAGAAAATTCTCCTTTTCTCCTTTTGGCACACACCCTGGTGTAACCAGCACCCTCATTGTCTGAAACCCCCAAGGAAATGCTTGTTTTAATCAGCCATTGCATCTCCTTGTCCTGAAATATCCCTGCCCAGGCTGAGGAGAGAGGGCAGAACTGCTGTGCATTCACTCCCAGCAAAGAGCAGGGAGAGAAATGAGCAGCAAACTCCCACCACAGCTTCTCTGCTTTTTGGGGTGGACAAGTTACTCAAATCCTAATGCAGGCCACGGTAGAAAATAGTACATTTGGTGCTAGTCCACATCCAGGCACAGTCACAGTTTTTTTCACATGTGAAACTTGCCACAAAGGGAATGAAAACTCTCCACAGGACCTGTGTAGCTGTGCACAAACCTACCTGCAATCTACCACTGGGTTGTCATGGGCAGTGACAGGGTGATGTAGAGAGGTTACATTAGAGGGAAAAAAATGGGTCTAGCCACAGAGGCTTCCATTTACAGAGAAAAAGAATCAAATCAAATTATATTGCTGTCACAATGGTTTTATAACCTGAAAATGGTACTAAGACAAAACAACTGTCAAAACCATCCTGTAAATCATTGTCAATACTGTATCATCAAATGAAAACATTCATTTACCTCCAGGTCTGGCCACCCTGCCTGGTCAGAACAGCAATGGACAAATATTAGAAAAGCAATTCTTGGGGGCTCCCTTTTGAAAATAGCTTAGGTGAAAATATGTAAAATTTGAGACAGGCTCTTTCCAGCTACAGGGAGCTGGGAGAACCCAGCATGCAATCCAGCTTGGTCCTTCCAGTGGGTTTCCTTGGGAAATTCTACTGAAAATAAGAAATTTTCTGAAGCAACATTTCTGCCTATAAACCTGTCTGTCACTGCTAAATGAATAATCCCAGCCCAGTAAAAAAAATCCACCCAGGGACAGACCAACGCCTAAAGAAAATCTGCTCAGCTTGGGAACACAGAAAAGAAGTGATCAACTATTTCTGTGGTGACACTAATCCAAATATTCATCCTTTTTAAGTGGCCCTCACATTATTAACTGAGAAGTTTCTTTCAGTGGTGACAGCAGAAAAGATGCTCTGATCAGTTACCAGCCACTTCATGGCTGTCTGGTTTGAATTGACCTTTCCAGGCTGTAAAGTACCCTGAATGAAAGAGCAAACACAGAAAGGTCAAGAAATATTTCTTCATCTTCAGCAACCATTAAATTCCATTTCCAGACACAGCTCCTGGGAATGGAAAATACTGAAATCCTACATGTTCTCACTTACTCAAGTAATCACCCTGAAGGAGGGAAAACTAACTCTTAGTTATTTGCTTAGAAGGGAAGCAAGGTTCAGCACATTTTATAATGAGAACTTTCCTGGATCAAGTTTGTTTACCAGCATTTGCTTCAAATGGTGCAAATTAAGTGGGGGATCTCACATGCACTGTAGGACCTACCCCTCACATTTCAATTTGTGGAATGGACAACACCTCCCTGGCATTAAATGGTAGAATCCATTTAATTTTAATGGTTTACATCCCATTGCAGCTGGCTCTTCTCTACTGGCACACCCTGCAGGCAGCTCCTTCCAGGGAATTTACTACACAGCCAAAGGAATATGACAAACCAGGCACCAGCTCAGGTGCCTCAGCTAGGAAAGCTTGGTTTTCTCTAGAATTTTTTTCTAGAATTTCTCTGCACTTGCAGCTGCTTTTCTTGTATGTTATCAAATCCCTCCTGTGTAATGCCTGGGAGCTACACAACAACAGTTACCTCTATCCAGGCTGCTTGCCTAACAGGTTTATTTTCCACTCTTCCCTTCAGTATCCATCCTCAGCTCCCCTCTCATCTAATGCCAAGGAGAGTGGGTCAAGGAAAAACTGGCCTCAAAGCATTCAAAACAGCTGGGATAAAGAGATAATCTGATTTCCTCACCTGCAAGGACCAAACCCAAGAAATGTTCAGCTATTCTGTTGGTGGTTGAGGGCAGACATGAGGTAAAACTTCCTAACAGGAAAGGCAGGAGAGAACAGATTGCTGGAGGAGGTTGTGATCATCCCACCAGTGGAAGGTTTTAAAATAAGGTGGATAAAGTTGGGTTAGGGGGGTGTTGGACCCTGCAGCAGAGAAGAGGAGCCATACAGCTCCCTGGGGATCTTGAATCCATGATCCTACAAGCCTGGAGAAGAAGAAGAGAGTGCAAACCTGGGACACTGGTATTGTCTAGTCTATTCTTACACTTCAGAAGTTTTATCCTGCTGTAGATGCTTTGGATCTAGAGGTCTTCCATAATTTAGTGGGTGTTTAGGGTTTCCCCTTCTGCTATGAAGGCACTGGGTCCAATTCTGGGGTGGCAGAGCCTGCCAGTGGAGTGACAGCAATTTACAGTGGCTGAGGACCTGTCCTTTGGTTCCTTGAGGATTTACCAGTGTTCATGCTGCAGGTCTGGCATTTCATTGGACTTCACTTGTTTTTCTCTCCTATTTTGAGAGAAATCCAGCACAGAGCAGTGTCGTGCCAAGGATACATCATGGAGAGGAGCCATCTGCCACACACAGAGCCCAGGTGCCAAACCTTAGAGCAGCCAGCAGCACAGATCCCATAGAAAACCCCTCTGGAAAGGCAGCAGACCCTGCCCATACCTTTTCCTGGTCTCATTGGACTTGGCAGTTTTGATGGTGCTCCCATCCTGGGTGGTTTCTCTCTCCTGGGAGGCAGGAGCATCTCTGACTGGAAGTGGAAGGATGACAGTCTCCTGAGTCACAGGTAGAACCTCATCCTCTGCTCCCTGCTGACCCAAGTGCTGCTTGGCATAGTCAAAGCCTTGTACTGGCTGGAAAAAAAAACCAAAAAAAAAAACCAAACAAACAGGAGAAAACAATTTCTAGCATGTATTAGACTTCATCTAAATTCTCAAATCCAATGTAAAATTTTTCACTACTCCTTAACTTCTTTAATTACTTAAGTGACAGGTAAAAATACATAGATTACCATGTGAGTGCTCAACAGGAAACCAATTTTCTGATGAGACCTCTATTTTAAACATGATTAGTAAGTGTAAAATTGATCTTGGCTAACCTTTCTTACCCTGCTGTAACACCCCCAGAATTTACTTTGACAGACAGAGAATGTGGAAGAAAAAATTAGGAGGAAAAAAAAAAAATTAAAACCATACAGAAAACTTTCTCTGACAAAACCCTTGTGTTTCCAAAGAAGGTGGGAGTAATTTATTCCCAGTCAAGCCAAAGTGAAAATGGCACAGATCAGAAAGTTTCATGGGCAACATTTTCCAGAAAAAAACCTTTTTCAGATCAGTGAAATTATATTTCCCCTGGCTTGCCAGGTGCCTACTGGGAAGGATATTCCTGACTTCACTGGTTTCTCCTGGGAAGTGGCATTTCACCAGAGCCTTGCAGCGAGGCTCTTCTTGCCCAGCAGAACTAACACATGCCTTCTGGGCAAAGCAGCCAAGGAAAGGTGGATTCTCTCAATGGAAAAATTAAACATTTAGAAAAAACTTGACTTTCCAAACTGCATTTTTGATTGGAAGAAAAAGAGAAGTTTAAAAAAAAAAAAAAAAAAAAGAATAAACACAGAACGAAACTAACCCACATTGGAAAAAAAAAAAAAAAGGAAAAATAAGTCAGTCAAAGAAATTCCTACCACCTCTGGAAAATGTGTTTTTGCTACACTAAATAAAACTAACTTACCAAGAACAGGAAGGTCCCTCTTCCTGAAGTAAAAACACTATTGACAAAATGCTGAGAAAGGACCAGAAAACACTTCAAAGTGGAGAAACTGGTGATTTTAAACCTCACTCATGCTTTGGGAAATACTTTGGAATTAGTTCATGACTGGTTAGCCACTCCAGGTTCCTGTCATGTCATCATTGAATAGTTTAGTTCCAAAAGAAAATCAGCAGGAGAAAAAAAATTGCTGTTGGCACAGAAAAAGGATGAGCTCTGAAAAGAATTTTCTCATGTTGTTCCCTTATTAAATCTGGGCTGCAGCTCTAAATTCAGATAAATTTCACAGGTGATCTCAGTCTGAAAAGAATGGGGTTGTTTTTCACTTGTTGAAACATAGAAAAATGCATTTTCTTTATGTGGATCTGCATGGCATTCCCAAACTCCTGCTCAGACTGAGGCTGATGGTTCCTAATGTGTTCCCACCCTTCAGCATTCCTCTGATAAGAAGATTCAGTGCATTAAGGAACAGGCTAATGCTGATAAGGGAGAGCAGACAACTCCACAAATCACCCCCGTGGAACTTGCAATATGTCAGGGAAATGCCAATTCACCATCACCCCTCTGTGGCAGGCAGGGTACCACAGAACAGCCAGGCAGCAAACAAAGCCAGGAACAAATACTGCACAACATCCTACATAATAATATTGGTAACTAAAATAATGTTTTTCAACCTCATTGTAAATATTAAGTGTAAGTTAAGGCACCCCTAGATATTCTGAAAAAAAGTGACAAGACAGAAGAGGTGATTCAATCAGTTATTTCTCCCTCCATGTCTTTGAAAGAGTAAAATAAGATTCAACTTCATATTTTAATAAAAAAAAATTTAAAAACCAAAAAACAAGCAAACAAACAAAAACCTTTCCAAACAAATACTGCACAACATCCTACATAATAATATTGATAACTAAAATAATGTTTTTCAACCTCATTATAAATATTAAGTGTCAGTTAAGGCACATCCATATATTCTGAAAAAAGGTAATGAGAGAGGTGATTCAATCAGTTATTTCTCCCTCCATGCCTTTGAAAGAGTAAAATAAGTTTCAACTTCATATCTTACTAAAAAAAATTTAAAAAAACAAAAAAACAAGCAAACAAACAAGAACATCTCCAAACAAAACCCAAACCAAACAGAAACAGCAGGACATGAGAATTACTAAAGAATTCTGCAGTGTCCCAGCTCAGATCTGCCACAGGAAGAAAATGAAGGATTATTTTAATCAGAGTTCTACTCACCACCATGTCCAGCAACAAACTGCAACAAAAGGAGAGCTGAGAAAGTCATCCTCATCAGCAGACATATTGCATTAAATAAAATTTGCTCTTGGATCCCTGCTCTGTAAAAGCCCACAGGAGCAGATGGCTCTGCCACCCCTGGGGGGAACTGGCAAAAAATCACAACCAGGCACCACTGAAACTCTGAAAATGTAAATGTCCAATAGATCCAAAATACTAGGAAAGAAGGAAAGGAAAGGAAAGGAAAGGAAAGGAAAGGAAAGGAAAGGAAAGGAAAGGAAAGGAAAGGAAAGGAAAGGAAAGGAAAGGAAAGGAAAGGAAAGGAAAGGAAAGGAAAGGAAAGGAAAGGAAAGGAAAGGAAAGGAAAGGAAAGGAAAGGAAAGGAAAGGAAAGGAAAGGAAAGGAAAGGAAAGGAAAGGAAAGGAAAGGAAAGGAAAGGAAAGGAAAGGAAAGGAAAGGAAAGGAAAGGAAAGGAAAGGAAAGGAAAGGAAAGGAAAGGGAAAAGAAAAGAGAAAAGAGAAAAGAGAAAAGAGAAAAGAAAAGAAGCCTCTCCCCTCTATTTGTATAGCCAGGTACAGTTTCACTGACTTTTTCTCTGTGCCCTTTATCAAACTGATAAGGCTTGTTTTCCCATGGCCTGCAGCACTTGCTTTTGCTTGTGGGTCTTAGACTACAAATCTTATCTCTCTTTACCTGCAAAATTATTCTTTCATGGTCTTAAAAAAAAAAAGGTGAAGGGACAAATGAGATTCTAGACTTTTGAAAAGCATGCTCTGAATTAGAAAAGCAAGGGAGGCAAAAGTTAACATCCATCCAAAACCTCAAAGCAAAAACAGTTGCTTAAAATAAAAACAGCATTAAAATAACATTAAAATAAAATCCCATCAGAATTTCACTTTACAGTTAGAGAGAAAATTGGCAAAAAAAAAAAAAAAAAAAAAAAAAAAAAGAAAGGTACTTTTCAATTTTCCTTTTCCCTGCATCCAGATGTCCCTGACCACTGAGGCAATCAGGAACAGCAACACAATTCCTAAGGGACATGCTATAAACTGAGAGGTCACTCTGCAAACCTCATTTATTTACCCTCCAGCCTGCCAGGACACCACAGTCAGTCCTTGGCTGCCAGGCTCAGGCAGCAGCCCTGCTGCTCTGCTGCATGCCCCCATCACCTCCTGCTGCTGTTTCTGAGATGTTTGATGCTGGGTGTGGCAGCTCCTCTCCCTCCTGCAGGAATGCAGCACCAGCCCTCTTGGAGCAAAGCTTCTGCAGCCCAAACACAGCATAAAAAAAACCCCACAGCAGGGATGGCAGCAGGCAGGGGTCACCTGGGATCCTCCTCTCCTCCCAAGGCATCACGACGTCGCTCCGGGGATGCTGCGGCACGTCTCGGGTGAGCAGCAGCAAAATCCTGAAACTGCTGCTTGAACAAATCACTCCAGTGTGACTCCCCTCCAGCACAGTCAGCATTAATCAGCAGTCCCAGCCATGAGGTACAACAGACTCATTTTAAATGGGCCATGGATGTGTGCTCCCAAACTGCATGAAATGCTGCAATTAGAGTTCGAGCAATTACCACTACCCCTAATGCTGGAATTAAAAATAAAAGTCTTCTTTTCAAAATGATCTGCTTGCATTATCTTCTCAAAACATGTTTCTTAGCCTTGTTTTAATTAAAGATGCTGAAATCAGGAATGACCAAACCAGTCCAGTCCCAGTCCCCTGCAGGATTTATTTTCCACAGTCCATCCACCAGCCTAAACTCTAAACTAGACCTGGCAGAACCTTTCTGATGGAGCCATCACTGTCAAACTAGATGGAAAGCAATTCAGCTCTCATTTGGAAAAGCATCACTTTTCAGATAATGAATTAAATTAAATTTTATGGAGTCTCAAAATAAAGCAGCAAGGGGAAGTGCACTCTGGAAGGGACCCTCTGCAGGAAAAGCTCCTGGAAGGATCTGGTGTGGGTGCTGGCAGCTCAGCACCAATTGTTTTGTTCCAGCAGATCCAGCTCCCATCTGATGCAAATGTGACCTGACCTCACTCAGGTTTTAACCTGAGCCTGTATCTTGCAGCCTGATTAAATCTGGTTTCTCAGGAACATTAAAAATCCAATTTTGTCTTTCTTTTTGGAATTAAAACTATGGATTAAAATAATAAATATTTTCAAGATTTTTCCTGTGCTCTAGCCTCAACCAGCAGTAGGTTGGTTGTTCTTTTTTAATAGCAACTTTCTTCAGCTGGAGAGCATCCCATAATGATGGCCAGATCAAAACAATGTACAAGTTTTTTTCTTATTTTTTTTCTTTAGCTGGGACCAATATAATACATTAAAAAAAAAAAAAAAAAAAAAAAAAAAAAAGGTGCATAGCATTTTCAAGAGCCCCAAATAAAGCATAATTTGCATTTTAGGGGCTTCAATGGGGCATCTCATAGCACTGCAGTGATATTAATTCTTGTCTGTGAGATTCTGTGTTTCACTTTTGCAGGTCTGGTCTTAACACTGGATGGATAATAGTGGATAAATAGACAAGCACACTGGGACCAGAATGGAAATGTCTTTTCTGCATCATTTTTGATACAAATGTCTGGTTTCCAACTGGCACCAGCTGCACCCATCTGCAACAAACCCAAGATAAGGAGGAAAGAGCTGTCAAATGCATCATGCCTTCCTTCAACTCTTCTTCCAATATACATTTTTCAGCAGAAGCAACAGAGCTGAAATCTCAATAATCCTGCTGTCTGTAGCATTAAGAAACCAAAGAAAAAATTAATCATCTCAATCTCATGCCAGTGGGAAAGAACAAAGCCAGCTAAAAGGGCAAAGGAACAGTCTGACTTACACACAAGCTCCATAGGCTAAAAACTCCTATTTTTGGGTGGACCTGATCATGAATAGCAGCACTGAGAGGGCACTGTGGAGATGAAACAGAATTCTGTGGCATGTTTCTGTCAGAGGATCCACCTGGAAGTGCATTTGATTGGGGAAAAAAAAAAAATCTTGTAATTGATGTGGACTTTAGGAAAAACATAATTGCTTGAACTCAACCAGCAAAATACATAAATGAATTAGAAAGTCCAGAACACCTAAAAGAAAAATAGGAGTAGGAGGAAAAAAAGGATTTGGAGCTGGGCCACTGACCTTGGCTCTCTGGGGCAGGTTCATCATGGTGTCTGGCTTGAAGTCATTCTTGTTCTTCCTGCACAGCACTGCAGTGATGATGATGATGATGACAGTGACCACAGCAATGGGAGCCAGCACAGCTGCAATGATCCACAGGTTGTTTGGGGGGTTCTTCACCACAGCTGCAGAAAAAGGCATTGGTAAGCTTCACTTCCTGCTGCTTCCAGCCTTCAATGGCCTCCATTTAGAGGAAAAATTAGTAGAAATTAGTATAAAAGCACTGTAAGTAATCTAGCTTTCTATAAGGATCTATAAAACAATAACTTCTGTATTACTTTACTAAGGGAAAAAAAAAAAAAAATAGGGAAAATCAGCAACACTGAATTCAGAAATCCCTGGGCTCTCTTCTCTTACCTTTATTTACCTGGTTATATGCAAAAGCAAATATCCACTCCAAAGTCAAGATGGATGTCATATATCACTCCAATGGTTCATTTACACAATAAACAAACAAAGGTGCAAGTAATGCATGCTTAACTATTTTTCAAACTCAAACCCAGCCTAGGAGCAAAGCAGCATGGCATGTGTGTTAAAAGAACATACATGGTGTCAAAGATTGGCTGGCTCAGCAGGAGCAAACTGGCACAGCTTTTTAGAAAAACAAAACTAGCTCAAATAATTATTATCAATATCAATAAGGCAACAAGAAGATGCTTCTCTCGTGCTCTAGAAAGAATTTATCATAGTTAAGGTCAAAAAGAATTCATCATTTCCAAAGGAGTGGAAATAACAAGGTTGGAAAGAGCTACTTGCAGATATATTAATGATGGCACAGGAAAAGGGTGCATTTCACAAATGCAGTGGTGCAAAAACATTTTAGATTCCATTTCATCAGAATAATCTCTCCTAGTATGAACCTTCAGCTTGTTCACACATAAGAGACCCTCCTGTGGCACATTCCCACTACTCTCATTTCATTTTGTTCCTTTCTGGAAAAACAACCAGACAACCTCCCTATAAAGCTGAACTTTGCTGCAGTGAAATATTTAGTGGGCTTCCCCATGATGTCCCTGTTTATTTTGCTCTGGCTGCTGGTGTGGGCAGGCAATGGTGAGAGCCCCAGCACAGAGCAGCTCCCATTTCCTGGGGGACTGGTGCTTTCAAATGTCATTGAGCTTAGAGCTGCCAGAGGCACTCAGCATCTCCCAGCACCAGACTTCAGATGCAAACCAGCTTGTCCTGTCATTAGGAACTTCTCAGCTCTCCAGCTGAAAGCCTGGCTGGAGCCTGAGCCTGCTTTCTTTGTAGATTTGCCACTTTTTGCAAAGTGAAGTTTGTGGGGTGATGTAGGAGCAGCACCATTAGGATCAGAGCTTGAGCACGAGGCTGCAAAACTTCCAGGGTTCACTTTTCAACAGGCTCACAGAATTCTTAATTATTGACTTTGACATTTAGTTCAGGGATGAAAGGGCTGTGGGGAAGGAAAGAGAACCTGAATTTTAACAAATAACAGAAACTTTAATTATGGACTGCTGCTGTGGAAGCAGCAAGCAATGGTTGAACAATTATATTCATTCCTTCTAAGGATGCAGAGGAAATGATGACCTTATGGCTAAAAGGATAGACATTTAGGAGTTCTAATTTACATCTTTAATTCAGTTATCAGTCTCCAATGTGACCTAAAGTCAACCCATGGTTCATTCAACTCAGTAAGACTTCAGTGGAATTTGAAACAAGCCTTTCATTCTGTTGTAACTCAGTCTCTGGCTCATAACACATTTTTTGTGTTATTATTTGTCTGTCTCATCTAACCCAGCTATGAGCTCCCCAGGGTACATGTCTTTTCTTACAGGATTTTGGGACAGCACTTTTCATTCTGCTAGAACAGAAATTATAATGAGCAAAAAAATGAAATCCACACAAAGTATTTTCTGTGGCAATAAAAAGACAGGCTGCAAATAACCATGTCCAAAAGGAAGGAAATTAGGTTTTTTTTCCATAATAAGGTATAAAGATGGAATTTCTTCCTACATTTCAAATACTCTACCTTCAAAATCTCAGGTACCTCAGGGCACAATTTAAATTTCTGTATATTCTGTTTTTACAGTGTTCTGTGCATATGTGGCTGGTATGAAAATCTACAGATGAACAAGGCTGCCTTAGCAGAGCATGGAAATACAAAGTTAGATGATGATTTCATAATTGCCTAAATACCTGCATAAATATAAATCTCATCACTGCACAAAGAGCCAGGAAACTGCTACATCTATATCTTCTTTAGCAAAAAAATACATTAAAGAAATATTCTAGTGGAAAACAAAATTACTTGGAATTTAAATGCTGGAATGGAGATCCTCAGGTTCAGCTGAGTTAAATTTAGTAGCAGACCATGATCAAGTCAAGGATCAGACACAGTACATGGTGCATCCTCTGGAAATAGTATCATATTTCAGTCTTCTTACTCAATCCCATGTTTATGGATGATATATAAATTACTAATTATAGTGGCCTCTTCTTTTCCTGTCACCATTTCACATAATTATTTCAGTAATTTCAATAATTTCACTGCTCCTCCAGGCAGATATAATTGCACCAGGGACACCCATTTTATGTGCTGTTTCACCAGTAAGGAGATCCACTGAAGAAATCCACTCTATAATTTGGACTCTTTCTAAAGAAATACTTTGGCAAAGTGGAGAAATCCAGTTAGCAGAAGCCATGGATTTGTAAATTTGTAAAAAGGTGTTTAGTAAATTAAAAAGCTCTCCAAGTTTCTCCACAGGTTTATCACTTTGTGCCAAGTATATGGGAAAATCTAAATTTAAAAAAATGGATTAAACCTGTGTCCACAATCACTCAGTTACCTGATGAAGGTCTTGAAAGAGAAATTTGAAAACACTGACTTTCCAAGAATGGATTATTTTTGGCCACATTATTCTGAATGATACTATTGGATCTTGAATCTGAAAACTGCCCATATGCACAAGCAGCTCTTTTCAACTTCACTTTTCTGATTTGTGTCAAAACAATATCTTCAACAACCATGTAGTTTTCTTGGTGAAAATTATTATTTAAAAAAATAATAATCCCTTTGAGATAGAAGGAATCTACACTGTTTTGACCAAGTCAAAAATAAGGGACATCTTAACAACCACCACATTTTACTTTTTATGGCCAAGTTATATGAACAGCAACTTTTCCCCAGTCATCATTAGTCTGAGGTGTCATGGTTTTGTCAGCATCAGAATTAATTCTGACTTTCAGCTCATGGAATAAAAAAATGATGAAATATGGAATTTTTAAAAGGACTCTTACGATCAGCTTGAACTTGGATGACATAGCCCAGGGTCAAGGCCATCCTCTGGGAGTCCACTGTACTCAAAATTTTGGCAGCTGCAGTGCCCAGCAAAGGCTTCCCATTGTATAAAGTGTAATATGTCAGTTCAGCTGGCTCCTTGGGTCCTGGAATACGTTGAATTTTTACCATCTTTAGGGGAAATAAAATAAAAAATAAAAAATAAAAAAAAATAAAATAATAAAATAAAATAAAATAAAATAAAATAAAATAAAATAAAATAAAATAAAATAAAATAAAATAAAATAAAATAAAATAAAATAAAATAAAATAAAATAAAATAAAATAAAATAAAATAAAATAGGAGAGAAAGAGAAATAAGGTGTTTTCATGTTATACCACTACAAAACTTGCCAGGAGCTATTTGGAGGCAGTTCTCACAGGGAACTCCTTCAAGGGCTCCTACAAGCATAAGCTCCATGCAAATATTCTCAGAGGATCAGAGCTTCTCCCCTTCAGAGCCCAGGCTATTAAATCAGTCAGTCAGAGAACTGACTAAAATTTTTCTTTAAAAATATTCAAACATAATCCTAAGGTAAAACCCTACACTAAGAAAAGCATGCAGTAAAGAGGAAAGGATCAAAATTTTTTGGCATTACAGTCCTCTGTAAAGGGGTAATTCTTATAATCTGTTCTAATACTGAAAACTCTACTTTACTGGAATATTGCAATTGAAAAACAGACTCACATTTTGCTTCTATACTCATTATTTTTTTTTTGTCCCAGGTTGATAACAAAGGAATCATGCTTTTTCCATTTCACTCTGCAGAACACTGGCAGAATTTTTCCACTGAACCTCTACCTTTCCTGAGAGTGGAGAGTGTCAAACACTTCTAATGATTAGAAAAAAAAGGAGTTTTGTGATTCTTCTCCATTATGTAATGGACTAAAATTTTACAAAATTTACTTTTGGCAAAATGTGTTCCTTCTTTTAAATTATTTCAGTGGAACAATACAAAGAACTGTATTGTATACAGTTCAATACAAAGAACTGTATTGTATACAAAGAACTGTGGGCAAATGGGAAAGGCAATAACTTGAGTTAATACCTTACAACAAACAATTATTGAAAACCATAATGTAATTTTTTTTAAATAACTAATTTTTGAAAATTGAAGAAGAAATTTTCTAACTGCCAATAACTACAGTTGGCTTAATTGGTAAGAAAACAAAACACCATCAGTTCAAAATGCTGAATGTAAACTGCTGTAAATAAGAGGAAGATGATTAATAAATTACTCAGGTCTGAAATCTCTACTTCATAGCCTGATCTGGGGCCACATGATTTGATGACTAACCCTGTATAAATAAAGGCTGCTTCTTACTTTTTTTTTCCTAACAAAAAGGAAAAGCAGTTCTAACTTTGAGTTACCTAGGAAACTTTTATCATGAAGGAAAAAACTGAATTATGCTGAATATGCTAAAATATGTACTTTGTACCAATCCTCATAGCAACCAGAGAGAAAATATTTATGAACACTGATTAACTAATGATGATTTCTCGAGGATGACAGGCATGCCAACATGGAGAAAAAGGCACGATCAGCAATGCCAGCCATTCCGCCCTCCCTGCTTCGACATCCATGAGAAACACAGGAAATTCCAGCCCAGAAATTTTGTTAGGCATGTCTTTTACAGGAACTGAAGCAGGGCACACTCAAGCAGAGCAGTTCTTTGAGCCCAGGTCCATGGAGCACCTGCACGGTGTAGCTGCCCACGGTGGTGGCGCGGCGGAACCGCCGTCCCTGCTGGTGGGACATCATGAACAGCGGGGCCAGGCGCTGCTCCATCAGCCTGGCAAAGCTCTGGTTGTTCAGCCCCAGCAGGGCAATATCAACCCCTTGGATGACTGTGGGAAAGGAGAAAAAACACGTATCAGCCCTTCATGCACAAGCAGGTAGAGTGGGGCAGTTTGGGACAGGGAGGTGCAGGTTAATTTGGAATAAAAATACCTGGACACTTATCCCCTCTCAGTAAAGCCCTGTGGGGATATAACACACTTCTGTCCTAGGTTACAATGTAAAGATGTGTCCAAAACTCTGTATTCTATCACCATGTGCTGCAACCAGGTGGGGCAGTGATCCTTATCTCTGTGGGAGATATCCTCTGCTAATGGGCCAGCTGTTAAAAACCAGATGGGGAAATGTTCTTTATCTTTCCCACATTCCCATCCTCCCTCCAGGAGATATCTCCTGTTAATGGCCAGTGAGTCCCAGGGCATGACTGATAAAATTACATCATCCCACTGGGAGATGCTCCAGCCAGGGGGAGGAGCTAAACATTTCCCACCTAGATAAAAACTGAGATTTTGAACATCAAAGCTGCCCTTACCCACTGGATTCCAGAGGACAAGACCTTTCTACAGGATCCCTGCTTCAACAAGAGCACTTCATCTGGACTGCTGCCACCACCCTGACTAGCAGGTGTCAGGTTGTATTCTGACTCTGGCAGTGGTTTTTCTTTTGTATTTTATTTTTCTCCTTTTTTTTCTTTTTTTTTTTTTTTTCCTATTAAATTATATTTCTGACTTGGAGTCTCTCACTGGTTTTCCTTTCAAACCAGTACAACTTCTCATCTCATCTCAGATAATATCAATGATGTTTCACTGAGTAAAAAAATCTCAAAATACCATTTCTGGCCCAGGGGAGCATCTACTCTTATGATCTTCAATGTAAAAATTAGGTTCATACCTATTTGAGAGCTGCTGGGTTTATGCTTATTGCCAGATGTTCGTGTTAACCAGTTTCTACCCTGAGGATTTGAACTCTGAAGTCTGGATTTTGTACAGCCTCAAACAAAATACCCTGTTTGAGAGCACTGAAACCTGAATAAACATTTCTGAAGTATGAATGAAGACATCTGAAGTATAAATGAGTGCAAGATTTAAAAGACATTGGATTCTAAAGTTCAAAAAAAAGTCATATGACATGCTGATTCAATTGATACATATGTATGCTTTTTTCAGTATTATTTCAAAAAAGTCTTCTGGGACCACCAGGATCTTTTTGAAAACAGATTTTTCCATTGTAATATCAATAATAATCCATCCCAGCAAGTGCACAGAGGTGAGAAATGGAGTATCAGGGTCACAGGGTCCATGCTGGGAGGAGCTGTACCACTCCCTTCAGAGGATCATAATCTCTGCATAAACTTATGTTTTATTTCAGATTTATGAAAATATGGAACTGATACCAAGTCTATTTCATGTCAGAGCCCTTTGCTCTTGCTCTCCTGAGCATTAAACAATTCCAGGTACAGACACACCAGCTAGACAGGCTTTGGTATCACTCAAAGATGTCTGAGGGAAAGGGGCTCTTTCTTGCACAGTTATCAGTTCTGAAGTCAAAATGATTGTGCATGAAAATGTGGCACCTGTGGAATGACTTGATAAAAGAAGAATTTTGAAGCCTAAGAGCTTCAAGTGAAAAATGCAAAAATCCCTGCACCCAGACAGTCAGCAAATCATAACAAAATTCCTTGGTGTAACAGCTTCACCTTTGTGCCTCGGTTATGTCTATGTGCCTCTTTTGATTTCAGATTTAAATCTGTGTCCCAGGGTTACAAAAAAAAAAAAAAAAAGAAAAAAATAGAGAGAGATGAGAAGAAAAATAAAAGGTCTATTTGTGTCTCAAAACTCTCAGGAGATAATGCTGCTCTCAGAGAATAGTTTCAACCAAAGTGCTACAAATTCTGAAGTGGATGCTGGTTGCTGGAGATGTCACTGCTCAAGATGAGCAATCACTTATGCCCCAGAGTGACTGTAAGTACATTTGCCCAGCTGAAGGCAGGTTCACTGGGCAGCCACTTATTTCTGTGTAAAATTACTGTGTTCACATAAATGAGCACTAAAAATTATTACCTGGAGTGCCTGGAGGAGGGAAGGACATTAGAAAATACCTGTTATCACCCAGTAGTCTCTAGTTGATTCCGAGACATCAAGGTTTGGATACTCCAAAGCTTTAAAAATAGAAGAAAAAATTATGTCAAAATATTCCAACATCCACGTTATGCAGCCCAAAACTGGCTACCTGGACAGCAATAAATAAAATTGAACTATGGCCCAAGAGGAGATCCAGAGCATCATTTTCAGGGCTACAATTTCTCTTCTGTCTGAAAAAGAACACCAAGTGTAAGCAAAAGCAGCTCTGCCATACAAAGTAGAACATATATCTATCTCCTGTTGCCAAAATACTGGCTGGGACAGAGTCTGGGATGAAGCCCAGGAATACCCAGAACCAAGAAGGATAAGTAATAGGTGTTGTATTCATCTCTGCTGCTTTCTCCCCTGCAGAAAACCAGGCTCCATGATGATTCTGTGATTATCCTTATACAGCCCAGACCATAGTTTTAGCCTAAAATATGAAAATATACCAGGACCAGACTCTACATGGATTGCAAACAAGACTAACAGAACTGTGAGCACACCTTGGAGTGTGGTGCTCTCTGACTGTGCACAGTTTAAGGCATTACTACCATATGTGTCTGCATCTGTGAGAAACTGGTATTTGCTGTTGTGATGCCTTTTGTTAGCCCCTCCATCCCCAAAGTGCACCAGGCTGTAAAGCTCAATATGCTGCTAATTCATTACACAGCTCAGAGTTTGTTCAATAGATTAATGCTGGGAACTTAATTCAGAAAACCTCCGTGCTCTGCCATTGACAGGCTGCTACTGAGTCACCTTGATTTTTAAACCCCAAAGTGGCTCAGAATAGTAAACATGGCAAAGGATTTGATTATGCACAGTAGCTGCTTTTGAGGAGGATTTCACAGCGTGCCCTGAGCTGTGCATTTCCACCACAGACTGCAGGGGCTCTGGAGGAGCCACTGGAGCCCACTGGGAAATAACATGCTCAGAGAACAACCCCAATATTTGTTTGATAAACTGAGACAACTCCACTGCCACGTGAGTCAGCATCAAACACTCTTCAAAGGAAACATTTTCAGTCTGGAGCTGTAAACACTGCGTGTGCATTAAGTTCATGAGTCTGCAGTACAGCTGCTGCACTGGGAATAAAACCAAGAGCTCCAAAATGAAATATAAGCCATTAGTTGTTAAAGAAACACTGGCTAAAGGCTTTATCAGGTCTGTTCATCATGTGTGGGGATCAGCAGAGAGCTGCAGTACCACAAGAGACTGGCTGTGTGACAAATGGCTTGCACAGCTCCTGACTACCAAGCATGTGCCTGCTCTGCCTTTGTGAGAGGCACCACAGCCCTCTGCCTGTGCAACAGGACTATTTTGGAGGCCAAACACTTGAACTGAGCACAGCCAGCATCAAAACTCCCTCTGCCTCCCGTTACCTGTGGAAAGACTTCATGGAAACACAAGCTCACCTTGAGATGTGTCTCTTACCCTGTGATGGAAACTGATTCAAAATGCACAGTGCAAAAACTTATGGGGGAATTTTCACCTATTTGCTTCCAAACATCATAATTTGGTAGGTAATGCCTCAAGAACAGCACACAAATCTCCTTTCCCAAATATTTACACAGCCACCTAAGTTAGCTGTGATTCCTGCCTCACAGCAGAGAGAAACCACTGATCCTAGAGAAAGCAAGATGAAGAATTGCACCATGTCATTTCTCTGCTGTTGGGCTGTTTGCAAACAAAATGGACTGACAAAAAAAAAAAAAAAAAAAAGATAGTTTTTGTTTTCCTCAGTGCTCACTTTCCAAGAGTTTTCTGCTCTGATGCACCCAGCATGTCCCTGTCTCTTGTCACTCCCAGCAAACAAACTCCAGTCTGCAGCAAGCTTAATTTCACACATCACATTAACAAGCTGATTAAACAGAAAGCCCCATAATCAGGTGCCTTGTCCCTTTAATCACTTTAAAGAAATCAGCATGCATTAGAGTCAGAGAGCACCACATGGGCTGCCCACACAATTGTACCTCAGAGCTTTCACAGCAGCTGGAATGCAAGAAAACCATTGATGCCAAAGCACCCAGACCATGTGTAAACTGAGGATGCAGTTCAGCAAATGCACCAACAATTCTTTAAAACAGAAGAACAGATGGAGCTCACCCCACTACCCAAAAATACACTCACAGCCTGATCCCAGCCCAGCCCCTGGGGCTGAGGATGTCACTGAAGCAAAGGGCTGAAGTTAAAGTTCATTCTGTGCTGTGCTAAGCACTCCTGAAATTAAGACTTTGGGACCTCTTGTGCTTTGATTTTCACAAAACTACAATTTTATTTTGTTTGAAAGCTGGCATGGGAATTTTTTTTATTAATGACAGAGTATATATGTTTTTCCTTAGTTTTTTGCCAGCAGCCAAGATAAACACTGAACCCAGGGTTAAAAATAATAATCTAATTCCCCCCCTCCCCTCCTTTTTTTTTTTTTTTTTTAACAAAATACAGTTTAAAAAGTAGCTAGAAAAACTACCCTGAGGTTGACAACAAAGCCAAATTCTGGTGCTGGCTGATCTTGATGCTGGGGAGCAGATACTTACATTCAGCAATGGTGAGAGGTGGGTAGGTGAGGTAGAAACCCACCAGCTCAGCTGACAGCTGATTAAGAAGGTTGCTGGAAATAGTGCCATTTAGAGTTGTGCTTTGATTTTTCACTACATAAAACAGAGTGACAGCTTGGGAGACATTGGAGGTGTTCAAAATCTGAAACAGAGGGGGAAAAAAATAATGTGTTGCTGTGGTTTAGCTCATTTAAAAAAAAAAAAAAAAACCCACACAAAAAAAGAAAAAAAAAGAAAAAAAGAAAAATACCAAGGCAGTGCAAAGAAACTAAGGAGATGTTAACCTGAAGAATGGATTAGCTACATCTCATTCAACTCTGCTTGTGTGATACTTTAATCCCTGCTTTAGCACTTGCAGGGTTCCTTGAGGACAGCAGCAGAAATGATGCAGTCAGGATTGAAAATGTTTTCCCCTGTTTTTAGCAGGAAATGTGGGATGAGGGAGAGGATGCTTATCAGAAAAATCATCCAGTGCTTGATGCAGAGAAATTGTTCTGCTGTCTCTGCTGCCTTCCTACTGTTGTTTTCTAGACCCACACATTTTCCATATGAAATTAAGGGATATCATGTCTCTCTGTTCCTAACATCATATGAATGCCTGCTCTCCTCCCCACTCTAGCTCAGTGCCTGTCTCTTCCTGAGCCCAAATTTGAATATTACATTTTGAGGACCAATTCTATTTGGCAAGTACTGGATGAGATTCTGAAATTCCACATGTTTTCCTGGAAAACTTATGCCCAGGGGAAAGAGGGATGGGGTTATTTGGCTGCTGATAGATAGGGCTGACAGAATTCATGAATGTTATATAAATATCCCATTTTTATGATTTGGATCACCAAGTTAAAAGAAAAAAACATGGTATTAAAAAAAAAAAGCATTAGAAGAGGCCAAGGTCAGGCCAAGAGTCCACCTAGCCAATGTCCACTTACAAAGGGCTGGAGCAGAGGGTTGGACAATCAGCACAGGACAAGAGGAATAAATGGCTTTCAACAGTGTAAGATTATCCTACAGCCATGTCAGAGCCATAAATCATGGCTGGGTTTACAAAGGGTTGATGACTTTTTATTCTGTATCTTCGGCCAAATGTTTTTTGCCATTTCCATTTTTTTTTTTTTCTCCAGTCACATCTGGACATCTTTATCACACAGTGAGTGAAAGGATGCTCCTTGTTATTCAAATTTGAGTAGTTCTGTTATGGGAGCCCCCAAGTGATCACTCCTGATTCACTACAGCACTCATGGCTGGAGAGCCAAGGCCAATTTCATTTCTCCTGGCACAGAAGATGCTTCATGCCTTTTACTCACCTCCCCTCTACTCTCCTAGGGCAGCAATGCCTTTTCTGAACTGGCTCTGTCTGCTCCAGAACTCTTCCCCAGTTTTCAATAAATCTAAAGCCCTCCTACAGTGTTTTGTAAGACTTAATCTTTTGTATGATACTGGTATAACTTCAGAAAAATTGATCATGAAGATCACACCCCTGAGCCTCCAGGACCTCCATCCTATCTCTTCTTAAATTGGAAATACCCACAAAAACAGCCACCACCTTCTTTAGGGCTCCTTCCAAAATTGCTTAGTGCTTTGTGAGATTTCCCACTCCCACCACAAGCAACTTAGCCACCATGAAGTTCCCCTCAGTGCCCAGCTATTGAAAAGGTGTGTGAAAATCAGACTCTTTGTGGTGAATTTGTGCCTGTGAGTGTGAAACTGAAATGCATACCAAGAGAAGGAAATCTATTCCCTTATTTCATCTTTATACCTGAATAGCCTCACTGAAAGCCACTGATGTGTCAGAATAACATGTTCAGTAAAGACATAAATCTGGAAGACTGTGGTTTTATACTTGGAATTTCATTTATATGACTGAACTGCAAACAGTAAAACTCCAATTCATGAAAAGCAACAGCCTTCTATAAATCATGCATTTAGAAGTTTTCCTGCAATGCATAAAACAGTCTTATTGCAGATGAAAACAGAAACTTTCTTCCACAGTGCCAAGCAAAGGAACAGTGTTGGAATAAAAAAATACACATGGCAAAGAATAAACAGGAGGGTTTGGCAACAGGCACTGAAAAAACCCAACACTGTACCTGAACAGTTAAGTTGTTGCTGGTGTTTAGGACCTTTCTTTCAGCATCCTGAAATGCCCTCTGGAGCCTCTGTTCCATGGTCTGAACAAATTTGCATGACTGGATATTGTCTGTTTGACCCACAAACTGCAGCTCTGGAAAAAGGAAGGCATTAAGAATGTGTATAAAGTATTCTCCATTGCAGCACCAAGAGCAAAATGATCAATTTACACATTAAGCAGGTGAAAATAATGCCACTTCAGAAACTGCACTAAATTAGCCTTAATTAAGACAAAATGCAGGAATTAAATTGCATTATTAGAAGTGATGCTCTCCACAAACAAATGGAGGTTGCCTCTGCAATGATATATAAGATGGTAGGGCCTGCTCACTGTGCATATACTTGCTCAGAGCCAAGCAAAATCATTCTAAAAGACAAGTTATGATCCTAAATCTTGCAGGTCATTTGGTCCTGCAAATTATAATCAATTGATTATCATTCTGTTTTATTTTCACTCCAGGAAAAATGTACTTAACTGCCAAAAGTATGTGTACACAAACATTGTAAGCACATATGTGAGAACTATTTTCTATCATTTAATGCATCATTTCAGAGCACTGAAATTACTCTGTACTGATGTTTGCTGACAACGCCCTTTGATGTCTTTTTGGGACTACCTAAAAAGAGAGGCCAGACAAAATTAAGGGAATAAAAAGCAGTTATATTTATTGCAGGTCTTCAGGTAAATTTTGGGCAGACAAAGCCCCCAAAAGCTACACCCCAAAAATGGACAGCAGGTCAGGGGTTTTTGCACTTTTATAAATTTGGTTCATTTGCATATTGGGGTTGATCTCCCAATTACAGCTTCAGGTAATGAAGTTATTTACCCCAAGTTTGCTCTCCCCCAACTCACTTTTGTTTACATTTCTGGGGCCTTGATTCCCAGGCCTGGAGAGGAATTGTGCCTGGGAGAACAGCAGCTAACACTCTGTATGGAGGTTGCACTAAAGAATTGCAGGATTACAAATATGTGGAAAATATAAAAGCTGAAACCCTAAGGCATCACTGCCACAGCACCACTGCCCCAGAGAGTCCTTGAGCACTGATCCATGGCCACACACCCAGCCCTGGCAGGGTATTCCAGTCCTGGCAGAGTATCCATCCCAGTCCTGGCAGAGTATCCATCCCAGTCCTGGCAGGGTATCCCACCCCAGGCAGGCTATCCCATCCCAGGCTATCCCATCCCAGACAGGCTATCCCATCCCATCCCAGGCTATCCCATCCCAGGCTATCCCATCCCACACAGGCTATCCCATCCCACCCAGGCTATCCCATCCCATCCCATCCAGGCTATCCCATCCCAGACAGGCTATCCCATCCCATCCCAGGCTATCCCATCCCATGACAGGCTATCCCATCCCATCCCAGGCTATCCCATCCCATCCCAGACTATCCCATTCCAGACAGGCTATCCCATCCCACACAGGCTATCCTATCCCATACCAGGCTATCCCATCCCAGGCTATCCCATTTCAGACAGGCTATCCCATCCCAGACAGGTTATCCCATCCCAGGTTATCCCATCCCAGGCTATCCCATCCCAGACAGGTTATCCCATCCCATTCCATGCAGGTTATCCCATCCCAGACAGTCTATCCCATCCCAGGCTATCCCATCCCATCCCATACATGTTATCCCATCCCAGTCTATCCCATTCCAGACAGTCTATCCCATCCCATCCCAGGCTATCCCATCCCATCCCAGGCCATCCCATCCCAGACAGCCCATCCCAGGCTATCCCATCCCATCCCATCCCAGGCTATCCCATCCCAGACAGGCTATCCCATCCCAGACAGGCTATCCCATCCCACCCAGGCTATCCCATCCAGGCTATCCCATCCCAGACTATCCCATTCCAGACAGGCTATCCCATCCCACACAGGCTATCCTATCCCATACCAGGCTATCCCATCCCAGGCTATCCCATTTCAGACAGGCTATCCCATCCCAGGCTATCCCATCCCATCCCAGGCCATCCCATCCCAGACAGCCCATCCCAGGCTATCCCATCCCATCCCATCCCAGGCTATCCCATCCCAGACAGGCTATCCCATCCCAGGTTATCCCATCCCAGGCTATCCCATTTCAGACAGGCTATCCCATCCCAGACAGGTTATCCCATCCCAGGTTATCCCATCCCAGACAGGCTATCCCATTCCAGACAGGCTATCCCATCCCAGACAGGTTATCCCATCCCATCCCAGGCTATCCCATCCCAGACAGGCTATCCCATCCCATCCCAGGCTATCCCATCCCAGGCTATCCCATCCCAGGCCATCCCATCCCAGACAGGCTATCCCATCCCAGGCTATCCCATCCCATCCCAGGCCATCCCATCCCAGACAGCCCATCCCAGGCTATCCCATCCCATCCCATCCCATCCCATCCCAGGCTATCCCATCCCAGGCAGGCTATCCCATCCCAGACAGGCTATCCCATCCCAGGCTATCCCATCCCATCCCAGGCCATCCCATCCCAGACAGCCCATCCCAGGCTATCCCATCCCATCCCATCCCAGGCCATCCCATCCCAGACAGGCTATCCCATCCCAGGCTATCCCATCCCAGGCCATCCCATCCCAGGCTATCCCATCCCATCCCATCCCATCCCAGGCTATCCCATCCCATCCCAGGCCATCCCACCCCTCACTCACCAGTCTTCAGCTGGAAGTGGATGGCAGGCTGGGGCTGCCAGGGCAGGGCCAGGGCCACCAGGGCTTGCAGGTGTGGCACGTGCTGCCTCATGTCTGCAGTGGCATTGGCAATGCCATAGGCCAGCAGCTTTTCTGTGACAGCAGCAGGGGTGAAAACCAGCCTGCCCCGTGTGACATAGTACCCAACCGTGAGGTTGCTGGACTGCTCCAGCACTTCAACCTGAAACACACATTGAAACAGATTTTGGGTTATTTTACTTGCAGTTCAGCCTCTGTTTGGTGGGGTTTCTCAGCCTGAGTATGTGTGTATGAGTATGTGTTTTATCCTGTAATCCCTACAAACCCTGTGGGATCACATCAGCAGAACTGCTCAGACAATTTTAGGCTCAGCTCATGCAGAATGAAGGAGTGCAGAGCTGCAAACCTTCAGGTTAGGCTGGGCCTTCATTCATGCACAGATGCTGGGATATTTTACATATGCATGGAAAAGCACAGAGAGCTTCCAGCTCCTACTCCATGCCTGAAGTTCACAGCCTGTTTCTGTCATTGCAGGTTTGCAGACAGATTTTTGAAAGACATGTTTCCAATATTTAATCAAGCTCTCTCTTATCTCCTGTACTGTCCCAGATGAGTCTGTGAGTGGACCTGTATGAGTGCAATAGACAAGAATAGACACACTGTGAATCAAAACATGAACTCAGTTTTACCTCAAAATTCTGTATTTTCTAAAAAATTTTAGCCCTGGAACTATTCCTCCTCACCAAGTTTTAGCTGGTTTCCTCTGTTAGAAGCAGTTTGCAAAAAGGTAGGGGACTAAACCTGGTAGTTTTTATTGCTGCTGCCAAGGAGCACAAATTCCCAAACCAGCTGACATCTGCAGCAATAAAGCATCAGGACCAAAGCAGATGACCTCTGTTTTGATAAAAATTACTTTTTTCCTTCCCAGATGCTTGGTGAGTGTGGCTCCCAGCAGCTTGGACCCCCCACAAATCCCAGCCTGAGGGAATCTGTGTCCCAAGGAAAAGGTCCCTGGCAGCCCACCCACAGCAGAGCAGAGGTTTGTGCATTTTACCTTCAGAACACATCACCTCCATTTATTTCCAATAAAACAGCCTCTCTCCCTGCTCAGGACTGTTCTCCCTGTGAAATTGCACCTGTCAGGTGCTGGGTTTCCAAAGCAGGGATGGAGCTGGCAGCAGTGACAAAAAAGAAGTTTGCATCTCTCTCATCTTCTTCATCAAATTAACTGCTAAAAGTTTTGGAGTATTCCTTATATTCCTTCCAAGAGGCTTCCTGCATCCAGAGACAGCCCTGGAGCTGCAGCTCTTTGCTGTTTTGGTGAAATCAAGCATGGGAAGCCAGGCACACCTACCTGAGCACTGACATTCTGGTTGAAAGCTTGTCTCAGCACTTGGTTGAGGCCTTTTCTCACACTGTCCCTGAAGGCATTGCTGATCATCATCCTCCTTGTGTTCAGAAACAGAACTGTGGAGCAACAAAAGCCACAGGGGTGGTTTGAGACATCACCTTGCTCCTGTTTGCTCTCTTTAATTGTTTTACATGGGGCTGGCTGTGCAGGGATCTTCAAAGCTGCAGCCTGGATTAGCAGCAGCTCCAAAGGCAAGAACTGAGGGGCTCAGCAGCTCCTGAATTCCCTACTCATCCCATGGCAATAGCCCATTGTTTCCAGAGGAAGGTTTAATAAATGCAATTTATTTAGCAGCAGGAGCAAGCCTTTGCCCTGCTGCCACACTCACTGCCTGAGGACAGACTGGCACAGCATTCCCAGGGGACTGAGCCACAGCTATGTAAAAGAAATCTGCTCCACTGTCACAATTATTTTCTATTTGGGAAGCATCTGCATGCTTTCTTCAGTAAACCTATTGCTATCTTCTTCTTTTTCTCTTGCAATTTGCAGAAAGACTTTTATAGCTGTTCTGGAGTACTTTCAATCATAAACAGTACACAAGCTGCTTCTATCTTTAGAAATAGCTGTTGTACTCATCACACTACTGATGGGGATATTCAGCAGCTACCAAATACACATTAGGTCCAAAAGCTGCTTATTCCACTGTAGCCTGTATGAAGCAAGGTCACAGACTCGTTTCTATTCTTTAGATCTCTGATACACACACATCTCCACAAGGAGCCCAGAAAAACCTGGGCAAGGCATCTCTCCAGGCCCCTTGAGTTTAGAGTTCTTACAGCTGAGGAGAAGCTGTCCATGAAAAAAAACCAGCCAGAGCCAGAAGTGGCACTGCTCACCCAGAAAATTCAAAATGCTCCCATTTTGAAGTGTGCAATTTTCAAATGGATCTGTAATGACAGAATTAGGTGTAATGGTATAATACTGAACAAGTTTGGGCCACAGTGACATGTCTGAGCAAGCCCAAGCCATGCTCTGTATTGTGTGCATCAGCCAAACCAAATTTAGCTGTTTTTCTCCATATTTTGCTGCCTAGTTGTTTTTCTGCATATTTTGCTGTTTCTTCACATGCTTAGCTGTTTTCTGTATATTTCTTACTTTAAACCAATGTTTATAACAAGTGCACAGCACGAGCCATTTTTAAGTATTTTTCTGCAACTTTTTAAGACCCTTCAAGACCACTGAAACATAAATTGTGCTAAATCAGAAAAGAATAAGCTGAAAAACAGAATACTGAAATTAGAAGACCCAAGATAAAAGTGGGCAGTGAAATTCTGAACAGCCCTGAGGGGCTCATGCAAGGTGTGTGAACAGCATAGAGGCACCAATCAAGAAATGCATGGACAGTAGTCTTAGAATGTATAATTAGGGCTAAAAAGTAAACAATAAATCAGCTTCTGCATAATCATATTGATTTGCTGTCCAAAATCCTGTTTTTCCCACAATGATAGAATTGGGTGATTTTGATATTAGAACAGAATGAGGGTTTTGTGCATTGAGCTGAGTTTAAGGCAGGTTATTGCACTGTCCTCTTCAGCAGCACAGACTCACTGCAGAGCAGACACCAAAGCATCCTGGCTTACAGGGCTGTCCCTGAGCTTCACAGCACCTGATCTCACCACTTCATCTGATGTTGGAGCCAGTGAGCTAGGCACACAGTTGTAAACAAGACTTAAACAAAATAAAGCTGTAATAAAAATATTATATACATTTTTCACATAAAACAAAATAGGTTTTATGCATAGTTCTATACGTAACCTGGTGTGCTAAAAAACTAAAATCCTAATAGGTTAAAAAGTAGTGGCCCAAAAAAAAAATCCTATATATATCCTGTATAAAAGTGTGTATTAAAAAGAGTTGTTGCTTTTAGCCATTCAGCTTTTAGCCATCAGCTGTTGCCAAGGCTTCTAGCCATTTGCTCACTGCTTTACCATTGCCTTTTGCCATTGCCTTTTAAAACTAATGCAATAAAAAATTAAATATAAATTAATAAAATATAAATAAAATAAAATATAAATAAATAAAATATAAATAAATAAAATGTGCTTTGTAATAAATCACCTTTTTAACTATTAGCTGCTTTGGCACACGAATGCCAAGCCACAAGCAGAGCCAAGGAAACACTCCTGCTCGCTCCCATCCGGCTGGGATTAGCCACTGCTGCCCTGCATCCCCTGGCACTGGGGTGTGTTCCCACACCCCCCCAGAGCAGCAGAGCCCCCAGCCCAGCCAGGCTGGCTGCACATACCTGTTTTCAGCATCATGCTGGCAGAGAGCCTGCAGTCCAGGGAGGGAGCTGCCGTCATGTTGGCGAAGGCGCTGCCGGGAGGAGCAGGGCTGAGTCCCGCTGCAGGAGGGGGAAGCCTAGTTGTTTTCGCTGATGCTGTAATAGATGCCAAAGCTGCTGTCATTGTCAGGGGGTATGGGGGTGGCCTTTGGGTGCTGTCTGAGCTCTGGGGCCTCTGGGTGTCAGACTCTGC
This sequence comes from Oenanthe melanoleuca, assembly GCF_029582105.1. Classification (NCBI taxonomy): domain Eukaryota; kingdom Metazoa; phylum Chordata; class Aves; order Passeriformes; family Muscicapidae; genus Oenanthe; species Oenanthe melanoleuca. Next base: position 1,894,101 of record NC_079339.1, read on the forward strand.
TGTTTCTATCTGCCTGGTGGGTGCCAGTGTGGAAGCTGCGGGTGTGCTGCTGCTGCTGGGGGTTGTGAGCACAGCTGGCGTGTCCAGAGGTGGGGCACTCACGTTCCTCATTGCAAAAGCAACATCTGCCTGTGCTCCTGCTGAGCTCAGGTCTGGTGGCAGCTTGGTGGCAGTGATATTTTTTGTTAGTGTGGGTGTGCTTAAAGCCATCACGGATGGCAGAGGTGTGTTTGCAGTGCCTAGAGAAAAGAAGGGAGAAGCTGGCACTGGTGAAGCTGGAGATGGTTTTCTTGTTAGTGGTTTTGCTTCTGAAGTTTCTACTGTAGGTATTGCACCAGAAGATACTCCAGATAACACTGTAAGAACAGAATGGGTAAAGTTGGTTTGTTGGCAAAAAAGGAGACTCTATCTGTGTTGGTGATGCATGGACAGAAGTTATGATGGCTGGACTGCAGAGCACTGGTGGTAGGGGTTTGCAATGGGATGCCCTTGGAAGCTTTGTTTGATATCTTACTGGGAGCTAGGCTATGACTCACATCCCACTCCTCCTCACTGAACGTGGCTGGATATTTATCAGCCATCACCAAATAACCAGGGGACTCCACCTGGCTGGCTGCAAATTCTGGAAAACTTCCAGAACCAGTGTCTTTTTCAGACAAAACTACTCAAGAGAGTTGTGCCAGAAGGCTTGGTTAGAGGGCAGGGGGCTTTGCTGGCAGTGTGCTGAGGGTGACACTGCTGCTGTCAGTGAGCTGAAAAGCCAATACCAGTGCTGTGCCTAGTGTTTTGGTCAGTAATCCTTCCAGAATCACCTGTTTGGGATTCTAGAGAGCTGGGGAAAGCACGTGCAGCATTAGCAGGAGGCACATTTAAATGCAGAGGTGCTTTCTCATGTATACTGATAGAAGCATCTCCAACACAGAAGAAATCAGCAATGTTTTCAGCCATGTGTCCATGCTTGCTTTGCAGAGGCATTGTCAGTGCAGTAGCAATGGATGAGTACTGAACAGGAGATGTTTTCAGTGCAAATGCATCTACATCCAATTCTGACAAATTACTCTTTTCAGCAAAGGGTAAATTTGAAATGTTTTGACTGTACAATGTGTATGTATAGTTTGCTGAAGGGGTGGAGAAGAGTGGCTGCTGATTTGTATTAATTTTGTTTTGGAGACTTGACACTACCAAGTATGGTGCATGGTGCTCCATCTTCCAATGGAAAAGTACTTGGAGCAACTTCCCTTATTTCCATTTGGACTGGAGGTTTTACCAAAGGAATACTAATGCCAGCTGCAGGCAGCAAATGCTTTGCTGGTCCACGTAGAAGCTGAAGTTACAACTTCAGGAAGGCTGACAGGATCTAAATTGCTTTCAGAGCCTGCATTCAAAACCCAGGAAGAGCCAGAACTGTGGCAGCCCATCACTGCTGTCATGGAAACAAGTGATGGCAGTGTACCCCACACTGGAGGCATGACATTGGCAAGTGGCTTTTTATCAACTGAATGCAAAATCTGACCAGAGGTTAAATGATTTAAAGCTCTTGGAGATGAATATTCTGCACGTGGGGGTCACAAGAGTGGGTACTTTGTCTTTCTGTCTTCATTTAGAGCTACATCTGAACTTTCTGCACCTCCAGGTGGAGGATGTGCAGTCACAAAAGCAGTAGTGGCAGAAGAATTTGTGGTAGCAGGCTCAGGTTTTGAAAGGCACACAGTGGAAGTAATTAATGGCACTGGAGCTAGATCAAGAGTCATCATGGCCATCTCCAAAAAAGTGTGTGGTGTCCTTGATCCCATCAGGAGAGTCCAGGTCTGGATTTCTGGAGAAACTTTGGAAAGCTGAGTTTGATGCACAACATTATTAGTGTTAAAAGTTCAGGGACATCTTTGTTGTCATCCTCTTGTGAAAGGCTGTTGAGCTGTCCTTGCCACAGGAAAGCCACCAGGATTTGGGAGAGCAGGGAGCTGGGAGTCTGATGCTGCTTGCCTGCCAGGCCTCCTGCAAAAGTCTGATTTAGAGGCAGCAGCAGGAGGGATTTGCAGCCTGTCCTGGCTGGCTGCTGCCACCCTGGGGCTGGGACTGGCTGTGTGTGCTGCCCCAGTGAGCACCTCCTTTGTCTCAGTTAGCCAGGGAGACCTTGTTGGAGAGGAGTGTGCTGCATTTCTAAAGAGAAAGTCTGTTCTGCTTCTAAATTCCCGTGCTGGCAGCACTGTGCTGCAGGTGTGCTCTGCATCTGGGGTGTGTGATAGTGGCAGGGAAAGGGAGGATTGCTCTGTGCTGGGCTCTTGGAGCTGGTGACGTGAAAGGTGCAGGGTTAGAGCCTGTAGTGCCATTAGTCAGTGCTGTGAAGGACTGAGGGTGACTCACTGGCAGTATTAGATGTACCCACAGCATGGGACCTCTGCTTTATCCTGAAAAACTGATGCTGACAGGTGAGTGATGCCACTCATTCTGCCACTCAGTGCTGCCCTAAATGGCTCCAGCAGAAAAGAGATTTTACATACTCTCATTAAGGAACCATGACAAACTTTTGGGAAGTTACTGCCAGGGGAAATTGGTGAGTTTTTGACCCAGGAATATCAGAGTATATAGATGACAAAGAGATCCTTTCCAAAGGAAACCCTTTTCCCACTAACTCTGTGAAATGCACTGTTGTTGATCCAATGAAAAGCATGGCTCCCAAAAAGGAGTTGGGAGGCCTCCTGTGATTCACCACACCCTGCTCAGAGCACTATTCCTGCTTTCACTAACCTGTGAGCTAGCTGAATCTGTGCTGAAGAGACCTTCAGGATCTGCAGGCAAAGGCACTTGGATGGGCAGTACAGCTGGTTTAGAGAAGTTAATGGCATGAGGTGACTGGATAACCAATGAGGAGAATGATGGTGATGGAACAGCAGCAAGCATGTCTGATCCTGATGTGCTCTCTTTGGAAATGGAGGGTGGTTTCTAATGGCACGGGCTGGGATGGCACAGCTGTGCCCAGATGTGTCCCTGCTGGTGTGCTGGGCAGTGTGGCAAACATACCAAGCTGGGGCAAACCTGTTAGAGCAGCTGTGTCATCTGCATCTGGAGAGGATGGCCTCAGAGGGGACTCAGCTGAGAGCTCTGCAGCATCCTGGGGTGCGCTGCTGCCACTGCCCTGGTACAGGGAGGGGGACGGGTGCATCTGCTCCAGAGTCCTGGCACGTGCTCCAGTCAGCGTTGTCCTGATCATCTGGAGCAGGTCTGCATTCTCCAAAGCCTGCCCCAGAGAAATATCAGCCACTGAGGGAGTCTTAGTTCCTGTGGAAGGCCGTGTTGGTGACAGTCTAGATCTCCAGTTAGGAAAGCTTCCTGTGGAAGGAGCATCACTCATATGCTGTTGCCTGATACCTGTAAAATAATAAGGGAAATGAGCATATTCTTCCCCAGAATGAAGAGCTGTTGCTACAAATCCCAACACAGAATGCATCAAGTTTGGTAAAACCAGCAGGATTTTTTTTTTGTTATTGTTTTCAGAGTGAATAAAAATTCACAGAGACTTTACAAAAAAATCATCCCAAACATGAAGCCCAGTGAAAGGTTCAACACAACAGATTTTAAACCCCTCAATTCATTTCATCTGACAGAAGAATAAGGAAAGCTGCCTAGGTCACACTATTCCAAAATCCTACTTTTACCAGAGATGTCTCAACAAAATAAAAGACACATTCTTAAGCCTGGGACAATTCTTGAGGTTATCATGAGTCACCCAGTGACAAAATACTGTGAGAAGATGGGTTTGGGAGCAGTGCAGAAAAGGAATGGGTTGTGACAAGCAAGCTCCAGTGCCTTGGCAGGCAGTGTGACATGGGAATAGAGTCAGCCTGGCTGTGTTCCTGCAGGATGCATCTGGAGGTGCTCATCCTGCCAGATCCAATAACACACAATTATGGGCACAAAAGGAAGAAAATAAAACAGGCATGAACAAGAGGAGAGGGGGGCAAGATCCAAAACAAATTAGGACGTTAAACTCTTTTTTTTTTTTGACATGTGCAGATGCACAGCACATCATTTCAAACACCAGTTTACTCTGCATTCAGCACCACAGTGTCCCCAGGCTTTGTTTTCTTGCAATGACTACAATTATTCTAAAATCACAGAATGGGAACACTCACATTTGTACTAATTTAAAGATTAGGATTCACTCAAGAGTAAAATTTAAGGTGGTGGGGGTTGTTTGTTTTTTTCCTTTCCCCCACATCAAGACAATAGATCAAAACTCAGTCCTGGCACTTAGTACCATGCCAATCTTGCATAGCCAAGTAGAGGGAAAACAGCTAAATCCTGCCCTCCAGCTGCAGCACATCTGGATCAGACTCAGGGCATGCCAACCCCCTCCACAGCCCCATGAACAACTCAGCATATGGTGTGGGAGAGAAAGAAGAGCAGATCTTGAGACCACAAAATGGGCTGGACATTGGCTCCAGCCACACACAAAAACCCCCAAGAAAACCAAAAAGGAAAACCCAAACCAGTGAGAGATCTTCCATTTTATGCCAGTATTTAGAAGCTTTATTGAGCTATGGTGGAAAAGGGTTTTGGTGGCTTTTCCTTCTTTATGAGTCTGGCAGATTTTTAACAAAAGGTAGGAAAGAAGACGAGATGAATTTTGCTCAGCTAGAATGGATTTAAGCATGTGCTTGAAATTAAGAACTAGCTGATGTGCTTTGCAGAATATCTCTTAAATATCTCTGCTGGTAAAGTCATCATTACCCACCCTCTGTCTTATTTCACCTCAGAGCTGAAAAGTGACTGCAAACCCTTCATGTGGGATTTCTTCTAGCACTTAATCCTAGAACCAGTCTAGCACAAGTCCTAAAGGGGAATTAAACAAGCCAATGTTTTCTCCTTTTCTAAAACAGCAAAACTTGTCAACATCAATCCTCTCACAGATTGCACCACTCCTCACACATTTCTTCACACATTGGTTTAATGAGAATGACTATGAGCAGAGACAACATAAACCTGGGAAAAGCAGTGATGTTGACAAGAAGTGAAAAAAAGTTCAAATAGTGCAAAGAAGATAAAATACTGAATAAAAATATCCTCTAGCCACTGCTTAATTCCAGTCCTTCAGTTCTTGTTGCTTCCATTCCCTGCAAACTGCCAATTTCTCTGTTCATGCCCATTAATGAAGTGAAGCTCTTGAGTTACTGAAGCATTAAGAAAATTACACAACATTCTGCAACCTATCTATGATGCTGGCATTCCACTGCAGTAGATTTTCTTTTTTTCTGTGCTATGGAAAGATACTGACTGTCAGCATCTGCTTCAAACTGCCACAAATTTCCTGGTGAGTAACCAGGCAGACACAATACATTGGGTTTACACTGAAGGACAAACTCTTTGCTTGAGAACTGTTAGGATGGCATCAACCACTGCAGCTCCCTACCAAAAACTGTGCAAACCAAAGCTGTATCATGGAAAAAAGGGCAGGCAGGAAAACATTCCACTTCTACATCAACCAACAGCTGAACACACTTGATGAAGGAGGAGAAAACCAATTCAAATCATCAGGAAAGAAACAAGGAGAATTCCCCACAGCGTGCATTGTGCACTGAGCCACTGCTTGTACACACCAGAATCTGCTCCTCCTGCCTCCAAATTACCTGTTACTTTCTCATATTCCAGCCTATTGATAAACCACCAACCCTAAAATCCCTCTAGCAGTAACTCATTGCAACAGCCATCACTGATGAGGGACCTTTCCATTAGCAACGATGAGTAACATTTCCAATGTGCCAGAGCACGAAGTTAAAAATCAGTTCAGTTTGGAGAAAACCTTTTTTTTTTTTTACATTTCTGAGCACTTTTGTGCACACCTAAAGGCTTGATAAGGACCCTCAGCTCTCCCCTTTATTAAAGTGAGGGTCCCCATGAAGGCAACCTCCTCTTCCCTCTTCTCTCTTCTCTCCTCTCTTCTCTTCTCTTCTCTTCTCTTCTCTTCTCTTCTCTTCTCTTCTCTTCTCTTCTCTTCTCTTCTCTTCTCTTCTCTTCTCTTCTCTTCTCTTCTCTTCTCTTCTCTTCTCTTCTCTTCTCTTCTCTTCTCTTCTCTTCTCTTCTCTTCTCTTCTCTTCTCTTCTCTTCTCACACCCTAACAATATCCTCCTGCCACTTCCAATACAAAACATCTTCAACAAGAGAAGATTTTTGTTGTCTCAATTTTGGTTGCATTACTCACAAATTATCTGGATTAATAACATTTAAAAGTGAAGGTGATAAAGAGGATGTTCAGAAATTTTATCACATGACTGGCAAAGACATCTTCCCCATTATATGTCAAGTATGTATCTTTTCTTAACCTTCAGCATACTGAAGACAGAATTTCAATTTTCTAATCAAATTGCTTTAATTATTCATTTTTGAGACAAAAAAAAAAAAAAAAAAGACAAAAAACTATTAAGTATTGTAAAAGCTAAATTTTAGGAATACAATAATACCTATATAAGATTAATTGTAACCATATAAATCACAGCAGAAATCCAAACATTATATTGCATTAAAAATCTGAATTTTATACAGCTCTAAATCCATCAGCCCTAAGGGAGAGTAACTCCAAAGACACCTTATAAAAAAAATCAGATTGTGAGAAATACAATTACTTGCAAACAAACACTTCAGCAAAGCCTTTGCTAATGTCTGCCAAACATTCTCCTGCATCTCCTCTTTAAAACAATGCCATTAAAACATCCAAAAAAAGCAATTTTTTCTTCTCAAAAGTACAATGCTTCCCCCTCATAATTGTTTTACCACAAGAGATTGAGTGACCAAAGGTCAGATGTGACTGGTAGGGCATACAATAAGAAAATTAACAGAATTAACAGAAATTAACAGTAATCTCTGTTACACCAGTGGAAAAAAAATGCACACCCTAATCACAGGGTTCTGCAATTTACTTCCATTGAGGAGCATTAAGCCTACACTGTATGATGATAGCACCACTTCAGAGTTTTCCTAATGCTATCTTTTTTTTATTTCATTATTCATTAAGAGTTTACAATTGGAGAAATGGCACAAAAACACAGATTTCACGAGCCAAAGGATGTGAAATACACTACCAGGGAAAATACAGATGCTCAGCAAAGCATTTGTAAAAATAGCTGTGTAGTATATCCAAAATTTTGCTCGCTGTGCAGAATGGCAAAAACTCTGCCTTCATCATATGTTATCCCAATTATTGATGAGATCATTACATCCCAGCCTGTGTATCCCATCCATCTCACTTTTGGCATCATTCCATTTGCAGCTTAATTTACAAAATAATTAATGTGTGTTTTCTAGCCCTGGCAACAAGCCAACCTACAGCCACCTGTCCTGAGCCCTCTTTTCTGGTCAGTGTGTTTTGTGTTCATCCCCCAGGGAATCTGCCTGGAGGGGTCACCAGGACCACACTGGAAGGGAGAGCACTGGTGTTTTTGGCACTGGTGGAGAGCCAGAGAAAACTGCAAAAGTTAAGGAAAAGAAACCAGAAAACTAAATCTTCACAGCTATCTCAATAATATTCTTATTTTCAGGCAGATTCTAGGAAAAGCTGAGTGGTTCAGACACCCTCTTACATTTGTTTCAGCTGTAACTTTTCCCAGATTAGATCTTGACCTTCCAAAATTCTGTCCTGATGCATTTTAACTCAGATTACTTTATCAACAGCTGAGGTTGTTTACAACCTAGCCTCTATTTGTCAATGTCTACAAGAAGCAGACAGTAAAAAAAGCACCATTTCATCAAAAAAAAGCTCTTTTTCAAGTGATCTTAGAAAATTATAACTGAATACTATTATTCATTTATTTTTGAAAGCCAGGAAAAACATATTTTGTCCTGATACCATCAGAATTCTGTTGAAATGAAAGAGTTTTACTGTGAGAGAAAATCTCTGTGAGGAGATACCACATTGCACAAGGTTTCCTTCTCAACAAACAAAAGTTTGGACTTTATAACAAATAATAGAAAAACATTTGAGAACGGTATGCAGGGTGTGAATTAAAGCCTTTAGAGAAATTAAAATATATTAAGCCACACAGACATGAAATAGAGGTGTAAGCTTTAGTTTTAAGTAGGAATATTATTCAATTGCATAGATATGAAGTAGAAGTATAAATCTTAGTTTGTTTTAAGTGCCTTAAAGAGTAAAAGCTTTAGAATCTAGTGTAAAAAACAAGCTGCAGTGAGAGCTCAAAATTATAGTTCTAGAAATAATAAAAATACAGTAAGAATTTTGCTTCCATTCTTCAGATAGAACAGATAGGCCACGTGCACAAGTTATACATAAACTTTTGCATTATAGAATAATTCTAATAAGTTTAGAAGAAATGCTTCAGGTTCATGTTTTCACCTCACTGGGTAATTTGTAAATAAAAATCTGTGTGTTGGAGTGAGAGCTGTCTCACTCTCCCTTCCTCCACAGCCATCATCATCACTACCACCACATGGAAGAAGAGGAAGAAGAAAAGAACAGCAGAAGAAAGGCCAGGGAGCATCTGCCTCTGGAGACTGTACCAGGCCAGAGCTTTGACCTCCTGCACCAGGGAGCTGCTTCTGCTTTAATCAGAACTTTATGGCAAAGGTTTTAGCACAGACTTTAACCCTTGGGACTCTTTGCCTCTTGAGACTGATGTGCCTTTACAACAACTTTACAGCAACCAACAACCGCTCTGTTCTTTGAAGACCTAAACCCACAACAACCCTGACAGCAGCAAAAATTCACTTTTCTCCTGCTTTTAGCACAGCCTGCCTTCCTGGCTCTCCCAGCCCCAATGTCACCAGCCTGCTCAGGAGGTGGCAGGAGGCTGTGACACATCCCGAGTGCCAGCCTGGCCCGGGGCTCCCAGTGTCAGCTCTGCTGAGAGCCTTGGATGGGCTCCAGCAGCAGGGAGGGAGCTGGAGAGCAGGGCAAGAGACAAAGGGTCAGCCAGGGCGAGAAAAACACGCCTGGGGGCCAGGGGGAAAACCCTGCCAGCAGCCAGCCCAGCAGCAGCATCTGCAGCACCTGCAGCACCTGCAACATCTGCATCCTCTGCAACATCTGCATCCTCTGCAATATCTGCAACAACTGCAGCATCTGCAGCAACTGCAGCATCTGCAACATCTGCAGCATCTGCATCCTCTGCAACATCTGCATCCTCTGCAACATCTGCAGCAACTGCAGCATCTGCATCATCTGCAACATCTGCATCCTCTGCAACATCTGCAGCAACTGCAGCATCTGCAACATCTGCAACATCTGCATCCTCTGCAACATCTGCATCCTCTGCAGCAACTGAAATATCTGCAATATCTGCAACATCTGCAATATCTGCATCCTCTGCAATATCTGCATCCTCTGCAGCAACTGAAATATCTGCAATATCTGCAACATCTGCAATATCTGCATCCTCTGCAATATCTGCAGCAACTGCAGCCTCTGCATCCTCTGCAACATCTGCATCCTCTGCAGCATCTGCAGCAACTGCAGCATCTGCAACATCTGCAGCATCTGCATCCTCTGCAGCACCTGCAGCATCTGCATCCTCTGCAGCATCTGCAACATCTGCATCCTCTGCAATATCTGCACCATCTGCAGCATTTGCATCATCAGCATCCTCTGCAGTACCTGCAATATCTGCAGCAACTGCAGCATCTGCATCCTCTGCAGCAACTGCAGCATCTGCAATATCTGCATCCTCTGCAATATCTGCAATATCTGCATCCTCTGCACCATCTGCAACATCTGCATCCTCTGCAAACTCTGCAATATCTGCACCATCTGCAGCATTTGCACCATCAGCATCCTCTGCAGCACCTGCAATATCTGCAGCAACTGCAGCATCTGCAACATCTGCAATATCTGCATCCTCTGCAGCATCTGCAGCATCTGCAATATCTGCAGCATCTGCAACATCTGCATCCTCTGCAATATCTGCAGCAACTGCAGCATCTGCATCCTCTGCACCATCTGCAACATCTGCATCCTCTGCAAACTCTGCAATATCTGCACCATCTGCAGCATTTGCACCATCAGCATCCTCTGCAGCACCTGCAATATCTGCAGCAACTGCAGCATCTGCAGCAACTGCAGCATCTGCATCCTCTGCAGCATCTGCATCCTCTGCAACATCTGCATCCTCTGCAGCAACTGCAGCATCTGCACCATCAGCATCCTCTGCAGCACCTGCAATATCTGCAGCATCTGCAGCATCTGCAGCATCTGCAACATCTGCAGCATCTGTATCATCTGCAGAACTGCAGCAACTGCAGCACCTGCAACATCTGCAATATCTGCGTCATCTTCATCCTCTACATCATCTGCAGCATCTGCATCCTCTGCAACATCTGCAATATCTGCATCCTCTGTAGCATCTGCAACATCTGCATCACCTGCAGCATCTGCATCCTCTGCAACTCTGCAGCATATCCAATATCTGCAGCATCTGCCAGGCACAGGAGGGTTCATCACCACGAGATAATTGCACTTAATCACTCAGAAACCAGAACTTGCTCCAGGGGCTCTGCCCTTGAGCTGCTGAACGCCCCCTTTCCATCCCTGCCTGAGTTTAAGGGAATGAATGATGTGTATATTTATGTATTTGTTATTATTTTGTGTATTTGCTATTATTTTAATTAATTTTTAGAGCTTTTTCAGCAGCACTTTCAGGACAAATACCTTTGTGGGCCTGACAGCCTGCTTTAACATGCCACTTGTCTACTTATTTGTAAACAGACATCTGCAGAAACCTTTGCAAAGGAATTGTGTTTATTCAGGAAAGATTCTGTAGACACTGCTTGCATCAGCCTAAATGATTTCATGAACAATGTAGCAAAAAAACTCAAGGTCATTTTGGAAGTTACAACAGCAAAGCTGCCAGTTCTCCTGCTTTTACCTTGAATTTTGCAATATTTGAAGGGCTTTTTATGCAACAAACAAAAGAAACACCCCCCCAAAAAAATCTTAAGTAAAACACATTGTGTTAGGAGTTGATTTTTCATTCTTGACATGAAAATTCTGAATTCTTGAGGTTGTGGGAAAAAAACAATTTGCAATTATTTTTAAACTACATTAATGTTATTTACTTATTTTAAATTTCCAGAGCTAGGATAGACTGTAAGGGTGGCACCAAATTCTCAGGAAGCATGAGAAGAGTTTGGGGTGCAAACTCTGATTTTCTGGAGTTAGGCAGCAAAATTCAGGAAGCAGTTTTGCTACTGTCAGTAACTGAGTACTCAATAATAGCAATAATAGTACAGCTCTATTATTATATGCAACAAAAATAAGTATTTTCTTAACTAGAAACAACTCCTTTAATAAAGCTTCCAGAGTTTAAACTCCCCAGCAAAATCAACACAAGAGGAGACCACAGAGAGCTCCTGCTAAAAGCCACTTAATTTATCCTCCAAAAGTAAAAAAAAACCAAAAAACTACTATTGTTTGCAGAACTTTCCTAAAGAAACAACAGTGCTTTCAAAAGGTTGAACAGTGGGCCAAATTACATAACACAATATATTCTGACATGCTTGTTGAGCAATTGTTAGTGTTCCCTTGAGCCAAAAAGCTCTCTGCTCACCCACCCAAGCACATCTTTAAGAGAATATTTGAGGCCACAGCCCAGGAGCAGGGAAGACCTTATGGACCATGTGCAGCTCAGCCAACACAGCCCAAAACTGGGGCTGCAGCCAGGCTAAGCCAGGACACCAAAACAAGGGTGACAAACAGGTTGGCAGCACCAGCATCCTCCAGCACCCTCATATTTACTAATTTCAGCTTGTTTCAGAGCTCTGGAGTTTCAGTTTGTGGAGGTGGCACACACACACACAAGCTGTGTGTGATTTTCAGTGATTATTTCAGGCCAAGACACCAAGGGCAGGCAGGGAGGATGTGCCTTGGGCATCCCTGTGCTTGCCCTGGAGGCAGATCCTGCTTGGGGTCTGCTCCAGCCAGATAAACAGGAGAGAATTTAATCCTCCCTAAGGAGAGGTACCAAGCACACAGGATCAATACAAGCACCGAGGTATCCACAATTTTTTTTTTTTTAAATTAAAAAAAAAAAAATTAAAAATTATATTGATTTTTAGATTAGAAAGCTTTCAGGTCACACTGAAGAAAGGAGCAAATACCATTCCCTTTTTTTAAAAAATGCAACAAAATAATCAAATCCCAATTCTATTTTCTCTTCAAGATTGGCCCCAAACAAGTAAACGTTTATCCATCCTGGTATGCAATGTAATTTCTGAACCCAAAAAAGTGCAATCTATTAGACAGTCCCGAAATGCAGAAAGGTTAAAATATTGAATATATCAATGAGCCAGTAGACAAATATTGAGTTGAAATTTTGGGACATTCTTCTTTGGAAAGGAATCCTGTTTATGACCATGAATGGGACTACAAACACAAAGTGTTGCTGGGAAAGAGCCCACATAAAATATTTGGCTTTTCTTAGATTAGAAAAACTATATTGTGGAGCAGGATTGACAGCACTGAAGATAAGGGACAGCACAGAAAGCTGTTTTTTAAGGCTTTTATAAGGATTGTCCTTTCTCCCCACTTAAAAGGACAGAAACTAGAGAAAAAATCTTATACACACCACCTTGTTCTTCCTTACATAAAAGCTCTTAGGAAATTACCAATTTAAAGGAAATATTTTTAAATAAAAATCTGATTTTTTTTTTTTTCTTTTTTAGTTCAATCTTGCCCTTTGATTCCTACCTTTTACAAATGCAGCAAAGGCTCAGTTCTCAAAATGGAGAAAACACTTTCCTGTGGAGCAAACTTTCAACTCCCAGGACAAGTCAGGATGCCAGGCAGCAATTAAATTCTTCTGAGCAACAAATCAACCTGCAACTTTGCTGTGACCTGCTGTGGGTGTTCAACACCAAGTGCAATATCCATTACATATTTATGAACTATGCATATCAACCAGGTAATTAATTTTAAGCTCCTTGTCTGTTCTACAGCAAATGAAGACTTGGCTCAGGCTACAAACTATCATGAAGCTGTTTAAAAGTTATTTCCATTTTCTATGGCTTTCACTGTGCACAGCCATTAGTCTTTATTTTCAGGGCTTTTGCTGCATAAAAGTGTCAATAGCTCAATATGTTGCCTCATTCCCCTTTCTCACCTCTTGGAAACAGATGCAAATATTTATTTGTCCATAACAAAAAAAAAAAAATAAAATCAGCCACACTCATGGACAGAGCACAAGAGGCTAAAAACAACAAGGGGGAACCTGGTCACTGGTGGCAAAAAGGTTCAAAAACTGCCTGGTCAAATCACAGTTTTCAACCCTGGACTGAACTGATGCAAATATTTGAGAATTGAAAATATGTGAGAATTGCAAATACATGAGAATTGCTTCTAAATCTGAAAAATCAATAAGAACATTGGCAAACTGTGATGTTCCCAAAAATGCTGGAGGATTTACTTTAGCCCAGCTCCAGGCTCCCCCTAGAACAATGAACACTCAAACCACCACCAGGACAAGGTGCTGCACCTGCTCCTCACCCAATTTCCTGCAAAAGTGATGGATCTGTCTGGATTTAATTTCCAGGGATAAAGGAGGTGGATGCACCCAAAGGCCACAACTCTGTGCTCACATTGGCCTAAGCACAAGAAATGTCACTGCTAATCAGAGATGTGGTGTGAAAAAGTTGATTCTTCTCCCTAAGATAAAGGCATTAGCATTTTCTGTCAAATCATTAGACAACATCTTCCCTGTGAAATGACAGGAGCCCCAAAAAAATAATTTTAAAAAGTAGGATCACTTCTACAGAGACAACAATATTCTGCACTAATAGCTGAAGTCACTTTTAATTGTAAATGGTTGATGATTATCAAGTGCCCAGCTGGTTTCTCAAAAATATGACACTGCCTGGAAGAAAGGGCATTATTAGAAAGAAAAGATGATGCCATTTTCTGCACATCTTGGTGGATCTCCCAATTTAAATCTCCAAGGTACAGGAGAAAGGTTTGGGGCTCTTGAATAGATAGTAAGGAAAAGATTGCCTCTGGAAAGTTTGAAACAAAGCCAAATAAAATGCATTTTTTCCTCCACAGCAACATGATTTTCTTGGCTGTCTTCTGCTCTGCTTGCTCATGGAAGTCCCATGTTCCATCACAGAATGGCAAGCATGGCTCTGCTGGGACAGAAACTGAAAATATTCCCCCCTGGATCCCCAGCTGAACCCCACCTTCCTCACTTCTAGCTTAACTCAGAACTAAACCCCCCAAAATCTCATCTCTGTGACCCACTTTGGCTACTGCCAAGATATTTCTTGCCACTTGATTGCTGCTCTTTTTGCTGAAGTTTCATGAGATTCTGCTCTCCAAAAAATTTCTGGGAGCTATTTCTAAAAACAGCCTCCAACAAAAACAGACCCTAATTTCTTTCCAGCCACTCAGTTAATCTTTAGGGACATGCACAGTCACTTCTAACAAAAGGAGAAAGGCAATGCCATACTCAGACAGGCTTTGCCTTTGTACACACACTGTGGAAACATTTTGCATTCATGTCAGTATATCTGAATATCTGGATTTTCAAGCCCTCAGCCTAGCCAGGATTTTAGGAGCTGTACTGCTACAGTGTCAAATACATGCACTATATAGTATTTAAGAAGGTTTTCCTTTAATCTGCTCTATGCTGGTATTGTTATTTAAATGAGCTAATTCAAATGAGATAGGGATAACCAGGGGAAACTAATGAATAGGGGATATTTCTTAAAAATCAAATAAAGATATATGAAGAGAAAAGGCAGGAAGGAAGAAAGTGCTAAAACTTTCAGGTCATGCAGTCACTTATTACTCATTTTACTCAGTTAAGAGTTTCTCAGGTGTCAAAGGATCAGCATCAAGATCCAAGCACCTGATGCTCCAAAAAGCAGCCCTGACCATCCAAGGCTTTGCTCCAGGAAGATCAGGTGCAGAAGAAGAAAAGAAGAAGAAGGTGAAAACTTCTTCCCCCAGCCTTCCTGACATGTGACATATTGCACAAACCAGGGCAGAGCATCAGCCAATTTCTCAGGTCAGATTTATGCCACTTCAGGTGCTCTTCCAACAGATTCTCTTCCTCACTGCTGAGATTTCCTGGCCTGGATGTAAGGGAAGCACCTCAGGAACTGTGAGTGCAGACACACAGGTGACACACCACACTCAGGAGAGGGAATTTCCATCCAAAGGTTGTCATCACAGAAAGCACAGAAAGCTGGTGACTTCATGGGTGAGCATGAGCTAAGGCTGTGAGTACAGTACAGAGCTACAGTGTGGGTGCAGAACATGAAAACACCAGAAGATGCTCCTGACAATTTCACAAGCAGAAAAAGAAAAAAAAGTGCCTAAAGTATTTTTTTCCAAATATTTATTCACCTCATGATTTTTGAAATTCTTCCAGTTGCTTCTTTGCCATTTTCCTTGTTCTCTTTCCCTGCAGCCCCAATATGAACATGAACACCACACCTATTGCAGCTCTGTCTGCTTTCCTCTCCTCCTGTAACTCTCCAAGAGTCCCAGGAGCATGATTTTACAAAGAATTAGAGTTCCTTGTGGTTAAGTTGGCCACAGAAAAAGTCTGGTTTGCACAGTGCCTTGAAAGAGCAGAGAAAAGCAGCTGAAAAATTAAGACAGCTTCTGGTTTCAGTTTTCCATAGCCAGTGCCAGGTCTGAGCTGAGCAGCAGAAGAAAAGCCCAAAATGAGCCCAAATGAGACAGGGACACACAAGACCCCCACCTCAATATCTTAAAGATATTCTGAATTACCTTCAGCTGGAGCCAAATGCTTCATTTGCAGGAAAGGGCAGAAATGAGATTATAAATTCTGGTCATAGTCTAGAGATTTGTCTTGTTGGCTTTCCCATTAATTTCATTTTCATGGTTTTACCAAAAGCTGAATCTTAAGAAAAGACTAGCAATTAATTTCATTCTTCACTGGCTACTGCTTTTTCATTAGCAGGTGATGCTTAAAAGAGTAGGAGCAATGTTCCCAGAATTCCAATTAAAAAACTAAATAACAATTTCCTGCAAGGATTTGTCATCTCAGAAACTGTCATTTCCAAGTCATAAACATGTTTCAGTCACACACCCCCCACCCCTTCCTGCAAACCATGGGGCACCATATTTCTCAACCAAAAGCTTCTTTTACTGCATCAGTTATTTAAAACTCTGCCTGGGAACATTAAAATGCTGACAATAACAAAAATACATTCTGACAACAGAAGGCAGTATATTACATGGCTTAATAGCATCAATCACAGGACCTCAGTTTGCAGCTATCACAATGAGGCTGCACTGTTATGAAATAAGATGGTTCATTGGCAGTGCAAAATTTAGCTAGGAGCTAAAAAATTAATAGCATGCATTTATCCCCATCACAAAGAAATCATGTGGATTAGAAGGAGAGCTCACACTGCAGGGTGAGCCAGGGTGGGATTCAGCTCTGTCTCCCTGTGTGTGACTTGTTGTGTTCCACCATGAAAACACAATTCCCAAATATTGCTTCCATTTGTTTAGGAGAGAACTCTTTAAATGGGAGCACTGCCAGCTTTCTTCTCACTCAATTTTTTTCCTTTATTCTTTCATTTTTTCCTTTCAGTTATTTACATAAATACATTCCAAGATACTGCAAAACTTGGCAAATCTAAGCCCCATTGCCCTGAACCACTTGAGTTTTAGTAAAGCTCATCCTAACTGAGGTCACTTAATACCATCCCATCTCAAGGAAGGGACTGCAAGTGCTGAGATATCTCAGCTCCTGTGTTTAAAACCTGCCCCTTCTAAGAATAAAGGCTCATCTGTTGATCTGGCAGCATTTTGATCTTGCTTTTCACAGCTGCAAGCAGCTGCAAGAGCAGCAGGGCAGGGATGAATCACACCTGCTGCTTCAGCATTCAGAGCTCTGGAAAATTCAGAGTATTTTTTAAAATCCCAAAAAAAATATGCCAGAAATCACCAATTATTTCTATTTTATTATTATTATTATTATTACTTTTCTTGTTTTGTTTTTTCTCTTTATTTTTGGTGCTCAGTTTTCCCAGGGACTCAAAGCTGTTAAAGAAAGGAAAATACAAATGAGAGATTTCTGGGAAATCACCCAGCAGCACACCCAGTCAGAACAGGTGTAAAAGGAAAGGAAATGGATAATCCTACAGGCAAGTCTTACTTTCTGAACTCCAACGAGAAATAAATTAATTTTAATTTAAATTCCTGTCTGTAGCTTTTTTTTTTTCTCATTTTTGAGAGCTTTTTTGTAAGCTGTTCTGTTAACCACCTTCATTTTCAGGTACCTATGAAATAAGTAAGGAAGTGAACTATGTATGTGCAAGTAATCTGATTAGAAATAAACAATCCAAAATTTAATTCTCAGTAGATCAAAATTACAGACAGCATGTTAAAACAGGAGACTGCACCTCTGCTAAGGCAAATTCAGGAAATCCAATTTACCAGGAACACCAGAATGGAAGCAGTGCAATTACTGCAACTGTCAACATCAAAGCCTTTGAGATCTCCTGGCACTATCATATGAAAAAATAAATCTTCAGGAACTTTATTGAATTGTGGATGCACATTAGTCACACTGGGTACCACACAATGTGCCTGGAGGTAATGCATTCCAGTTATCCAGGAAAAACCACAGCCAGCTAAGTGAAAACATTTGGGAGGCAAAAAATACCTTCCAGTGGTTCCCCTCAGTGTGGCAAAGGGCTCCAAGGTTAAAAATAAATTGGTATATTTAGATTTCTGTAAGAGATCAGGCACTCTGCAGTGATTCTGAGCTGGCCTGAGCCAAGCCATGTTTGCTGAGGGATTAGAGGAAGAGCCACCAGTGATTTAATTACAGAATTAGTCCTTGCTGGTCCACTGTTTCTACAGGAAAATGTGGTTTTTTAGCCAGAGACAAATAAATCTTGGGGTAAGGTTTGCTGAGAATAATGTTGCTCCCTCCTTGCAAGATACAATAAAAAAAAAATTAAAAATAAATTTTAAAAAAGCCATTTAGACAAGTATCCTGAAGATAATACCATTCCATTAGAAAAACAGGCAGAGGAGGAATGTGTGTTCAGTGATCAATGACCTGCTGCTTGGCTGCAAACTACCTCACAATTTAACAAGCAGAAAAGCCGTTTCTTAAAAAAAAAAAAAAAAAAAAAAAAAAAAAAAAAAAAAAACAACCTTAAAAAAAAAACACATTGCATTTTTAGGTAGATAACTAATAATGTTTCTTTTGATTTTTTATTATATAGTGAATAATACAGATAGAGTTGCTCAGGTAAACTGCAATGCAACCTCATCCACATCCAGGTGAGTCAAAGCACCATGACAGAATTTCTATCCAAAATACTGAATATCTTCTTTAACTGAGCACCCAAATATTACTTTCCTGTGGCCACTGATTTTTCCCTTTTTACCTTCTCTGCTCTGGAAGGGTTTCAGACCCAGGTTTGTCAAGGAAAGTTTGGAGTGGTGCTTTGGACACTTCCACCAAACCCACACTTGCTGCAAATCACTTCCAGGGATGGGCAAATCCCATCTCCACGTTCACCCACAGCTCCTGACTCATGAGCACATTCCCTCAGAAAGGATGTGCAGTGTTTTCCATGGAGATATTTATTCTGTCTGTGGGAAGGAGGGGGTTATACAGAAGCATCACTGAATTCTGTGCCCACCTTTCCTCCCTTCCATATTCCCAAGGCTGTAGGGACCAAGCTGGGAAAAAGTGACAGTGTTGTGTGACCTGTCAGAGGGAAATTGCCCAAAGCTTTCCCCTTCAGCAGTTTTATTTCTTTATAGCAACACTGACAAACTTGGTGGACTCAATTCCAGAGTCAGCCACCAAAACAGAGCAACCTGTTTTCCTGAGCTGTGTATCTGCTCATTACCCAGTGGCCAAAAATTTCAAGGATCATTTACAAAGACAGTCAAATTTGTGATTCCTGTCCCCAAACTAAGACCTCCAGATACATGCAATTCAGCTATTTGGCCTGAAGTACATTTGTTGCTAAGCAGAGACACATTAATTTCTAAGAAAATGAAAATACAAGCTAGAATTAACAACATTCTATTCCTGTGGGATTTCTTCTCACCATCCCTCTGCAATGAGTTCACTGAACAGTAATTTAAAATTCTATGCATTAAAGATTTATATGGCAGCTTGGTCTTCAGCTTCTGAAATACAGAATACATAAACTATTTTACCCAGTATGAAGGATCCTCAGAGATTTGTCACAGTTCTAGGAGCTTTGGAAGTTCTTTTTGGGTTTTTTATAAGTGTACATACACACATATATATATATATTTCTCAATAAAGAGGTTCAGTTTGCAAGCTACTCATCAGCTGAAGTGCCTGAAAATAATTTCATGAACATCTAATAAGCACTTGGCATTTACAAGCTGCCAGGCACACAGCAATCAACATTTTCATGCAGAGCCTGGACATCTGCCCTCTGTGATTTGCCCTCTCCAAAACTGAAAGTAAATTAAAAATGAATTATGGGTATAAAAAAAAATTATGTATTGTGCTCTTCTTTTCAAGGTGATTTTATGGGGGTTTTTACCCAAAAAAAAAAAAAATTCTTGGGTATGTTGCTACTTTGGGTAGATGAGTGAGTATTTTTAAGGAACATGAAATTTAACACTGAGTTTGTGGAAATAAATCCACTTGATTTACACTTGCTGCTCTGACTGGTACTAGAATTAAAATAAGGGCAAAAAAAAACCCCAGAGAATTATTCCAATCCAGGTGAAGAAAATAGGAAAGAATTTTTAAATTGAGCTATTTAAAATTAAATGAAAGGCAGGTAAATTCTCTAATTCTCTAAGCCAATAAAGCATTTTGATTTTAAACAACAAAACAAAACAACATAAAAAAAAAAAAAAAAACAAGGAAATCTTCCTGAAAATACAGTATTTTAAAATTTCATTTTCAAATAAAACAATAAGTAATCTTCATGTAAATAATGGATGTCACCCAGAGAGGTGACAAACCTCCTGCTGTGGAATTACCAAGGAATGTGGCCAGGCACCCCCTAAAACCTCTCTAAGGGTTGAGATAAGGTCTGGGGGATATCATTCACAAAATATCACAGGCAAAACAGGCTGTAATTAGAGGTATCAACTGAATTTATTACTGACAAAAGCAGGATAACGAGAAGTAAAATAAATCTTAAAAAGATCTCCCCTCCTTCCTTCACAGAAGGGCAAACACTTATTTCTATATTTAAACTCTGACTTGGATGCTCATTCCAGACACAATTTATTACAAAGCCACAAACCATGAAAACAGATGTGTTTGTACACCAGAAAAAAAAGCAGATCATTCTTCAAAAAGGCTGGGAGAAAACAAATATTTTCTTCTGTCAGTAATGTAAAAAATTTGCTGTATTTCCAATGGGAACCAAGAACAACTTTTTCCACACAGAGAGGGGCAAGATCTGACAAAGTATTCACCCAGAATAATGTCACAGCACCAATTCCCAGGGGCTGCTCATTAAAATATCATAGCACCAATAGAGAGGGCATAAAACACACATTTTCCTAAATTCTTCAAATGCCAGCAAGATGAAGAAATGCCTCTGAGGATCCCACTCCAGAGACAAGGAGTTCCAGCTGGAACACAAACGGGAGAGGATTTATTTTCACTCTGCTGACCCCAGATGACCTTGCATCATCCTGGATCTTAGTTTGAATTTGGAGCCCAGGTCCTGAGCTGGTTTAAGTGGCCAAGACCAAGTTGTTGACCACTCAGCAGGGGAAGGACAATTTCCCTGCCTGCCTATCCAAACACTTTTTTTTTTTTTCCTCCCTAAATTAATTATTTTACACAGAACCACGTGGGGAAAATAAAATATTAACTTCTTTACATGGCAAGGAGAGAGCCCTGCATGCACATCCAGCCCTCTGGAATGTTGCCCTGAGAGCCCAGAGAAGCCCAAACACACCTTCACACATCTCTGCATCCCTGCAGCAATCAGCTCTGTTAATTCTGTCAGCTCTAGAGGAGTTTGTTGCTGCATTTTGGCTACAGGAGTGGTGGAAAGGATAATGCAGCTAAGTCCTTTGTGTAGTGGAGAAGCAGAAGACAGCTTTATTTAAAGAAAACTACACTTTTATAGGGTAGTTTGTGCAAAACAACAGGAAAGGCTCATTGGTACAAGAAGGCAACACCTCTCTGAAAACATGCTTTATGCAAAATATCACATCTCCAGCAGGTGTTTAATCATTGCTATAATTTCTTGTCCCTGAGCAGCCTGACAAACCCAAGGCTTCAAGGATGCTTTTTCCTGGTTCCCAGCAGTATCCAACAGTTTATCCTTGTTTTTTGGTGTGTTCTCTCATCTGTCTGCACCCCAGTGCAGGTTTTGATTAACATTAAAACCAATATTGTGCCAGGGGTGAAGCCACAGCTGGATGGTTCACAGGTCCCACTCCCCCAGCAGGAGTAAAACAAGTGAGGAAAACCAGGTCACACCAATAAAACTTCACCTTTACTTGAGGCTTGGTCCACACAACCTGATGTTGTTCCAGCAGAAAATTCAGCTTTTACTAAAAGCAGCTCATTGCAGAGAGCACACACTTCTCCAATTAGTTAATAACCACTATTTTATTTTTCAAACTGCCTAAGTAGCCACAGGATTATAAAAACCTGCATTAAATGACTCACCTGCCCCTACAGAACACCCCATGGCAGAGAGGCACAGAACAAACACACCAAAATTACATCAAAGGGAGCTGGAAGAGTCAGAAGCCAAATTTTGCTCTGATTCAAGACAAAGAAAATTCACAGGTCAAACCTCTAGGTACTGAAAAGGTAAAGTATATTTACATTTCTATTTCTATTTCTATTTCTATTTCTATTTCTATTTCTATTTCTATTTATATTTATCACTTCCCATTCCTTGTTTGCTCATCAAAAGCTGAATGTTGCTTGTATCAGTCAAAGAGCAAAATATACAAATTACAATACTGTATTTTCGCCTAAGTGGCAGTCCAATTTTTTTAACATGTTCCAAAGCAAACATAATTCACACATTTCTTGTACATATTACTGCAGATCCACAGACAGCTGCAGATCGATAGGTCCTGAAAAAACACCCCAAATTCCTCAAGAAAATCAGAAAAGCATACAAAAAAATTAAAATTAAAAATATTAAAACTTGGTTCTTTCTTTTCAGTTTACCAGGCATAAAGCACATTTATTAGGCAGAAGTCAGATTATTTTCCCACCATCATTAATACATCTTCATGATCCCTTAGCAAATTAAAAGCAAATTAAAAAATCCTCTGCCACTCATACTGGCAAAATGCAAGAATGTAGGAAATACTTCAGAAACTGCTTTTCTGGAGAGAAGTAATTTCATTTTGGGGACAGTGAGTGACTGCTGTGCACACACAAAGGCCTGAGAACATTATTCTCTAAAGCACAAATACATCTTAGCCATGGTTTACATTTTTCTCAACAATTTAAGGCCAAAGTAACCCAAAACCCTGAGGTGAAGGGGTTATACAAATCTGAACAGAGCACAGGTGTTTTTTTACAATGCCAGGAAGTGTTTTCACTGTACTAATTCAAACAAAAATGGGAAATTAAAATATTTTCTATGCTCAGACCAAATACCCCAGAAGTTCTCCAATGTCACTGAAAGTTTGAAGTGTGGCAGATTCTCACTCACATTTCAGGCTGAGCCTGGAGCTCTCAGTCATGGCATTAAACACACCTTGTGCTGCAGGGATGGTCTGTTTAATGCTTGATTGAGCTAAATACACAAAAATGTGTATTTTAAATATTATTTCTTCACCTTTTTAGTTTGTAGTTATAGCAATATAGACAAACTTCAGTAGTAAGGTGAGGTGGAATGCTGATTTGACTTCAGGATAACCCTGGATTATTATTATTATTATTATTATTATTATTATTATTATTACCCTTTTATTCCTGGATTACACACCAACAGAGCATATCTCCAAGATTATTTTATTTTAAAACAAAACTCCTTTCACTCATGTTCATCCCCCAACCCACACTCCCACACGTGCCCAGAGGAGGGTGAGGAAGATTTTTGGACCAAGAGCTCCCTGCTTGCAGTGTGTCCTGCTGGACCCCAGAAATCTGGAATTTCTGAGCTTTCTGTGCTTTCTAACAGGAGAACACTGCTTTTGTCCTGAGGTTTTGGAGAAGGCTTCCAAATTTGAGTGATGGAGTTAAAATCCATCATGTGTAGTTAAATAGAAGTGTGTGATTTCACATGGTGAAGGGTTTGGAATTTGAGGATTTTATAATATAGTAATAGGTATGGGACAAGATGGAGGATTTTGGATTGTCTCTTTTTGTCTTCTTCCTTCTTCATAATTTCAGGCAGTAGTTTTTGGTTGGAGTCAGTGGCTGCACTGAGGGTCACAGGAATTTAGTTATTGGGCCAAAAGTATAAATAATATAGGTGTTAGTTCTTTATTGGATTGCTTAACTTTAAAAAACCCTTATAACTAGCTGGGTTCAGCTCCATTTTGCTTGCTTTTAACTGGTAGCTAAAAGTGTGGCAGAACTCTGTACTTTAGATAAGATTAATAAACAACCAAACCTGAACATGAGAAAATTCATCTCCTTGTTTTTAATCCTGACTCTGAGTAAAAACAGAAGAAACTGCAGACAAGCCATTAATTAATGGCACGTCCTGAGATGTGTTCCATTCTTTCTCCTGCCATCCCTCCTGCCCCCAGACACCCCCACTCTCACACCAACCTCACCAGCCCTCCCTGTAACCACAAAAACATCTCCTCCAGATTTACATATTTACATTTACATCCCACAACACGTTTTGCTTGAGCTCACTCGATGCTTTTTCCAACACAAATCCTGAAAATACCAAACAAGTGGGAGCTTTCCAGTAGGTGTTTCACCTACAGCAGCCAGAGAGATCAGCATGGAGGAAAATTGATGGTGAGTGAGCAACTCGAGTGAGAATTAACTGGGGAAGGATGACATGATAATAATCTTACAAATGGACTGCCAATTACATCAAAACAAGGTGAAATATAGAGATTTTCCTCAATTATCACTCATTTAATGGCCTGCCAGACTCAGAGGTCACACAAACACAGGTTTTTTGTGAAAAGTCCAAGAATCTGAAACACAATGTATTGCTAACAACAGCCCTCCCCTCACTGATAAAAATAGGATTTTAAATCTCATCTGGTGGCTTCAAAACAATTATAAACACAAAAAAACCAAGGACTTTGATTAAAACGAAATGAATGGAAATAAAAAGTATTGGTAAGTCTGAATAGCTTCTCAAAAATACACATCTGATGTTATTTTAATATATAGGAATCCTGAAGGAGAGCAAAGCACTCTCCAGTCAAAAACTGAACTTGTAATCCCAGCATTAGACCACAGCAGCAACATGTTTAATTTCAACATTAAAAAAAAAATATCACTGATAAATACAGCAGAAATATATTGTGGTCCTCATAAACAACAAAACCAGTGACATTTAAGAATGTAAAAAAAATGAGTGAAGCTTCAGTATGCTGGTAGAAATGCTTCCATAATTCATACATAAATGTTCCTTTATTTTTTTTTACACATCCTGCAATGATAATTCCCAAAGAAAATCATGGAGTGGTGAATGTTACTCAAATTGGAAAGTCGAGTGTTCCAAAATTAGAAAATGTTCCTCTTACAACAGCCTTTGATTGCAGACCCTTTCCTCCAAATCCTTGCCTCATTCAGCAGAGGGACTGGGTAGCAATCAGGAATTAAGATGTCAGTTCATTTTTTTTTTTAAATCATCCCCTTCTCACCATACATTTGCCACATTTGCTGTGTGCACCATGTTTCAGTTCCTGTTTCCTATTTATCTCTGAGGATGCTGCCCCTAACAAAATTCTCTCATCCATTCCCTAAATAAAATAAAAAAAAATTAAAAAAGAAATGGAAAACATAAAGAATCTGAGGTACAAGAAAATTAATGCTAAAATTCACCTCCTTGCTGCTTTTGGATATGAAGTTGGAATCCCAAGAACCTGATTTTTCCAAGCCTGTTGCTCTTGGTGTGTCAGAGTCCAAAACAGACATTAATAATTATTTATTTTACACAGGAAAATGTGAACAGAAATATAACTGACATATCTGTGAGTAGATGGTATCAGGAAACTGAAAGGACTCATACCCTGTACATTTTTCATGCCTTAAAGAGCAATTCACCTCTTCCTCATAAGGTCCTCAAAGATGCTCTAATTCATACCTCTCTATACTCTGAGCACCTGTATTCATGAATTTAGCTTTCAGACCTAAAAGATGCATCTAAAACAGGAATTCTGCAAGTTGTTCCCAATAAAATATTTAATCTATAAATATTGTCCTGCTCATCACCCTGCACCATCCCAGCTGCAGCAGTGCCACGACCAAGGGGAGTTCAGAAGCACAAAGATCATCACAAGAAAAAAAGTCTGTGACATTTTCTTTTTTCTTCCATCCTTTTATCCCCATCAGAGGTTTTGCATGCATTTTATGGACAAAAGCATCAGCAGAACATGTACAGACCCTGACCCCTAATAAGCCAAAGGCACAGGGGAGGGATGTACAAACTCACCCTTATCCAGATCTGTACAGACAGCAAAGAAAAAAAATTTCACACTTGGTCTGTGAATTACAAAACACCAGAGTCTTATTGAAAATGATACTTGGGTTTGCATCCTTTGAAAAAAAAAAATAAAAAAAAACCCTTAAAAATTGTAAATATGGGGTGCAATGTTCCCCACAGCTATTTCCAGTGAAGCTGGTGCCACATGGGAAGGTGCAAACATTTCTGCTGAATTAGGGAAAAGTCAGCTATTGATTGCAAGGGGTTAAAAATAGCTAAGCCAAGTGATTAAAAAAATCATTAGTATTTGTGTTTTCCTTTGTTCTTGTTGAATGCAACAAATATTTCATTTAGCAGAAATGCTCATGGTTAAGAGATGTTTTCTTTGCAGAAGAAAGTGAGAGAAATGGCATATTTTTAGGAAATGCTATTAATTTCCAGAGTGGGTTTTGATGTGCCTCTGAATAGCCATATTTCTGGCCTGCCCACAGTTATAAAAATCAGTATTTCCCTAGAGGAGCCTGGTTTGAGGTGTGTTCTTCATTTTTGATACCACTCAGCCTTAAACCAGCAGGTGTGATTGGTGTCCCTCTCTTCAAAAGACTTTCACATGTCCAAGCAATTCTTTCCTTTCAGTGTCACCACTAAGTGCTTGTGAAGTAAACAAGCAGGATTCAAGCCAGCAGCAAATTATTAAATAATGGTTAAATTAAATGTGGAGCTACCTCTGCTCCACACACTGAATTCAGGAGAAATAGGATCAAAGCAGGGTCAAAGCTGCTGCATTGCTCACTCCCACTGGGTAAAACTAGCCAGGTTTTATCTGTCATAAATCAGTGTAAATCCACTGGTGGTCAAAGAATGCCAAGAAAAGACCTGTCCACTTCAATATTGTTTCATAACCACTTTAAAAAGTGCATATTCTTCATGGAAACAAGTGTTCTGCTGCAGTTATTTAGTGCTTTAATGCTGCTGTGATCACCTTGCTTGGAAAGTGTTAATTTTAAGAGAATAACTTGTGATTTCTCTTTGGAATTTATTTAAATGTTTGGAAAAGAGGAAAGGGGGATTCCTTTGGAGCTGTAGTACTTGAGCAGCACTGATGGCATGGCCAGTGAGGTTGTGGTCTCTTTTTTATTTCCCAGGAAAAGGGAACTTTCCTGAGCCAGGGCAGGGGGAAAGGAGGTGGGACAGGCTGGCCAGGAGGAGATGGGGAGCACATGGGTGGGCTGTGCAGGCAGGGAAAGTGTGAGAAAAGAACTGGTGCAGTGGGATCAGAAATTATCATCCACACATCATATCCAAATAAACAAATATCCAAATACTTCAGCACAAGCTGGAGTAACATTCCTGCATGCACTGTGACAGCAAAGCCTAAAACCAACCCCACTGTGTGGACAACAGTGACATTAAAAGAAAGATTTAGACTTAAAACAGCAAGCTGAAAAACAACTAGAGTTCTCCCTGACAGTGGATGATAGATTTAGTGTTAAGTGAAAGGGTTGAATTGGATGAACCTTTAAAAAGCAGGTGAGAAAGTCTTAAAAAAAAAAAAAAAAATGCCTACTCTTTCTCAGAGGGAAGTAGACAATTTCACAAAATGCACAGACATAATACCAAAAAAATAAAACTCTTAAAATATTCATTAGAGAAATACAAGCTAAAAGAGATTCAGGTTTTCCCCTCAGATGAGGGGAAATGAGGTGAGATGAAGATTTTCAGGGCAGCAGCTTGGCTTGCATTTTGGCAGCCAGAGCAAGCAGATATTCACCTGCATGTTACCAGCTAAAAGTGCACGTGCTGCAATTATATTCCACTTCAAAAGGTGTTTTCTAAATGTGTTAGAAATTCACTTTCCTGCATCAAAGTCACAGAAGGCTTCAGTACTGCTCCTTCAAATCTGAGACTCACAAAGCACAACTCTGATACCTTTTCTATGAAATACAAACAGGCTTTAATTAAGCATGTGTAGCAGTTAAATCAAGAGATCAAAGGTACTTTCATTTTGTGTATCCTGCAGACTCAGCACCCAGGGGAATTGCATGAGAGATTCCTGCAAATCTGAAATGGATTTTTGGACTCCAGGGCTCAGCTTTGGACAATAATTCCTTGTGGGCAGGATTTAATCTCTTCATGCTTTTGTGCCCCACTTGCAGTAGGTGTAAAAAATCTCATTTGAATTATTTTAATGGGATCTGCCAGCCAGGGCTGGGACAGGGAGACACACCAAATGAGAAAGAGGCAAAAAAAAAAAAAAAAAAACACTAAATCTGTAAAATAATTTGTTCTCAAAGTTACTGTAGCACAAAAATTCAGCAGCACAAGACCCAGATTGTGATCTGTTTATCCCAGAAGGTTTCTGCTTAGCAGAGTGACCCAGATGATCAGTTAGTATGGCAAACACTTCCAGTTCCCTGGAAAACAGCTCATGGTGATGAGCAAGGCACAAAGCAAACACACCTTATGGGAAATTCACTCTCATCACACACAGCTTTAGAGCTGCTGTCATAAACCCACTGCAAGCAGTCAAAGCTCCCAAATCAGCCAAAAAAGGACCTGCCCAAAGCATCTAAAATTTGCAGGAGGTTATAGGAGGTCTGTCCTGATGGGATTAACAGCCTGGGTCTGTGCTCAGAACATTTCCATCCTCAAAAAATGTAAATTTGGTCTTTGAAGTGGTCCTCCCATAATGAACCTCACTGCTTTTTAACCAAAGGGTATAGAAACTGCAACACACAGAAATTGTAAAAATCAGTTTTTAGTTGAGCCCTTGGTGCTGTGACTGAGGCAGCAATATCCATGCTCTGGATGAAAGAGAGTAAAAATTTAGTATTGGGAGGCACAAAAGGATTAATTTTGCAGCATGCAAGATCCAACCAGCATTCCAATTATTTATTTTATGGCCTTAAACAAATAAATATTGAATAAGTCAAGAAACAAACCCTTTTTTAGGTTTAATTTTCAAAGCAGCTCTGAAATGGCTATTTTTGGGGGGTTTGCTCTAATGGAATTTTTACTGAATGAGAGTTGCTACTATTAAGAGGAGTCAACATCCCTGTCAAGAAGATGCAGATCTTTATGTCTTCTCCCCATGGCTAAGGAAATATTTATATATATATCTTATATATATATATGTATATATTGTATATATCTTCTGGGGGAAGAGCTTTGAATTTTCAGCCCTTCCAGCCTTGAAGATGGCAGTGAAAAGAAATTAATCTGGACCCCAACAACCCTAAGATCAGTTGTGCAGCAGGATTCTCCTGTTCAGAGGAGGAGCCATAACCCACCTGTACTTTCAGCCAATCTTCCACCACACTCACAAGGCATTATTTCAAAGTGGTGAGTAAGGAAGCAAAGCCAGTGAATCCTAGCCCATGGATTAATGGAAGTTTTATGACACCACTGAGGTGGTTTTGGCTGCCCATAAGGCCTCCCTATAGGCAAATATTGTCTGAAAATTTCCAGCTGTATGTACATCACAAAACAATACCATGGTAATAGGTAGATCAAATTTGTATTTATCTGTTCTGTGCAGGAAAAAAAAATTATTCTACAGCAACAGAAGGCACTAAAGGCAGAAAGTTGAGCTATCAGAGGCTTTATTGTTTCCCAGGAGCACAGATTAACACCTAGGGTGGCTGGTGAGTGGGAAGCTGCCTAATGGGCAACAGCAAGTGAGTTGGTAGATGCTAGAGCTCCATCAGCAGCTGTGTAATGCAAAGATTAGATATTGGTTACATTTTGTCAGGCTTCCCCAGAGGATTTATAGTCTGCTCCTGTCCCCAGGCTAGAACATAATCACCACCCAGGCAGAAATCTGCATTCTGTGGTGCACTGGCATGACTCCACAGTGGGATGGAGGAGCCTGTTAGTCACAGCATGGAAAATGCAGCTCTGAGATGAAAGTGAGCTGAGAAAGGGCTCAGGAGTTAGGGGCAATAAATAAAATGCCTGTTCTGTTACCAAACACTGATTCATCCTTCTAACCTCTCTACATTATCAAAATTACTAATATGGGCAACAAGTGCAGGAGCAGCATTAGGTAATACCCTCCCAGACATAATAATAATAATAATAATAATAATAATAATAATAATAATAATAATAATAATAATAATGCACCTTTCTCATCATGTGTTGGCAGCAGAAGAAGCTCTGGGGTTTTTGGTCAGAGGATCCAGGGAATTTGTCCCACTGTCCAAACAGAAATGTATCTGCAGCTTTCTTTACAGCAGTTCCATTGGCTCCCCCTCTATTACATTCAAATTTATATTTTTCATATATGCATATAAAAATTTCAAAAACACATATCTGTATTTTTTTCATGCTGTGCAGGGCTGATTTCACAGGCTCTGCTGTTAGATGCTGTTTCCCCATAATTTCTGAGTTAACCTCCAGAAGATGCACTGCTCCTGTCAGCTCATGAGTTATGAGAAGAACAAGAGTAGGAAATGGTTCTCCCAGTGGCAAAGGATTTTTAGTAAAGCTAATCTCCCCAAAAAAAGGCAGCAGACAGGACACAGCAATATTTTTTTCCTACCTAGACAAAGCTTAGGACTCCAAGTGCTTTGAGTGGATGCACTGAGTGTCTCCATTGACTGGGACACACACAGCAGCCCCACTGAAAACAAATATAAAATAAAACATCAAATAAGGCCAGGAAACTTAACAGCTGAGCTACTCCATGGTACAAGTATTTAAATAGAACCAACAAGCTAAGCTAAGATTATAACACACTGTTCTTACAGTCTGGTTTTGTGGGATTACTAAACACAGTTCAGGTTCATTTTGCAGGTCCAAGTTTCATCCATTTTTCCTGTTCCATTTCCAGCACTGTTTTTTTTTAAGTTTCATGTAAAACATTTGCAGCACAGAATTTCTTAGGAGTTCCTTGCTCTTCCACAACGACCCTATAATTTATGTGCCATATTTTTCCATTTCTCATTTGAATGTATCAGGTTCCCTTGCTATTTTCTTTTAATAAAATCTAGAGACAGTTGGCATCAATGTATAAATGTATCCACTAATGGGAAGGGATGTTATGAGCAATATCAAATTATTAAGTCAGTAAGGAGTAGCTGCTACATCCTCTATAAAACTCTCAGAGTAACTGAGACTGAATCAGACTACAGTGTCTATAGGACATTTCACAAAAAGTGAGAAATAATCACAACTTTTACATACCCTGGAGAAGGAGATTCGAGGTTCTGTACTGATTCACTCCCTGAAGATATCAACCCAAGCATAGCTGAGGTGAAAAAAAGATTTTTCCACCACTAGGCAAAGAGAGACAAGCACAGTCAAGGATTTCTCAAGCTCTACATAAGCTATGAAGTGATTGCCCCTCATCCCCACACTCAGATTTAAATCAGCAAATACTGTGAAATAGCATGTGAGTCACCTGGGGAAAATGTCATTTTGGGCTGCACGAAACAATTAACAAGGCAGACCAGTCTCTTCAGAGAACATTTTGTTGAGTGTGCTGAAAGTTTCTGTGCTTTTCCCAATGCCCTGCTGCTCACAGCTCATCTGAGAACTCTGGGGTTTGGAACAAGTAAATAACAAGTGACAGGTGTGACTCAGCCCTGAATGAAAGAGAAGCAGCACAGGAGCTATTGGCAGATTGATGGGGAAAAAGGAGAGTTCTGGTGATGATTTCCAGAGTCAGCAGATTGACTGGTCTGACCCACAGAGGGGCTGTGGCAGCACAGGGATGTGTTTGGAGAGACAGAGAACAAGGCAAGGTGTGCACACTGTGCCTGGCTGCAGGGCAATCAGACCAGCAATAATGCCATCACCTCTCACTGCAAACAGCTCAGCTTCATTTCTAAAGTGAAATTGCAACCTTTCAGTCACACACAGTGCTTGGGGCTTGGGGTTTGTCCCATTACTTTTGTCTCTCTGTGGGATTTTTCCCCCATGAAAAACCCTGATGAATCTCAGGTATTGTGTTGCCTTATCCACCACAGAATTATGAGGCCTTTTCAAAACAAATCTAGCTGGAGAAGTTCTTGGTGCAGCTTGGAAAGGACATCCTGATCAGGCTGCAGGGTTGCATGTGGTGCTCAACATTATCTCAAGTTTCCTCTGTCACCTGCTGGAGTTCTTCTGCCCATTCCTGTGGTTTTGCTCCTGAACACCAACTGATTCCATGTTTCAGCTGATTTAAGAATTACAGCTGGCATATTTTCTCTTGTCAAAAAGCATTTGCCTCTTGAGGGAAGAGCAGGATGCCAGAGGGAGCTGGGAGAGCTGCAGGGTGCAAAACCCTCGATGCCACTCGACAGCCAAAGGACAGCAGCAGGACAGAAAGGGATGTGGAAAACAAGAAAAAAGGAAATGCAGGCCTTCAGTCAGGGCAAGTAAAGATTAGATTTAGATCAAGCAGACTATGATGTGTGGAGGAGAGCACCCAGAGCAGGACTGTGGCACTGACAAACCAACCTGAGCAGCAGCAGCTTCAGGAAACCACAACCCAACCAAAAAAAAATAATAAATAAACCCTGAACACAGGTGCTTTATCTGCCAATGAAATCTGTCCCATTCCTGCACTAAACTGAGCCTTTGGAGGCCTTTCAGAGCAGGCTGTGGGCAGGATGCTGTGAGCAGCATCACTTGTGCCTTGCTGAGCAGAGTGACATCTCCTCCCCTCCCTGCTCAGCTTTGCTGATGTTAGTTTTTCAAGTGCCACTGTGTAATGACCCCTGCTGAAATCAGGAAACAGCTCATTGGTGATTGATACAACGACCTGTGTCTTGTTTAACTGTTCCATTGTCACAGCTTATAAATACAGCACATCAGGGTTAAAGCAGGTCAGCTCATTTCAGACTTAATTTTTCACCACCTCTCTTTCTGAATGGTCTCAGCCAAATCACACAGGGATACTTCCAGTGTAAATCAGAAACCCTGTGGAATAATTCCTGTGTGTGGATGGATGGTGAAAATGAAGCTGCAAGGCCAAATTTTGCCTCCATGGAACTGCACAGGATGCAAGGTGAGTTGAATTAAACCATTAGGAAGGGTGTTGAAGGGATGAATTTGAGTGCAAACACTGAGGATAATTGCAGCTGTACTATAAAACTCTACCTTTCTTTGGTCTAATCACAGATAAAGGTTGGGCCCATCATAATAAAATCAGATATGCCCAGTTTCAGATCTCTGTTTCACTCCTGCAGTTCTAAAAACACACCTCCACACTCAGAATACCCATCATGGTACCCTGGTTTTCCATCTGACCTCCTGCTCTGATTCTGTGATTTTTAAGTTCCACACCCTGTGTCACTTTGTTTTGTGGGTGACCTCCAACTCTGCAAAGGCTTTCAGGTGTGGTGTTATAAATTCATGTCTGAAGTGAGCTGACCTGCTTAATTTAGGATGCCCATAGAGTTTAATGGAACAATTCAGTGCTTCAGGGTTTGTTTTTTTTTGTGCCAAAGGCTCACAGCTGCATCAAAGACATCTAAACTCAAATGGTAATTTATAATGCTGTTTATAAAAAAATTCTGCATGATCTCACATCTTGTGTTTCCCACAGGTGTATCCATCCAGTGGAAACCTTGCTTCTTGTATTTGACTCATCTCTTCCTTATATATTGTTGTGTATATTTGACCACCCTCACAGTAAAAGAGGTTTTTCTGCCAATGAGAATGGCACAATGAGTAAGCTGAGGTTATAAACTAATTTTTTTATGGTGAAATACTATGAAATTTCTGTGGAACTTTTGAATGACCATGTAGGAATTCACAGAGTGCTCTCTGCTGAGCTGTAGAGATTTTAAAAGGAAGTCTCATTTCTATAAAACCCACCAATTCCACCCATCTAAAATTCCCTAGGCTTGTTCTCCTGGGGTTTGTCATCCCAGAAATCCAGGTCAAGAGCAGTGTTCAGCTACCACTCCCTCCAAAACTCAGACTAACAGGGGCTGGGATTGCACAGCACATTCTGCAGCTCCACTGCTCCCCCTGCAAGGGCTGCAGGTGATATTCACATTTTTCCTTCAATAATGAACCAAAATTATCTAATCTGAGCTCAGCAAACTGCCACTGGAGAATTGTTCACTGTGAGCTAGACATTATCAAAATAAAATGTCATCAAAGCAATTGGTACTTAACTCTGGCTGCAAGTTAATGGGTGTTCAAAAAGGGGATGATGCAAACTTTTGGTGTAACAGGAGGTCCATAGGTGCCTAAATGGTGCCAATTCCTGTCACTCCTGCCACAAAACCACATGAGGAGCATCTCCCAAGCTGGAAAGGAAAATTTCTCTGTTCCTCTGTTCCTTGCACCAGTGGCTGAGTCACCACAGCCTCAACAGACATTCCTTAATCAGACTTGTTCATTTTATCAACACTAAGGAGCTCTGGAGAAATAGCTGTAAATATTTATCACCATTCCAACAGTGAAGTAGCTGCATCCTGCCAGGTACCTGTCTTGGCAGCTCCTTTAGGGGAAAATGAGAATTTCCCTCTGAAACCAGAGCTAATGCTGTGAAACCCTCTCAACAAAGCACCACAAATCACAACCCACTGAAGACTTAAAAAGAAGGGAAGGCAGGAAATCCCCCAGTGCTGATGGACTGAACTGGTGCAGGTGAGTTCAGTCCCCAGATCTCTTCTGCAGCTTTGATTGTGGCTCTCTGGATGTGGCAGGAGGGGCTGGCAGGGACTCCTGCAGCTGAATTCTCTCCACAATGCCCTATTTTCACTTCTCTCTGCTCTCTAAACTGGAATATTCAAGAGGAGGTTGTATGGAGAGATGATCTTTAAATCAGACCTAGAAATAAAGGGATGTGGGTTTTCAATAAAACAGATTATGGTTTTTTTAGAAAAGAATATTCAGGATGAAATTTGCTATTCTGTCCTCACAGAAATTCCTGCAGCTCTTTCTTTGAGAAATACAAGCATACAAATTCTTCTGAGCAGGAGTGTGAAGTACAGAAATGTGTCATTTACTGTCCCTATGATCATCCAGCCAAATCTACTCATTACAAGCCTCTGAAAAATGACAATTCACTCATTCTAAAGACCTGCTAGAATTTGGCAGCATTGTCAAAACTCCCTCATCTCAACACATTTTCTAAATCAGACCCCAGATTTCTCAAACTAGACACTCAGGGAAAAGGGTAAACTCGAATTTGGTTTGAAACATTTTGCATTAGCATGGTGAGCAAACCCTCCTGTGCTCACTCTTTGCATTCAAAAGCACCAAGCCCATGGCAGCTGCCTTGTCCCAAGAGCCCCTTCCCTTTCTGCATTTGTTCTCCACTGCAAAAATCACCCTCCAAATCCTCCAGCTGACAACAGCCCTGGCTCATTCCTAGTTTTTGATCCATTATTTACTGAAATAGATAAAAACTTTCAAGGGCTTTAAAAATAAGTGAGAGAAGAGACTATGAAATTAAAGATTATTCTATAGGTGTTGAAAAGCAATGTTTCCCTGTTTGCAGATTTCTGTGCCCTCCTTGCAGCATCACTGCTGTGTCAGTGCATTTATTCTGGTCATACACCAATAAAAACCTTCCCCTCCCCACCAAATGTTTCCCAGGTCTGAGTGTTGCTCATTGAGGTAAGATTCTTTCCAAGTACATAACCATAAAGGGGCAGGTAATTAAGTGATTTTATCCCACAGTCTGAAGTGCTGTCTGGTAATACTGCCCAAACAAGAAAAAAAGATGATTTATCCAAGCAACTGCTAAAAACTCCTCACCTTGGTTTAAATTGTACTGGTTACACTTGCAGCTTCATCTCTTAATTATCAACTATGTGGCACAATAATAGTTCACTTATTTAATTGCTGAAACAGGGAACTCTGCTAAATGTGTAAAGGTGAGGGTTAGTAGATCATGATGCACCACTGGAGAGTTGTCAGCAGCAATTCAACAAAAACAGCCACATGGAGGATTCCCCTATCCTGATCATCAACATTCAGCCATTTTCCATAAATTAACAGCAAATGAATTCTGCTTGCAGGGCAGAAACTACCCCATGATGAGCACACTTTAGCTGGAGAGAAGTTCCATGGAAGATGCTTCAGGTGCCTCATTCCACATTCTCCCTCCACTCACTGAGCCCCTTTAGGGGAGGAATGAGCTGAGAGGTTCAAAGGAGGGAGTACAAAAAGAGGTATCCTGTGTTGTGACAAAAAATCTCCAGGTGTGAATCAACAGCAGACTTCCTGATGCAGTAAACCATTAATAATGCACACCTTGAGGCATTGGTGTAACACTGCTCATAAATGACATTAATAACACAGTAAGTGCACTGCAGGTGAGGGAAATCAGCACTGCTGTGAAATCACTACCTTCATTTGGAAATGAGCTCATTAAAAATGCAAAAAAAATTAATGATCAGCCCCACACTGATTTTCCATTTTGATATGAGTATGAGTTTATTACACTGCACTTTCAGTCCAAATATCTGCCATAGCAATTTGATATAATTGGCTTTTTCTGTTGATTTCATTGAATTATTTTCAGTGCTCTAAGTAATAAAGTGCTGAGTCCTTTTCACTGCTGACTGACAGATTCTGCTCAGTGTACCTTGCTCACTATCAAGATTTAAAATGTTTGAAAATCCTGCAAACCCTAATCCAGCAGATTTGAGGATAAGTAGCAGCCTACCTCAACTTCATGTTTTACAATAACCATCTAGAATTCAGTAGTTCCCTAAGAATTAGAAATGCCAAAAAAAAAGAAGGTGGTAATGAAGAGATTTGATTGAAAGATATTACCTTGCATAACAGAAGGCATTTTTGGAGAAACTCACTGTACTCCCTCTCCTTTATGTTTGCAAAATGGTAATTGGAAGGAAAACAACCCTGAGCCACTGAGTTTAGTACCCATTATCCCAATCATGTAATGCAATGTCAACATTCACAGGGAGGATTAATTAAAAAATGCCCCATGTAGCTCCCTGAAGTGAATTGGCTGCACTTTCAGCTGGGAAAAGTGGAAAGACAGACATTTTCTCACTTGCAAATGCTTTCATCAGCAAAGAATGCATGTCTGGGGAGAGGGAGCAAAATCCAGTTTTGTGGTGCCAGGAGATGTTTCATTCCTGAGCACCTGATCTAGGAGCTGTGCTGCCTGTATGGGACAAAGCACCCCCAGATAATTTGGGGAGTTGAATGGAAGAGGAAAACTATCCAAAGCAGCACAGAAGGCTTTGCCCATCAGCAGTGGGTTGAACAGGAGCATCATGAGCTGCTGGGGAGAGGTGACCTTTGAGCCTGGTGTTTGTACAGCAGCCAGTGAGATATGTAGCAAATAAATACAAATAAATGAAAAGAGCCAGCACTGAGTCTCTATTCACCACCTTGGTCACTTCCATGAATGGCAATTCATGACTGCAAAAAACCTCCATTCATCTTTTTCAGGCTAAAGAATTTTAATATTCTCATTCCTCACTAGGCAAAGGCCAAGGATGGCAGTGATGGAGATGCCCAGAGACCTGGGCAGGCAGGAGTGCCCAACCTTCTCCTGTCACAAACACATCACAGCCCCCATGTCCCTGTCACACCAACCCACTGCTGAGCACCAGGGAGAGCAGTGACACAGGAACCACCCCAAAAACCTGCACAGCTTTCATGGCAGCTTTGTGGAAGGATTCTCTGCTGTGATTATTTCCAGTTCTCACTGGGCAGGTGCCTGATGCATGGAGGAGCTGAAGGGAGGTTTGGGAGGAAGCCAAAGTCTGCAAGGGAAAAGCAGCAGGGTGAGGTTAAATACCCCAAAAAGCATGGAGAAATCCTGCAGCCTGTTCAATTTAATATCCCAGAGGTGTGGCATCCCTGCTCCTCCCTGCACCCACACCCAGAGTGAGGAGGAGACTGTGCTGCAGAGCACACCAGCCTGTGTGGAGCAGTGTGGGTGGCTCAAATGCAAATCAGGGGTGAATACAAATTGGGGGGAATAAATACAGGGAGAGAGCTGGTTTCCATTTCTTTCACATATTCTGAAATTGCAGCGATTGTTAATTCATTAACATAAATCACGGAGCTGGGCACCCTTTATTGGATCAAATATTCATGAAAACAGCAACTCTAAAGATAACACCTTCAGATAAACACATGCTGGCCTTGCAGAAACATGGGGTGGGAAAAGCAGGAATTCAGAAAAGCACAAACAGACATTTGCATGCGAGCCATACATTCACACAGAAATACATTTACTTAATATTCCAGTCTAGCACAACCACCAAAACATCCCATATAAAAGAGCACAAAACTCATGTGAACACATGCACAGGGCAGAGATTCTTTCACCTTTGAAAGGGCATTTTGGGAGCCATAAGGCAGAGTCAGAAGCAAGCAGCAGTCTTTGCTCACTGAATAGCCCAAGCACCTTGCAGCAGCTCTGCAAAATTAACTCTGGCGTGTGCCAGCTATTTTTAATCCTTAAAATACCAGCAACACCAAGGGCTGGTGCTTTATGTTCAACACCAAAAGCAAGTAAAGAGACTTTGAGCAGAGCAATGCATAACCTTGCAAACAAACCAGAGAGGGCAGTGCCTGCACAAAACAAGCACAAAACTGATACAGGGCTTGGAACAATTCATCACTAGAGCCTTAGGAGCAGATTTACAAATGAGGCATGGAAGTGCCTGGTAGGACTTGCAGGAGCTGCCAGCTCACACCTACTCATTGAGAAGCCACCAGCCCCTTGGAGATGCAGTGAAATTAAAAAAAAAAAAAAAAAAGTGATTAAATTCCCCCAGTGATCTTGCAGGTTCCCATCTGCATCTGCAGGCACCCAAACGCCTCTGTAGCTCTCAGCAGCCAGCTCTGGTGCTACTGACTCACTAAAAATTACTGAGCCCTGCTGCCTGGGCTGCCTAGACTTAAAACTGAGCCTTTAGAAACACCTGGGTACTTAAAATGGCTTGGTTTTGGGTTTTTTTTTTCTATTGACAAAAGGGCAAAAATGACAAGAAATAGGATGCTGTAAAACCTCAGCTCGTGGCTGATGAAAGCCCTGATGTAAATCTTAGCTGTGATATTGCACCTACCAATGAGGACCAGTGCTCCAGTAGCTAAAATACTGAATATCAGGACACAGGAGGAACCACACAGGTTGTCACATCCAGAGAATCACAGGCAGAGTCCAGCAAACTCCAAATAGGGATGGCTTCCTACTGGGATCCTGCCTTTCCACTCCTGTAACCATGGGAGCACCTTCACAAGCCCTGACCCAGCTACCCAGGAGTGATGGAGCAGGTTTTATTTTCATTCCAGGAGGCAGCAACAGGGGTGAGCAAGAGAAGCTTCCAAGAGCCTGACTTGCTATTTACTTCCGAGCATTTTCTGAAAGCTCCAACTGGAACATATTGCTATTTTTGAATCAAAGTTTATGTTAATTTCATCTTGTTTTACCATAAGAGCTTAAATCACACTTTGTGATAATGTAATCACTGATCTGAAAGCTCCCCACTGCAGCATGTACTCTTTTTATTCTCTGTCCCCAAAGAAATGGCTGAGCACCGTTTGCATCACCTCTTCATGGGATTACCCAAAAACTTGATACCAGTTAGTTAACAATTTGTGAATAATCTCTCAAAGAAAAAGAAAAAAAATTAAAAGCTTATTTTAAGAAATTTCCATGCTTGACACTTGATAACTTAAATGCAAGGTATCTTGGAAGATAATTTTGTATTTTTGAAATATGCACTGAGGGAGTTTGGGGTGTTTGTTTGGGGTTTTTTTTTTGACAATCACACTGTGAAAAAACTCTGAGAAGTTTAAATTAGTGCCACAGTGATGAATGCAGGACCCAGAGCTGCAAGAGAGCACTCAGCAGGATGATGCTCATGGAGTTTAAAAGGAACTATTACATGTGTACATGTGTTCGTGTAAACAAGACCAAGTGCTGACAGGGGTTTTGTTTCAAATGAGAAAAGCCTGCAGAAATAGGTCAGACCTTTTAAGAAACAATTTGTGTTTCTTGGTACAGCTTGTTGGAGGGATGAAACAACAGCTGTGCCAGGAATCTTTCCAGCTGCCCCTATGGTGGTGATCCTGGGAAGTGGAGACTCTCTGTCCCTACACCCAAAATGACTCCAGGCTCCCCACCCAGCATCATGACAAATTCAAATTTGCTTGCCAGTGTCAGGGCACACATCAGTGCCCCTCTGCCACAATAAAACAGGAATTGATGGGGAAATTCAGGAAGCATCAGGAAATGGCAGATAACAGCCCAGCACTTGTTATCAGCTCCCCTCCATCTCTGCTGTGGAAGCAGGAAGAACCTGAGACTGCAGACAGCTCTATCTCTGACAAACTGCATGGGAAGTGGCCAAAGGATTAAAAAGTTACTGAGAAAGGTTGTGCTTTGTCAATCTTCCAAACAGACTGGGAGCAGAAAGGTAAAATCCAAGGCTTTGGTTTTGTTCCCCGAAATGTTTCGAAATGTTACCTCGTGTTTCTTGCACTATCAAATTGTATCAAAAATCAATGCATTTGCAAAATCCCAGAGAAGCCAGAATCGTTTTTTTGTAGAAGATTTCTGCAGGGAAGAGGACCGTGTACCCCAGGCCGTGCCCTGCATCCCTGATGCTTTGGTACCCCAAGCTTCAGGGTCAGGGCTCCCACCCTCTCCGTGGGTTCTGTGCCAACCACTGAGCAGCAGAATCCAAATGCAACTCAAGAACAAGATGCTACATTTGTTTTGATCACATTAAAGTCAGAGGGAGCTATTAAAAGAAGTTGTAGCAGATGACTGGGTCCCAAAGAACCACAGGCAATAAATTCACATGGCGGTTTTGTTTCATAACTTCAGTCCTACTTATTCTTTCTTTGTCTATTCTAATTACTCCCTGATATGGAATTAAAGCAGAAACCAAATTAAATGCTGGGGGAAAGTGTATGAATCAGCTGGGCTGAAAGAAACAACTATTAAAAACAATTAGATAAAAACATCCATTTAGAAATGCACTGAGGCAAAGAACAAACACAAAGACAAAATGGAGAGCTGTGATGCCAGGAAAGGAGCATCCTCTCAGGGTGTTGTGGAGGTGTTTGACATCACCATGCTGGTGGCCTGCTGCCTTCAGAGGGTGTCAGGGCTGGCAGGTGGCACTGAGGAGAAATGCATTCAGATCTGTGCTGCCTCTTTGCTGCAAATCCTCCCCAGAGAGTGCTGCCCCACTGGGATGGCAAACACTGCCAGCCTGGAGCAGGGATGCAGCACTGGGACCTCACAGATTGTCTGACCTGAGCAACCCAAGCTGGCACAAAAGGGTGAAGATGAAAATGTGATGCTTTAATCTGAGATTAACTCAGCAAAAGTAAGGGAATACTACAGTGAAATAGATTGGGAGCCTCTCTCTCCTCTGGATTTAGAAACTACCCCATGAGCACTGTTTCCCAAGAAATACATAAATATTAGATTTTATCTTCTTTTTTTTCATCTGCCTTCAGTCAGAGTTGGGATTGAAAGCACAAGAGACAAAGTTTCATGCTGGGACTCAGTTTTATAATAGTTTTTATCTACAGTGCAGTGGATTCTACAGCACTTCCAGCTAACAAGCTAAAAGTGAAAAAAAAAGGAGCTGTATCTTGCTCATTACAAGGTCTTTTAAGGTCC
The DNA here is from genome assembly GCF_029582105.1 of Oenanthe melanoleuca. Classification (NCBI taxonomy): domain Eukaryota; kingdom Metazoa; phylum Chordata; class Aves; order Passeriformes; family Muscicapidae; genus Oenanthe; species Oenanthe melanoleuca. The sequence goes on from NC_079339.1 coordinate 1,935,229, forward strand.
AATTAAAAGCTAACACCAACATTGTTTTTGCTTTTGACCCAATGACCAAACACCTTTGACCTGCACTGCAGCATCCTCTATCCAATTAAAAACTGCCACCTAAACCCAAGAAAACAAGAAGGAAGAAAAACCAAAGCCCCAAAACCTCCATCTTGTCCCATACCTATTGCTACATTCTAAAACTTCAAATCCCAAACCCTTCACCATGTGATATCACACACTTCTATTCAAATCACATACCAGTGAATCTCAACTCCATCACTCAGTTTTGGAAACCTTCTCCAAGGCTTCTTTTGAGGGATCAGTGCCAGAAAGCACAGAAAGTTCAAAACTCCCCTGGTTCCAACACATAAAGAAACAGGGTTTAATACAGCAAGCTCTATGAGTGCATCACTGACTCTGCACTGGTGATGCTCCTGCAATTGATGACATTTTGGAAGCAAAAAGTGCAACAGTGTGGATTGCAGAAGCCTGAGCTCAGGGAGTGTAAATACTGCTGTCGGCGTGGCGAGCAGACGCTCGTTAGAGCACATTAATTCTCTGGAGCTGGTGGCAGGAATAAGTGCACATAATGTCATCTCTGAGAGCTCTGCCAGCAGGAGCTGTGCAGAGAGGCCCAGGCAGAGTTTAACTAAAACCTTTCAGACACTTGCACAGCCCAGTGAGGATCAGGAGTGCTGGGCACACGCCCATGCTGTGCTTGAGGAGCAGAGAGCTTGGAGTCAATGCAGGAAGCACCTGTGCCTTGGGTTACAATGTAAAGATGTGTCCAAAACTCTGTATTCTGTCACCATCTGCTGAAACCAGGTGGGGCAGTGACCCTTATCTCTGTGGGAGATATCCTCTGCTAATGGGCCATCTTTAAACCAGCTGGGCAATCATCTTTATCTTTCCCACAGCCCATCCTCCCTCCAGGAGATATCTCCTGTTAATGGCCAGTGAGTCCCAGGGCATGACTGATAAAATTCCATCATCCACTGGGAGATGCTCCAGCCAGGGGAGGAGCCAAGCCTTTCCTACCCAGAGAAAAACTGAGATTTGGGACACCAAGGGACCTTCTTTCCACTGCATTCCAGAGGAAAGCCAGACCTTTCCACATCATCCCTGGAGCTTCAGAGGAAACTGCACCTTCTCCAGGAGCACTGCTCCAGCTGAACCACATCTGCCCCTGCAGGAGGATGCAGCCACCATTGAATGGGACTGTGCCAACACCCTGACTGACTGACGGGTGTCAGCTTGGATTCTGACTCTGGCAGGGTTGGGATTGTTCTGTGTAATACTGCATTCCTATTTTAATTTTCCTAGTAAGGAACTGTTATTCCTAATTCCCATCCCTTTGCCTGAGAGCCCCTTAATTTCAAATTATAATAATTTGGAGGGAGGGGGTTTACATTCTCCATTTCAAGGAGAAGCCTCTCCCTTTATTGGCACACACACCTGTCCTTCAAGCCAGGACAACCTGCTACCCAGAAACCCCTCAAAACCAAGGGCACAGCACTTGCAGCACAATTCCCAACATGGAAACCTCAGAAAAGAGCTGAAAAACTCCAGATGAACCCAAAGATCCCTGCACCACTGCCTGGTGGGGACAGGCCTGGTGTGGACTGTGGGATGTGAACCCTCTGTTTTCTTAAGGAGATGAAGAATTTCCCTGCTTTTCCAGCTGAGAGATACAAAGCAGGAGCACAAACTCCTTGCTGGGGCACCCACAGGAGACATTTCCTTAAGTGACTTCACTGTCTCTCCCCTCTTGAATACTACATGTTTTCTCCAGCAGACAGCTTACCCAATACTCCTAAGAACAATTTTTAGCACACAATGGGATATGTGCAGGTTGGCAAATATTTAAAAATAACCACAGCAGAAACCTCATCTAAATGCCACTCTATCAACACTGTCAGTAGACATTTTAGGAATAAAAAAAATGAATTCTTGCATAAAACTCCATTTATTCTAAGCTTCCCAAATTGTGTTGCCACCTCAGTCGTAAGAAGCCACTTGTATTAAATAGAAAGTCTCTCTGATCCAAATTGAGATTATGTTCGCCCTTTAGACATGAAAATCATCAAAGGTGCAATGTTAATAGTCACAAAAATTCATTTCCCTAAGGAGACTGTGGTGTCAGCTAAAATCACAATCCTTTGGTTATTTACAAGAACAAATGCCAATATTATCATTGGGAAAAGTACTGATGTAGCAAAAGAATTCTAAGTGTTACACAAATGGATCTAAGTCTTCATACAGAAATAGACAAAGACATAACTTTTCATTCTGTAATTGCTATCATTTTTGTGTAACTTTCCATGTGTTTAAATAGTATTGAAGAGAAACAATGACTTATTCTGATATTAAAAACTCTGTTAAAAGAGGAAAGTGCTCTGTGACTAATAAATCTTTGTTTGCAGAGGCGAAAAAAAAAAAAAACCAACAAAACACAAAAGTAAAAAAGAGTGAGAAGGCTTATAAACATGTCACTATACTTCTTTCTTCTTTCTGGAAAGAGAAAACAACAACTGTGCATCACTCTGAAGTGGAATAAAGTTCACAGCATTCCTGAAAATGTCACACTCACACAGAGCAGAGGCAGAGATGTCTCAGCACTACACCAGTTTAACTAAGGCAGGTAACTTCACACTCTGTTGTCTGGCTAACAATTACATCTCCTGGAAAGACCTGCCCTTTATTGAAGGGGGAAAACCAATTTTAAGAAGGCACAGATAACTCAAATACCACACTGCAGTTATCTTCTAGATAATTCTTTATTTATTTACATTGTCCCACTCACTGAAAGGCTCAAGAGATGAGCAGTACAACTTGCTGGGCACTTTAAAATAGCAAATTCAGTTTATTTAAGCCTGCACTTTAGGACAGCATCACTGTCATCCTCTATACTTGATGCTCTCTGTAGCAATTTCACCTTTTTGCTTTGTGGTTGTTGCAGAACAAACAATCAAAACCTTCTGGAAACCTTCTGAAAAACCTCTCCCAGCTGGATCCTTACAAATTTAGTGGAGAACCAGCCCAAATTTCAGACCCAGCTCACTGCTCAGAGACTCAGTCCCCACCCCCTGATGACCCCAGAATTCCTTTTATCCCTTCCCTGACCAGCCCAGGCCTCACAGTCAAGATAATTCTGGTTAGCCCTAATTAGCCATGGAAATTAACCAAGCAATTCAACATCAATTTAGTGAATTTAGGCTGCCTACAATGGTAAGAATTTTGCTCTGCTTGCACGAGTAGATGGCATTGATTTCAGCAATAATTGCCTAGAAAGACAATTTTAGAATCAAATTAGCACTTAAATAATTGCAGAAATTATACAGAGAGACTTCTTTGATTGGACAGTTGTAATAATAGCTGCAGAAATCTGTCCCACACAGACTCTGCACAATGTGCTGCTTTATTGTAGCCTAAAGTTAATATTGCTGAAAACACACCACATTGTGAGAATGCACTCCTGTAAGGTGATTTCTTTGGGGTGATTTTAATTATCTATTAATTAAACTGAAAATATTGGCTATATTGAAATATCTGATAATACTGTGTGGAATATTCAAGGTTTATCTCAGTCCTTCTCCCATTATCTATTACTTTTAATCCACCAGTGATTTTTTTTTAATTTTTTTTTCAGACAAGCTGTTGGTTTTTCAGCAGAACTCACAGTGCCCATCCAGCAGGGATGATGCTCTGCACGTTGGAGGAGTGTAATTTCAGATAAGCATTCTTGGAGCATTCAAGGGTTTCATTAATTGCAGGGGCTGACTTTAGAGGATAAAAAGGAGATTAATATCAAGATGCCATTCCTTCTACCTAGGGCACCAGGCTGCAAAGCAGAGGAAGCCAAAACTATCACAAAAAGAGGAATCCTACAGGGAGAGTGAAACATCACTCACTGGTCTGGAATAAGGGTTTGTTGGGTTTTTTGGTTGGGTTTTTTCCCCTCAATTGTTGATTGTCTCCTTATTGCTAGTGCTAGGAGACAAATCAAACAAAGAACAGCATTTACTTTTGTTCTACAGTGTTGTGACATTTAAACAGGGCAATTTAAACTGTCCAATAGAGATTTTGATATTGATGACAATGATAGACTGGATTAGCAGAGAAGGGATTTGATTGATGATGGAACAAAAAGAGGATGGAATAATTAATGCCCAGGATTGAATTTTTATGGACAATGAGCCACTTTAAATTCATTTTATATTTCTATCAGACTAAATTTTTGATCTAGCATTCTTAAATTTCAGCGAGGCATTTGACTTTGAATCTCACATTTTGATTAATAAAACATAAAATTGATAGGGTGCCTATGCAACAGACTTTAAATGATTAAATTGAGCAGCAGTGCTTTTAATAGACTCACATGGGGACTGATTCACAGCCTTGCAGCCAACATTTTTGGCAGGAGGAAGTCAAAACTATCTAATAACTGTTGTCAGATGACAAGTGGGGAGGTGAGGAACAATGAAACCCAGCAGAATGCAGTCAAGCCCCAGACCACACATCTGGAAATAAGGACAGGAGACCAATTTTACAGGGTCAGAGTGTCCATGAGGGCAGCTGTGGTGGAGATTTGTGGCTACTGAGCAGCTCCCACAAGGAGGAGAAGCACTTGAGCTGCAGGGTCATTAATCTTGCTTCTCTCAATTACACCAAAGTCTGCAGAGTAGGCTTGTTCTAAAAAACAAAAAAAAGTAAGGCTTGGAAGCAGAGATGAATAATCAGATCAATGGACACCACTTCAGAGGTAACCTTAATTCAACTTTTACATTTGGGAAGACCAGCACTACAATAAAAAAAAAAAAAAAAAAAATTAAAAAAATCCTGACACTGCTGCTGATGGCCCAGGAGCACCAGAGCAGCTTGGACAGAGGGACACCAGACTGAAAACACCTCAAAGAGCCACAAGGATGAAGAAAAATGTGGGAAAGAACCATGATGGAACCCTCTGAGAGCTCAAGGCAAAAGCAGCAGTGCCACACGAGCATCAGTCACCAAAACAAAGAGAAAACTTCTGGCTCACGTTTTTCAGAAGGCAAATCTGACACCAGTGGCTCCTTTGTCACCTAAATGCCTGGAAAAGTTTTACCAGAAAGGGTTTTCCCATGTCCTGAACTCCTTCTTATGGCCAACCCTTCCCCAGCTCACACTTGGTTATTCTTTTGGATATGGAATTGCTGAAGGAAAATCTTCATGTGCTCAGGACTAACCCCAGCTGGTCAACAACATTTTTGTGCATGGACTCCCAGTAAAACATAAATGTTTTACTTCACTCAATACACAAAGAGGTCTTGTGATAATCTGGTGAAATTCTTTTTGAAAAGAACTCAATAACTTCATGTTAATTATGTGACAGGAGCCCATAATCTTTTCAGAGGTGTTTCAACAGCCTAAAGAAAGGTACATAGAACACAATCCTTGTTTTAATAGCAGGAGAGCCACAAAGAACATCTCATAAAACATCAAATCAACACTCCCACATTTATTTAGCAAGAGATCACTGCCTGTAGACAATTTAGAGGTCAAGCTCTAATAGTCCAATAAAGTCAAATATTTTAGATGTCAAACCTTGCATAGGGAAATACAGTGATAAATTCAGGAGGCTGCAGCTCTGAAAACATCCCTATAGTACCCACTACAAGAGCTCTTGTCTGTTTAGGGACTGACAGCCAACAGTGAACAATTTTTTTTTTTTCCCAAGTCTACTTTTTGTGTATCTAATTCAGCAGCCACACTCAGCAAAAAAACAAACAAACAAAATCTTTAAAAACAACCAAATAAACAAAAAAAAAAGAAAACCACACATCAGGGTTTGAGACTTTCAGAGCTGGTGAGCACCAGGAAATTCAGACAAACCCATCAGAGAACACTGGACAGCTACAACAGCCAAGCCTGTAGCAGTCTTCAAAACATTCAGCCAAGACCACAAGGTCACAAAATACTCTGAAAGTTACAGTGTCACGGAAGGCCAGACCAGAATATGGTAAATAAAACCAATAACATCAATTTTAAGAATTTTTGAAAACTAGCCCTAAGAATTTCAGCTTCTCATAGAAGACAATGACAGAAAACTGTCCTGATTAGCCATGACCCCAATAAAAATCCCATTTTTCACTACTGACACATTCATCTGCCAAAGCCACTCATCAGATTAAAGGCAAGCTGCACAAAGGGAGAACTTGTCAAGTCTGTAATGGTCTCTTTTAAATCAGTTTTTCAGAACTTGAGTGACAAAGAACATCACATAAGTGAAATAATTTTCATTATTTCCAAAACAAAGAACAGCCATGTGGTAAGAAACTGAATCCTCAGATAAAGCTCCATATTCCAACTCTTTTCTTACCATTTTTACATTGTTTGCCAAAATATTTTGCTGGTGTCAGATATTGCATTGTTTAAGAAATACCAGAGAAAACCAACACAAGTTTGTTTCCCATTCCTTTGGAATCTGGGGGTTTTTTTTATGACATTTTAATTTCCATGCATCTGAATGCTTATCCTTTTTCTTGTGCTAGTAAAAGCAGTCCCTTGACCTTGTGAGTGACATGCATTTATGCATCAATCTGGTGTTAGCCTAGCTAGGAACTACACCAGGCTTAATTTACAAAATCCACCCCCCTCAAACTCAGGGCAGCAATTTGTTTAAAGGCTTTTCCCACCTTTCCAGCTGAAGACACTGCAGTGAGATCATCACATCCCTGAGCAGCAGAGTGGTGCAGGACAGCTCTGCTGCCTGGTTGTTTTTATTACCTGGGCTACAGATGGATTGCAGTTTGCACCAGCTCCCTCCAGGAAGGTTTTATCACTGAGGAAATCACACCCCAGTGGGGACCTGGTGCACAGAGACTTTCCTAGAGAGCAAACAAAACCCCTGCACTCAACACAGAGGCTTCCCAGCCATGGGGAGGGAAATGCAGACACATGAAGGGAAATTCAGGAGGAATTGCAAAAGAAGAGCTGCAGCTGCTCCCCTGCTGACACACCAAACCTGATGATAATACCTGAAAATTGGAGGCCCAGACTTACACTGTGTGTTTACAGTCTGACACAGATTTTGCTGTAATTTCTCCCACGTGTTCTTCCCATTCAGAGCCAGTAGGAATCAGCTGGAGCATTTCCCTAAAAAGGTTGCTAACAAGTGTTAAAATGACAGACAAGGTGCTGGAGACATATTTATATCTAGATATATCTATTTCCTATTTCTATCTATATCTATATCTATATATCTATTTATATCTATATCTATACTTATTGCTATATATCTATATATCTATATCTATATCTATATCTATATCTATATCTATATCTATATCTATATCATCTATATCTATATCTATATCTATATCTATATCTATATCTATATCTATTTCTATATATCTATCTATCTATATCTATATCTATATCTATATCTATATCTATATCTATATCTATATCTATATATCTATTTATATCTATATCTATACTTATTGCTATATATCTATATATCTATATCTATATCTATATCATCTATATCTATATCTATATCTATATCTATATCTATTTCTATATATCTATCTATCTATATCTATATCTATATCTATATCTATATCTATATATCTATTTATATCTATATCTATACTTATTGCTATATATCTATATATCTATATCTATATCTATATCTATATCTATATCTATATCTATATCTATATCATCTATATCTATATCTATATTATATCTATTTCTATATATCTATATCTATATCTTTCATATCTAGAGCAGTGCACAGTGGAGAAAACACAGAAATGGGCACTGTCCTATGAGTCTGGGTTTTTGTTGTTTTCATCTTTGAATGTTCTTTCATTTTTCCTTCTTTTCTCCTGCTCCCAGAATGCAGAAAATTTCTGATTCAACCTCCAGATCACATAGAAATATGTGTTACATTTTGCTATACATGCTGTATATACCTCTTAAAAGTAATCATTACTTAAATACATTATTCATATTAATTATACATTATAAAATATTACATAATAATATATAGCAATATATAGTGTATAATTAATTCTATATTCTAGATTAGCATCTAGTTAATATCTATTCACTTCTAATTAAATAAGCTCCCTCACTGTGACTTTTTTCTGTGTGCTGTTTGAGCTGAGAAATGCCCTCTCCAAATCCCCTCAGTGCTATCCCACCTTGCTGGTCTAGAGAACAGTAAATAACCACCAAAATGCTCATTTATTTTTCAATGAAAGGTTGACATGTTTGGACACTGAAGCCTGAATTCATCTGCAAACATTGTCAGTATTTACTGCAGCAGAAACAACCTTTCCCAAATGACTAAGGAAGGAACATCAACAGAAAATTACTCACAGTCCCCTTCTCTTGTTCATTGGCCTGGCCTCAAGCAAGTGTGAAAGATGTAAAAAAACAGCCCAGTGAAGACTAGGAGGATGCTGTACACTACTGGGTGAGTGAACATGTCAGAAAATAAGATTTAAAAGTTATTTTACCATAGGCCTTAAACAGCCAGTCAGCATTCCCTACAGAAAAAAAACATGGATATTCCCCAACCTATTCTGAGCTATTGCTTGTCTTAATCTACAGGATCAGCTTCATCAGAATGGTTCCAGTATTTATGAATTTGGAGCATTCTCCATCCATATGGATATTAAAAACAGGTTATTTTCTGTCAGCTGGTTATTTCTGATCAGCTCAGACCCAGGAATGCAGTGGAGGAAGGTAACTCATGGCTGGAGGATCCATGCCAAGCATGTCCTTCAAAACCCCAAATCCTGCCAAAGCAGCACCTTCTCTGTGCTCCTGGGATCCCATTCTTCCAGCCTGGCTGCAGATCCCTGATCTCTGTGCTCCTGGGATCCCATTCTTCCAGCCTGGCTGCAGATCCCTGATCTCTGTGCTCCTGGGATCCCATTCTTCCAGCCTGGCTGCAGATCCCTGTTCTCTGTGCTCCTGGGATGCCATTCTTCCAGCCTGGCTGCAGATCCCTGATCTCTGTGCTCCTGGGATCCCATTCTTCCAGCCTGGCTGCAGATCTCTGTGCTCCTGGGATCCCATTCTTCCAGCCTGGCTGCAGATCCCTGATCTCTGTGCTCCTGGGATCCCATTCTTCCAGCCTGGCTGCAGATCCCTCTTTGTGCTCCTGGGATCCCATTCTTCCAGCCTGGCTGCAGATCCCTGATCTCTGTGTTCCTGGGATCCCATTCTTCCAGCCTGGCTGCAGATCCCTGTTCTCTGTGCTCCTGGGATCCCATTCTTCCAGCCTGGCTGCAGATCCCTGATCTCTGTGCTCCTGGGATCCCATTCTTCCAGCCTTGCTGCAGATCCCTGATCTCTCTGCTCCTGGGATCCCATTCTTCCAGCCTGGCTGCAGATCCCTGTTCTTTGTGCTCCTGGGATCCCATTCTTCCAGCCTGGCTGCAGATCCCTGATCTCTGTGCTCCTGGGATCCCATTCTTCCAGCCTGGCTGCAGATCCCTGTTCTCTGTGCTCCTGGGATCCCATTCTTCCAGCCTGGCTGCAGATCCCTGATCTCTGTGCTCCTGGGATCCCATTCTTCCAGCCTGGCTGCAGATCCCTGATCTCTGTGCTCCTGGGATCCCATTCTTCCAGCCTGGCTGCAGATCCCTGATCTCTGTGCTCCTGGGATCCCATTCTTCCAGCCTGGCTGCATATCCCTGATCTGATTTGACCAAAATGAGGCAGAACTGGAACTTTTCACTGTTCTTTCACAGGGTACCTGAGATTTCTGCCTGCATTTTGCTCAGCTGGGGTGACCAGAAAATTGAAAGAGCAGTACTGAAACTGCTGTTTTTCCAAAATGCTGGGACTCAATTTTGGAGAGCAACCACAGGAGGTGGAGGGTGTTTTTTTCTACATCCTCATCCCTTCCACAATGCAGAGCTGGTGTAGGGAAGGATTCCTGCCCTGCAGCAGCTCCTCTGGCAGTGAGAGCACCAAGCTGCACACTCCAGATGCAGTTCTGGAGCTTTTTGGGGAGCTCCAGGAGCTGAGAGGCACCAAGGCAGTGCTCAGGTAGCTGGTCTGTGGGAAGTGGCACTGACAGTTCAGCAGCTGGCACGGAGCACTCTTGAGTTGTTCAACCAAAGCTCCAGCTGTGAGAAGCAGGCACAGCCCTGGAGGTGTCCTCATTGTTTGTGAAATCATTGTTAATTAAGGTGAGATCTCGCTGTGCTGGTGTTCAGCCAACACAGGGAGAAATGGACCTTTTCCCTGGCAAGTCTATCATTCAAACAGGCTGCACAAAGGATGATTCAAAATGTAAAAGGTGTATTTTATTGTTTCTGGAAACTTTATTTCTGCAGGCTCCCTCTGATTAGCTGATTAATCTCATCAGCAGTGTGCCCTTCCCTCTGTTTTACTCAAACAATAGTGACACAGGAATTGTCTGGCTGAGAGAAGCTCCACCAACACCAGAGAGCTTTCAGCAGCTGCCTCTCAAAACTGTGTTTCTCTTCTCCTCCCAGGAGAAATGTCTGCCCACAGTTCACACCTCTGGGTCACAAATGAGTCCTACCTGATTGGAGCCAAACCCTCACTTTTCCTCCTTTAATTTCTGGTGCTTCATTTTTTTCTTTCATGACAGTTCAGTTCGACCTAATTTCTGCACTGACCATTCTATAATTCTGGTTATGGTGGGCAATGTAACTTTTTTTGAGCTGAACTCAAGCAGTGGTCCTGGGGGTGACATACTGTGGAAATTAGTTATTAACTCTGCATGTCACTGGGCAGTACGGCAGCACCCAGCTGAAGGAGCTTAAAATACATGTGAAACCTCAAATAAAACATCTCATCTGATGTTTGAAACCTGATCACTGTGAGAGTGTCCCAGGGCACTGACCAGCACTGAGGTCTGGCTCTGAGCCCCTAACTCAGAGAGAACCAATCCCTCTGCTCCCAACAGCTGGAAACCCAGTGCTCATCCTGCCAGGATCTCTCTTCAAGGAGATTTGTCACCCTTTGTGTTGAATTTCTGTTGAAGTCTAAAGAAATATGGTTGATCTCAGGAAAATTTTGAGTTGTCTTCTGAAGCAGCAGCACCAGAGTAAAACAGGTTCTTCCCTCCATGCTGCTGGTTCCCTGTTTATCTTCACACACTGCAATGTGTTGCCCACAAACCCAAAAGAAGACTTGGAGCATTGATCCATCAGTGTGTGCATCTGTGCAGATATAACTTACCCAGAGAGGCAAATATTGCCCAGTGGAGGAGGCTGTAGTAAGAATGGTGCATGACAAGTGTTGCTCCCAGTGTTTACTCACCCTGTATCACCACTTGGACCCCATGGCAGTGGATCAGCTCCATTAATCACACACATTCCTCCAGTAATCACCAAAATGAGCAAAAGCACGTTTGCTTAAAATAAATCCAGGCCTAGACATTCTTAGACACAAATTACATTATTGAAAAATAATGAAAACTTGGCTCCACCACGTTTTGCTGCTGACTCCAAAGGGAGGCAGCACTGCATGTGCTCTACACCTCTGGAAGGCAGAGCTTTTGAGGTTAATTGACATCCAATTTATGCACCTCAGCAATCATCTCTAGTGATCAACACAGCACAGGAGTAGTAAAGTTTTATTTGCAATTTCAGCTGTAAAGCTCAAAGCCATCAAGTACAACAAATTATGTTTAGTATCTCCATATAACTACCCAATAATCTAAAATTCCCAGGTAAAGCCTATCAGTGTTAGTATTTTCCATTGTGTGGGCTGTGTACACTGTGATTATATTCTTTGACTTGGTGCTGTTGTTGCTTTTCACCTCTTTTTCTCTTTTCCAAGCTGTTGGCTATGAGATATCTACAAATATGCTTTTTAACTCTATTGGATTTTTTCACTTACAAATGAGATCATGGCTGTGCCATAAATACATGCAGACCACAAAGGAAGAAACAGAATATTAACACTTTTCATCCTACTCTTGAAGCTCATCCTGGAGCATGAAGAGGTGTCTTGTTGCACTGTCAGAAATATCTCAGCTCTGAGAGCCTGGCTACCTTTAAGTGAAGGAACACATAATTCAGGTGTGGTGAGAGAGTTCCTGTGAAATCCAGACTGACTTAACAAGCAAAGGTAAAAAAAATCAGCCATTCCTCTGATTATTAATTTTGTAGAGGTAAATCAGGCTGTGGTATTTACATGCCCAGCACAAGTAATGCAGTAAGAGGCACAGTTCCACCAACCTAGAACCTGCAGGTGACAAACCTGATTATGCTATGGCTGCAAAACTGGCAATTACTGAAAAAACTATACAATTACTGAACATCCATGACAACAGCTTCAAAAGGTGGACTCACATCCCTAATCCTTTCTTAAATCCATAGGAATAATCTAGCCCTATATCAATTTCAGCCTCTTTTAGCACAGCCTCAGAATTATATTTGGCACCTCTATCTGGCACATACAATAACTGCCAGCAACAGTAACCATTTCTGCATTGAGGTCACCGAGTACACCCACTGCTGTGAGAAGCCTGGAGAGCACAGGACACTGCCCGACTCGAAAAGTCCGGGGAGATGGGAAAAAAATACAGCCCAGAAATTGCCGGAGCGTTCAGCTGCATTTGCGATCTCAGCAGAGCTTGCCCTCTCCTAACCCCTCCTTATCTTCCCCTCCTCCCCACCGCACACACATATACACACACTGAGAATCACTACAATTGATCCTAAAAAAAAAAAAACACAAGAGAGGAGCAGGACCTAACCCAACTATCCCGTCCCATGGAAATGCGGGGACGAGCACGAAACGCGAGCATCCCCCGCTCACGGAGAAAGGATGCGGCAGACAAAGAGACGCGCCGGGCCGTTCCCCGCTCCCGGGTACCACATCCCCGGCCGTCCCCCCGGTGCTCCCCGCATCCCCGCGGGCGGGGCGGCGTCTTACCCGGCTCGGCGCGGGCAGGGCTGGCCAGCAGGGCGATGGCGAGGGCGAGCAGCGGCAGCACGGCCCCGGCGCCGGCCCGGGCGCGCTGCGGGGGCTCGGCGGGGCCGCGTTCCGCCGCCCGCAGCCCCGCGGGGCGCGCCCCGCTCCGCATCCTGCTCGGCCCCGCTCAGCGGGCAGCGCTGCCCCAGCCCGGCCGCGCTCCGGAGCGCCGGCTCCGCGGGCGGGCGGCGGCCCAGGGGGCGGAGCGGGGGCCCCGCATGCTGCCCGAGCCTCGGGGAGCCCGGCCGGGGATGCTCGGAGCGGAGATTCGCCCACAAAGGGCTCTCGGCGCTGCCAGCGCCCGGCCCCGCTCCCCGCCCTCCGAGTGCGGGGAGGCGGGAGCGGGGGCGGCGCTGCCGGGGCTGCGGGGACCCTCCGCCGCCACCCGGGCTCCGCAGGGAGCGGGGATGGGATGGAGCGGGGATGGGGATGGAGAGGGGATGGGATGGAGCGGGGATGGGATGGAGCGGGGATGGGGATGGAGAGGGGATGGGATGGAGCGGGGATGGGGATGGAGCGGGGATGGGGATGGAGAGGGGATGGGGATGAGAGCGGGGATGGGGATGGGAGCGGGGATGGGGATGGGAGCGGGGATGGAGATGGAGAGGGGATGGGGATGGAGAGGGGATGGGGATGGAGAGGGGATGGGGATGGAGCGGGGATGGGGATGGAGAGGGGATGGGGATGGAGAGGGGATGGGGATGGAGAGGGGATGGGGATGGAGCGGGGATGGGGATGGAGCGGGGATGGGGATGGAGAGGGGATGGGGATGGAGAGGGGATGGGGATAGAGCGGGGATGGGGATGGAGCGGGGATGGGATGGAGCGGGGATGGGGATGGGAGGGGATGGGGATGGAGAGGGGATGGGATGGAGAGGGGATGGGGATGGAGAGGGGATGGGGATGGAGCGGGGATGGGGATGGAGCGGGGATGGGGATGGGAGAGGGGATGGAGATGGGAGCGGGGATGGAGATGGGAGCGGGGATGGGGATGGGAGCGGGGATGGGGATGGGAGCGGGGATGGAGATGGGAGCGGGGCCGGGCTCGGTGTTCGCCCCCCGGGCTTGAGCGGAGCCGGGCTCGGTGTTCGCCCGCCGGGGATGGAGATGGGAGCAGCGCGACAGCGGCTCTGTCACCTCCCTGGTGTGATTTTGGAGCCCTGCACTGCCTTTGAGGTGAGCCCGCTCACTAAAAACCTGGCGAGGCTAAAGCTCTTCTCGCAGTGGGAACGCTTCGTTGCCAGCTGATGTCCCGACCTGGGAGCTGCCGGGCCGGGACATCTCCGAAGATATCCCTCGTTATCCCAAGCATCGGCCAGCACCTCCTCTTGGCAAAGCTGCCCGAGCCCTGCCACAGCGCCCATCAGCGCTGGCAGCGTTTCTGCGAGTGCAGGAGCAGCTCTGACAATAAAACTCGAGTGTTACCGCAGGAGGTGACCAACCTGGCACCACAGCAAAGATCTTCTCTGGTCCCCCCTCTCCTCTCCATCACTCCCTCCCTGGCTCCCAGACGTCCAGACTCAAAGGGCAGCCCCAAGACAGAGTTTCCTCTCTGTGTTGCTCTAAGGTACACCAGGACACACACAAAGAACATGAAATGTGCTATGGACAGCAGAGGGGTGAGCCCCGGTCACACCCAGCACTGGGACAGCCCGTTCAGTGTTTTCTCCAAGTGCTACCCGCAGCAGAGGCAGCGTGAATTCTTTATCCTGCTATTGCCCCTTGCCCGAACTGCATCCCTGAATTCGTTCAGTCCCAGACGATGCCTGATGGAGCAGGAGCAGTGCAAAGGTTTGGGGCACACGGCGCTCCAGCACCCCCAGAGCTGATCCTGAAAAAGGCTGCAGCGCTGCTTACACGCAGAAAAGCTGCCCCAGCCTCCCAGCAACTCGGTTGTCGCGCTGAGAAATTCTTAGAAGTTAGGTTTGAGGGCGAGCAAGCCTCAGCATGGGCCAGCCACAGCTGGAGAACCAGCACCCAAAGCCCTGACAACCCATGATTACATATTTATCGGGCTGCTCAGCACACTCCCGGTGTCACCAACACCATTATGCCGTCCCATTTCCGCCGCTTTACTTCTCCCCCAAATCACTAATTCATTCCGTGCCAAATTAGCTTCCCCTGGCTGATTATGCAGAGCAAAGATGGCAGTTTATGATTATTATAGTGAAATGGAGCTGGCTCATCACTCTTCACGTTTAGTGCAGGGCCCTCTGCTGGCACCTCCAGGGAGCCAAAAAAAAAATCGGGTTTTTTTGTATTTTTCTAGGTTTTGTCATAACTCAGCTTTGTAATAGAGCCATCAATAAGCTAATTTTGCAGCACGTTTTTCAGTCTAGCTCTTAAGCATTATGGTTTTCTCTTAATTTTCCATTACTCTGTGTGTGTGTGTGTATTATGTAGATTGTTACTTCAAAGGATTTTAAAAATGTGTATTTTCCAGGATGAGGAATGGACCTTTCACAGCTAGTGAAAAATCACTGGGGATTTACCAAGCAATTGTAGTTAGCTACTTCCTAAACTTAACTTTCCTAATACTGTTTGGGTTGGGTTGTTTTTGGGTCCAGATCCAAAAGTGCCTTGCTTGCAGTAGACCTACTGCAAGCACTCTGAGTCCTGCTTCTTTTTATAAGGGATAATGCAAGGATCTCATCCACAGATGAGAAGTGACTGTGATTTCTCTGTAAGCTGCTGGCAGGCTTTGGTACCTCTTTGCAAGAGAACAATTGGCATTTTTCATTCTGATGAATATCTCACTCCCCAAATACAACCACAGAATGGAGTCCAGCCTCCAAGCATCTCTGCCAATTGGGTGTAGGTGCTCCTGCCCTGCCATTTCAGGGTCTAAGGAGAAGAATCCATTCTGTAATGTGTATTTCAGCCTCTCAGCATAAAGCTTTATCTTTCTAACAAAGAATACTCAGTGCTGTTCCCCAGGACAAGTGCAGGTAGAATTATCTGAACCCACTCAGAGCACAAACCCACCCCTCCTGAGAGAGAAAATGCAACTTCCTTCCTCCAGGTGAAAGGCAGGAAGACATAATTAACATTAATCACCATTAAACCTTACCCATGACTTAATAAACCTTCCTGCACAGCAGGACAGCCACAGTGTGGGGAGAGGCAGGAGGGGCTGCAGCCTTGCCCTGGTGCTCCAACACCACCTGCTGAACATCACAGGCCTGTTACATTTATTAACTTACAGCAGATCTGTGGCATGGGACAGCCCCATTGACTCTGGAAGCTTTTCCTTGAATTATTTGCCACCTTAGCTGCAGTACAAACCTGTCCTTTGCATTTAGTGACAGGGAAAACACCAGCTTTTAAACCAGTGTTTGTCACCCTGAAGACAATTAAAGGGGAAGATGATTTACAGATAGCTGCCTGTCCTAGTCCACTCCTTCCACAGGATGAGGAAGAACCTAGGGGACAGCTGGACATCATGACTAATAGAAACCAGGAAAAGAAAGGACTTCACAGGAGGAGTATTCACTTTGAAAGGCTCAGGCTGCCTTTCCTTGTTTGTCAGGTGTTGCCAGAAGTGAGAGTGGAAATGCACCAAACCAGTGGCTCTATTTGCTGTGGGAGAAGTGGGATCTAGACACCAACATGCATTTAAAAGTCAACAATACACGAGGCTAGCTGTAAAGAAGGGAAAGGAAGCAGCTTTCAAAGTAAGAGGTGTCTGCAGAATTGGGACAGAGGTGTTTACACATCACCTGAGGCACAGAGCTGCAGGAGAAGCTTTGCAGACACTGTGACCAATTGCACTGAAGGGTGAGAGCTGGGACAGATCCACATCAGCAGCACCTTGTATTTAGCCATTTAAAGCATTCTGCCAACTCTGAAATATTTTGGTGTCAAAAATAATAAAATTTAAAATTTCAGAAAGAAGCTTAGTTGAATGATCACATCAGGATTTTAGACCCCTCCCAGTGAATTTTCACCATCTTTGCCTTCATGCAACACAGCAAAAAATAAAAGCCACCAAAAGTCATCTGCTGCAATATATATTTTAATTCAAAGTGAATCTTGACAGTAATACACCATAAATTCTTATTTTGACACTCACCAAAATAGTCACCTGGAAAACCCGCTTTTTGTGACAAAGTACAGAAGGCTTGGTCACATTTAAATCACTGAGAACTAGAAAGAAATACTATCGCAAACTGTAAGAGACATTACATCCATAAAAAATTTTCCCAGTCCTCATATTGTAATATTGCACAGTGCAATTGCTACATGGCGAACTAGTGTAGCAGAAAAATCCAAAGCAAACAAAAAAAAAAAAAGAAAAAAAAAAAAGAAAAAAAAAAAGAAAAAAAAAAGCCACAAGTCTACAAATTGTTAAACAGTAACAGTTCAACCTTATAAATCAAGTTTCTATCACTGGGTGTTTCTAGAACAAGTCTTCCTACAGCTTGCAGTGTGATTTAACTTTTACTTAACACAAACCACGTTAATTAGCAGTAAAAACAGAAAATTTAAAAACTAAAACAAAACAAAACAAAAAAAAAAAAAAAAAAAAAGAAGTTAATACAGTAGCATATTTGACCAATAAAACACCCTGAAGTTAAAAACCCAACACAAGAAATTCATATAAAACCTTGCAAATTAAAGTAAAATGCAGATATGCAATTCCGTAGTCATGCAGTGTTTTATTTAAAAAAGGCAATAAAATGGTTTGGTGTGAAAAGGCTTCTCAGAGGATGACTTTTTTCACAGAAAAAGCCCTCACCCTGAAAGCTTTTTTTTTTTTATTTCTACAGATGGGCCCCAGACACTTGCAGTGACAAGAGTCTGTTCTCTCAGAGTATATTGAGGGAGGAGGGGGGAAAGTCACCTGGTGTGCTCAATTTAAGCAGTGGCAGGATCCCAAATATTTCATTCTTTGAAATGCAGACATTTCTAAGGTTACAACACATAGAAAGAGCAGCAGATCTAATTTGGGGCACATTTACAGCAACCTTTTCCTGCATAGGGCAGGATACTGTGGTGTCAATTCAACAAGCACATCAGCTCCAAACCTCAAGCACAGTAAAATAAAATACAGAAAATACATCAGACTCATGATGATCCCCGTGGCCCCAGGAAAGAAACAAAACAAAACAAAAACAGTATTTTTGTTGTTGTTGTTGTTGTTACCACAATACAAAAATCAATGTGCTCTGCTTGCATTGGTGGTTCTTGGTGTGTCCATTGCCTGCAATGGAGTGAGCACCAAAAAAAGGGAGTGAACAGAAAACTGCCTGCTGGACCACACAGCACGAGCTTGAAGTGGTGAAGGTGGACATCCAAATTGACTCCCTGTGTTCAGGCTTTCCATACATGGTGTTGGTAAGATTGCAAATTCATCAGGATACTCCTAGTTGCTAATGTATACTTTATACACACACACACTTGTACAAAATGCATAGAGTTGATTCCTAAAAACATCAAAACTTTTGGGAAAAGTTAGGTTTCTTAATTTTCAGTGTGATTAAAAATGT
Source organism: Oenanthe melanoleuca (assembly GCF_029582105.1). Classification (NCBI taxonomy): domain Eukaryota; kingdom Metazoa; phylum Chordata; class Aves; order Passeriformes; family Muscicapidae; genus Oenanthe; species Oenanthe melanoleuca. Next base: position 1,953,656 of record NC_079339.1, read on the forward strand.
ACTGCTGGTATTTTCTTTTTTTCCTTTATGATCTAATACTGTTGTATCTTAATTATTACTTATAAAATAAATCAAATGTAGGCACATTTATTTCATTCAGACATTCATTAAATAAAACACTGCTTGTGTTAGTGGAGTAAAGAAAAAGATTACCAGTTATTAGCTTATTGACAGAGTTAAACTCAAATGCTTCTCACTCTTATTCCAGTCAACATTGCAAGGATTGTATTCCAGATTTTGTTTTAAAAAAAGTTAAGTCAAGCCTGCAAGATGCAGCTCCTTAAGTGTCTACACAATGCCAATATGAAAACATAAAAAAAATTAAGTTACATTAATACATCCACTTATATGCAGTGATGAGCTCAAAGTTAATGGAGATAAAATACTGATGCAAATAACACACCCCAAAAAAACATATGCAATCATCTTCCATCATTTACAGTATAGTAGTTACGACACTTCAAACATGAAAACAAAATAGAAATTAAAAAATAAAATAAAATAAACCAAACCCAAAACCCAGCTTCTATTTCATGTAATTAGACTTGTACAGAAATTAGAAGGCTAAGAAAGAACTAGTTAATCACCTAATTTCACAGCTATCTGAAGTGGCAATCATTATATAGCAGCTTATCTATGATACATTCAAGATAAATGATACAATTTATTACTTGCCCATAAGCTAAAACACAGCCTCAGCTTAATACCTTCCATAAATCCCATCTCTACACTACAGTATACTTGAGGTCTATGAAAAAGTAGCTACCTTTTATAGGAAATGGATGATTAAGTCTTTGGTGCTGCAAAAGCAACTTCATTTGAACAAAACAAAAAACAGAAAGACACTTCCTAAGGAGAAGAAAAAAAAAAAAAATTATGCAAAAAGCATGTAATTTACGTCCCTGACGGAATGTATTAAATAAGCAAACACCCACAACAGGCTAAAACAAATACTATTCATGTAAAAAGACTAAAATCTCTCCCATGCATAAATGAAAGATTGCACACAAAGAACTCACATCTTTTTCAAGCTTCAACAGTAAATATTCTGCTACTAGTTATTAAATACTGCATGGTTTGCTCAAGCTAAGATGAAACCACATCACGGATCAATGAGCACTTGGCTTCTCCTTTCATTAGCTAGTCAGTCATGCCTACCTCACCTCTAAACATTTTATTATACCCAATTAGACAAACACTTTTAAAATAAAACTACTTAGGTTGTATTGCAGTTCCATTTACCAGTATGAAATACTGTCTTGTGTGTCACTACTCAATAGCTACTGAATCAACTTTCCTTAAGCACTACTAAAGTCCTGTCTTGAAGCTAGATCATTCTGGGGGGGAAAAAAAATAAAAAAAAGAGACAGCAAAATTCAGCTACAGCAAAACATGCTGCCTTCTCAATCAGGAAAATACACCCAATACTAAAATAATACCACACAAAACCCAAAAAGAGCATTACTCTATCAAAAAATCAGCAGATCTGAATTTTTAAGTGCTGCAGTCCTCAACATTTATATATAAGTAATAACATTAACAACCTCAAATATTTAAGGCACTATGTGTGGGAACAGTTTACAATGCAGCTGAGATTATTAGGACAACAACATTTAAGAGCAATGTTTAGGCCTTTTCTTTGCCCATGCAAAAGACACATGCAATGTGAAGAACAACAGCTCAACTTTTAGATAAGTGACTCAACATTTAAACACCAAGGTACGCAACACAAACGAGTTACTTCTACACCTGTACTGCTGACACATGTGCATCTGTTGCTCTAGTTCTGTACACTGAATGGCTTCCCAAATGTAGACGTGTCTTGCACTAGTTAGAAGGCAATTTTATAAAAAATAGCAGGAGCAAAACCAGATTTCTGCTCCCATAAGTCACCTGTCTAAAGTTACTATATAAGAAGATAACATGACCAAAGACAAGTTATACCAAATGTGCAAAACACATTAAAAGTGAGTTTGTTTTTTGTTTTTTTTTTGTTTTTTTTTTTTAAAGCTCAGAGTTGTTTAAATTGCACCCAAGTCTACATGATTCAAAAAAATAATTTTCCTGTTGTGCCATGGCTAATAGGTGATGACCACCATGTTTCTTGCCGAGCCAAACTCTCACATGAAGGGGTACTGGCTGAGCTTGGTGGGGCTCAGCGGAAAGCCGGCGTAGGCGGCGGGCGAGGCCGCCAGGTACGAGTGGGGCGGGAAGAGGGGCTTGTACTGAGTCTGGTGCAGGCTGGGGGAAGGCAGCAGGCGGGGGTTGATGCCCACTGGCACCTGGTGCACCATGCCAGGCCGGGCCAGGCTGTAGCAGTGCGCGGGGTGCTGCAGCAGCGCTCGGGAGGCGCAGGGCGACGCCAGCAGGTGCGCCACGGGCGCGGGCGAGGCGTAGGGCAGGAGGGCGGGCTGGGCTCCCAGGTGGGAGCTGCCACCTGCCAGGTGGCTGGGGCTGCCCTGGGGCAAGGAGAAGGCGTGGCTGGCCACCGTGGCTGCCAGGAAAGGCTGCTGCTGCTGCTGCCTCCGCGGCACCGAGTTCCCGTTGCGCTCCTGCGGCCCCGAGCCGAAGTGCTGGACCTGGCAACACAGAAAGGGACAGGGCTTAGAGATCCCCGGGGCAAAGAGAGTGGGGAAAAATGGAGGAAAATGCACTAAAACTAGTCAACTTAAAATCAGGAGTATAGAGACAGGGATTGTTAAATGCTTTGACAGAACAAAAAGATATGTTAGCTATGTAGGTAGCGGCACAGACAATAAGAGATGGAAAACAGAACACAAGTTATTTTAATGCTCTTGCAAAGGGAAAAAAAGAAGGATAAAATGCCATGCTGGGCTGTTTTAACAGAAATACCATGTATCACATGAGCAAGGTGCTTATTCCACTCTACTCAGCACTGGCTTGGCATCAATTGGAAGTGCTGCATTCAGTTTGGGCACCATAATGAGGCACAAAGAGGACAAATAGGAGAGAAATTTTAGAGGAGAGCAGGAAAAATAATAAACGGATTGAAAATATCTGAGACAACTAGGCAAACAGAAGTCTAGGTCTATGATCACAGGAAGATGTGGCAATCATTAACAGTTATAAAGAGAAAAGACTAAAAATCAATTACTCCCATTAAATGATGCAGACTTCAAACTACATAGGGCATCTACCAAAGAAGGAAGGATCAGCATAAATTTTTGTAATGAAAATAACGTTCTACACTTTCTGCCAAGGGGCTGAGGAGCTGCAGACACTGAAGAGATTAAAAATTAATGCCATGCTGATCATATTAAGGTTTTCTTAGAATTAATTAAACCAATCCTTTTGCATAATCGTGCAGAAGGGGCGACTGTGTCACCCACCCAAATGTTTCTTTCAATCTAAACTATTCAAGTCATTATTGCTAAATCCTCTTATCTACACATGGCATGCTTTCATTTAGCATTTAACTTACAATATGCACAGCTTCTCTGCAAGACTTACACAAACAGGTACTGCTCTCACATTAATGTACCTCCAGCTGTCTAACCCAAAGCTCAATGCAGCTACAGCTCCAAGATAATTAATTAAAAGGGGCTTAAGCTTGGTGTCATGTGTCAGCTTCAGCTCCCAGCCACAGCAGACACATTTACTGTGTTGTTGGACAATGATAAAAGTAACTTTTAAATTAGCTGTAGGTATCTTCTAACATTGGATGGAACTACAATCACAGCCTCATGTCCCCTCCATTACCTGGCAGCAAAGGTAAGAAACAGTTGGGTTTGCTGAGCTCTATCTCACCTCTGGATACTCAAACTAAAAGATTTTCATGCACACTACTGACAGAACAACACTGAGATACAGCTGCAGATTTTAACTGCACACCAAGCATTTGGATAAAGGAAAAAGAAATGCTAACATATTTTTATTTTTGTCTCGTGCTTTGATATTGTCCAACCATTGACAATTTTCCCAGTGTGGCTTTTCTGTTTAAGAAAATGACCCCAAATGAAAGACACTTATGACTTGCCCAGTGAGTCAAAATCTGTTTTTCAAGATTTTAGCACTTCTTTAATCAAGCTACTGAAAACCTGCAGCTGCCACAAACAGCAACTGAAACTGTGAGCACTCAGTTTGGAACTCAGCTTCTCCAGCCCCACGTCTGGAGCCTGCCAGATGTGAGTGCACATACCTGACTGAAGTTTCCATGTTGCTGATGGAATGCTGATGCCAGTTTCTGCTGACGGTTTCCCACCACAGAAGACTGGTTTATCCTTCCCAGGACAGACCGACCCTTTCTCAGTGGCTGGCACGTAGCATCTTGCAAGACAGAAACAAACAATGCTGTTTATGGTTTTTTTTTAATGCTTTTGTTGTCACTATTCTCTTCTGGCAAAAGTTAGACAAGGTTTCATTTGTTTAAGCATGCAGGGAGAAATAATAATACAATATACCAATTAAAGTCAAACACTAGCTCTGTTTAGAAGTGGTTACTACAGATTAGCAGCTGTATGAGTAGGTCAAAATCTTCACATATATATTGAATAAATATATTGAATAAATACTGATACTTCTATTCTTATCTACTGGCATAGAAAGAAAAAAACCACCTGAACTAACTTACCTGTATTCACCATCTGTTCCTCAAGATGTAACCTGTTTTCAAGTCTCATGGGTGGTACCACTACTGTGCAAACTGTTGATTTGGTTTCAGGGTTAACTGAGGCTCTTGCTTCCTTATTTTTATTGTTATTGTCTACAAAGCCATTTTCCACAAAGGGGCTGTCGTGTCCTGAGGAGTCTGAGCTTGGGGAACCATCCACTGTATCACATCCACTTTCCTGTTCATCATCTGACATACTGACAAAAAAATAAAAGTATTTCAATGAAGCAAAGAGATTTTCACAATAGAGGTACATTTTCTTAAATCAATACATTAAATGTAGAGAAGTGAAATTACTCAAAGGTGGATAAAACTGATTATAATTAGACAAGCACATCCATGCAAACTCACCCTGCCCACAAATTGCAAGGCTCAGAGAAAAGAGAGAACTTCTTTATATCAAAAATTAACTTACAGCACACAAGAAACAGCAGTGAATTCACTAAAGACTAAACATATGATCAAGTCCTTTAGTGATTTTACAGCTCACATAACACATCCTTTCTGCGTGTTGTTTAAAATAGGACAATACGAATAAATCCACTTATGAAAATCAGCTTCTTGTGAAAAGCACTTTGGCACTGGGCCAGCACAAAAGTCTGAAGATTTAACCAACAGAATCAGGTAATTTGGAGTAGTTTTTACAAGTAACAAATAGTGATAATGTGACAACTACTGAGCAATTAATTGTACTTGTGTATTAACAACTTTTGATTTGAGTTGCTAATTATTTGATTTAATATAAGTAGAATGCTACTGAAACCAGAATCCAACACACTCCTCTGCTACTGACATTAAGTAGAATTACCAAGGAGAATTAAAATACAAGTCAGTTCTTTACAATTAAAAGAAAATACCATAAAATCAAACAGGTTTCTATGAAAACTTATCAGAATTTTGGAATGTTTTGTTATTAAAGAGTATCAAAGGACTGACAATGTTAACTACCAACCAGTAAGACTACCTGATGCAGACCTGAAGTCCCACTTCCTTGTCAATACGTGCTCTGATAGAATCTTTAATTTTTTTAAACAAACTTTTTTCATTAGGACCTTAATTAGAATTCATTTTGCACAATGAAACTGCTGAAGGCTCAAGCTGGACACGAGGCAGTGAAGATAAAACATTTAAAAGCTGTTCACATGAACAGTGTTCACCTAAGTGAGCCTTAATTTTGGTAGAAGAAAAAAAGGCATCAATGTCATTAAAGATTACAAGATTTACACAATGGGAACACCAGAGGCTGCAGAAATTTAAAAATATGTGGTGACCAAATCTGTCACATACTACTTTGGCTTATTTTATAATCTTGCAACTCTAGATTTTTATTCCAAAGGAAGTTGCATGCAACATTTCTATTTTCTGTGTGAACACCATTCATTCAGCATTCTCAAAGCTTCCAATGCAGCAAGACAGATCTGTCAGGAATGAGAACAGAGCAGTCTATGCTGTGCAACTGCAGGCCAGTAAATCAATTTTTAAACAGATCATTTACCCCCACCAGCTGGCAATATAACAAAACCTGTGCATTTTTAGTGCAAGCTGGGCCTGCTGCACACTAAGGTGGTTGCAGAAAGGAGGCTGAGGTGTCACCTGTTGGGTCTCTTGCAGGGAGAGGGGCTGGACTGCTCTGAGGAGCTGGTGCTGAGCGTGCTGTCGGGGCTGCTCAGCGAGCACACGCGCTCCATGTTCAGCGTGTTCTGGCAGGCTTCACACTCCAGGCTCCCCTTACACCTGCACACAGAAACACACCACTCACCACCCATTTACAGCAATTAAGAAATAAAAAATGGTCCATTATTATACAAGGCCCCTTAAGTGTAAATTAACATCCAATTCCTTGCTTCTTTTACATCCAAACCAAGTTTTAAACCGCTGTTCTTTCAAAATTCTAGCCTAGCCTAGCACTTTTTAAAACCTACTAAATGGATAATTATTTTACTTAATCAATACTAAAACACATAGATTAAAATGTTTCACTACAGCAGTTCAGAGCCTTGAAACCTTTAACAAAGCTTGGATTTAAAATACAAGTTCTTCCAGCTCTGAATTATTACAAGGATGAAGTCAAACAAACATTAAACTTTTAAGCCTTGCATGCTTCTGTGATGGCTCTGTGAAAGGAAACTCCACTGGGGGACAATACCCAGCTCCTGCTTTTGTACCCAAAGATTCACCTTTTTACACTGTTAGAGAAGTATTTTCTATTTATAGGTAGAAAATGTAATAGTAAAAAACAGTAAATAGTAAAAAAGCGTAATAGTATCTACTGGATGCTACTGCTAAAATGGTGACATTGAGTATACACAGCAAGAATATTGTTCTTCAACAAATAAATGGGGCATGACAATATGAAAAAAACCTAAAATCCCTGTGGTTTGAAAAGGTGTAACACACACAATTAATGAGGTAGATTTTTGGTGGTGGTGTTCCCTTTCAATAACAGGGTGCTACAGAATTAACTTCCTGCTGAAATTTGATTTGTTTGTCCTTTTTAACTCAGGTTCATTAGCTGTGCTAAAATGATGCATCAAGATTTAGCTTTCATATTTTTTAGATTCTGCACTGCATTGGTGTGTGACTCTGAAATTTATATGAAGTTTTAGAAAGTTCTCCTCACAGCTCAGTCAGACAACACAATCCTTTCCCAGCCTCAGAACCAAGAAGCAGCTTCAGCCCCAAAATGTGCAAAAAAGAGAATTGAGGTGAGCAATCTGGGAGGATGGGACTGCAGAACCTGGAGCTGGAATTGGACAATTTACCCCAATGGACCAAAATTTATAAAAGTGGGAAAATTTGTGACTCAGGGTCCATCTTGGGTGTATCCCTGGCCAGGCTCTTGCCCTGCCCAAGGTGAATCATGGAAGGGCTTTTATAAATCCCTGCTTTATTCCTTTAACTCTGTCCTAGGCAGCCTCTTAGGCACCACAGGCTGTATTTAAGCCAAGCTTAACAAGAAGGCAGGCAGGTGCTCACTCTCTCAGCGAGTGCGTCCGAGCCACCTCGTCCTCGTCGGTGTCACTGCTGATGGTGATGACGCTGACAGGGCTGGGGGAGCTGGCCAGGAACAGAGCCTGGCGTGGGCCACTGGCCACAGAGGGGTCAGGGGCCAGCCTGAGCCCCCCCTCTGAGTTCAGATTGTCCTGTGCTTCCACACAGCTCAGCCTCTTGACAGCCTTCAGGTTGAGGATCTTTGGAGAGATGAAGGCTGAGTTTTGGATGTTGGTGTTCTGTAGCATGTTGCTCCTGTGAAGGAAACACATTGTTTGGTGTTTAGTGATCAGGAAACTCTGCTGTTTTCAACAAAACCAAAGCAGGCAATGTAGGTTAAGCCCAAAATGGTAGGCTAAGCCACCAGTTTAGAAAAACACAGAACAGTAAATACAAGCAAAAATACTCGGCATGGATGGTTTCAGACATTAACAAGTATGTAACAAAGACATCAACATCAAATCCCACTTTCTTATAAAGGTAAAAAACAAATGAAAATCCCATTTGTGTGAAAAACAAGCAAACAAAATCTAGCCATATTTCCTGCAAAGATTCTCCTTGAGAACAAGAGCTGGTAGCCTCCAGATGAACCCCTTGCTTAATACAGGATTCCTGACACTGCCTACATAATCCATACTGCCCCCCTTATGGAGCACCCCACACTTTTTCTACTACTTTCTTATATTTTCTTCAGCAAGCAGCTGAAATATTTTTGGCTATCAGTGAAAGATGACTGCAAGGCACACAGCAACCCTGTTACACAACCTCTCTTTTATTTTCAGTTGTCTAAAGCTGATAAAACCTCCTTCATGTAAACTTAGGAATAGCCCATTAGAGCTACCTCAGGATATTCTTATACCTTCCTAAAGCCTGTAAAGACAACATTCCACCATGACAGGCACAGACTAATCAAAAAGAATTAAAACTAATAGTATTGCAAGTATTGTCCCATCTAGTCTACTACCAAAATAATATTGAAAACCTAAGGAGGTAGAACACATTCTTCCAAAAGACTAAGAGGAACTGGGTCCAACAAGGATGTCACTTTTACAATTCCTTCCCTTGCCCACAAAACAGCAATGACAGGTACACTGTCTTTGAATGTTCTATCTTAGAAATACTCTACCAACCTGTTCTGGCACAGCTTGTTCCTCTTGGTAGCTGCAGGCTGAGGCCAGACAACGTGTGCAATGCCCACACTAATTGGCTGAGGGGCAGACAAGGTTATCTGATGTGCTAAAAGAGGCTGTGGTATCATTGAGCTGTAGTGGGTGCCCTGGGTAATCATCTTCCTGAGGAAAAGGAGAGACAGGTTTATATTGCAGGTCATTTGCACCCCTGGTGCTTGGCAAATCACAGCCACTGAGGTGTGGCACAAAAGCAGCTGGACTCACCCCCAGTCTCCAAGCCTCTGTGGGCCAGCCACAGGATCAGAGGGCAGAGATGTGGCTGGAGCTGCCACTGGTGCCACCTGCTGCCATGCAGGAACCAGGATCTGCTGTGTCTGGCTCGACCACGCCTGCTGGGAAGCACAGCAGCTTTTATGGCACAGGAATTCACTGAATAACACACACAGCACAGCACAGACCAGAGAGGGACTGCAACAGAACTCTGCACCCCAAAACATTCACTAACTAAATAAGGAAGAGTTTTTGCTTTAAAGTAGGCCAACCTGAGAAAGGATTCCTGCTCGAATCTGTAGTGGTTGAATTGCGTGGGCTTGGGTCACCAGTGGAACTGCATTATCCACCCTCAGTGAGAAACTGGTGGGTTTGCTGGGGTTTGTAGGAATTCCTGCCAGGGAAAAAAACACACAACCAAGCTCTAGGCAAACAGCAGGCTTGCATATTCTGAGCAAACACAGAAGACAATTTTAAAACATTTCACCATTTTTTTTAATTAACTAATTGCTTATGATCCAGTTCCATAATTCAGACTTTCAAACCAAACAAATTAACACCTAGAAGATTTTTGTGCCACAACTTCTCTGCACAAATATTTGAGCTGTAGTTCCCAGAATAGCTACTAGTTGGAAACAGACTACTAGAAAGAGGAATTACTTTGGCAGTAAAGTTCTGCAGAGCTAAGCATTTACTCTGTATCACAAGCTACATTAAAAGAATTTGAAAGGAAGCAGGCAGAAGTAAGCAGAACTGAATTTCAAAGCTTCTCAGAATGGACTCCTGCACACCTCATGCTCTGTATTTCCAGCAGGCTGAAACATATTCCTCTCACCCTTCATAGCTGGCAATGCCACATGTAAAATGTCCCTCTTCACTGACATCTTTTTGGTGGGAAACAATGTAAAATCTTCTGTGTACCTCACCAAATATCTGCAGTAGAATCCATAAACCTATACCTCTCTTCATCAAAATAGCACAAACTATAGCACTGCTCACAAGAACATAATAAAGATGCATCTCATGCCCTAAATTTAATTATTGCCACAGGAAACTAACACATATAGTAATGCTGCAATGCTTACTACAATAACATTTTTTTACATAATAATGTCAAACTGTAATGAAAGAGGCATTTTTCTTAACAGACATTGCAAGAAGAAAATACTGGCTAGGAAAAGATATCCCTGATCTCATCTTCTAACTGCACTTCATGCCTTGTGTTTTACTCAAAGGTTAAGGAATCTGTGTTCACAGGTAACTACTAAAAATTACTACTCTAAAGTTTGCAAGTGTTTTGGTTGGGTTTTTTTTAATCTTGACAGCACAGGTTGAAAGAAAGTTTTCATCTGATGTAATTCTCTCATGTCATAACACAATACCCAGTTATAACCATGCACTTCAAAGCTTTTCATTTTGAAATGCACTTGGCTGATTTTTTTTCCCCACAGCCATCTAGAAGAGCAACATCTTAGCTCTGACACAAGTACAGAGTTTTAGCACTCAGATATTCCACAGAGCAGCCAAGCTGGGAAACTTTGAAGCAGTGCCAGATACCATTAATATCCCCTTTTCATCTGTGCCAGCAACTCGTCACCTATGTGATGAAAACAATATATCCCCTTCACTTCAGCTGTAGCAGAATTTAAATTTGGAAAGTTATCATTATCCCAAGAATACAGTATACAAATCACAGATAAAGTGTCTGCCTGTACTGTTTCCTTTTCTACAAATCACTTTATTCATCTGGGAATAATGAAAACAATAGGGTTTGTTGGGCTTTTTTTACTATGGAGTATGCCATTGTGTAAAGAACATATACAATTTAAATAATTAACTGCTCAGAAGAAGACTTCCTGGGGTTTAAGTTTGGGTTGAATATTTTGGGTTTGTTTCATTTCAGAGTGCATCAAGTGTGATTCCTGAAACTTTAAAATGCAGAGGGAAAACTAAGGTCATTCTTAAAAAAAAACTACTCCCTGTAATTTTGTAACTTCAAGACCTGATCTCTGCATGAAGCTGAACACCACCAAGACAAATAAATTACATCTTTGGAACAAAGACTATAATCAAGCTATGTTAATAAGCAAACAATATAAACCACTTTCCCATTTCCATAAATTACTATTATTAGGATAAGTATTTCATCTTTCTTGTTTCCTCTCAGATTTTATTTCAGAATCCTCCTTATTGCTTCTCCTTTCACATTTTTTTCTCCTATTTTAACCAAGACATAAATTTATGTGTGTATATGAAGATGGGCTCTGCATTGCTTAAATAATTTTCTGCAGGTGCTGATTTGCTGTCTCTTTCAGAAAGGTGCCATGTATCTGCATCTGACTCACACACTGATTTTAAATGACATAATTAAGTTGGTTTAAATATAAACCTTAAGTGGATATAACAGAAAACTCAAATATTGCTAACAGACAAGCACTAACACTCATATTTTAGGAACTGTGACAATTACCAATAAATATACCTTGAATAGCTGGAGGACATATAATCAATGCTTGCTGGAAAACATCACTGCAACCAAACTGAGCAGTTCCTGCCTGCAGTGGAATCCCTTGGTGCAGAACTGAGTGGGCAGATGCAGTTAATGCCTATGGGAACAGATTCAACACAGGCTAAGTTATTGTAATGGTGAATCTACATCTCTCACACACTTATCTCACCACTTCATACAGTAAATAACTAAAACAACTTTAAAAAATGAACATTTCAAATCTATTTCACAGGAAGCCATCACACTGGGCCACTGGAGGGCACCAGAATACAGCACTGGCAATCCCAGCTTGTAACTTCATTTGAAACATGTTCTAAATGATTTAAGAAAACATTAGAGGGAAAAAAAAAGTAAAATATTTTGCCACTTAACAGATGCAATTTTTTCAATTATTACATTAATTAGAAAAACTACATTAACTGAACTTACAGTTAAAACAAAACAAAATAAAACAAAAGCAAGAAAAACAGGAACCATTGTTGTTACCTGACTTCTTACTGGACCAATTTTGGTAAAGCTTGCAGTCAGGTTGGCTGCACTGCCTGAGGCAACTGATCTCATTAGTGATGTTTTATTGCAATTGCTTAAGTCATACAGGTTGGACCGACATTTGCAAATATCCATGATGTGAAAGCAGGACTTCACTCTATCAGAACCAGAAAAGAAGTTGCTTTAATCACCATTTCATGTTGTTAAAGGCTAAAAAAAAAAAAAAAAAAATCCCCAAAATAAGGGGAAAAAATTAGTTCAAACCCCACATTTCCCAGTTTCACAGAATGGGATCATCCACACAGACAGAAAAATAGAAACACTGCTGCTACTATGGTCCCATCAAGCCTCTGTGGTGCATATTTGAAATTCAAGAAAAATACTGCTGCTTCTTTCTGCTCTCATCTAACATCATTTTCTAACAGCTAGGTACAATCAGGAAAGATAGGAAATTAAATAGATGGGAAAAGCTTGTTTTTGCAGTGAAATGCTTGCAACTTTAAAAAATGCACAGAAATGCTCCAGAACTGCAAGAAAACTTTCCATATATATATATATATATTCCACATTAATCAATACATGAAAGGAAGGATCTGAGATGTTAACCTCAAGAGGAAATGCCTACCCCAGCCCTCAATGACTGACAGGAACTAGGGCCTCTCATACTTCCAAAAATCACACCCAAGTTTCTGCAGTGCTGGAATTTTAACTATCATGCATAAAAACAACTCAGAAATCTATTGCTCTAACTGTTACTTTCAGAGAAAAATATAGTTATTCAAGCAGTTTCCTTGACCCAGCAGATGTATCTAGTACTGCAAGCACTTGAAAGAATTTTCTAAGACATTGCAAAAATGATGAGAGATTTTTTTTTTTTTTCTCTCTGACAGCAGAAGAAACAACACTTTTAGACAAATGAATTGCAACAACAGAGATTTCTATGTTACATACTGGTTGCTATGAGGAAAATCAAGGAGGTGCTTCATGGTAACAAAAGAATGGTTCAGGGTCTCAGCTGGAGTGATTCTTAAATCAGCATCAATAAGCAACATTTTCTTCAACAGACTGACAAATTCCCTCCTATCTGCCTTCTCTGCCAACAGGTCACTTCCTTCCAAATCCATCACCATGTTCACCTGGCATCAAACAAAACAGTCAGACAAAGGTATGCATATTAGTTTAACTCTTTCTGCTATTGTTTTCTGCTATAAAATATTAATATTCAGCATTAGTATTGGGATTAGTGGATTTTTCTTATCCCAAAACAGCTGGCTTGGAATTGGTGACTTTTTTTAGGCATGCACACTACTCTCCCCTTGCAATCCCCCCAGCCAAAAACTGCTGAAGGCTTTATTCCAGTCTGGGACTCAGAATTTAAGTAAGATTTGAAATAAAGATCTTTATATGGTCTAACTCAGACTACAGAGTTGATCTTCAAAAAACAATTTCAAGCAGGTATTAATGCCAACCTTGCAACAAGATTTGATCCTTTTTTCAGGATATGAAAGACAATAAAAAATTGCCTTTTCTTGTTGACTGCAGAGGTATAAAGCTAAAGAAAAGTGAGGAAACAGTTATGTTTTTAAAAACAAAATTTAAAAAACTACACTTAGAATTATATTGTTAAGATAACAGAATTATACTGGAAATCATGCAATAAACAGAGCAGCTTCCATAGGCATTCTTTGTTTATTCTTTGCTACAGTGGCAGATAAGGTAGAAGAGAAAGTAAACATTTTACACTAAATTCAAGGGTTATCCCACCACAAGGACAAGTTCCACTGTTTAACACAAGCAATGGAAAAGGAAGATTTTTACTAAAAGCTCAAAGGACTGACACAGCCAGACATTTTCCCCAGAGCTGCAGAGAATGAATATGATGGAGACACAATAAATAATATTCTAAAAGGCTTTTCTTTCAAAACCAGTAAAAGAAGTTTTAAAATCACATTCCTTTTGCAGAGGAAAGAGGCTTTAATACTCACATGCACTATATCATCCAAACTGTTGAAAATGTACTTTCTGGCCTCTTTAGACTTCATACCTGTTTCTGCCTCATGTTCTTCCAATGTCTCAAAAAAAAACAAAGGAAAGCTGAGTTTAGGATCTGTCAATAAAGGTCACCTATAACTACAAACTAACTTTATGTATTTATTGACCCTAAAAACATTGTTTCTTTCCCAAATAATTATTATATCAATTATGTATTTACTGGCTACTTTCATTCTCTAAATCAAAAGACAATAACTACAATATTTTACATCTGACAAACCACACTACTGGATTACAACAGATAGTTTGTGAATCACACATGAAGTGCTGAAAGCCTAGCATAGAGCAGTTAAATGAAACTCCTATATTTTTATATATCACAGCTTTTCTATTATTGCATTTTACCAATTTTCTCAAACTCAGACTTTAAACCAAGCAGCAGCATCACATCACTGTAAAAGAAATAAACCAAAAACCAGGCAGTCTCCGTTCAACTCCCTTTTCTTTTGTTATTTTTATACTTTTATTCCCCCACATACACAACAAGTGGTATAAATATTTTAAATACTTCAGTATGAAATAAGATCATCCTAGAGAATGAATGGTTTATGAGTTGGTATAGTACCTTCTGTTACAATTTTCCTTCTTGAACACAGACAGGAGGCAAGGTGGCACTTCAGGGAAAGAGCTTTTAACTAAAAAAGCAAATTATTTGCATAGGAAGCAAAAGCTCTGCTTATGGCCAGAGTGCAATAATGTTGCTTAGAGAGAAGTAAGGTGTGCAGGACATAAAATTACATTTTGTTTTAACTTTGTCTGCACTCACTGTATGGCAGCTTTCAGCCAACAAAGGCTGTTTTAGCAGGAGATCTAAAAGAAATGAGCTGTACACAGCCATGTTATTTCTTAATCTCCTTTTTCTCCTAGAACTTCTGATCCTGAAGCCAATTCTGGGCAAATGTTGACAGAGAAGTGACAAATTCCTTACATGAAGTGAAAAGCAGTAACCCAGCAAGAAAGAGAGCAAAACAAAACAAACCCACTCATTTAGTACCTCTGGAGACACAAGGTTTAATTTGAATAACCCACAGCACAGCCTGGCAGAACAGAAAAAATTGAAGGGATAAAGAAAAAAAAAAAAAAAAAAAAAAAAGCTGGGGAAAACCACAGGGAGAGAATGGTCATATAGTGCATCTTGGCTTCTCTGCTCACAAAATATTGTGCTGTTTTCTACTACTTTCTACTGTTTACCTTTAATCTCCAACTAGAATATGGTGCATCCGTTTCTCTACAGAAAAATCTTGCAGTTTTCGTTCCCATGCTTAACAACTGCTCTCCTGGCAAACCTTGAGTCTGTGAAATGTAACGAATCTGAGGGGAAAAAATACAACAGGGAAAAGAATTGACCTCTTGGTTTTCAAAACATGATCCCCACACAGTTAAAGGCTTGTAATTTCATTTGAAAAAAATGACAAAATGGCAAAATGAACCATGCTCAGAGCATCACAGTTGGACAGGTACATTTTAGAGAGGGGAGAAACCTAACCCTGAGCACTTGGCACTGCTGTCTCCATCTCTAGAGAATGGCAGACATAAACAAACCTCTCCAGTGACCTATATAAGCAAGCTTTTTAGGTTGGGTCACAGCAATGAGGAGCTGGGGAGAGTGGCTGTCATTGTCTCCTCAACCCACTCAAATCCTAAATGTATTGTTTTAATTCTAAACAGGAGAATCAGTAGGAGTGCTTTGTTTGCTTACAGAACTTCAATTTTTTTTATTTTTTTTTGCATGTTCTCATTATGTAACTTGATAACAATCCTTCCCATTTGCTGTTTCCAGTGTATCAGTCTTTTACATGTCTGACACACCTGCATTTCAAGGAAACATTCCATGTGGAAAGGGAGTGCCTGTACAAGTTCCAGGCAGCAAAAGATAGTGTTGTTGTCCAAGATAATCTGCTACTAGGTGTGATGGGAATGGTCTGGCTTTATGCCTGAAAGAAATTCTGCTCTGAAATGATCAAGATGCATTTATTGGAGAAGATGATTTACTATGCATTTTGCATTAACTATCATAGATGCTGATCAATGGATTACACAAAAAAATTAAGTTTCAAGGCTTCAATAGAAATCTGTTGAAACATGATATGTTTTAACCACTGTTAACTCACTCTACAAGAGGAGAGTTATCCCAGAGGTAGTATTGCTTTCAAAATTAAAAACCACCTTGGAATTGGAACAACAATTGGCAATAATTAAAAGCCAAGCTTGTTTCAAGTTGGGATGGAGAGGGTAGAGATTCCAGCAGCCAGGGCTGAACTTCTGAAGGGCAGGGTCCCACAGCACAGAGGGACTGCTGGGGTGAGCCAGCCCCTGGAAAAGGAGGAGCAGCCAGGGAATAAAAGAGAGAAGAAAGGGAAAAAGCAAAAAGAGAGAGTGGCCAAATACACCAAATCAGAAATTAAGAGATGAGAAGATAAAGTCAATGAAAGAGAAAAGACTTGAGAGCTGGGAGCACCTGAGAGGAGAAAAACTGATGGGCTGTAGAGAGTAAAAGGAACATGTGAGGCTTCTGCTGAGAAATAAGTGACAGACCCAAATGAGGAGGAACTAAACACAATGCTGCCAACTTCTGGTGTTTAGTATCCTCCATAATTCCTTACCTCAGGGAGTAAGGAGAATCCTACTCTGATCAGAAATGTTTCTAGATCATTTATCCTCAGAAAAAAAGCAGAGGGGAAAAGCCAGTGCATTAATTCAAAAATTCAGCAGCTAAGCACCTGTTTCTAATGAGCATTAAAGCTCAGAAGACAGGGCTGTTTTCCACTGAGAAATACAGCTGTTACTGCTTCTAACCACAAATGAATTTAAGAACTAAGAGCTCCCTTTGAAGGGCCAGTGGCTGGCCCTGAATTCAGTTTCTCCAAAGCAAGTTCTGCAGCCCTGCTGAGCACAGTTACAAGGCTGGGTAAAGTAAGGCAATTGCTGCTGGTGCAAAGGAGGTGCAGCCCCTCTTCCACCAAGACTTCCCCAACATGAGCATCAGGCAAGTTGCTGGATGAGTTAGTAACTGAGGCTTCTAGCAAACTTGAATGATATGTAAGAGGTAAAAAATCTGCCAAGTTCTTGGAAATTTGAGAGAGCATTATAAATTCTTTTAAAAAAAATTCTCTCATTTTATCCTTAAAAATTATATGGGTTGTTAAATGTTTCCTCTTTAATTTTCTATTTAACAGCAACAGTGTGCAAAAAGGTCTTCTAAATAAATCAAAACATCAACCCACATTCCATTCCTAGCTCACTTTTCACATGTGAAATGCTGCATTTTGTGTAAATGAAGGAAACTGAAATATGAAACATGAGCAAAATCAACACAAAATTAATACATCCCCTGAAAACAGTTCTAACAAACAACTTTTCAGAAAAGTAGAGAGCCAAAACCCACTCCATGAGCAGGACTTGAATAACCTAAATAATCTCCTCTGAACTAAATGTTGAATCAAAGACTAGAATTTAGCAAGAAGCCAGTTCCATTAGAATTTAGCAAGAAGCCAGTGCTGTTCCATTTGGGGTTTTCAAGAGATTGCTTCATTTGCAAAGTTCAAAACCAGGTGGATACAGTCAGGATGCTGATTACATTCCTCTCAAATTCCACATTATTTTTTAAGTGTTTAAAATAAAAATGTTCTACATCTTTCATTAGAAGCAATGTGGGATTTTATTAAGTTTGCTCACTAATGCTGATGGTGTCAGTAGCTGAAAACTCCAACATAACAAAGGCTTTAAGAGCTCCAAGCTTTAACCATGCCTATCTACAGCAGGATTGTGACAGTTCATTCTGAAGTGCAGGCTCTCAAATCCTTGAGCTTTGTTAGGTTTCCAGAAAGCATCAGAAAGGATTCAGAACACAATTAATCCTGACATCTGAATAGACATTCCAGAGTCAACCCTGTTCATGACAAATGAAAGAGAGATTGTAATGCAGTGATGGTGCTGCAAACTTTGGTTTCCATCAGAAAAAGCAGCTTCAATACCAAAAACTATTTTGTAAGATGGAGGGAGGAGGACAAATGGAAATTTAATTCAAAAAAAAAGCAGCACAATCTACAGCCTCATTCAGAATGAGAATTTATGTTTCTAGGACAATCAATAAGGCTAAATTAAAAGCATTGAACAGGCTTGAAGAAATGCTTACATAATAGGGAATATTATTAGCATTTAAAACTCTGGATTTAATGATCTGAGATTCTTAAGTAGCAGGAAGTGTGCTTGTGGAATTTATTCTACTACCTGGTCATACTCCAATGCTCCTGGGTAGAGAGGCCATCCAAGAAACAGCTCTGCAATCACACACCCTAAGGACCACATGTCTATGGCTTCACAAAACGGCAATCCCAGAATGATCTCTGGTGCTCTGCAAATCAAACACAGTTACTGAAATTTTGTCCTTGTGGAAGAGAGGTCAGTCAATCCAACACCACAAAAAAATACAACAAAATCCGTTTCTTCATAATTATTTCAATAAAATCACAGCATTAGAAATTGCATTTTTATTTATTTAGGTAACCTGTGGTAATATTTTGCAGCTCCAAGATTTTTTTTTTTTTTCTACCAGTAACAGTTTGCTATGACATGAAAATAACTGATATGCCTGGAAAACAGCATGTCCCAGATTCAGAACTTTTGCCTGTCCTCCAGTATGTCTCAAATGAGTTGTCCACTCAATGTCATATTGTAACTATATTGCAAGCACAATAATCTTTTATCTCAAAAAAAACCAACCAACTAGAAGTGTTATCTGAAAATCCACTTCAACACTCAACTCTACAGTACAGTTCAAGCTATTTAAAATATCAATTTAATTACATAACTGCAAATCCCTTAATGTACTCAAATCAGTTGAATGTGATCAATTTTTAAATCACTTAAATGAAAGCATTGCACTTGCTAAACAGAGCAGGTGTTATTTTTCACGAAAAACAAATGTGGATTATTTAACCAACACCATCTGAATTTATGTCTGCACTCAAGAACCAGAAAAATTGGTATTGACACAGCTGCTAAAGGGGCTTTTAACATCTCTGTTCACATGGAATGGAACTCAAGTATTTCACAAATATCCATTTTCATTGTATTTATCCTTTTAAAATCTTCCCTCCCAGCTCATTCAAGCTATTAACAAAAGGAAAAAGAATTAATTTATATATGCATTCTAGTGCAGAAAGATGCCTGGAGATGTAAAGCATTATTTAAAGCATCACACTATAAAAAGGATCTACTTTTAAAGTTGTTTGCTCAGCATGTCACAGAACAGTAGGAAGGTGGTTAAAACCAAGAGGGTAATTCCCATTGCAGCTGGGCAGAACAGGAGCATCCAGGGATTTCTCACCTGGGTAAAAGCTCACAAATCTTATGCTTCAGCACATCCTGGAATAGTCTATTGACATTTCACACACAAAACAGACTCTGCTTATAGTAAATACCTTCTTACCTCACTCTCCTTGGACATTTACCTTTACCAAAATATTCTTTACATTACTGACATGGATTGGGAACAAATTCCTGGTTTTATGCTACATTGGGACAGAGAAGCCATCATGTAGCTGTAGAGCAGACCAAGAGCTGAGCCATCTCCATCCCTTTCACCAGGAGTATTGGTAGAAGCTGTACACAGACATATTTCAAGCTCCAAGGATGCACATTCACCACCAGGGAAAAGGGAAAGGATTCCCAATGCTCTGCCCATCTCTGACCAGTGAAGCCACTCAGGCTTCTGCCACAGGGAAAACCCAACACTTTACATGGATAAGAAAATCTATAGGGCAGGATACTCTGTTAAATAATTCTGTACTTCCATTCATGCTAGCACTTCAGCTCTCCCCATCCCTGCCACAAACCATTTTGGTGATTACATGGAAGTTAAATCTTGTCATGCTGGCAGTGAAACTGGAGAGGCTCAGTTTTCCCCTGCCCCCAAAGATTTGACTACAATAAACTTTTGGGGATCAAACATATGTATTTTTGCAATGCAAGATCGTGACACTGCAGTAAGTCTCAGCTAGTTTTGTTATCCAAGAAATCAATTCAATATCTCTGGATGCCACAAGACAGAAATAGCAGTGAGAAATGTCTGCCTTTCCCCTGGCTGGGTGCCAGTCTGCCTATGGTTGTTACAGATCTCTGTTAAAATACACTTCCTTTTGTTGTATTATGTTACAGCCCTGAATAGTTAATGAATATACACACAGCCTATGGATACAGGGGCTTTAACAAATGCTTCTGCTAAAATAAGCTCTGTAAAACCTCTTAGGTTTACTCAGTGGTTAATACAAAAATAGCTGCAGTCTGTTGGTCTGTCCCTCCAGGAAGACAGGGTGGCAAAGAAAAGAAGGATGAGAGTAGACACAATGCCAAAAAAAAAAAAAAAAATAAACCAACTGTGTTTCAAAATACAGTAATCTGTTAGTTTTACACAAAGAAAAGCACTAATAAACAAGTCTAAGGAGAAGGGAGGTGTTCCAACACTGGATGTACCATGCAGAAAGAAGAAATAAATGTGCTCCTGAGCACAGCTACCTGCACCATTCTGCAGCACAGGGCACAAAAAAAACATTTTCAGGCCAGCTTGAAGAGAGGAAGATGAAGAGCTGCTGCTCTTTTCGGGCCAATGTCTCTTACCACGTGTCTCATGTTAATTTTTTAAATGGAGCAACTCTCTCCCAGCAAATTAAGCTGCAGGAGAACTGTAACTGAGTTTGATTATGTTTGGAGTGGCCTTAACCAGCTCAAATATTTTTGTTAAACAAAGGTTTGTTAACTCAAAAACACCTGCTTCTGTCTCTCCTTCTTTTAAAGTTCCCACTAAAAATCTGTCTGGAGAGCTGGAGAGAAAAGTGCTAAAGTGGAGAGAATCATTCTTCACTTTTTATTTTTAAGATGATCCACAGCTGTTTTCTCCTGTAAGGAATATTTCACCATGCACCTCAAAAGGAAGATACTCCCCTTTCTAATTACAAGCACAGACATGAGAGTAGTAGGAACTGCATATGTCCCAACACTCACTCTAACATCAGATTACTCAAAAAACAGTGTAACTAGTATTTGTCTCTAAAAACAGCATCACACATACACTCCTGCTTGGTTTTTACTGCAGATCACAGATGTTCAGTGCAGCAGAGGACACCACAGTCTCCACCTCAGCAAACAGCACCAGTATCAAGACATCAACAAGCAGAACACAGAATTTTCTAAACTTCTTAGTGTAGAATCTTACTTAAATATTTAAAGTAAGATTTCAGATAAATCACCTATTTCCTTCTTATCAGTGTTAATTAAACATTTATTAAAGACATTATCATAAACCAGCACAGCTTAGACTTTACAATTAGAAAGATATCTAAAAAGATGAAAGACACAAATGAATACTTGTTTCAGCTCCTTGTTTGGATAGTCACATTTCTGTTTGTTACATCAAAGGTCATAAATACATATACTACCCTATAACCTTCTGTAATCTTATTACAAAAGAAATCAGACCATTTGTTCCATTAACTTGTTGAAACACCAGAATATTTCATAAAATAGTTTAGCTTCAGTATGTTAGCCAGCTTGGAATAAAGCAACAAAATAAACAAATTTGAAGAAAAATGAGGCAGTTCCTTGATGAAGGATTTTTAAAAATAAAAAAAAAAAAAAAAAAAAAAAAAGCAAAAACTTGCTAAAAAAATCAAAACTGGAGCCTAGTAGCATAAAATTGACAATTTCTTCCAACCCTTACACTGGGGGAACAAAGTATGAAGAGCAAAAATTACCCATACCACAAAAACAAGTCAGAAAAAAATCTGTAAGAAGTCAAACCATTTCAGATGACCATTACCTAGAAAAGGTTGGTTAGAAATCCAATTTAGAACAGAAGTTACATGAAAAAGCTAAAACCCAACAGTCATTGTACAAAGTAACAGCTGAAGAACAGCACAAAACAATAAGAACAGCGGATTCCCAGAACTGTACTTTCATGAAAAATTCAGCTGAATGCAGGAATCATTTCAAATATGTTCCCACTGAAGGTTCTGTAACACAGTCACACTACACACCAGATCAAGGAAATGAGACTAAAGGTTGAGTGGTTTTTATTTCCATTTCCCTGGCAGTGTGGGAGGGTCAATGTATGGACTGCTGATCACAGCACTGGTTTATTTACTGCCCACCTGCTGCTCTCCAGAGGGGGGAGTATAGAAACAGCCTCAAACTTTGCTACCAAACTTCTCCACCTCTATTTACCACTGTGCTGACAGTGTCTAATAATTACCTATACTGGATACAACACAATGTCACCATGATAAGAAATATTAATGCAAGGAAGCCATCAAAAAGGTGGGATGTTTGTATTTTTTTTTTTTTATTAATAACCTGGTAGAAGTCCTGGTATGGAGAACTGAAATGCAAATGAATCCAATTTGCAAGGGTTAAAGTCAAACCAGATTACCAGCCTGAGAACACCTCTTTCCCCCTGCTACCATCACAAACATAAAGCAAGCACATCCCTTCTGAAAGGAATAACCACACATGGGGTGTGAGTTTACAATTCTTCTACATGAAGGAGGCCTGAGAGAAGGATCAGATGCAGTGGGAAAGTTAATGAGATATAGCAGTGGACATTCTGATGAGTTTTACCCCAATTAATTCTCTTCAACTACCAGTCTTTCCCATGTATCTGAAGGAATGCAAACCTTTCCTCAAAATCTGCAAGAATACAGGGAAAAACTCCTGGCTGGAGGGATCAAAATCAAGGTGGCAATATCCAGAAAAAACTCCCAGGCAAATACACTTCAGTAATCTGAAGGATGAAATGGGAAGGAACCATGGAAATGATGGAGGATATCAAGATCAGTTGGCTCTCTAGTGAATTCATGGTGGTCTTCAGAAGGAATTTCAAATATGCAATTAAATCAACACAACAACAGGAAGTGAGGCATACATGGTGTACAGTAAACCACAGTGAAAATTAATGTACCATAGGCATTAATTAATTACCCAGAAGAAATTGTGTTTTAAATTAACCAACTTTTCAATGAAAAATCTAGACAACTATACAGATTACTCAAGGAAAATATTTTACAACTGGAGCAAAAAATAATCAGGACACCAGTATTTCTTTTTAAAGGACAAAGACATATAAAAATATTATGCCTTATATAAAACTAGTGATATTCCCTCACCTTGAATAGTGTGTGTTCACTTTTGAATTCTGTGTTCAGTTTTGGTCACCCCCATCTGAAAAAGGATACATCAAATAGAAAAGACGCAGAAAAGAACAATATAAATTAAAAACTTGAAGAGATTTGGCTACAAGAAGAAACCCTGGTTAGAACTATAAAGCTTCAGGGAAGAATGGATGATAGTAACATTATTCAAATTATTTATTAAATTTATTTAATAAGTGAAGAGAAGGAGACAGGTGTTTCTAATTTCCTGCCTCACTCTAGGAATCCCCCACCCATTTTGAGATAAAGATTGGTATAAATATAAATGTGGAGTTTAAAAGCCAGAATTACAATTACTCTCAGGTCCCTGTTGAGATAAAAAATATTAGGAGTATTTAAGAATGGATAGACAGGAAAATATCCACAAGGGTTCTAGATCATACAGTAAGGGTTGAATCCATGTAGAACAAAAACAGCCATCAATTGTGTAGAGCTGTAAGAAAATTGCATCAGAAGACACTGAAGTACAACCTTGTGCTACAGTAAATTTTCCCCAGCAACAAAAGACCAGGATACATAGGCTGCTGATCTGAGAACATACATATGTCTCATTTCTACATATTAAAACCACTATTCTTGCACAAATATACCAGTTACCCAAGCAAATCCCTTGACCCAAACTACAATCTTCTGGTCTCTACAATCTTCCTCATGGTCAGAATAATTGCTACTTGTAATGTCATTTTGTTAAAATAATAATTATATCAATAAAATTTATAGGTGTCTTTAAAATAGTTGTGTTACACATAAAAAAAATCACTCAGCTGCATTTGCTAAGAACACTTTTATAGTTGCCTTCATTCTCTCTTGCTTTTAAGCCCACTGAGATGTCAGAATGCAGACTGGCAGTGTCATGTGCTGACATATATTTGATCTTAAAAATGCAAGTATGGTATACAAAACCAGACAAAGAGCCTTCCTCCCTATTCTTAGGAAGGAACACTGCTGCAAACCAGTAATGAAAAACTGAATTCTGCATTTCCATTCACACTCCTGGCCTTTGTTGTTTTCTAGGGTTCTTTTAACTCTTTTATGATTAGGCATTAGGAAGTACATAAGTAGCAAACTCTGATGGGGGGTATATTTTTAAACTCTAAGAATGTAAGAGGACTTGGAAATCAAAAAGATAAGTGCTCAGACACAGACCCAGGAAATGTTAGCTCAACTGGACAGGGGCATCTTTGTCTTTGAGGCAGCAGAAAAGACTCAACCCCACCACACCCTGCAAAATTTAAAGCTATGGCACCATGCACCTTAAAATACAGTAAAAAATAAGATGTTCAAGCTGATCTGGGAAGTTACCCCCTCATTCCCAGTTTCATTCCTCCTTTGAAGGAGTCTGATGCATGGGAAGTAGCAGTGAAGACAAAAATCATTCACTGTATCTGCTGTAAAATCCTATGGCCACAGGATGAGTTTTTCTATCCTAAAATGATAAAACCTCATTTTTTGCTTAATAAAACATTTTCACAGGACTATGCATGCTCAACAGCCAGAAAAAAATTAACTTCCCCTCAGAGCCTCCCAGTGATACATATACATATATATATATATATATATATATATATATATATATATATATATATATATATATATATACACAAACATACAAGACTGCCATGCAGCTGCCAGTTCAACTTTGAATCCTGGTCTGCCCTAGAGAAGGATTTAAAAATCTTATATAGAAAGCAGCCCACACATGTGACTACTTAAAAAAAGAAGCAATCATTGCAAAAAAATTCTTTAGAACTTATGGCTCATAACTGAACGGGGAAAATTCCACAAGAAATTAAATGAGACAAAAATTAAAACCTAGGTCATTTCCTCAAATAATAAAAAAGTCACAAACAAACTATATCTTTTTTTCAAAAACAATTTTGAAAGAGCAAGTATAAATTTTAAGCTAACATACTTTCTCTAAGCACTTACCAAAAATACTGAAGATAATCATTTAGTTATTCCTGTTTGATTTATTCAGATGAGAATAATGAAACAAATGATTTCAGCAAACTCTTTTCCAATTATCCACTATCTCTCGTGAAAGGAGGAGTTGATTTTATTAAAACCAGATGTTTATGCTTCTGCCTTTTCATGATTTTGATTTTCCTTGACAAGACTTACCAAGTGATTTATTTATACACTTGATATGTCAAGCAGTTTTTGAATTACATGAAAATTAAGCAAAGTAGATACTGATGCAGCAACAGAATGAACAAAATGATGCAGATATCAACTCTTCAGATGCTTTACTGATAAATAAAGCCTGTTATTTAACACATTTCCATTTTGGATAGGGAAGTGTCAATATCTAAAGTGTCAAATGAGGTTACTTTCCAATAAGTGAATTTAGACAATATCCTTTGTGTGCTTGTAGGATTTACTCCTAATTTTGGGGCCACCCTGCACTGGTCCAAGGTTGCAAGAGATGATCACAGAGACATTGCCCAGAAAAAGAAAACATCTAAAACCTTGTGCAGAGGTTTGGTACAAAACAAACCTGAACTGTCTGGGTTATTTCTGAAGGAAACCAGACTTGAAATGATCTTGTTTGGAATAGTAACTGCAGTCCAGGCAAGCACAAGAAGCTGTGGAAGGCCAAGCAGTGGGGCTGCTGGCAACCACAAGCTGACCTCCACCCAAGGAGAGGATCAAACACAGATTTCCAGCTCTGGAGGAGGACAGGACAAGAGCACAGCGTGGGATGCTTCAAGGCCTCACAGCTCAGACATGGCAGAACTTAATTCCCTCCCAGCTTTAGTTTATTGTTGGTTCTGTGGGAATAACAATTTCTAACTCTATATGGGTCTATTGACATAAGCTGAAGGACAGGTGGAGAGTACTAAAAAAAGAGTAAAAAGCACAGCAGCATTTGCTGTAGTATCCTTGTGGAGAATGCCAAAGCCTTTAAAGTCAGTTTTCTGCAAAGGCTTTTTGTGTTTCAACCCTTGGTGACAACAGTCCTGCAACTGGACTGAGGGAACAAAGTTAGATCCTGTTGTGACAAAACCCAGTGGAAAGAGGAATTATTTTCTAACATCACTGATTAGCATGAAGGTCTCCATTACTGCCATAGTTCAGATTAAAAAAAGAGAGAACACAAGGATGCCGCTGTTATGTCAAGAATCAAGTGAATCATAACTTCATTTTAACCAGCTATTAACCAAAGCAAAAAAAAAAAAATCAAAATTTAACCAAAAAAAACCCCCAAACCTGTCCAGAAAAACAAAAAAAAAAAAAAAAGAAAAAAGAAAAAAATAAAAAATAAAAACTCAAAACAATGCAAAGAAAAGTCTAACCTGAGACACAAAGGAAAATTTCTTCAATTTTTCAGCAGCACTTGTAACAGAGTTTGCCCTCCCACAGAGGGCAAAAAGACCTAACTACTGAACTATTTGAAATCATTTTCCAGCATGAAGCTGTTGCACAGTGCCCTGGAGATGAACACACCCCACAGACACTGCAGAGAGTAAGAAAATCTGCTCACATCCTCACCCATTGTGAAAAGGATTTTTGAAACTGCTGATATGTGCCCATCTGAGTGATGCTATGGGAAATTTTGCAACTCAGACTGACAAATTTTGACTTCAAATTCCATTGTTTAAATTATAGAAAGCTCACCAAAAAAAAGTTTAAAAAAATTGTAATCTTAGAGAAAATCCGTATTTTCGTTACAGAAAATTTATGTAGTGATACTGGATTATAAACACATTGTCAAATCAAGATTCAACACTGACAACATGACATCAGGATAAACAGAAATGGTAGGCTTGTTAAAACTGTTTAATTTTAAAAGACAAACAAGCAAACAGGCTTGTAGGAGAATCTAGTATTCAAAAAAATTATCTATTAACAGCAACATGATCACTTAGAATTCAAATATTCAAAGCATTTACAATTGAACAGTAGTGTCTTGCAAAATGCCATGTATTTTGATATAACAGATTAGCATTGAAGATTCATGTCCTGTTCACTGAATAAATGGAACACCAGAATCCATTTCACTTTGGATACTCCCCTATATGAAGTGTTATCTAGACACTTAGTACCTATGCCAGCTGCTAAATTAAACACAAAAAAATCAGAAAGAATAGTAACATGAAAGTTATGACAGAAAGCCTACAGATCAGCAACTGGAGCAGATGAATTAACACATAGGAAATTAAATCTGCTTTCTCAAGGTTACACTAGTAGAGACCTTTTGGTGAATAAAAATATTTTTAATGTTCTGTTGGATTCATACCCAAGAGTTACATGTCTGGCTCAATGTCCTGTGGGAATCTGTAACTTCCACAGCCAACACACAGTAAACACCAACACTTCACTTTAATTTTCACCTGAATGCTGCAGTAATTTCTGCTGCTCTGGCAAGTGAACCCAGTGGCTGACTTGGTGAGTTCCTCCCATCCAGATTTCTATGATTAGACCCATGGGGTGAATATGACACCAGCAGAACCAGTCTCATCCTTACCCATGGCTTAGCAGTCCCACTAACACATCCATGGGGAAACACAGCAGAAATGAACTCTAGGGCACAATGGAAAGCCACCTGTTAATGCTCTGATAAAGAAGACTTAAAAGTTTTGGGGTTTTTTTCCCTTCCCTGATGAATGTAACCTATTGAGAAAAACTACAAGTCTATTTTGGTAGGTTATATTGTTAGGACCTCAGCCTTCCAGCACATCCCATCACCTGTTTCCCATTACACCAGTCTACTGAAAGAATCCAGATGCAATGGTCCCTCCAAATGTTTTACCCCAGCCTTGAACTCCACCAGCAAGGGGCTGCTGGTTTTTTCCTTTTATTGTTCTCCCTAGATGCTTTATTCCCTGTTTTTTTCCTATTTTTCCTTCCCTATTATTCCATTTTAGTTTATTTGTCCTTTCCCGTTGAAAGGAGAGCCTGTCTATTCTTAGAAGAGTTTAGGATCCTAAAATAAACTGCTTAACTATGTATCTATTACATTCAGAATGGATGTCACATCAGACCCTGACAACATGCTACAACAGGAATGCAGCCACAGCAAAGAGCCCCAGCATTTCTGCAAGCCCTGCCTTGCAAAGATTCTTGAAGTAAATTTATATTCAAAATTTGAATTAAAAAATGCATCTACCCAAACATTAAAGCATTGGGTAGGGATTTTTTCCATTTCTTCTTCTTATTACATAAATGGGGATATTTTTAAGAGTTCTTGCCTGATATCCTAATATTATCCTAATATTAAAACCAAGACCTTCTACCAGCACACTAGAAGAAGAAATCAGGGAAACCAGATTATCCTGGGAATTCTTTTTAATCATGCTGAATGTTAAAATGTTGCTGTGAGCAAACAGAAGTTAAAAACAGGTAGTGCAGTTAAAAAAAAAAAAAAAAAAAAAAAAAGATAAAAATGAGATCTAGATAATAACTGGATAATAATGGGAGCCTTTCATCTGAGTGAACCCTTTGAGTCTGATCCAGGACACTAATAATTGCAAGCAGTTCATTAGTTATGGCTAAAAACTTCATTCTGTTCCCAATATAGCCAGACACTCATGTTAGGAAAAGGCACACTTGTTGACAATAATAACAGAAGCAACAAGGATCAAATAGACAGGGAACTTTCCCCTCATTCACAGAGGAGCTGCTGCTCAAATTGGGCAGCACACGGACTGTCAGTGCCCTGACTGGGGCTGAAGAACTTCTGTCTCCAAGAAGAAAAGGAAAGGGAAGTTATCTTCATTGCCTGCTCTTCTCAGAGTGCACAGAAAGAATTATACAGAATTTTACAAGGTTTTGCTGAGAAAGTGTGAGTGGCAATAAACATTTCCTGCACTTTAAAAAATAACAGCAATACTTATTTCAAGAACACAACTATCATTTAATTTGAACTATTAAACATGCATTAATATAATACCAATAAAGATTATTAAGCACTCTCAAATACATCCTGAACAAAGAATAAAAATATACACTACATAAAGCCCATAATCCATCTAAGTACCATACTGGGCTAGGGAGATATTTTGGGTTCAGCTTTCAAATGACTTGTACCAAAATACAAAACCAAGACAATGCCAACTAAAAATTTACGCAAAGCATCAATAACTAACAAAAATTGCAAAAATAAAATCATTGTGAAGTTGGACTATTTTGCATGTGATAGCCAAGTCCTGAACAGTGCCCTAAAGGCTGTGGTATTATGAGAGTCTGCACAGTGGGAGTATTTACCAGGAACTCCTTGAAAAGATGAAAATTAAGGTCCAGTTTACAAATCTCTACTAAAAAGGTACCTGTGATTTCCTTGGATATGTGTAGAATTACACATTGGTTTGTTTCCAGCATATACAAATTTTCCATGGGGAAAAAAATAACCCTCAAATCAAAGTGCTACTTTTTCTTAGTCCCAGGAACTATTTTTAGGTTATGCTGTCACACCACAAATTGATAG
This sequence comes from Oenanthe melanoleuca, assembly GCF_029582105.1. Classification (NCBI taxonomy): domain Eukaryota; kingdom Metazoa; phylum Chordata; class Aves; order Passeriformes; family Muscicapidae; genus Oenanthe; species Oenanthe melanoleuca. The sequence goes on from NC_079339.1 coordinate 1,983,357, forward strand.
GACAAGCTTTCAAAGGCCAGCCCTGCATTATGTCATTGCTTTCCAGTAAGGCTCCCAGCACTGGCCTTGCTGTGTCTTTGCTATCAGAATTAATATTTCCTTTTAAGTCAAATTCATTAAGTTTTCTGGCAGTCTCACATTGTGCTTTTCACTTTTAGGAAGAAGTCAACCTACAAAAATAAGTGTAACCTGCATATGCTAAAACTGGGAGGGAATAAAAAAAAACCTTATTGAAAGGAAAAAAAAACCACCTCCCAAAAGCAGCCACCTCCAGCTCCATTTCAGCAATGTCCTACTTTGCTGCCTGCAGTCTGAGCAGTCCCTACACACACACTTCAGTGGCTGGGGGAAATCTTTGTGGTTTTCTTCTACATTCATCAGGTTGCTATAGTTCTTTTGGGTCCCTGACCCAAAAGTTTAGAGGTGAAATCAGACAGGATTGCTATCATCAGCTCAGTGGGATTTTTGTGTAATGTGATTTTTCTCCCTAATCAGTTTTCCTGAATGTCTTCCTTGCAAAATGGCAACTTTAAGATTGAAGCAGTAAAGAGTATTGATGATACAAGAATAAGAAATTATATTAGCCATGAATAAAGTAGCATAAACCACCACAAGCAGGCCAATACACTAAATGAATCCTTGGCAGTAATCCCACTGCCAAGACAGGCTTACAAATTTGTTTACAATTACCCAGGAAGAGGTGCTGTCAAGCAGCCCTGTCATGGCTCTGTAAACAACATATACATTAATGATGATGCTGGGAAAGGAGCAGCAAAATTATCCATTATCAGACAATTGCTGAGATGCTGGAATACTTGAAGCCTTACACAGAAACAGCCTCTTGAGAATAAATAGCTGGAAACAAGAACAGTATCAGATCTACATCAAAATCAAAATAGAAGAGATTTAGAGGCTAGTAACATAACCTTATGAGGAAGAGTCCATTAGAGCATAATGATAAATACAGGTATTTTCATTAGTCATTTCAGAACTAGACAAACTCTTTATTGTTATTATTTTCTGTCTCTGACGCTGCAAATGGCCTCAGGGCAAATCAGCTTGTACTATGATTTAAGATTACAGATTTTGACAAACATAAATAAAAATAACCAACAGAGAAAGACATAAAATCCAGCAGACATCCAAAAAACCCCCCCAAAGACTCATTTTTGAAATAAATTTTCATCTGAAGAAGAAAATCACTAAAGTCTGCAAGAAGTATGTCACTGACTTCTCAAGCCTTGTAGGGTACTGTAAGTACCTAAAGACAGAAAGCTGCTTTGGTGAGGTACCAAGGAAACAGGCCTTTACCTCAGTGACCTCAAACAAGTGTCTCTGGAAATAAAAGGCAAGATGGCCTTGTTACAAAACACAGAACATTACATTCTGCTGCTTTTTCTGGTGCTCTCAGGATGGCCAATGTCATATTACAGCTTTCACTTTAAGCCTTATTAACTACCACGTAGCAATAAAGTGCAGTATGATTACTAAGTGCTTTCCCCAAGGTGCTTACAGCTCCACAGAATAAGAAGTGACCATTTTGGCAATTTAAAACCATAACTAAGCAACAAATTGATGGAGCTGCAGCAGTTACACCTGCTGTAAACAGGCCTGCTGATTTATAAAACTATAGGTGAGAAGGTTTCTCAAAGATGCCAGACTTGTTTCTAAATCAATTTTATTACTTTAAATGTGATGAAAACAGACTCAAATATCCCTGACTTCATTTTAAGTTTATATGAACTGTGGCAGATGACAGGTTGCCCCTAGATTCCATCACCCTTCCAACCTCAAAGCAGCATAGTAAACTGGAATAGGAACACCAACCAACCTAACAAGCATCATCTGACTTGATCTGCCAAGGTCAGGGGGAGAAGGAGTTCAAATTTCAGTGATTATAGTCTCATCAGCAGAAAAAGAAAAAAACAAGCCTACCAAATTCAAGAGGACTACCAAAAATAGGTTTTGTTCTACAGAATAAGCACATACCTCTGACTGTTGTGTATTTCTTATGCCCCACTGGTGCCAGTATACCCACTGAAATGAGAGACAAGTGAAATCATAGTGGTTTTTGTTTCACTGTTCAGCATGGAAAAGAAAAATATGTTAAAAATCTACTAATTGAGAGATTGAAGTTCCACCAGGAGTTAACTGAAGGCAGTCATCATGCATTCATTTAACTGGCTCTTCCTCCTTCTGGGTGATTTCATCACCCAGCCTCTGGAGGGGGAAGAGGATGGGAGCTGAACTGTGTCCAGGGCATCTCTAGGGTGAAAACTGACCCCTGGGAACACATCCTAACCAGACAAAACAGAGGACTGGCTTCATAAATTTCTCCAAATCATCAGAGTGTCTCAATGCAAGCTTGCTATGATTTAGAAGCACTGTATAAACACAAGCTTAATTACAATTGTCATATGTTTGGTATTTTCTAAACAGTAAACAGGAACAGGCAAAAACTAGCTGATGATGTCAGTGCTTGCATGTATCAACACAGCTTTAGATAAGAATGTTCTGAAATAAATACCATCCAAAGCCACTGCATGTGCCACTGCTTCAATAAGAAGTTATTGCTGTGTCATAACTGAGTCAAAAAAAGAAATCACAAAAATATCGAGGCAATGTTTACAAGTTGCATGATTACTTTAAAGGTAATTATTTAGCTAGAACACATGACTCTTATTTCCCTATGAAAGGCTCTCTACTTAACTGGATTAACACACTATTGATAGCTAAATTCCACTGCCAGAGGCTACTGTCAAGTCATCATTTCCAGAACAAACCTATAAGCTATTTTCTTTATCCTGTGTGCAACTATTACACCAAGCTCATCATGAATTTGTTCCCAAAGTGCTCTAAAAAAAACTGCTGCAAAGAACATTCAAGAGATGCATGACACAGGATTACCTGTTCTAATGAAATTAGACCATGCATCAGTCACAGGTTGGAAGGCTAAACACATTTAGCAGCCAACCAAGAACCTATCACCTGATTTTCAACATTGGTGATTTTTTTTTTTAGTTTAAAGACGATTCAATTTTGATGCTGTGAAAATTTACTATTGCCTGGAACTCAACTCTCAGATGTCTTCTAGGGAAAGCAAATCCAGCTCTGCATTCTCAGCAAATAGTTCTCATGAAAATGTTTACATTTTTCTTATCCAAAGCAACCCTCAGATATGTACACTCACTTTCCCCACCCATTTCTTAGCACACACAATACACAGGTTTTACACAGAGATGTTAAATAGAAAAAGAACAGAAATAACTTTCTTTTCAGAGATAAACAAAAAGAGGAACTTCTGACCTCTCTGCTTTCATGGAATCAAGAACCATGTCAATACAAGCAGAACCCTCGTTTTTTAAATCTCATTCCATTTGCAGTATTTAGCTAAAATCAGAAAGAAAGTGAAAAAAAACCTCTGGCATCATTGTTTGTTACTACTGTACTTCACATAAAGGGAATTTATTTTAAAGTCAGGCTTAATAACAGGAACAAAAACAATAAAAAAACCCCTAATGGGTTCTAAACTGGGGAATTTTGAAGCCTAACTTCCTTCCTCATCTCCCAACAACACTCTGTGTTTCCTGATGTTGATAATGCTGGGTGGGAGACAGAGCCCAGGTCTTCCTAATGAAGGGCCCCAAAACACCCCTAGGAAGGGCCAAAGGGGAATAACCAAAAAGGTTCAAGCACACAAGAGCACAATCCAAAGAAAACATGTTTGTTACGGACAGGACAGGCCAATGTGCTGGCTGCACAAAGGACCCAAGAAGGCAAGTTACAATTTCCTCATTCTGTACTGGCAAAAGTGCCACCCTACTGTACTGACACAGGGCTGCCTGGAAATTTCATCAGCCCATCCTTCCAAAACAATTTCCCCTATTTTCCCGGGCTCTTGTCTGCCTCTGCAACATCAGCAGCCAGTGATCACATTTCAAAGCTGGCCACTCATGCAATAAAATTGCCTGTTGCACCACACAGAGCTCCTCATCAGGACCTTTTCACACAGCAAATACAGAATCTATTTCATAAAACAGAATTAGACTGGGGAGTTTCACTGTGCAATTTTGCCAGGCAAGAAGTGCAGTATCCCACTAATAAAAGAAAAAAAAAAAAAAGGAAAAAAAAAGGAAAGGAAGCAACAAAAAACTACCTTTAATGTGCTACAGAGACTGGACACTGACAGCATCTTTGAGTTTTCACTCTTCATGAAGTTATTAGAGACAGCCCTCTGCCTCATCCCATCTTTTACTGAATGGGTTATGTTTGACACAGAAAAAGTAATGAGACTGAGCATAGGAAGATTCCCCCTTTACAGAGGAAATTATATTGTAATGACAATCTACTTGAGACACATTTGTGATCACAGAAATGTATGTTGTGTACTTAATTTTATTATTTTAAAATGTATCAAAAACATTACCCCTAAGCATGCAGCTGCCAATTATGCAAATTATACAAATCAGGTTTCAAAGCATGAAAAATTTTTTGCCTTTTTCTTAGACAAGCCACATCTGAGTCCAATACACCAAAAAAGACCAAAGCTAATGAAAAAGAAAAAACAAATTGGAAACTTAGTCTGGTTATAAATTAAAAGTATAAAAATGAAAACATTTTCCTTAAAATTCAGTTTAAATTAAAAGCTAAGTTTGGCAAAAAAAAAAAAAATAAAAAAAGACTGTGCTAAACCACATCATAGATTAACACCTAGGGTATTAATCCCTTTCAGCTACCAGTTCTCCAGTAACATGTAACAGTTCATTCAATGTAAAAGAAAAAAAAACAAAACAGTTATTTTGACTTGCAAAAGAAAATATTGTTAACTGCACACAGTGCCTTCCTGCACTCCCACCTCTCTGCACTGGAATTCCAGCGTGCCACATCGCCTTGAGCCGCCAGGAGCGTGGGAAGGGTCCCATTGCATAAGATGTTATTAGGGCAGCAAAGCCTGCCTGCTTAACTGCAGATACTTAAATACTCCAAATAATTACACAGATTACTGCAGCCACAGTGCTGCTGACCCAGAGCAGCAGGGAGCTGCTCCAACACCCCCTCTCCAGGTGCCCCAAGGACCAAGCTGGGAGATGCTGACCCTTGGTGTTTCCCAGGAGGCAGAACAGGACTGACCTCCACTCCTGCTGGACCCACGTGCTTCCAAGGGATGGAAGAATTCCCCAACCACACACTAATCATGCTATATCAACAAGGTAAATATGACTCCCACTGAAGTTAATTTACAGGCACAAAGAACTCTTCCTTCCTGCTCAAGCTGCTGCAGTCAAAGGGCAGTGCTTAGTAAAAATATCTTCAGAACCCCACATTGCAGTATTTCAGATGTCAAACATCAAAACATATTTTAGAACAATCTGGGCTAATTTTAAATTTTCAAATATTTACTCAGACCTGCAAAAGTCTGGCACAAGATACTACAGACTAGATAAAGCAAGCAAGACATCATAAAGTATTTGTTTCTTCATGAGATGGTTAAAAACCCAACCAAAGGAACTAACAGAAGAAAAATTAAATACAGCAGTACAGTGCTGTGAGCAGGCAATCCTTTAAGTGCAGGTGTACACAGCTACAGTTATCTCTGAGCATAAACTCCCTTCCCATTCCCCAGTACATTTTCTGGGTGGGGTGGGGATGTCTTTTGCTTTAGGGGGTTTGTAGCTTTTTATTTGGTTGGTTTGGTTGCTGGGTGGAGGGTTTTTTGTTTGCATTGTGGGGGTATGGCTGTTTTGTCTTGCTGTTTTTTAAATAAAGTTCCCTGCCCTATCTGCAGAGTTTTTTGTTCCTCTTGCAGTGGCAGTACCATGAGAGGCAAGCATTGAGCAATGAGCTGGAGAGAGAACTAAGAACACAGGCTCTTAGTCAACATCAGGAAACTATTTCCACTTCAGAGGTCAGGAAGCTTCTCGCACTTGTGCCACATGCTGCTGAAGAAGAGAATCTGCTGCCATGCCACACAAATGTAAACAAACCTATCAACAACCTCTGGACTTAATTACACTTTGCTGTTGCTGTTTCTTCAAATTTGCACTACTCCTCTTCCCAGACAACAATGAACAACCCTCAATCTCTGTTTTGCTTTCTATAGCATGCAAAGGCAGCACACATATTATTGAGTTAGCCCAGAGCTATGCACACACTGACTTGCCAAATAGCTACTGCAAAACAGCAAGGACAACCACCAACTTCTCCCTTTTCACCCTGCAGGAGTCACTAGCTTGAATCTTCCCTCTACCCTGCAGCTGCTGTTCATACCTCTGGCACTGGCACCTTGGGGATTTTCATCTCCTGTCAGATTTGGGTTGAAGTACTTGAAGGTTCAGTGGTACTGGGACAAAGGCACACTTTATGCACATTAATCAGTCAGACAAAAAAGCTCAGAGGTCAGCTCTGAAGTTTTTCCAGAAATCCCCATTAGATTACACCCATCCAGAAAACACCAGATTTCTTACTGCAGGAGTTTCTTGCAGCACTTATTTCAGAAGTGCAAGTGCAGGCCACCAAATGCCCCTTCCAACAAGCTGACCACAGTCCACTTTCAAAACTGGTGCTTTTGCTTGTCCTCACAGCTCAACCACTGGAAACTTAGAGGTGCAACATACACAGAGACATTTCAGTATTTTCATTCTCTCATGAAAAACTCAAAACATTTGAAGAATCTTTACAAGGAACTAAATGGACGCTGTCTCATGCAGAAGAAAAATTAAGCTATGCCACTGCAACTTAAAAACTGCAGAATGAAACCACTCCAATGACTGCCATTGTACTTTTTGATTTGCTAAAACACACTAACCTGTGTACTGCCTTTTAACTCACAGCATGTAAATCACATGCTTGACAAAATATTAAGTTTGTCTCAAGAAGGAAAGAGCTGTCTCTTAAGGCACAGTCACAAGAAAAAAAAAAGGGAAAAATGTCTGAAAACACCTTTCCTACCTTAAAAAGCAAAGCTAAAATCAAGCCTGGCACCCACCAGCAGAAACCCATGGAAACCCAAAACAAGGACCATGCAAAAACTAGGAAATTGCAGGTCTCCTGTGTCTGCAGAGAGAACAGCACTAATTATAAAGTGATTAACTTCTATTAGAATTTTCATTGTGTCAGTAAAGAAGAAGGAAGGGCTGTGGTTGCTGTTATGGATTTGGCATTCCACATTCAGGTAACACCACCTTCTTTGAAATGGTTACATGGATCCAGATTCTGTGTCTTGGGGGAATGTTAACATTGGTTAACAGTTGGATGAAGAGGCATTTCATTATTTCATATGAGCCTGCAAGAAAGAGTCAGTGGTCTCACACAAGCTCAGGCCTCTGGATACACAGAATGAAAATGCTGAAGTGTGAAAAAATACCTGCAGAACAGGAAACCACGGATGGGCATCCATCCAATTTAATAAACTAAATATTAGACTAAGTTTGGGGGTGTCTCTTTTAATTTTATATCAGATACTACTTAGAACAGAGTCAGTGGGGAGTTATTTGATGATATTTGTACAAGTCTAATAACGATGCTACAGACACAGACATGAAGAAGAAAAGGTGCTTTATACACATAGATTTTTAATAATCATACCCTCAGAAGAAGTGTGTAGAGAGATTAAGTGGAACAAAATTAGTGCTAATTTGTCTTAGGCAATCCTGAGGTTGTTCTTTCAAGAAGGCAATGACATGGCTACAAATTGAATATCCCAAATGGCACATGGCACCAGTCCAGCAGCTACCATCCCTGTGGGACAGTCATTCCACAGGCAGGGTGGAGCATTGGGGCACTAATGACACAAGTTAATTCCTAATTATCCTACTATGGAACACCCTGCAGGGTTGCAGGGTTTTTCACTTGCTAAATACCAGTTAGTTTCCTCCTTTTTTTTTTTTTTTTTTTTTTTTTTTGGTAGGCTTTTAGCAGCTGAACAACTACTGCCTATATTAAACACTACATCAAATAGGAAAAATCACATAAAGTAAAATAACACTAGGGATGGAAGTGGTGTTGGTCAGAACAAAACAGATCACTGCCAACTCAGTGAGAGAAGACTCACAGCTCATGGCAGGGCCAAGAGAGCAGTTAAAAAGCAGCAGAAATAAACCTGAGAATGAGTTAAGCACTCCACTTTTTTTAGTGCCTCTCTCTGCAGAAGTTAGCACAGTCACAGACATCAGCTACAGAGCTGTCCCAGCTCCTGTGGGCACAGGAAAGCTTTCATTGACTTTCTTACTGGAAATTGTTGAAATAATTCAAGGCTATATGAAAACCAAAGCAGTCAGCAGCCATACCATATAATCTACAAATTATATCCTCCTGTTCTACTTTTCCAGCTCTTGTTATTGAGGCTCTTTGCTCTACTTCTAGCTACTTTTCCAGAGAGGTGAAGTGTCCAAAACCAGCTGCATCTCCACACAGTGCTGAGCCAGCACGACTGTGGAGAAAAGCAACAAAGCTGCTGAAGGGTCTGGAACATAAATCCTGTGAGGAGCAGCTGAGAGAGCTGGGGGTGTTCAACCTAGAGAGGAGGTTCACTGTATTCTTTGTATTGAAGAATACCTCAAGATATTAAAAACACTCAACAAAATATGTGTAGACGTGCAGCATAATTTATATTAAAACAAACAAACAAACTAGATCTTAACTGGATGGCAAGCAGTGAAAGAGTGAGAAAAATTTAAACATTAACTGGATTTCAAAAAGAAAGGCACCAAGAACAAGACTCAAATACTATTAGTGTGAACACAGCTTTTGCTAAGATATCTTTTTGGCAAGTACCAAGTGCTATTAGTGATCTATGACCTACAGCACAACCTAACAGTTTTTCAGTTGATAAAACAACAATAATAAGCAGTACAAAAGCTTCATATAGTGTTATATTTATACAAAAGCCTTGTACATAAGTGAGGTGATGCCAGCAGTTCTTCAAAGAAGACATGAAGTGCACATGTTTGAAAGTTATCAGGGAATTATGTTTTATTGAAAGAAAGTAACAAAAATAATGGTAAAATCTGTTTCAATTCAATTCCTAGGATCAATTTTGGGCAATTAAAATATATTTTAAATTCACATTAATTTTGAATCTTCAACATTAAAAAATGTTCTGTGCACTACACTAGAAACAATAAAGTGTACTCCTGTGAAAGATTTCATTATGAAGTTTTGGGTGGCTTAAACATTTTGAATACTTAAAGATTCACTACCAGAATCAGACCCTATCGTTCAAATTCAACAGTGCAATTCTGAAAAAAGGTAACCACATAAAGAGATATTTTGATTATAAAGATGGTATTTTGTGAGAGACTGCTGCACTGTCCTGGGACAACCAAAATATCCTTGGTATTTACAAAGGGGGAAATGTTCTTAAGGTAACATCATGGTCTCAAAATGCAACTGCTTGAAAATCTTATCTGTGAAATGCTTTTGGCTTGTTCCTCCCAGCCCTCTAATCCCATTTCACTTGTTAGAAGCTGTTTTAACAGTCCAAATAAACAAAAAAAACAAAAAAAACCCCTTGAAAACATTAGCTAGCACTGTAGGACTAAGGACCTTCAAATATACAGTATAAAATCTAACAGTCCAAGCATTTCAGGCAATTTATGTTCATATAAACTTTATAACAGTTTTAAACTTTTAAACAGTTCTTTTTATCCTAGACACCACACCACTTTCCAATCAGTGCCTGAATTCACAAGAGGCAGTATTCTGCTTTTTAATTCCCTAGGATTTTCCTGCTGGTTTTGGTCTGACTCCACGTGAGTGTTAAGTGTCCTAAACATGCTCACATATCGATCTGCACTTGAATTTCCACTCCACACACTTCCCACATGTCTGCTCCATCCTCTTCTCTCCTGGTGGATGCCATGGATGCAGGAGGAGCCTTCACCACAAAACTCCAAGGATGTGCAGAGGCTTGGCTTTCCATCACACTGTTTCAGATCTAGTACTACAGCAGGAATGCACAGCCATATTTGCAAGAAAGGCCCAGTGGGAGCAATTTGTCACAATATTTACAAATGCAGCAGTGCAGCTACCACTGATATTTTCTGCAGCTGAGATATCTGATACAGCCACGCTTGTAGGGGCAGATGGACGATGAACAGATCTTTGAGACTTAAATATCAGTGCAGTGAAAAAAAAAAAAAAAAAAAAAAAGGATCACGTTTCAGCAGATCTATTTTAATGTGCGAAAAATAAAAGCTGCTTCCCAAAACTTTAGCTGTGGCAAACAGGTCTATCATTTAATCTCAGCAAAAATGAAATATAGCAAGAACCAAGAGCTCTTTTGCCATGAAAATCATGAAAGATTTTCCCTTCTGTTCAACTGAAGCAGCCTAAAGACTAGGAGAACCCTCATCTAAACTCTGATTTACATTGTTGCTCCAGTCATCATGATTAACTTGAAATCTGGGCTGACATGACTAGAATCTCCAGCAGGTACATGGTACCTTCAAATGCTTCATGTGTTATCCCAGATTATGTTACTCAGAAAATTCCCAGCTCAGGAAAACATCCAACATGAAGGCTGGATGTCATTTCATCCACTCTCATCCTCATGATTCTCCTCTGGATCTTCAGAGAGGATTTTAAAAAACCCAAAAAACCTTGCAAAATTACAGTAACCCTGACACTCATTTCTACAGAATTTTAAAAGGAAGTCCCAAACATGAAACCAAAAACCCACATCATTATCAAAAAATCTACTCTTGTTTTCTGCTTCTATGAACAGAGAATAATAAGGTATTAGAGATCACATTATGTTTATGTTATGTTGACTAGAAAATAATGAGAGAATTGGAAATACATTTAATATCAAATAGCTACATAAACATGAAGTTATGATGAGCTAAGATTGCCACTCCTGGATGATACTCATCATGGTTTTTGTTAGGTCCTATTAATCATGAAGGAGGAGTTTAAAATGGGAATTCAACAGAACAATTAATGAACAGAATGCAAAAAGTACAAACAAAGTCTTGCCAAATCAATAAAACAATTTGTTCACAGACACAAGCCACAAAAGCTTATCTTGACATTAAGTTCCGTTTGCTCAGATAAGGAAATAAACCAGCAGCCACAGCTCTGCGACTTAAAAGAGAGGAGGGAAAAATTGTTAAGTGTCCCAATTCACTTGTAACAGCAATTCCTTACATTATCAGGACTCTCTTACATACAGCACTGACAGTAACCATGCTCAGAGCAGAGCAGCTGACTTTGAACAGGCTGACCTTGAGCAAGCCAACGACCTCAGCAGCATGTACTTCTGGCTTATTTCACTGCAGCAGCAAAACAGCCTCACCATCTATAGAAGTCTACCGTTCCTGGCCACCACCCCTGACTATTTTAAGATATCCCAATACACTTCAGTGATGCACAGTTCAAAGTGATAGAATAACATCTGCTAGCATGTTGAAGTGTAAGTTGTTTACAGAGGCATTTTTAGCTTGTTCTCGCACCACGCTTCCCAAACTGACAGAAAAATCGAATGATTAACAAAGCTTTGCTTCTCATTTAAACATACCAACCCCAAAATGTAATAAATACTAAACAAGAATTTCAGGCATTGTGAAAGGAAAAAAAATCCCAAGACACCCCACTCTAGATAAAGCTCATTTAGAAGCTTCAAGTATGCGACAGCAATGGGTGAACTTGAAAGGCAGCTGCTTCCCAAGATGTCAGTTTTGCACAACTTCTCCCCTTGCTCACTGCTTTAAAGAAAAGCTGTATGAAGAGAGATGCTTATTTGTATACAAGTTTTTAAGTCCTATTTTAAACATACACAAGTTGTATGCTGATCTGATATTAGGGAAGGTAATCCTTGAGCTGCTGGGATGCAATGGTTGCGTTATTGAGTCGTAACAACCCATCCTGCTGACAGCCCCAACCTACAGAGAGAAAACATTCAATTCCCAAAACCCATTCCAGGGAGAATCACTGTCACCCTGTGTTCTCAGGAGCCCCTGGAGTGGCAAGGGCCACATCTAACCAAGTTACAAAGGCCAGGGAGAAGACAAGCCTCCCTGGGAATTTACAGCCATGAGAATTTTTTTCCTAATTTTGAAGGAATGCCTGTAAGAAAGGAGAACAAGAAGTCAAGCAAATTGCATCAATTTGAGGGGGGAAAAAATACCAGCATAAGCTGATGGCAATTTATTCTGAAACTTAGCATGAAGCTGCAAAAGTCATAAATAAAAATCTGTCCTGCTGCAACAGCCTCAGAGCACGTACAGAACCCTAACTGAGCCCAGCCCATGGGCAGTAATTAAACCACACAGCTCAACCACTTTATTCTTCTTCCAAAACCCTTTAAAACAGAAGAGCCCATATCAGACCAAATCGCTCTTTGAGCAGCAGCAGGACTGACTGGGCAAGTGAAAGCAGTGTTGTGACCACAGAACACAGTTATTACCACTTTTCCTCTGTCCTCTCTGATCTTCATGGGAGAGCAGGGTAAGAAGAGAGGGGGAAAAGCCTGCTCTCATTCACCAGGAACACATCCAACAGCAGTTTTTCCATCTCTCTGAGCTCCGTTGCAACACTATTGACATTTGGCATTTTGTCTGGAACGAGCCTGTTGATTAGCAACTACCCTGAGCTGGAAGGCTGGAGGGAGAATATCACTGCCCAGGTCTGGAATGGGGCGACTGCACTGAGTGCATCTACTCACATCACTTGCTTTTCCTTATGAGTGCACTGCTGAATACCCAGGATCATATCTGACTGCTGTCACCAGTGGAACAGAAAAGCATTTCTGAGCTACAACCATCTCCTACTAAGCAGACACCTTCCATCCTGCCACACCACTGCAGCTGCCCACAGGCCTACTGCTGCCCAGTTTAATCTGGAGATCATTTATATTGCTTCCCATGTTTTCCCAATGAATTTGGCTGTGCTAAAGAACAGTTTGCCTGCAGAGCCCTGGATGCCAAAAGGAACATCCTTTGCACCATATTTTCAGTCAAGCTTCCAGCTGCACTCCACCAGCAATACAATCTGACACAGCACAGAGGTGATGATGTTTTCTTTGGAGACAGGAGGTGAAATAACCATGGAGGCAGCTACAAGGGCTGATGATGAGCCACTGTTCAGCTCCCTTTGGGGCTGTGCTGCAGGAGCCTGCAATGAAGTTACACATTCACTCCTACACCTGCAATGACTGCTGGCAGATCCACAATATTAGAGGGTTTTATGAATGATGAGTTTGGTAAGGCTTACTGGAGACTCATCTTCAAAATCCCCTTAGGAAGACAACCCAAATTAAATCAGTAGGAAGGTGATTCCCCTTGGAAAAAAAAAAATAAATAAAAAAAATCAGGTGGTAATTCCCTGAAAAGCCACCTCTGAATGCAATACAGAGAAGGTCACTGCTTCCCATGGCAACAGAAGGGAAGCAGCCTGGCTCCCTGCAGCAGATGGGCAGCACCACCCTGACCATTCCACTCCTCCTGGAGCCTACTGCCCATTGCAGACAGCCTTTTGGAAGCCTCTCTTCTCATATGTGCATCTCACCTCAGGAAAGAGGCAAAACAAAGCAAAATGACTTCCAGAGACAAACACCATGCCATGGGAAAACTTTCTGCCTCCCCAGATGAGCACAAGAGACCAGACTTAGAAACAGATGTTTTGATTCTCCTCCTCCACAGCCTGCACTGCTTCCCATTTGGGATGCAACACTCCCCTTTCCATGATTTGGGGCACAGTTGACCAAAAGGACAGCAACACACTTCTCATACCATTTCCATAAATGATAAAAGCCTGATCACCTATGCTGTATGTAAGGGCATTTTCTTTTGAAAATGTACACACTGCTTAGTTATTTACCTCCTTAGATCACTCATAAAAGGTCAGCAGTCTTAACGTGTGAGGCCAGAAGCAGAAAAGGGCTTCAAATACCAGATCTCTCTAGTCCACAGCTATTAAAATCCAGACCAGCATAAAAAGAGCATGTAAGCACAGACACTGCCTTTCAGGGAAAAGAGCAGTGAGAATAACATCTGATCTTTAAAACAAATAAAAAAATCATCTGTGACTTCAGACACTGTATTGTAGCTGGTATTTATTCACACCCATACTCAACAATGTCTAGCAATACAACAAACAGGAGCTTCCAAAAGGTAAAAAAATGTCAAAATTTATTTTTCATACTTCTTTTAACCATTTTATTATTTTCTCTTTGCTTGACAAAGCTGAAACAGACACAGGAAGACATCAAGTCATTATTGCTCCATGCAGTCTCCATTTTTCTACTAGCTTCTAAACTTTTAAAATTCACTTAGTCTCACTTGTTTAGGACCTCTCCTCATACAAAAGTACCCTAATATCTCCAACAGTCATCATCAGGTCACCCACCTCTCCTTCTGCTATGGTTAAGGTAAGTCAGCCCATTATCCATTCACCTGGCTAAATTATGTTCCTCTCTTAAAGTCCTAATCCTCTTATTACTCATTTTTCCAACCCATTAGTCACTTCCTCTTACAAATGCAAAACAGTGGCATTAGAATTCAAAATAAACACCCTAACACTGGACTTTGGGGCACTCTTCATTCTCATGATCATTAGTTCCCTATGGTCACAGGAACAAAAAAACAGAAGCAATGATCAGACTGGAAAAAAAACAAAAACAAAACCCCAAAAACAACAAAAGATCCACCAAACAACAACAAACAACCTTTTCTCTTTATTCAGTTTTGTAAAACTTGTTTCAACATGTCATAGTCAAACAGGTCAAACCTGCACTTTCACTCCCAGGCTCTTCTAATACTAAAAGCATTTAAGTACAGTTATATTCTATATATAACTGCTCCTTATTTGATTGACAAAAGTACAATCTCTCTTAAAATAAGATTCTCAAAATTCCCTGAAGGCCTTTCTCATTCTTCTTTAAGACTTTTCACTTTAAATTTCCCCAGCATCATCTATTTTAAAACCTTTTGAATCAAATCCCTATTTTTTTATATTATTTACATTAGTCTGGTGCTTCCAATGGAACAAAAAGAAATTTTGAGAAACTACCCGGTTCATGGCAAACAAAGTTAGTTTGAATCACACAACTGGTAGAGAGCTATGCATCCATGATGAAATCCAGCATGCTAAAAACTTGTTCAGAAGCAAAAACTTTTGTTGGAAACAATTTTGAAGTATAGTTGTTTGGTTTCTTCTTCAAAATTATCCCAACCAATATTTATATATTAAAAAAAATTCAAGTAGATGGACCCTAGCTATTTTTCTTCTCTTTGTCCTTTTGATTTTCAAACATTACTGACCTAGATGCTACTTTACAGAAGGATTATAAAACTATAAAGAACAAAGAATATGATTACTGAAGCCTGAGTATTTACAAAGCACTTAAGCATCACTTAATAACTAGGAAATTTCTGGTGCACATGCCATGAGTCCATATCACTCAACATCATTGAGGCAAGACAAGTCTATGCACCCACACTTTTTATCTTATTCTTGGGGGATGATATTTTTGCATAAACATCCACAGGGAACCTCATTTACTCACACTTGAGTGCAACACAAGCATCCAAAATGCCAAGGAGCTGCAGGCTGATCCTGCCAGCAATGGCAGAATTCTACTGAGAGCTGCAAAGCAACATCAACCAACTAAAACAGAACTACAGCTACTACATTTTTATGTAGGCAACTAAAAAAGAACAGTATCTTGTCTATTGAGCCATCTGAAACAGAAGGAAAAAAAAAAAAAGCTGAGTAGTTAGTTGAGGCTGAAGTACTACAATAGGACCACCCAGCCTGGCTGTGCACAGCCTCCCCTCTCTGTCAGTTCTTGGGGAGAGAGAAGGGAAAATGGCAACAGCTCACAGTAATCTGTAACTGCTTCAACAAACAAAAAACCCAAAATAGGAAGGGAAACATTCTCATCTTGTGTATCTGCTGGA
Source organism: Oenanthe melanoleuca (assembly GCF_029582105.1). Lineage (NCBI taxonomy): Eukaryota > Metazoa > Chordata > Aves > Passeriformes > Muscicapidae > Oenanthe > Oenanthe melanoleuca. Next base: position 1,999,253 of record NC_079339.1, read on the forward strand.
TTATGACCCTGTACAAACCAGCTGAAGGTAAGACTTCTGCACTTGTCTAGAGCCTCTCAGAATTCCTGCCATCTTTGCAAGCCTGGCCTGATTTGTCCTGAACCACAGTGCTTAAGTAGCACACAGCTTTTACACCAAAATGAATTCCCAAGTTAGTTAATTTTTTATTCCCTCTCGTATATATTTTTGTATAATGTGGACATGCATCAATCCATAATTTAAGTTTCCCAATTTTATTTTCTGTTGATGAACTTGGTGTAGTTTTTAAATCCTCTGCTGCAGTTTGCAATTAAGTAATAGAGAGTGCAGGTGATGAATTAGAATATTCTATGTGAGCACTGTACATGAAGCATTCTTGTTTACAAGCTACAGTCACAAAATAGATTCCTCTGGCATGAACTCCAATCACTAATTTCATCAAGCCTAGAATTGCACTGCAGAAGTTTTCATTTCCAGCAGGAAGAGCTGTAAAATATTTAAAATTTTCTTCAAAGTACTCATTGTCCTAGTTTACCAGCTTCTTACTGAACTGGCAAACAGGCAATACACAGCACATACTACTGCCCATGAGGCAAAGCAGAACTGAGAAAGATCTTCAATCAAGACAAGATTAGCTTGTAAGAAAAACAAAAGGACTAAATATTGATAATTTTTACATGTCAGGCAGATTGGGTAACTATTCAAAGAACTTTAAAAAATAACCAAACAAAACTATCAAAAGCATGCATCCATTTTCAGGCAAAAGTAGAATGCAACCATATACCAAAATCACTTTAAATGCCCTTCTGGTATCACCCTAAACATTTAAGCATCACATCACTCCCTAACTCCTAAAGTTTACTGAACTCCACAGCTGCTGAAGGCACTCAGTCAGAATGGAGTTTCTAAGAACTAGGGAAAATATTTACAAGTGCTGGAGAAAAACAGAGGCATTTACATAATCTTTGGCAACAGGATATAGAAACATGGCACTTGTAGTACACTGTCCAGCTGCTTACAGGAAAAAAAAAATCCATCATATTAGGAAGGCTGGAAAGACATCCTAAACAAGCAAGTGGAGAGAATTTTTTTTCTTTTCCTTTTGAATAGTTGCAGAGGCCTCAAAATAACAGTATGTGATGATTTCGGAGAGCAACACAAAACATACTTCCAGGAAAAGGCAATGCTATAAAAACATTCAAAGCAAGTATTCACATTCAAAATGGCAACCAACTACATAATTCTCACATTCCTAAATGGTTTTATCTTTTCCAAATTATTCTTACTAGTTACCTGGAGGAGCAATTATTTAAGTGATTAACTTTAAGAAATACTAAAACCTTGTTCCACAACAGGTAAAAAAGCCAAAATAAGAGACACCCACCTGTAATACCGAGATTGTAAATAAGTTGAACAAATAGTCTTTGATACATGGCTGGCAGACCCAAAGTCTATGACTTTGACCCGGTAAGGCTGCCGAACAGGATCCACCAGCATAATGTTCTCTGGTTTGAGGTCAGCATGGATTAAACCCAGACTTTTCAGTTTTTTCAGTGCAGTGGCCACCTGTTGCAGAATAGGCCTTATTACTTTCAGTTGCAGAGGGCTGAACTTGTTTTGCTTCAGGAAGTCGTACAAATTCTGCTCCAACATCTCGAACACCAGACAGGTGTGGTTCCGATGCTGGAAGCATTCGTAGGCTCTCACAAAGTTAAACTCATCGGCATTTTCAGTGCTCAGCCTCGCCAAGATGCTCACTTCTATCTGCCCCTGGCGCACGTACGAAGGATGGTTCTTCAGGATTTTGATGGCCACGATCTCGTTCGTCCCCCTCTTCCAGCACTTGACCACTTGCCCAAAGGTGCCTCTCCCCAGGAAATCCAGCACCTCGTAGGTGTTTTTCACCGAGCACAACACCTCGTGCTGCACCAGCTGGTAATCCCCGTCCCCGCCGCTGCCGCTCTGCTTGGAAGCCACCACGGTGAGCGGGTTGCCCACGCTGCCCTGCAGCATGGCAGGCAGGATGGACAGCTCATCCACGATCTGCATGCTGCTGCTCTGGTTCTCCAGCTCCTCGCTCTTACGCTTCAGTCCGCATCTCTGGGCTCCTTCCAGGATCTCCGAGCGGCTCCCCTGCGGCCCGGCCCCGGGGGCCTCCAGCTCAGCCTGCTGCGCCCACGCCAACGCTTTGCTAGCACCTGCAGTGGTTTTTAAAGCAACAGCATTTGACTGTGACCAAAAGCTCTGTCCTCGAGGTCTGTCCAATGGGTTTTTAGTCTGCAAGAAAGTACTAACCCTGTGGGGAGAAATCCCAAAGTTTTTACCATTCACGTAGATTTGCGGGAAGGTTCTTTCGTGGTACACGCAACTGCTTGGTTCTAGTTTGAGTTTCTTCACACTACAAAAGGCACTTGACTGGGTTTGATAAACATATGGTGGATAGACCAAGACTTGTGAGGCCATACCTACACAGGGAGAGAAAAAGAAAAAACAAGTGAAAATTATGCAGTTTTCCAAGTTTTCCAGAAACTCGGGACACGATTATGCTCTCCAAATGAGCTGGTCTAAATTTGTTTACTGTATAGTTTCCTGTGGCCAGAACAAGGCCCTCACACCTTACCAGTGCCCACAGGAGGACTTGAGCAGCAGCAGGTCACTGCAGTTAAGTGCTTTAGCTGGTTGCACAGGACTGAGACAGGCTGCAGCAGAGCACTACATCTCATTTTTCAAGCAGGGGTCCTACCTTTGTGCTGTTCAACTCAACTTTCATTTAAAACCTCCCACCATTTCTACACACAAAAGTAGCACAGCATTCAGTAACACAATGAAAAACCAACTCAAATGTTTAGCAATGATGACATAACACAGAAGCTCTTAATTGTGAGTCAATGCTACCTGTTACACAAGGTATCCAACCTATTCCTTGTAAACACCATCAGGCTTCCAAGAACAGACAAATGTCACAACTGCCACAGCTCAAAGAATTTCACTGGGATGAAAATGAAAGTGATCAAGCCATGTGATGGGGCCCAAAATAGCTTAGGGAGCATGGGTATGTACACATAAACAACGACAAGGTTCCAGTAACTTACGATGTACAGTAACCTAATCCATTCACCAAAGGCAGGTGCCCTCCCTGAGCCCTGTTCCACCCCATTGCAGAAATTCATGTTTCAGTGACAGTCATGGGGGTAAAGGCACTGAGTTTACCTTCCAGGTGTCCTCTATGCACTGACCCAGTGTGCCCTTCCACACCTGCCAAACACCAGCCTTAAACTTGTGTAGTTAAGCTAAATACTAAGAAAAAGGCTCTGCATGGATCCCAGTGTAACTACAGACTGGTATAAACCATAACTTCCCTGAAACCTTGATCAGCTCCCAGAGACAAATTCAATACCAATAATACCTTAATTAGATCACTTAATCATACCAAGCACATGAAAATTCTGGTAATAGGCATTTAAATTGCAGATGAGTCACATAAAACTTGAGCTAGACATTGCAGTGACTCTGATCAAATGAAAACTAACCAAAAGCACAGCATAATTATTCTGAAGCTGTGATTTGATTTATGCAAATGAACATTTAGATATCTTAAGAGCAATTAAAATAATCATACCAACACCTCAGTTTAGAATCCTCTAATGGGTTTTGTCCCAGCTGCAGAAGAAAACTTCAAAGCTCTTTCCTTTCCAAAGCTGTTTTCTCAGAGCCAGACGTGTAGAAAGCTGGAGACAGCCAGGAACCAGCCAGCAGCTGGGCTCTCCCACCAGCAAATATGATGGGGCTGCCACTGGCCTCCTGCTGCACACCAAGGATTTCACACTATTAATTTCAAAACACAGGAGAAAATTCCCCAAGCTCTTGTTTTCTCTCCTAAATAATGTGCCCCATTACAAGGTGCATAATCATTTTCTACTGCCTTTTCTATCATAATTGTATTTAAATAAATCACTTACACTGATCACATAATTTAGATATCCAAAAATCAGCCCTGATTGCCCCAAAAAACACATATATCCAAGTCTCTCTGGAGCTTCCAGTGGCACCTGCACAGTTCAGCCAAGCCAAGCCTTCTATCCTCACCTTACATTCCTCCAGTTCTGGGATGACTCAAATACCACACCTGCCAAAGATACTAAAATATCAAAATTATATTTGGGAGTTTTCTTCTTAAAACCTTCTTGAGGTTCCCACTAAATACTAATCTGCTTGCTTTTTCATCACAATCCCCTTACTTTTTGACACATATGTGCATGAAACAAGTAGAATATTCAAACTCAAAAAAAACTTCCACAGCAGCCCTAGCAGCTCTATTTGCTCTGAATCTGCTGTGACCTAACAGCAAAAATCCTGCTCCATTTAACTTCTGGAGAAGGTATTTGCCTGGGTAAGCTTGCCACCAAAGTTGAAGGCACTAGATGATGATGATAACTACTTTAGAAAAGCTACACTGAAATTAAAGATGTTTTCAGAAGACAAGACATTCTCACCTGAGCCTGGCATTTAAAAACGAGTAAATTTTCTATAGCTCATCTGCTCAAACCAATCCAGAAGGTCTGGAGGAACACAGTCCCAGCTTTCTCTTCAACATTAATTTCAGCTGGATCAGAAAAACTAAACTATCATCTTTTGGGGTTAGTGTTGTTCTCACAGGCTGAGCTCCACGACCCTGAACCCCGACCACAGTAACAGCTCTGTTCACAGATAAGAAATGTTTACTGTTATTACAAGAACTCAAAAAAAAAAAAAAAAAAAAAAAAATTAAAAAAAGAAAATTGAGCACTGAATAGAAGAGATAACATACCCTGGAAGATCAACCTTTGATACAATCATGACAGACAGAACTAATAAAAATTTACTCTACACTAATAAAAATAGACTTGTACAATCATCTAATTTCTTACCTTCTCCTAAACACTTCTTCATTATTCCCATCATTTTGCTTGTTTTTTTCTAAACACACACTTCTATATACCAATGCCATTTGGAGGAGCTACAGTATCTTCACATAACCAGTGAATAAGGTGAAACAGGCACACAAAACCCTGCAGCATCCTACACCTGAGACTGCTTAAAGACTCTGCCACACACTCACAGTGCTCAGAAAGCATTTCAGACAGAAGCACACTCTACCCAACATATATGCAATGAAATTCATCAGGACAGCATGGAACTATCCAATACAACCAGTTGTTGGAGGCCTCTGCTTTGAGAAGCAATGTTGATAAACAGAACTGATTCCCCCCCCATCCAGATGAAAATAATTCCCTACAGACAAAAGAGCTGCACAACAAACCTTGAAGAGAAAGGGAAAATACCACAACACCCTCGACTATAACAGCACTGCTGTGTTGTAAAGGATTTTTTGTTGGTTTGGGGTTGTGGATTTTTTTGTGGTTGGGGATGGTTTGGTATTTTGGTTCTATTTTTCTTACTGTGTTAATTAGTTTGTGGAGTTCAGAAGCTTTTTTAAAACTACTTTGAGGTATTTGGATTATGATACAATCCTATGGATAGCTACACCTGAAAGAATAAAGAGTTATTGTGTACAGGTTTTTTGTTGCCCCCTTTTTTTTTTAACCAGGACTCCCAGCAAAAGAAAACAACACACAGTACATTTTCACCTAGCAGAGAGTGGATCTTTCTTTTCCCCTGTCACAAAACATTTCACTGAGTGCATACTTCTTAATGAGACTGTTCCTGCTTCCTCATACAAACAAGAGCTGGTCAGACTACATCTACATTAACAAGCCCAGCAGCAGAATGAGAGGGATGTGTAAAGGCAACCAGTATAAAGGAAAGAAAAATCTTCTGTGCTTATTTCAGGGAGGTTACTTGAGCCTGAGCACACATAAGCAACTGGTGCACATCTTCCAGTTAAATTTAATTTAAAATAAAAACCAAATGTGTGCCATATAAGACCCCTCCAGGATGCAAACCAGGATGCTCCTGGGCTGTCACTGAGCTGAATTTGGCTCTGGAGTTCTCCAGCTTGTATTTTCCAGCTGGAGGTTGCTGCTAGTAAATACTGCAAGGAATGTGCAAAAGAAAGGCTGTCCCAAAACACCTACCATCTCTAGAAAGGCTTCCTCCAAAGGAATGAGTCTTCTTGCTTTGAAGCAGAGAGAATTGGGAAAACTTGGCTTATTAAGCATGAAACTATACAAAACATGTGACTTCTGACCAGAATTAAGACTGTGAATTCTGTGCTTCTGAAAAAAGTATGAACAAAGTAATGAAGCAAACCTATTTCAATTAAGTAAATTCATTGCTTATTCCTTTAAATAAATTAACAAATATATTTTCACAAAGTAATGTCAGTGAACAGGAGGCACTTCAGTTAGTCTCCCCCAGAAACTGAGCAGCAAACCATGCAGATGTGTCTCAGCAAAATGAGGCACCTCTGGTTAACACCCTGCTAATGTTCACCTAAGTGGAACAATGCTCTTTACTTCTCAAAATTACACCTCCAGCCTTCTGGGCAGTTCTAGGCAAATGCAGGAACATGAGTGATTTGGCAGACTGTGACACCCTGGAGCAGCACAGGCTGTTCCAGGGCTGACCACCATTAATAATTAACTGTACAGTGACATTTCCACATGACTGAGTGAGGGAGGTGTGTGGTAAAGTAACTGGTTAATAAAGCCGCTGCAGGGGAGCTCAGGAAAAATTGCCACACTGCTCCCTTAATTCCTCTGCAAAACACAGAGCTCCTTCCTCCTGGTGTAGTAAATTCACCTAATAACAGAGTTACACTGTAACCCAAGAAAACTTGTTTTCCAACTTCTTTCTGGCCTCCATGGGCAAAAACCAGCTCCAAAACTCTCACATCTTCCCACAGTGCAGCTTTCTAAACACTCAGTAACTTCCAGCAAATGCACAATTTGAGCAGTGGCACTTAGGAAATGTTTTGTTTACATTATGCATCACTTTGGAAACACTGTAGGGGTACTTACTGTCATTTTTTCCAGGTAGAACAATTGTTCTCCTTATATTAGGTGCCACCCAACCTCTCAAGTTATTTAGCAAATACAAAGCTGGTTTAGCTGCCCTCTCTTTCCACACAGATGAAAGTTTATTAGCAGTAGTAGCAGCACCTCTATGTTATTGTTTATTTTGGATACACAGCTGAACAAGCTGTACTGATACTTTCATACCCCATGACCTGCTCACCCTGAGGAATTCCCTCACTCCAGCTGTACAATTAATAACAAAGCACTGCCAATTGAGGTTTCATGCAATTTATAAAGGAAAACACATCCTCAGAGAGTGTGAAGTGCCCAGAAATACAAGCCCAGGGAGTCCCAGCCTCCAGCCATCCAAAGCAGCTCTGTGAGCACATCTGTGACCCTCAGAAGGGACAGAGCAGAGCAGAGGAGGAAGCACCAAGGTGTTTCAGGTAACTCATGCTGTATTAATGGTTTCCTCACAGAGGAAATTCTGGACACAAAATTCCATGCACACTCCCCCAGAGAGAACTGGGTGATGCTGATGATACCTGACCAAAGCAAGAACACCCAGTTCTGGGGTAGCAAACAATTAAATGACAAAAGAAATCATTACCATATCAGAGCTGAGGGATTTGGGCCCATCACACACCAAGAGCATTCAGCTGAGCCAAAGTAACCTTTGCCCCAGATGAAACCTCAGTCCTGCACAGGTCCAGGCTGAAAGGCCAAAGGTTGGTTCTAAGCTTTAGAGAGTTTCAATGGGAAGCAAATGATACAATGATACAATGATCCAATTCTCTCCTTGTAGAACTTAGTTACTAACCACCAAAAAAAATGTTACAGGGTGTGCTTAGGTCTGTGCAACACTGGAGGTGTTTTTAATCAGACACCACCAATGTTGCACGGACAGCAGAAATTGAAAATATCAATTGGTTTAAGTGTGATACAAACCAGCCTCAGTTGCATCATTGTCTGGATACCTGGAAACAGAACTGACGCCATCCACCGAGCACAAACGTATTTTACATAAAATATCAGGGTGAACTGCTATGACTCAATGCTGCCATAGCACCAGTAGCAGTTCTCCAGAATACAATTGCTTTATTCATATTTTCCACGAATATCAAAAGCTAAATCTTGTGATACCAATATGACTGCAATCATAGCTGAAAAGATAAATGAAACAAGACTTGAAGCATTTCTTTTTCTTCAGGGCAAGCTGCTGCTGGAAAGCAAGCACACAAGCAGTGCAGTGCTGGCCACCAGCCCCCAGTGACAACATGCTCTCCAAATCAGAATGTGCCACCATCAACACAAACAGCACATTTCACCCAGCCAGCCTAATCTCTTCTTTTAGAGGACTAATTCTTTTTGAACCTGGAAACAGCAGGCACACTCAAATGAAAGCCCCTAGCAGTGGGCTTTAGGAGAGCCCACACCTTCTGCAGACAGTGGTGCTGGAGGATCTATTCAAACTACTGCTCCAGTGCAGGAGGGACCAGGCCAAGCAGACAGGCAGGACACTTTTTCCATTGCCTAAGTATTTCCTAAAGATTTTGCCACCTTCCCTAAAGCAGAAATAAAATTTGAACTGCCTGTTGATATATTACATGTTCAAATGCCACTGTATTTAAAAAAAAAAAAAAAAAAAAAAAAAAAAAAAAAAAAAAAAAAAAAAAAAAAAAAAATCCTCCTTAGTCCTTTCTTATTTCCAGTCATTTTATTTTTATGTAACTGCTTAATTTTGCATTTTTTAGAATGCTGTGGTTTTGTTAGAACTAGAAATGGATGAGCCCATCTAAGCATTTCATTTAGAAGTTTCATTTTAAAACAGCTTTAGACAATATCAAGAACAGCTCCTGTAAGAACATACATCTAGATGGCTGTTGCCACTCCACAGAATGCCTGCTCATGAAGGGGGTCCTACTTACACAGAGTTCATCAAGTCCTCTCAACTACTCAATGAGGAGGAAATTCATCCAAAATTCTCTTTCTCCCTCTCACTAAAAAAAAATATTTTCACCTGGACAAAAACAAATCCCCAACAAAAACAAGCAACAAAAAACCAAAAACCAACAACAACACCACAAAATTCCTGTTCTCCCCACAGGACCTGCACATTAAGTCTGCAGCAGCACACACACAAAAAACCTGTCAAACTCATTGAGTATGACATGCAATGCAAAAATTTGCAAATCAGGCTCTCCTGTAGCAAGGAGGTAAATAAAACTGTTTCCTACACATTGAGAAGTACCTGCTAGTAAGTAATATTTGAGTTAAATCACTGCCCAAATACATGGAAAAATCCATCCCTCTTCCAAGAAAACCAACAAGAATGTCATTATCAAGTGGTTACTGAGTTGTCATGACAGCACACCTAGAGCATATTCAACTTCCTCTGCAATAAAAATGCCAAGAGTAAATAAGAACTCCAGCCTTTATTTGTTTTAAAACTGATTTAACTGTAAAATCATTAAGGCATCTAATCCAACATACTTATCTGGATTGATCTTTTTCTGCTGCAGTTTTCAGATCAGTTGCCCCAGCTACACCCAGTAACAACTTTCAAACAGACTGAGAAAAACACACACACACAAAGAGCAAGCACATGTTTGGAAGGTATTTTTATACACACAGACAGAAAAAAAAAAAAGCTCTATGAAGTCCCAGTATTTTTCCCATAATAAAAATTTGTTATTTAAAAGTGGTTATAATATTCTGCTTTTATACAACAGGTGTTTTTCTTTCCTTGTAAGCAACAACATGAAAATAGCATTGGTTGCTTACCAAAAACAGCTGTATAAATTGGACATGGCATATGTAGAACAGGAAAGAAAAAATAGAGGGAAAAGGTGTTTACCACTTCTTTCAGCTTTCTAAGGATGGGGAGGAAAGCAGTATTTCCTACAGGTAAAAATCAGTTCTCTCTCACAGAAGGATCAGCCTTCTGCCTCCTAATGAATCAATAACTGTAATAATCCATATTTTAATGTTTCCCAAAGCCACCAGGGCAAGAAATTTCTACCCCTCCCCTATGCAAAGGAACTTATTGATTTAATTGCCCAGAAAGCATGTGAATAGAAAGGCAAGATTATATGCCATAATAATGCTGATAAATGTGCATACATTTTTTTCTCTGTTGTATTCCCTTCCATGTTTAATAATCTTTCCACTTGTAGGATAAATAAACTTTTACCAGCCACTCTTGTTTTAATCTTCCAAAGAATGTTTAGACACCTCTGTGACAGAGTTTTAAAAACACATTTAGTCTCAGACAGCATTTGTCACAAAGAGCTCCCAAAGTGTTTCTTGGGAAAACTTTGCACAATGTCCTGTTGCTGGGCTCAGAGCTGACACAGCCCAGAGGAAGAAGGCAACCCACAGCATCAGCACAAAAGTCATATAGAAAAATTATTAAAATCACTTTTTAGTATCTCATTGAAGCAATCTTACTAGGCTGAACACCAACTAATGCCATGAATCACAAAATAAGTTGGTATTAAAAGTTAAGAGGAGACAAAGAGCTTTTTTTCTCCTTTTAGGAACAAATCTGGTTCCTTCTGAAGGGCTTCACAAGATCTCAAACACCAAAATTCCTATATTTAACAGATTAAAATGCTGAAAAATAAAGATTATCTGAGTACCTTTTCTACCCACATACAATCCCTATAAATCTTCAAAAAGAAACTGGGAAAAAACTTCTCAATCAACACAGATTGTAGACAAGCAACCAAGTCCAATTGTTAAAAACAAAAAAAAATGGGAAGAATTGAAAGGAAAGGGGTAAAAAGTAGCAGATGACCAAAGTTTCTCGGAAAAACACAAGAAGGAAGATGTTGACAAGATAATGATGCACATCAACAGCTTCAGTCAAAAAGAAACAACTAAAAATCCTCCTGGAAATTAAATTGTGCCAACAAAAAAAAAACCCTGCACCATAGGAAAGAGGGGAAAAAAAATCATGTGGAATTTGGTAAAAGTTAACAGCATTTTTCTAAAAATGCTGACAAAGGACCAAAACAAAGCAGCAAACATGTTGAGACTTGTGAGGAAACACAAGAGAAGAAATATTTATTCTATCTACATATGAAAAAGTAAATTATTCTTGCAAAAGTAAATGAATAAAGCCTTAGAAAAAAATTGTGTAAACAACTGTAATTGTGTAAATAAGTAAAAAATTGTGGAAATATCCATAAATATTCTTTATGGATACCTGATACCAGTGGTTTTCTCAGGTACTGGTGGCTGCTTGTCCCATGCAAGCTTTGTGATAAAAATCTTGCCTCACCCAGCAATTTAAGTTCCTTGGAAGTTTAGTGTCCTGGTCACACAAAGAACAGCAGAGTGGAGTGTGGTGACCCAGAGCAGCTCAGCCTCCAGGAGAGCACAACACACTCAGATCAGAGGACTATGAAATCCAACAGGGCAGGAAAAACAGCCATGTTTCCTCTTTTAAGGGTGTTTCTGAGACTCAGCACAGGTACCAAGACCTGAAATTTCTTGCCCAGAAGTTTTCCTTAGCACTTATTTTAAATGAGTGGCTACTACAGCACCACATGTACCCAGCAAAAATAAAACCAGAACTTTCATTTGGCAATAATCAACTTTTTACATTAAAAATGTTTTTTGTACTTCATTTTTAACGTGCTTTAAAAAGCACTAAAAAGTTTTCTAGAACTGCTACATTATTTCAGCAAGAATGAAAAGCATAAGTTTAAGATTACTGATTTAGATAGCTTTTTTGATGGGAGTGTCCCTCCTAACATGCAAAAAGAGTTCTCTGCACATAAGAATCCAATTACTTTACTAATATTGGGAGTTGCTGTAGCTTTGATCATCCTAAAAGATAGGAAAATATTTCTTAAGTCTGTTTTGTCTTTGGATGTTTGACTGCATCTTATTTTATTGCTCTCTTTTGGAACTCAAACTTAGCATTTTCCTGTTATACCCAAATACTGTAGAACATAAGAGAGCTGGAGAAAAGTGGGGAAAAAGATTCTATTTCTTACTTACAGAAAGGAATAATTTTACAATATTTTTCTGAAGATATAATGTAAAAAAAGACTGCACAAAAAGTTTACATAATGCTGGAACTAATAAATATGTAAAGTTAATAACATTAGGAGAGGTATTTTGAAATTACACTGACTTGGAGTCAGCATAAGAAGAAAAAAAAAAAAAAAACTAAGCTATTTGAGTTGACTTGCTTAAAAAACAGTTCAGTTATTTGGCTCTTCTTCCTTTTCCAAGCCCAACTGCCTTACCAGAGATTAACTCCCTTTTGTCAGGAAGTTACCCACTCTCAAAAGTGAAATGGAGCATTAAGATACTATATGGAAAAAAGTGATATACCATGAAAAAAATACTACAGAACTTTACAAGTATTATCCCCAAACTGCACCTAAAATCATGACTCACAGCAACTCCTGCCATCTTTTCTAACATTCACTACATGGAAATAAAACAACTGAAGAACTGGGGGGAAGAACTTAGCCTGTAAGAAATATTACATTATCAAACAAAGTCACCAACTAAAATCCACTTTCACAACTACCTGTTGTTTCCCTGCTCACCTGTCACTCAAAGTTCAGTGACTCTGAAGAAAAACAAAGCCACAATTTCTCTAAAATTCTGTACAAGATAGAGGTTCTAAATTAAAACAGTCTTAAAGAGGGGGTGGGGGAAGCCAAGACCAGGTAACAGGATTTTCCAGGCTTTATCCTTCATTATAGGTTATTTCAGGTTAAACAGGGGGTGTTCACTGACTGTAGAAGTCAGAAAAGGTAACCCATTACTAACCCATATCATAGCATCAGTTATTTTAGGCTGCTTTAAATAGAGTTACACAGTCATTTCAGGTGCACTGCACACACAGCAGTCATCTCAAACATGCTCAGTGCTCATCCTTGCTCCTTTCCCCATGTTTGGGGTTGTGCTTAGCCCAGCCAGGGCTCTGAAACACAGCTTCAGAGACCTAAAGTCCCATCCCACACCTACCCAAAATAATGAGTTCTTCTTTCAAGATCTATTAAGAGCAATACATTATTTTCCACTCCATCTCTTCATGTCAGTGAAGGGATCTCAAGAAATGAATAGAATAGAATAGAATAGAATAGAATAGAATAGAATAGAATAGAATAGAATAGAATAGAATAGAATAGAATAGAATAGAATAGAATAGAATAGAATAGAATTTTGGTGACTTAGGAACTTGGAAAACCCAAAATGGTACCAACAAGCTTTTTGGAAGTCTGAAAGGTAGATACTATTTCACAAAATTCAACAGCAAACTCATGACAGAGGAATGTTGGTAGCACCACCATGCTGCTTCCACATTTCTTCTTCCCTGGACCAAGGATCACCAGGTGATTACCAGGCCTGCTTCTGTCAGTCAGAGCAATTTAATTCAGCTGCAATGCTTCTGCAGATCAGATGAAATAATTTCATATATTCAGAAAAGTCGAGGCTGATCTAATAAAAAAATAGAAGAAGGCCTCTCTGTCCTCTGCTTTATTCCCCAAAGTTGTGTGCAGAAAGCGACACTGCCTGCAGGAATTGTTCAGCACTCGTATGCCACGACACCCCACACTGCAACAGCAAAATTTAGCTCCACTAAAAGCAGTTTCTCCATCTGTATTTAACATTCCTCCAAAATACATGTTCAGCCTCAAATGACAGTGCTGTTCCTGTTACCAACGCTGCTCTTCTCCCCCCTCACATACAAGAAAGCCAACTACAAAATTCCCATTTCAAAATGCACTGCTTTGTCAAAAGAGCCTTTGTTGCCCTGATCAGTACAGTGGCAAAAGAGAAAATACAAGAAAGAGAACCTATAGAGGTAAAAAGAGAACTATTCTAAAAGCAGGAAGTGTGCAATCCCTTGAAATAGTACACAAAGAGGGGTATATACACCTAAACACATGGGCCTGGAAAAACACAGCCTGACATTCCTGCACCTTTGGATTGGGGTTTTCACAAGAATTAAACACAGTTAATTCTGTTCCCCTACCCAACCCTCTGCCTCTGAAAGTGCTGCTCAGCCTCCAGTCCCCGTTAACAGAGAGATGCTTTTGGGAAAAATCACCTCCAAAACAACATTTGTTTGGAAGCAACTGCTACGAACTGGAAGACACAAAGAGAAAAGCAGCTCATGCAAATTCTAGTATTCCTATCAGTTAGTTCTGCGGGATGAGTTGCAAGCTCAGTCTTCCTCCCCACACCCTGTCTTTGTCTCTGCTATCTTGTTATGCAGAAGCCGGTCTCATTTCCCTGTTTCTGTAGGTAGTTGTTTGAAAGAGAGGAGGGAGGAAACATGCAAACACACACACACAAAAAAAAAAACCCTGAAACAAAGAAAAAACACAAGTACCGCAGAGACCCCAGGGCAGGGGCAGCTTCCCGAGCAAATTTTCAATGAAACTTTATTCCAGCTCGTGGAATCCATCCAATTACAAACCGTCCCCAAGCCCGGCGAGCCACACACCACAATCGGAATTACAACACCCAGCCAAATTTATCTATGGAGGAAAAAAAAAAAAAAAAAAAAAAAAAAAAAAATCATTTAGGAGCACAAGGCGTGCCACACCCTGAGGCAGCAGCTCCAAGAGGAGCCCCCAGGAGAAGGTGGAGGGAGTGAGAAGCCCGAGCCCCGTCTGCAGGGCTGCGAGCATCCCCTGGGTGCGCGCTACCATAAAAGGTCCGCGGCAGCGCAGATAAAGCGGGATCAGTTTTCCCCCGCTAAGCCCGCCTTAACACTTCGCTCTATTTATTTGCCATCTCACCACGCCGCTCCGTAATACAGTATTGACCTATTTTCCAGGTGCTTAATTAATCTCTCTGCTGGCTGCCACACTTGTTCGACAGTTGCTTGCGTGTGTTTTCAACTTATAGAAAAGCCCGAGCAAATTAAGTCTGTAATGGAATTATTATGTCAGAAAGTAAGCCCTCGCAGTCCATCCGAGCTTTCCTACTTGGTGTGGCATCAAGCAGAGCCTAAACTTTTCGCAAACGATGTCATGGGAGGTAACACTGGATTGAAAATAAATAATCACCGAAACATGCATTGTTATCCACAACTGCAGCTTTACCCAATGCAACCGTCTCTCGTAGTAACATATTCTCCCACAATTTAAAGGCACTACAATAATTGAAATAAACAAGGCGATACACAAGCAGGAAGATGCAAAAACAACAAAGCGCCACATAATTTCTGGCGAGTCAAGCCCTGGAGTCCTAAAAACTAAGTTAACAAAAAAGGAAACAATCGCAGTTTCTGACATTTTAAGTCAGATGCAACAGTTAGTAACAAAAGTATAGCCTCAAAAGAAAGCTCTTTATTACATACGTGTAAGCACATAGCACTGACGACTGAGGGCTGGATTGAAACAAAAATAATTTTCACAAACTCATCACTATGTCCTACCGCGTTGAACACACGCAAACGCACCTGCCAGCTTCACAACTGACACCACGACGAATCCAGAACAAACCCCGCACAATCCCTGCCGCAACCATTACGGCGGAGCCCTCAAATAAAGCAAACAAACCCCTCTGTTCCCGCACAGCTCGCTCTTGGGAAACTGACCAAATTTTACAGCGTCCACTTCCCTTCCAGCTGCTGCGAGCGATAGCGGCCCCGGGCAGCATCTGCCGCCCCGGCGCGGTGTCTCCGCGGGGCTCAGCGGGCGAGGGTCGCGTCCCGCCGGGACTGCCGGGAGCCAGCGCGGCGGGGCCGAGCAGCGCCCGGGCCGGGAGGAGCGCCCGGCACCACCCCGGACCCCCCGCGGCCCCGCCGCTCCATACAAGGCGCGGAGGAGGGCGGCGGGGCAGCGGCCGAGGGGCGGGCACGCCTCACCCTCCGGGCGGCCTCGACGCCCGGGAACGGGAAACTTCGCGGAGGGGAAGCGGCGCTGCCGGCTCCTCGCTCGGCCAGGGGGGTCGGGGCTGCGCGGAGCCCCCGCGGGCAGGGCGCGACCGCCGGCGGCGGAGGCAGCGCCGCTCCGCGCCCGCCGGGCCGGCCCCGCTCTGCTCCGCCGCTCGCCGCTCACCTTCACGGGTCGGGCCGCGCCGCCGCCACCGCCCTGGGCATGTCCGGGAGCGCTCCGGGAGGCGCCGCTCCGGCCGGGCTCAGCCGCTCAGCCCCGCCGCTGCTGCTGCTGCTGCTGCCGCCGCCGCCTCGGCCGCTGCCATCTTGTCCTGGCGGCTGCGAGGGAAGAGCCCCAGCTCAGCCCGCTCGACAGACCGGGCCTCCGCCTCATCTTCCCGGGGAGGGACCCAACCCGCCCCCGGCCGCCGCCTCCTCCGCCGCCTCCGCCTCCTCCCGCCTCCGCCCTGCCCGCGGCGGCCTAGAGGCGCCCGCCGCCGCCCATGGCCCCGGAGCGGCGGGCCGCGGCCGCGCCGAGCGCAGCGGAGGGGGCGCCGGCCGAGCCCCGCTCCGGCCCCCGCCCAGCCCGGCCCGCGGGGCGCAGCCTGCGGGGCGCTCCGGCCGCCCGCCCGCTCCGCCCGGCCCGGCGGCACCGGCAGCGGCAGCGCCCCCGCCCGGCCCCGCCGCGCGCCGCAGCGCGGCCCCGCTCCGCCGGCAGCGCCCGCCCGGAGCGCGCTCCCCGCCCGGCCCCGCTCCGCCGCTCGCTCCCCGCCCGGCCCCGCTCCGCCGCTCGCTCCCCTCACGGCCCCGCTCCGCCGCTCGCTCCCCGCCCGGCCCCGCTCCGCCGCTCGCTCCCCCTGCCCTCCGCACCGACCGGACACGGACGCAGCTGTGTGGCCCTCAGCAGCTGCTGACGGTCCCCCCGGCAAGTCCTGGCAGGAACAGGTGAAGATGCTCCTGCTGCTCCGCTCTCTGCCGCCCCGCACCCTCATGCCCTCGGGGCTCTCCCAGGCACTCCCCGATCCCCCTCCGGTGCTGCCGCCCCAATCGCCGCTCCCCGGACGGTGAGCTCTTCCCCCCGCTCCCCTAACACCATTCACACCTAACATAACCGGTGCCAGGAGAAAGGCCCGGCTCAAAAGCTGCAGCTTCGATGGCAAGGTGAGAATGAACATGTGAACTCGCGATTCATTTAAACGGGTGCTCTGGCCTTGTAAGACGAAGAGACTCGCCCAGCCAGCCCTGAAAATAGCCGCGAAGCACCAACCTTCCAGCTGTGGTCTGACATCCTTCCCTGGCCAGCAGTCCCTGCCACGCTAGCCCGAGCCCGTCAGACACAGCACTAGCTCCAGAGGTGACAGCACGCAGCAAATGTATCGACCAGTCCTCATCCTGCATTACAGTTCAGCATTTCGCCTTGCTCAACGCTTCACGAAATAACAGGATACACACCCCCAAGTAACAACGTGTCCCTAATATTATACATCACTTAAATTTTAGTGGTTGGTTGTAGGACTGGTCAATTTCTGCAAACAGCATTCTTGACCCGAAATAGTGTTCAGCTGATGTGGGGCGAGAAAGGAATTACACTGTTTGCCTAAAAAGTATTTAGCCCCAAGATAAATCCTTGGCTACAGCTACAACTGGACATCACATGCTTCTCCACCTCTTGCCAAAAATAACAAAGAATTTCTTTATTTACTTGCACAACTACACGTACTCTGCTATTTTTTCTCACTACTTGTTCCAGTATTTTCAACACGTGTCTGCTTGATTTTAACCTTTATTTAGGACAAATCCTTGTAATAAAGATTGCTAGGAGGTGAAGTCAGAATTTGAATTAATTAATTGGAGAAGCTAGGCTTATTGTACAGAAGTGCTAAAACCTAACATTGGGTTTAATACCACAACATCACCAATTCTCAGTCTTGCAAGTAATGAGCCATATAATTTAGGGATTGGGAAGAAACAGGTGGGTGTCAATGGTAGTAAATTATAGCACTCAAGAGCTGCTCATCACATCTATTGCTTACTAATTTTAGAAATATTAATCAAGCTCCTAAAAAATAACATCCTACAGAGTTATTTCTACACATTTTATTAACATATAAATAGCAGTAAATGTTGATAAACATTCTTGTTGATTACTTAACCATACAAAATCTAAAATGGCTTAACAAAAAAAGCACATTAAATATGTGCTGATTCAATTAGTTCATCTGCATACTTAAGTTGGTGTATATTACCCCAAATTTTGGTTCCCTGGCAAGTCTCAGCATAATTTTTCCAGCTGTTTTTTAGGATCTATTTCTGGCAAATTTCTCATGTTTCACTATGTACCTTCTTACAGTTTGATAACCAAAATAATCCAAATACAGTTGTAAATTTGAACAATACCAATCCTCTACTAACAGGCAAAATTCTGAATCCAGTGCTCCATGGATCCATATGCCAAATTTTAACCAACTTTCAGGAACAGATTTGAATTTAGATTTAGAAAAGAAGGGGTGACTTTGGGCTCGTTAACCTCTCTTAACCACTGTTGTCTCACTGGAGTTTTGAGTTGGTCACGTTTGCTAAATGACAGCACCTCCTGAAGCATCCCAGCCCTGTCAGTTCTTGTCCTCATGTTCCAGTTTTTGCTAATTAGATCAAGCTAGACTTCCACTCACCCTGCAATAGGAGTATCACCAGGCTGTAATCAAACTCTCAAATCTCTCTGAAACTCCTTCAGTTCCTTGGTGGAGCACAGCACCCCTCTGCAGATCCATTATTTGTCCTTATTTCCTCCCTCAGTAAGCTCCCTTCTTTGGGAGCTGTTGCAATTAAAGTTTTCCTCATCCACTGCCCATTTCCTGAGCGTTGGGACCGAGGGCTGCAGTGCTGAACCTCCTCTGGCAGTGACTCCTAAGGATTACTTTGGCCACAAAATACTTTTTAAGTGCCCACAAAGCACAGTAAAACAACATTAGATGTATCAGCGAGCTTTAAACACCCTGATGATCGTTTCTATCAGAGGTTAAATGTGACTGTGTCAGAGAAGCCCTCACATTGCTTCTTTTCTCTTTTTTTGGTCACCTGGAAAGCAGCAAACACTTCCCTGTCCTAATTTTCCTAATTTGTGCTGGTAGGCAGCTGAGGGGTTAATGTGGAAACTCCTGTTACACCTCTCAGTACTGTGGGCTCCTGATACCGTTTGGAGGGGAGTGTTTTGTTTCAAAGTGCTTAAGTAACTCAGTGGAAGGAGGCCCTGTGTCATTTAGATTCATTTGTGAAGCTCAGTGTTGAAACACACACCTCCGTGGGCTCCTGCTCCTCCTTGTCTCTAAGCCTTTGCAGAGGATAAGAGAGTTAGGTGTGAGTGCTCTGAGTGGAAAAAAAAACCCCAGAAGTTGGAAGAAGAAGATACTTCCAACAGATGTAATCTATTATGCAGCAAAAAGAAATGATCTGAGGACAAACACAGGCTAGCAGCTTTTGGCAGAACACCTACCAGTGACATTTTGTGCTATTTTTGTTATCAAAATCCCAAGTGTAGATGCAGACTGAAAATGCTTTGGCTAGAACAATTTGTTTTACTCGTCAAAACTGCTATAAGCTGTATCATCAAAACACTTTTTACAGCCAGTGTGAGCTGTTCATATCAGTTTATGAGTTGCTTGTATCAGCTAAACTCTTAATTTTTGAACAGGCTTGAGTCCTGAATGAGGCTCTGCCATTAGAGCAAAGGCACAAAGATAAGACAGGAGGAGGCAAGAGCACAGGGCTGTAATTCCATCCAGCAGTCCCTAACAACATAGGTGCAAGTGCATGGAACAGCAAGCCACACTCCCAGGGAAAAGGGACAGAACTGGCCTCTCACCATTTTCCTGACCACTTAAATTTTCCCAGGGATAGCTCTCCACTGCTGGCACTGAACATCCCATTTAGCAGATTCAACTCACCCAGCAGAAAAGGCTTTTCTTGGGTCAGGAACACAGTGACTGTCAGAGCTGACACAAAGAGGAAGGCAGAGTTTTTCCTCTGCCCACAGCTCTGGGAGAGCTGTGCAGGCTCCAGCTGAGTTTCCTGGGTAGAATTTATGAAATAAAACAACCCAGAAACTGTTGGCAATGTGTTGTTGTGACCACTGCAGCTTTCCAAGCCTTCACAAGGTGGGACAAGCAAAGGTTCCACTTAAATTTGTCTTTTTTTAAAACTTGCAGGCCACAGTCTTTAGTCTTTCTCACAGTATTCAGTAATTTGTTAAGCAGGGAATTAATTCATGGATTCAAATGATAGGATTTGAAATGACAATATTCAGTGGTTTTCACATTGGCTAAAATTACAGTATTTATCCTTCCCAAAGAGACAGAAGACTGTACAAAATTAAGTATTTTTTTTGCTCACAATTCCTTATCTAAAGCATTTTTTAAACTGGTGTTACTGTCACTTAAGTATTATGAGAAACAAGCATTTGACATTCTGCATTTGAATCAAAATTTTTCATAATCCAAATTCCTGGGGAAACCTGTAAAGGGATCAGAGTTAAACTGATAAAAAGTGCTCTTTTAAAATATAAAAATTTAATTCTGCACTTCCCACTGATTACCATCATATTCAGATAAGCATAGTTCAAAGTTTCCCATCTCCCCTCCCCACAGATATGTTTGCTAGATGTATCCAAAATCCAGCCTCCTGTTGCTGGGTGTAAATGGAAAATTTCTTTCAAATTTAAAGCAAACATACACTTTGCTCCTTTTTGCAACAACTGGAAGGTCAATTGAGAAGCACTGTGTTTCCTCAATTAAAAACACACAGGTTTCCCTATGCATTTTACACTGAGTCATTTGAAAAAATAAGCCCAAATTTCACCTTTTATTTCCACTTTATTTTGTACAGATTTAATGCAGGACTAAAAAAAAAAAAAAAAAAAGGCAGAGTGGGGGAGGAAAGTATTTGTCTGTTGTTTGCTGTTTAACTTACAAATTCAACAGCCTGGCCACTCTGGAAAGATTTAAAAAAAGACACCACAGGTCTCTGTGCATCTCCCAAGGCATGCATGAGGAGTGATCCACTGTGGCTCTTCCAAAGAAGAAAATCAGATTAAAGCATCTTTCAGATTGCCTGTGTTTCTACTTGTTCCTTCCTCAGCCTTTAAAATCCAGTTCCAAGAGACTTCCTGCACCATCCTGACATTGTTATTTCAGATTCTACCAGGTAATGGTAACTCCTAGGAAATAAACTTGTCTGGCATTTAAAGGTAATGACAGGGTGACTAAAATGGTCATTCTTAGAAAATGTGAGAAGGAATCCAAAATCTTTTTGGTTATCATGTGGACAAAAGCTGGGCAACTTGAGATGAAATGCACTCCTCATCCAAACTAAAACACTAATCCCCTAATTTTTCACATCACAGAAAGGCAGAATAACTACACTATAAAATCATTGAGATTGGAAAAGACCTCCAAGATCATCAAGTCTGACCTTTAATAGAAGAGTGATGTTTATACACAAGCAAAAGGAAAAAAAAACATAAGTAGAAAAAATATAATGAATTTATCTTGAAATTACATAAATACCTACTAGTTCAATTAAAGTTTTACAGAATTTCTCTCTCTCTCCTTTTTTTTTTTTTTTAATAGTTTATTTTCAACCTTATTGTCCTTTTCAGTGCCATAGCTGTTGAAACAGCTAACTGGGACAACTATAATTTAAAAATATGGCACCCTGCTAATTGTCACAGATGATTTTGCCCAGGGACACTGTGAGATATTTATTTCTCTGCTTGTGTTCATACTACACAATAGGTAAAGATTTGACAGTGCTTTATTGCTGTGTTTTAAACTATGCTGAGATCTTGTTCATATTAACATATTTAACAAAGAGTCAATGAAATGCAATATTTTGTGGGGTGGTTGAGATATCTTTACTGGATTGAGCAAATCCTAAAGTATCATGGTGTGGTATTTTTCAGACTGTATTTTCATTTTCAGTCTGGTTTTACTCTTTGTTAGAGCCATAAATCATTTCTCACTCGTGTACCTTAGGAGAGCCACAAGGAAAGGGTCTGTCTTCAGGAAATGTGTCATGATAATGTACATTTCTAGTTTGACACTGTAAATTTTCTTGCAAGAGTCTTTCTAATCAGCTATTTTCATGTAATCAGAAGCCTTTGTGGTGTCTGTCTTTCACGTAAGTGTACTTAATAATTACATTTGTCTGCTCACTCACTCAAGCAGGAAAAGAATTGAAAGTTATTGTTAATGAATGTTAAATGTGTACAAAAATGCAGTATGTTTCTATTTTTGAGGTGTTTGGCAAGGACAAATATATTTTACAATATCTGACTATTACAACATAAAATAGAGAGAATCTAATAGAAACTGAGGATGTTAATATTCACGGCAATCAACAAAAAATAAGATAATCCACTCCCAATTTAATGATAACCCAACATTGGAAAAATATTTACTTTACATAAAAAGTTTAAAAAACATTGAAACACTTTTTCTATGGAGGAGAAAATTAACTTCTTAAAATAAAAAGCATATTTAAAACTAAAATTCCAATGACAATGTGCCAATTTTTAAAATCTTTAATAGCAAATATTATATAGCATTTTTTCCTGTTGTTTTGAAATAAGCATCAATAAGCACCCTACCTTTAAGAATATCCATAGGGTACCATCCACTAATACTAAATTTTTTCATTTTTACAGGTGAGTAATGACTTCTCTCCTTAGTGACTGATACATTGGAAGATCAAGGGCTGCAGGAAGACAAAGAGCACAACATGTTCCAGCTGACCTCACTTTCCCAAACACATCACTCCTACAAATAAACATCACTAAACACAAGCAGGCAGTCAAATTACAGAATTAAAACATAATCCTGCATTACTCCAGCTCTACTGACTCCAGGGAAACTATTGACACCAATGAATGTTTCTGGGGCTGTGCTTTTGCATATTCCAAAGCCTTCCAGAGTAAACACTGATGAACTGGCTGCTGGTCCAGGCTGATGTTTTGCTGTGGCAAAGAGAAGTTTTATCTTAATGCAGTGTGTTCCAGTCTCCCCCACAAGCTGCAGCACACAGGAGTGGAGACTGCTTTAACTCTGGCAGGCACTGAATCACATCCAAGCCTATTTTAGAATTAAATGGAAATGACCTCGTTACCTGGGTCTCTCCAACCTCACTGTGAAAGCACTTGAGGACTGAGCCAGGGCTTTGCTATCAGCAGCTAAAAATGAAATCCAAACTGCACAAACCCCCTTTTGTTCCACTGGTGTAAGGCCCTGTCACTAATCTGTCTGTGGCACAAATCCCTCCTGAGAAGCATTTTTACCCCAGTCAATGTGCACGTGGCTTGCAAATGTCCACCTACACCCTCCTTTAACACCTCAATACAACAGCAACTTATCCGTGTGTTTCCCTGCCTTTTAAAAGCACATCTCCTTATTTCTCCCCTCCCCCATGAGACATCCTTAATGGAAAACCAGTTAAAAATATCTTCTAAGGGTTTAAATTACCACATTAGAGACTCTCCTCCTAGAATGAGCAACAGAAAAGGCACATTAATTACATGAGTTATGAAAACAAATCAAACCATTATAAAGGAAAATAAAATCCTTCTTTAGTAAAGAACATATTTTCCTATAAATGTGTTTATTCAGAGGTGCAGAATTCTTACAAAGGTTACAAAACTCGTGCTTATTTTTTTATTTTTCTGTTGCTAACCAGTAACAGCCCAAATCGGTTCCAAAGGAAAAGGTGATGCTCGGCAGTAGTTTAATGAATTGTTTTGACCCAGTGAAATCCACCGTGTCTCCTCCTAGTAATGAGACACTCGGCAGAAAGTATCTCATGGCAGGAACAATGGCAGCAGGCTGGCACAAAGCCCCGTCACCTCTGAGCAATCCTTCCCCAGACAATGCAGGGGAAGATCAGGTAACACTTGTGCTGAGCTAACTGCATGTGCACTTAGTGCTGCTGCTGCTGCTTTGACCTGTAGCACTTTCAGTTTATGAGTATTTGGATAATAGTGAAACCTTTATAAATATTGTTATTTATTTTTTTAACGCCTCTTTGCTAGTTAGATGTAAAACTCATGTTGTTTTCTGACTTAAGAGACACAGACACAAATTTAATTTTAAAATGTTTTAGTGTAAAATACACAAAAATATCATGTCTACCCATGTGACATTTTAATTAGATTTTGTGTGAAGGTAGACAGGAAATGAGTTGGGTTTTATGGCTTTATCATATTTTGATAAAATTACCACTCTGCTTCTGAAACAGGGAATACAGCCTTAGACATGATCTGATGCTGGAAAGAACACGAGAGAGAAGTGGAAAGGAAAATGGCAAACAGATATCTATAAATAAAAACATGGTCATACACATCATACTCAACACCAAAATGAACATCAATGAGATACACCAGCTGAGAAAATGAAAGGTCAGAAACTGCAGAGCACAAAACACTAGCAGCAGCCCAGGAAGACTGAGCCTGGTGAGGTCATGGTGAGATTTAATTCCATGTGTACATGCAAAAATTCTCACAGCATCCTCGGAGCTTGGCAACAGCACTGCAATGATTTTGCTGGATTTTCTCTTGGAGGGGATCACAGGGAGTGGACAAATTGCCATCAGAACTCAGAGGCACAAGAAAAGGCTCACAGCCCCAGTCTCAGATGCTACTTCAATTGAAGGTCTCAAGAAAACTGGAGATCCTTCTACAAATAAGTTATTTTTGTCAAGGCTATACTTGTGACTCAAAAACCACAGTTCCAATATATGCACTGAACCTCCAGATCATTTTCAGATTCGTTTTTCCTTTTTAAATACAAGCTGCATATCTCAGAATAAGATAATGAACTGGTACATGTTACATAAAAAGTACATTTGTCAGGGATTGAAATACTCCCATTCATACCTCTTGTGCCATATCTCACAAAGGAAATTATGTACAGCTGTTCCTGACAAAAACAATTTAATACGTGCAAATTAGTTTATCCTGTTTCTACCTCAATGACAAAAAGCATCTATATAGACTTCATTTTCTATATGCATGTAATAAAATAAATTTAAAAATACAAATCTGAGAGTAGACATTTCCTTTAAAATCTGCTTTATTAATCAATTTAATATTTAATTACAGAAATGTGGACATTATAATCGATGGTTCTTATTCTGGATAATCCTCAAAATGTGATAAAAGTGCATCCTGTGAGGAAATGGATCACAGTCACTCATGTTTAACAAAAATACCAAGAAGCAGCTGAAGGTAATAACTAAAAGGGCAAGTGTTGGAGCACAGACTGAAACATCTCAAAATTAAGGCATGGAAAAGAGCAGGAAAAAGCATTATTTAATCAACAGCTATGGGCTCTTCAAGCAGCCTGTGTGCAGAGTAGAAGTTCCACCATTTATTTTAAACACTGATTGTATTTTAAGGTGTTTATTTTTGAGCACTACTGTGTATACACACATGTAGCCAGTTTTATATCTTTTTTTAATCACTTGTTTATGACTTATGCTTAAGCAGAGATTACAGAACAGGGAAAGGACGTGCACAGGTCTTGGAAAGCAACGTCCCAGACCGTGGAAAAACTCTTGAAAAAATTAAACTCAAGAAAAAATTAATGAATATCCAATAAGAAAATTTGCACACTGAATTTGTTATTTATTTTCTTATGTGTACAGCTCTTAGAATCAATGCTGGGATAATAGTAGAAGTTCCATTTTCATTGAAGTATCTCCTGATGCTTTGTGTGAAATCAATCAAAATTTTCACAATGCTTATATTAAACTACTAACGAGCATTTAGGGGAATACCCAGAATATTGGTATTAATTTTAATTAATTAACAAAGTAGCCCAAATTATGGAAAGAATTTCACGGTCAGGAGTCAATAATATAATAAATATAAACCACAAAGATGGCTTCCAAATGAAACCTTCCAGAGCTTGCTGTCCAAGTACCAGACAAGAGACGACAGATGGATTCAGAGAGAAAAAGAGGAGTGTGCAAGGAAGGAGGAGACAACCTTGGCCAGCACTGTAGGGAGCATCATATCAGTGCACCAGCTGCCCACCTGCCTCAGGAGTCCTTATTTCCTGAAGGAAGAAATTTTGCCAGTGCCAGTTTTATTCATTATTGTAGGACTGCCAAGACTTTTTTTCTCCTGAAAGACAAAAATGTGTGTGTCATGTAAAGCCCAATAAATATAATGCAAGTCCCACTGAAATCTTAAAAAAAAAAATCAGTAGAATGGGTGGGATCAAGATTTTACTCAGACATTTTCCATTTCTTCAAGTACTGTTTAAACATGTGTTCATCCCCTCTCAAAAGAGAGCCCTTGGAGATGTCAATTTAATGAAAAAAAGCATTAAAAAAAATCCTAAACAAA
The DNA here is from genome assembly GCF_029582105.1 of Oenanthe melanoleuca. Taxonomy (NCBI): domain Eukaryota; kingdom Metazoa; phylum Chordata; class Aves; order Passeriformes; family Muscicapidae; genus Oenanthe; species Oenanthe melanoleuca. Next base: position 2,025,441 of record NC_079339.1, read on the forward strand.
GTTCCACTCATCATTACATACCATCATAGACATAGAAATCAGCTTTTTATAGCTTGGCATGAGGACACCTATTTGTCTCCTGAACTTAAAAGCAGTATAAATATTTTTGGTTGAACACATGAAATGTAACAATCAGACATCAACCGTTCTTTATCATTTAAATGCATTTCTTCAGGAGAATCAAATTCATGTATTATAGCAGGAACTAATAACTATTTCACAGCAGGGTATGAGTAGCTTCTCATTCATTTTTTATTAAATAGTTGTATCTGTTACATGTGTGAAAGATTGCTTTAGCTGCTTATATGAGGCTTTTAAGGCAGAATAGCATTCCACTCAGCAGATGATACTGAAAAGCTCTAGTTTAATTCAATAATTAACTTCTTTGTGTTGCATTTCCAAACACAAAATATTATCTTTAATTAAAAACACAAAAGCAAATTGCCTAGCTATCTAGTTCTTTAACAAATGTACTTCTTAGTGTAAGGCACTTAAAACGAATTTAATCACTGTCTGTAGCTTTTGCACTAAGTCATACTTAAAAATGAGCTGGTTGACCCATGTCCTTTAAGTTAAGCTTTAAACCTAAGAAAAAAGTGCATCTCCTGGCTTTATTTCTGATGACTGGTGGAGTATCTCAATGGCAGCAACCTGGGCATTTATCCTTCCCCCCTTTCATTTCAGTGATTGTATCTCATATTTTCCACAGTAGCCTCAGAAATGACTTCTGCTCCAGCAGACTCAGTTCTGTCATTTCTAACATCATTTGCATTTACATTATTTACAACAACTTTACATTGCCTTTTGTACCTTATTACACTCACTAAGTGACTGTGGAATCAAACTTCCTCATCAAAACATCTTTGGCAAAGCTCCTTTCTGAATCATAATTTTCATTTAGTTTCTATCCAGGGTATAATTTTTAAAGCTTGATGTTTATTAGACAAACAGTAATGAAGTTGTGAGGCCTCCAAAGTGATTTATTTTTGAGACCTCTTTCTAACCTTTTAATTTAAATCTTAATTTGAAATTAGTTTAACATGAGGAAGTGAGATCTATTTTTCACCCTAATTCTAAATCAATATTTGCTCAGAAAATTATTCTGTCTGAGCCAGAGAGCATATATTATACCATTAAAAGTAACCTTTCACAGGAAATATCACTAATGCTGCCTAGAAAGAATTCATTTCCACGAATCAGAATGACAAATCCATGGGGGTTTTTTTCCCAAATAAATAATTAAAATAATTTCATCTCTCTGTATACAATTCTTGCTTAATTGGTGCTAATGAGTATGTAAAATAAAGTGGATAACACATCCCCTAAAATGTTTGCCTTGACATGTGTAGAAAGGTTCTTCTACCTAAGACACACCAAGACAGCCCAGAGAAATAATTGAGCTGAAGTAGAGAGGAAAATCATGATTTAAAGGCAACAGTTTGATTACATTGCAACATGTTGACATTATTTATTACAGATTCCTACAAAATCATTGCATTTTCATGAATTCTTCCAACTGAGTTGAATCAGTCTTTCTTAGAGGAGAGCCAGGTTTAATCAGTATTTTCCAGAAAAGAATGGTTAATACTGCAAAACTGCTGACCTTAATCTAGATATTGATCAAACTAAAACTCGCTGAATATTTTATTCTTTAAGAAAACCTTACAAATATAATCCCATCCTGGCATTGGGAATATGCAATTATTGCAAGTTGTGTGGTTCAGTTTAAAAAAAATTAAAATAATTTTTAAAAAAAGATGCTAAACTCTTTCCTCTCCCACTAATCATCACTGCCTTATTTTTAAAGCTCTTGAGATGAGTTTGTCTCCTGAGCCCACTGGGACATCCCTGCAGAACCTCCTCTCCCTGATGCTGTTTCAGTGCATCCTGGATGTGCCACAGTAGCTGTGGTGTCACTTCATGCCCCTCATGGTCCCAGCAACACAGCAGGACTGAAAACCAGCCAAAGAATCAAAGAGAAATAGTGGTAAAATCAGATTATTCTTCTTGCCATCACAAAGCTTTGCAGGAAATTCACTTTCCAGCTAAGGGAAATCATGGTGCTCTGTAGGGGTCTGTGAGGAAGTAAAAAATCAGTAGTAATATCAGCAAGGTTTTAATTTTATTTGAATGAGGTGGTCCTAAACTTTATAAACATTACATAAATTTAAGATTATTAAATTTCACTGCATTCAGTAATTTTTTATCCTATCTTAAGAACATGCTTCTCCTAGGCTGTATGGTTATTTTTCACTTCCAGCCCACACAAAGGTTCAGACCTTGCCTTTCTCCTGACGTGCTGTCATTCCAGCAGACTCTGGGAACGGAGGTTTTGTGCCTGTGCCACCAGAGCCTCCAGCACAGAGGTGTGCCAGGGCACACACTGTATTCCACTCCCTGCTGGAATGGCCTCCAGGGCCTTGTCAGACAGGAGCAAACTGGAACAGCTCTCATTTTTCACAGACACCAACCCAAAGGTGCCACTCAGTCATGTGCATTCCCCACTTTGCTCTTTCAGCCACAGTTCTGGTTTGTCTTTTCCTGCAGGTTTTACAAGCAGCTCTGATTTCAATTGATTTTCTATTGAAGGGCATTGTATTCTCACAGTGAAATTTCTACTATAATTTAGATTTATTTTGGTTTGGTCTGGGGATATGGCAGAGTTCAACCTAATTCATAGATCACATCAGATGAATCATACATGAACAGTTTCCCAGGTCACTCAAGGTGAAAGAGGATTTCAGATATAACACCCTCTCACAGAAGAAACAATATTCAGATGAGTGCTGAACAAAGACTTGCAGTAAATTCTGACTAACAAGGAGCACTGGGAACATTCTCCCACATTTTGTGCTCCATGCACACAGCAGCCACGAGCCCTGACACGTACAAAGCATTGTCTAACAATCTGAAATCCCAGTGCTGATGAAACTCTGATTACCACCCACTGAAATGCCCAATTCTTCCCATGACTTTTTGCACATTTCCCCCCACCCAGCTGGCTGAGCCATCTTGCTCTAGTCCTGAGGTGCTTGTTAGTCTCTGTCTTTTGGTTAAGCAGGTTAAGACTTTTTACTTCTCCTCTGTGTTTTCTTAATTCATGAAAAATGGCACATTCCCTAGTTTAAAAAAAGTTTGAAACAGAGTGTGAGCACTAATTAGTAACATGACTTCAAAGTATGTACTTTATATTTTTCAAGTATATTCTACACATTAGCAAAAAATAAAACCCAGCCTAGAGGAGATCAAGCAGCAAAGTTATTCTGTATTGATGGTACTAGAAAACACCCCTTTTACCCCTTTTACAGAAATAAAATTATTTTTTTGCAATGTCATAAAGAAGAAAAAAAATTAAAGGTTGCCCAGAAATATCAAAACCATATGCTTTTTATAAAGAGCATGCTGCAGAAACCATCTCATCTCCATGAATTAGCATTTGCTCATCCTTATTAGCAGACACATATGCCTGCTTGTCCTGTAACTTAACACTGAAGGCCAAATTAAAAAGATGTCACACACCAGTTGCTCAACAGAAATTATCCATATAAAAAGTTCATTATTTAAAAGACTCTTAAGGGGATGCCAGCATTGATTTGAATTGACTCCAGGCATTTCTCTGCTTATCATTAGGAGGGTTGTAAGTTGTACTTACAAGGATGGAAGTGGCACTTCACTTTGACACAAAAAGGTATCATGCAAAACTGAAATCAGAGTAATAAACTCTGACAGAAAGAAGACATTAATAGGAGCAACCAATGACAAAATAAACTGTAGGTCTAAGCAATGGCTTATCAAACCTAAGAGGATTTGCCTAACTAATCCTGTGTTGCACAGCTATCCAAATGGCTTTTCTGTCCAATCCATATTGCTGCTATTCATTACTTACTCTTGGCTTTCTAGAAACAAGAGACACGTAACAAGCTAAACTGTATCACCTATTTTTAACTGCTTTACTCTACTATCTTATAAGCAGTCAACTAATGCACTGCAAAAATAGTTCCAGAGCTCCAAACTGTTTGTTTCTTTTTTTAAATGACAACCCAAAAGGTAACAGTAAACATTAATTATTTGGAGAGCAGCATTTGCCTTTAGAAGGGAACATCTTTTTTAGAATAAATTGTGGGAAAATGACTTTATGTCTGCATACTTCACATTTGGGTTTGAGTTCACTGAAGAAAACGTGCAGGCTAACAAGAAGGGTATTGTGTGTGAAAGCCAAATGGCTACAGTTTAAAGGCTGCTCTAATTGATAAATGTAAAATATCTGACAAAGACGCTTCAGAATGTGGCAGGTGTGTGTCGTGTATAGTTTTACTGTCTAAGTAAAGCAAACATATGAAGAGATTAAAAAAATAGATTAAGTGTTTTATAAGCTACTGCTAGCCTACACTAGCCAGCTGAAGGCTTTAAATAATTTAATCCCTTCAGCAACTGCCAGTCCCAACTGCAATACTGAAACAAGGTCTGAATTCAGTTTGAAACCCAACAGGTGCAGACTAATACTGCCTCCTTAATTCAGCTACTGATCTATGTTTATGCTTGTAGAGGACAGCATATTCTTAAATCCACCATGGCATTAATTAAATTAGTCTAAGTGCCTCTTGTTTTATCCCATCTTCTACTATCAAATTTACCTCAGACAGTACTCTGTTTCTTTCCCCTCCCCTCCAGAAATGCTCTTCATGCCAGATGGAAGACAAAGACTTCTCCAAAAGCTTTTAAAATAGATTTTTCTTTATATATAACTTACAGAAAAAAGCAACATGAACCAGGGCAACTAAACAAAAGAAAACATTTAGCACTGGTTTTCTTAGCCTGAGTTTTAATATTTGAAAGTGGAAGGAGATGCATGAAGTTATCAGCAAGCAAAGTCTCCAATGCCACATCCCCACGTGTACTCCCTCTTTTCTTTGGATAATCCAGGCAATTTAAGTTGTACCTCATGGCCACAAGCTATTTATCATTCTCATATGCTAATTATTTTTACCAACATTTGCTAGTAGCATGAAATAATGCACATTGACCAAAGTAATAATTCACTAGGAAAAAAAAGAAAAAGTCTGAGTGAAAAAAGCAGCATCACTACAAAGTTCCCAGCAATGGTAACAGGGAGGGTCCCCACCACCCTCCTTCTCTTTCAAATCATGGACTCTGTAACAACCACAGGGGAATGCTGCTTAGTATCCTACTTCCCAGAGAGATTTAAAGGTTAAACTACATTTTTCTCCAATCACAGGGCAAGAGAAGAGGAAAATTCCCACCACCTTGCTTCTTTCACTTTGCCTGAAGATGGGACAGTCCAAGGCTCGACTTCCCTTCCCTGCAGACTGGGTCATGCTCACTCTTGGGATGCACATGGAGAGTTTTGTCTCCCAAGCAATTAAGCAGCATGTCTGGCACATGCAAATGAGAGGACAGCATTACCTTTAAGTGCAACCTTCACTCAAAATTTCTGGATGCTTAATGTCATTCAATCAATCAAGATTATAATAAGCCATGCAAGGGACAAGTAGCCTTCTGAAAATGAAAACAGATTCAATGTACATTAAACAAAATGTTTTCTTAAATCCCAAGCTGCTCAAAAGAGTAATACCTAGCAAAAAAAAAAAAAAAAATTAAAGATTGTCATCCATAAAAAATGTCTTGTGACTACAACAAAAAGTGAACTCTGCATGGATTTGAATTCCCAATAATTCTACCAGCACATGGATAAACAGTACCCTACATGTATTAAAAGCATCTTGGAAATCTTTGAGATTTCCACTGGTTTGTATATATGGAATGGAAATTTTAATTACTAATCAACAACTGTTCTTTTGATTACATGAAATAATACAGGCACTATCCCTCCTCTATTACAAAACTGGATGGATAATGTTGAGGTAACATGGTTTTATTAACATTGACAATGTGTTCTCTGATCCCAGTTGTACTCCAAAGCACTAAATGAATAAAATTTTGGAGCACAGAACAACCCAAAGTGAATTCAAAGCTTCTGAAATGGCTCTACACTTGGTTTATATAAAATTCAGTTTCAAAACCATCTATTCCAGGATTATGGCTTTTGGAAGAAGGAAAAGACAGGAGGGGGGAAAATTTACAAAAGACATTGTAGGAAGGCTCAGCAGTGATAATAACTGTATTCTATTAACAAAGCCCAGTTTTAATTCAGAACTCCCTATATGTCAAATAACTTACAATATTTAGGCTATATGACTTTATTACTGTAAAAATGTTTTCACATGACAAATTTTTAGTTATGTGAATAATCACTGCCTAATAATTCCCCACATAATCTTTTTCACATTAATTTTGCAGTATCAGACCTTTCTGAAGTATTTAATGAATATTATGCTCAAAAAAACCCCAACTCAAACCCCCTTGGCATTGGAGTGGTAAAATACTATACTACCCCATGGAGTTTTGGGGCAAAAGTAATGCTTTTACAAGCTTTTATCCCAGAGATAGTTGGAACAATAATGTGTGTGAAAGCATGATATAGACCTATAAACTAGAGTCAGACATCCAAAGGACCTCAAAATGATAATAAATATTAGTTAATATTAGGGTTGGTTAGTTAGTTAGGGTTAGTTTAAATTCCAGTCTTGGTGTTTTTAAAGCTCACTGCTTCATTTTCTTTTCTAAAACAGTTGCCCAAGAAAAATCTCAATTAACTGACCTTATTTTTCAAGAACAGCAGGATTTTAAAGAAAAAACAAAACCAAAACCAAAACCAGCTACACTGAAATGAGGAGACTCCTAAGATCTGCCACTTGAATAGAAGGCACTGGAGCTCCTCCTTTCTGTGTCTTATAGAGATTTAATGGGGAATGAAATCATCTTGGTCCTCTTGGCCATTCCCTTCCTGGTAACATTTGTCCCCAAGTGGGCATACCTAGCTGGAGAAATTAGTACTTTTTTTTCTTGCTTGCTTGCTGTGTGAAGGGTACACGATGCTCTTGGTAGCTCTTACACTGCCTGATGCACAAAACCCAGGCAGAGTCTGCCTTTTCATCGAAAGCAGTGCTCCAAATCTGCTTTATTTTGGTCTTCATTTGTCTGCAGCAGAGTCCTGCTACATGACAGAAAACAATGCTACTTGCTAGAGGCAAGCACAATTCCAGAGACACTGCCTAATTTTTCCTCTGAGCTCTGCCAATGCACAGCACTACTGACTCACAGAGAGGCTGCCAAGCCATCCTGGTGCAGTGATCTGTGTGGGTTTGTGACCAGAACAGCTCCCATGCAGGCACAATAAGGTAAATATCCTTCTATTGTATCAGGGTTACTCCGTGAAATCCACTGTTTCATCTCATCTGGAACTGGTTAGTGGCAGGAGGATACTTCAAGGAACAATTGTCTGTGTTGACAGGAAGGCATCACAGCCTGGGAAGGGTCAGAGCAATTTAAGGTTACACTGCAATGCCCTGCCCACTGCTGTGTTCTTTCTCTCTTCCTCCCATGTGTCAGTAAAAATTTCTGTGGGAGCAGACCAGGCCTCTCTAGAGATTCCCAATTTCATGACAGATGCTTGCCACAAACCAAAGAGAGTCTCCAAATTAGCAAATGATGTTTGCTTTGGAATGGCATCTCTTTTTCAAAGCTGGAAAATGATGTTTCAAACACACACTCATGTATTTTAATAGCCAGGATTTGGCAGAGAAGCACCCGGGTGAGAAATCCAGCCCTGCCCTGCTTGTGCCAATTCAAACTTGATCACTTGTTCTTTAAAGTGAATAGTGAAGTCTCAAGTATCCACTGTACCTCTGTAAAAACAGTACTTATTAAGCAGGTTAATTAATAGCTTTGTTTTATGGACACTGGAAATAAGATTAGTAACTCCTTATTCCATTTGGGTTCCATCCCATGCCCAGTCACCTCAGCATGACTGTCTCCATCTAGTCAAGTAAATGACAGATTTGTGACTGCAGGGTTTTTTCCACCTCTTTCAGAAGAGGAAAAGTTGATGTCAAAATAATATCTCTTACACATGCAATAAAAAAGCCTACTTTGTGTCAATTCTTCATTCCTGTGAGAATTAACTCCAAGAGCAGGCAGCAGCCCCTCTGTTGTCAGGTGACTGTAAGTGATACGTGGCAAGTGATACGTGGAACAGGAGCAGTGTGCTACACTCACAGTGGTGTTAGTGCAAGGAAACGTGTCACACCAAAGCTCAACCCAAACCCTGCATGTTCACTCTGTGCCCTGGGGCTCTGGCTCCGATGCCCACCCACTGAGGCACATGCAGCACAGCCAGGGCAGGCACCTCCTCACTGGACTTTCTTTGGGAGCAGCATATCAGTGATTCTGCGAGCAAACCCTCCCCACAAAACCCTGGCAGGGTCCTCTCCCCTTGGCCAGCTCGCCAGGGATTACTGCACACACAATTTTCAGCAGCTGACTCGTGCAACACCCACTCCTGAGAGCATGTGTGACCAGAGTTCCCACTGAGCCCCACCATACACAGCACTGGTGAGAGCCAAGTGAAGGAAAACTCCAAGTACTGAACGTGTCAATTCATAAGTATCCTGACTATTCTTAGCACTCTTATCCCCACCACCACCATCCTCTTCCCTCAAGCTCACTTTCTAATTTCTCTTCACCATTTGTACTCATTTCTATTTCAAGTTGTGTGTGTAGGGTTTTAATTATCTTCTATTTTGGGGCATTAAAAGATTCTGAATCATCCCACCTTCTGGGAGATTAGTAAATCCAGTGATTATCAACAAAAACGCTGCTGAATGCCTATTATCCATGCTAATTATTCAATTAAAAAATATGCTGGAGCCATCAGCAGGACACTTCCATTTCATGGTTGAATAAAAGGAAAAAACATCTTTCAAAATTGCTCTAAAGCAATTATTTTAAAACTTGCTTTTCAGAGCTAATCTTTCCCTGGTACCTCCATGCTGTTACAATAAAACCTGTGCATAGAGATCAATGGATGTGGCAACCCATGCAGAAAAAATTCAGGAGATGCAGAGACTTGTCTTGGACACCCCACTAAGACAAGGCCCTAATCTGTACTCCTTTCCCCTGAGTAGAGTACATTTTGTTTCTGCCTAACCTTTTCAAACACCTGGATGCTGCCAACATGTGTTACTATCCTGACACTCTTCTGGTCTCAGTATTTTAAGCATGTATTTAGGATCATGAAATTAATTTTCAGCCTGATCAGTCTTAAGACCATCAGTAGTTCAGAGTCTTTATAGTGATTTCTCTTCTAGCACTTTCTAGCATTTCACTCCCTTTATAAAAAAAATTTTTAATCATGATTTTACAATCAGCACCTATATGACATCTCATCATCAGTCTGAAATGAATTGTCTGACTGAACTGGCAAGGAAACCCAGCAGCAGGTGGAAAAGTAGCCTGGGATGGACCTTTCCCAACAGGTATTCACACCAGTCAAAGCACTCACTAAAATATGCCTCCTCCCAGGTCTGTCAAGCCAGTCTTAAATTCAGAAATGCCTTTTTACTTCATCACCATGGCAAATTGAGCTACTCCAAAACTTCTCTAAATCCTCCTAACAAACCCTGGGTGCATTTCAAAGGAATCTTTCATTTCTGGGATCTGTTTGTGGCATCTGTGGAACAAGAGTTAGGCAACATAGAGCAGCTTGCCAAAACAAGCAATTTTGAAATTAGCTAACCCAACAAGCACCACTACATGAAGATCTCACATTACCTGTCTGAGATTCCCCTTATCAGGACATTTAGCTATCACAAATAAAGATGCCCTAGAATGCAGGATTTCAGCAGAAAACACATCTGGAGCTACACCTGTATTAGGCAACAACTTGCAAGGCTTGCCTGCCTTCTATACTTTGACCAAGATTTTCAAGAAGATTTTCAAAGGGCCACCATAGAATAGTATCTACACATATTCTGCTTCAGGGGAGGATGGGAATAAATAGGGGGTTTATTCCAAGAGATGGCATATGCAGGCAATGCCTTGTAATTTCCAGTAACAGTCTGTGCTCAGCCTAGCAGCAGAAGCAGCATGGATGTTACTGTGCAGAATGGGCTCTGGAGAGCAGAGCAGAATGTGGGAGTCAGCTCTGCATGATGGAAATGAGTGGGTCAGGGATTACCAGGAAATGCTCCTGTCAGATGTATTTGTAGACATATTTTTATACATATAAATATAAGCTTTAAAATATGAAACAAGGATGAATAAATTAATTTCAGACTTGCTATTTTCAGGTGCATTAGCATCTGCTCTATACACACAAAAGGCCAAAAAGGTTAGACAAATGACTATATGCAACTTGTGACTTAATATGAGAGAACTGTGTCTGCTGCCTGGCCCCAGGGTCTGCTCTTCCATTTGGGATGTCCTAAGTGGACAGGTTCCTGCTTCCCTTCTATTTCCAGCCAAATGGAAAAGCTGTGACTCCAGCACAGCACTCCAACCACCACAACCATGCTTGTTTAGAACAACATGACCATATCCTTCACTGGGTCACTCTGCACTTTCATGTGGCTGCAATGGACACAACACTGGTGGCTCCATGGAAAAAGTTCTCCATATCAAATGGAGAAATTACTCTTCCCAGTCCAGCCTGGAATGATTCTGCTCAACCTTCAGTGTCAGAGTTGACAGAGAAGATGACTGCCTTTTGGTAAAGCCACCCACCCATCTCATGAAGACTGAGGTCAGCTAACAAGCAGCATTTCTGTTTTCTTCTACCCAAAGCTGAACACAGAAAAGGAACATAAAACCAAGATATTGAAAAATCCTTCAAGTATACTGTTTAAATCACTGTTTCCATCCCCATTTGCTTTTCCCAGTGGCTGAACTTCAAAAACAAGACAAATGTTACTGCAGAGCCCTGTGTATGTACAAGCAGACGCCTGACACGCCCCAGTGACTTGTTTTTATGGGAGTTGCACAGGAGTCCCTGTGTTGCCTCAGTAACAACTCCTACACTGGGACACTTGAGGAAACCAGGGCACAACTTAATGAGTACCATGGCACGTACTCTGCAGTCCTAAAGCTACTTCAGCAGTGTCTGGGAGGAGCCTGTTTACTCCCTACCTTCCCATTTTCAAAGAGAATATGAAGTAGACTGTGTCACCCATGACACATGTACAAACCCCAGGGCTGTGCAGAGTGATGTGACACAGTTACTGGCACAAATTATTCCAGAGAAATTACCAAAATATTGAGTTTGGAGTCTTTTCTTAAATGTCTTCAACCTTTTTTTTTTTTTTAATCCTGTCTCAATGCAAATTATTAAATCAAATATTCTGTAAGAAGGAAGAGACAAAAAACTAAATGAAAGGGGAAAAAAATAGTGTTAGCCTTGAGATGGAATAGGGAAGATCCCAGATCCTGTGAGGAAAACATTCCAGCTCAGTGCCCACTAGATTAGTGATGTTTTATAGTACCCAAACCCTGTTCTGGATTTCACATGCTGCCTTTACTGTAGCCTACAGTAAAGGAGAACTGATGAGCTGCAAGCACACCATTGGTAGCAGAAACAGCAGTGAAAAAAGCAGGACAGATGCTTTATGAATAGCAGAGCTGGATGTGACAGGATTCTCAAAAGCTGGTAGGGAAAGAGGTGAACAAATAAACAAGCTAATATGTATTTTTCTGGGTTTACCTTTTTACTCTTTGCAATTGTAAACATTCTTATAAAAGCTGTTTACTCCTTCCCTGCTCAAACAGCCTAGAGCTGCCAGACCAGTCTGGACTGAACTCCCCTCTTTTTAATGCCTTTTTTTTTTAATACCTTTTTGCTTTTCTGGTCAGGAAATGGGCAGATAGGAAAGATGGAGGCCAGAGAGCAAATTCAATAAGGATTTTGTGGTTTCTTTTCAAAGATAGCCAGTTCCTAAAAGGATTTGAAGGGTCAATAGGTGTCAAGGAAACAATTTGCTCTGGAACTATAGCATCTCTTCACATTTTTATAGTAATTGTTAGGGACAAGATATTATTCTTCCAATTAGGGGACAAATGCAACAGTCTACAGGATCTGACACAGCTGATGTGCAGAAAACAGCACTGCACTTGGAAATGAGATGGCCACCTCAAATGTACTGTAACCCCATTTTGAGCTGAAGCTTTGCAAATTCCAGCAAGTGATGACTCTTTAGAGTAAGACAGTAAGATCTTTGTGAGCATTACAATAACTTCTCTAGGTTCAGAATTTAATCCAAGGACAATCTAAAGAGAAGAAATAAAGATCTGAGATAGTCACCTGGAAAGTACAAACTCTTCAGATGGCATGTTTGGACTTATTCTTCCTTTAGTAATGGTGAAGCCAGGTCTGGTTTTTGCTTATTTTTATAGTATTTTTCAAAATGCACTCCAATATTAAGCATTCATTACTCCTTGGATATGAACTTGACAGTAAATTTCAGTGCTGATTCAAGTGTGCCTAGGATTTGAAGGAGACAAATTATACAGGCTTTGTCACACTGAAGATTTTGTACCTTACATTTTTTTATTTACAAAATTGGCTGAAGAGAAAGCAAAGGGCTACTACACTTCTCTTACTCTATCCCCCTCAAGCTCTGGGTATCTGTTTTAGCCTATGGCAGGCTTAATTCTTACACATTTTGACTGCATTCTAAATATTGTTTCAAACACAATCATAAAATAGTAATACAAAATTTTCTCTGAATTTTGTCATTTTACAAGTACTTAAGGTATTCACTTACCCTTTTATTCTCAGCTTAAAATGGGAAACTGTACTTATACAAAATCTTTCTAAAATACGAAACAAATTAATTGAATTGAATCTTACATATTCAGATAAACAAAAGGAATAATATTTTTTTGTGAATTCACAAAAATAAAAGATAAAATAGTTTCTCTTAAGACCGTTGCTTGTTTTTCATTCCTCTTTCTTACATTGCTGGAATTTCTTAGTCATTTGTTGTTCTGTGTCATTGGGATGTTTTACTGAAATAGATGGCAATGCTACCAGAAAGTTCTGTCAGATGGCTCTCAGACAACTCACTTTATCACCCTAAATGTAGCTTTTGGTCCACATTTGGTAACAACTCAGTTCATGTTCTAGAACCCTATGTCAAGCACACGAGATATGAGAAAAATGTATAAGCAATGCCCTGAGTATACAGAAGCAAGAGCACTGAAAAAATAGCTCCTTAGCTAAAATGCATTTTAATAATATGAAATATTTTAAATTGATTTCGAAGAAAAAAAAAAACAGAATTTCCAAATGCAGGAGTGAAACTCCTTTTCACCCAGACACCTTATGTCTGGGGTTTATAAATGCCTCTGTCTAGGTTGTGACCATCCTGTGCTGGGTGTCCTCATTTTTAAGAGGAGATAAGGGCAAAACTGAGAACAAATGAAATCCAGCTGGGAAAGAGAAACTGTTTACTCAATTTAATATATGCATGTAGACATAGGAATTTTAAAAAAAACTGTAGAGATACTTCAAATGTATTTAATCTAAGCAGTTAATTCTTTCAGATAGCAGTGGTTCTGTGTGAGTGACAGCTGCTCCTGCTTTTAAGTACAAAAGAGAAATGTAAAGCAATCAATAACAGTTTTTAATCCACAGTATTCTTCTGAAACCTTTGAAAATGTGAGAAGGTATGGGTTTGAAATTTATCATAGTTGTAAGGGTCACTTAGCACTGTATTTAAAACAGTGACATTTTTCTTCATTATTGCTTGGTATTAACATCTCTGACAGTGTTCTCCCTACAGACTTTAATTTGTTCAGAAAATAAATGATTTAGCACATAGTTTAGGCGTGGTTCTTTAACACTGGTAACCAGTACCTTTCTGTTAGAAAAATGAAAAAAAAAATCCTCGTGAATTTATAAACATGAACTCTCAAAGCTAACCTGAAAAGAGCGGCAAAAGGAAGGAGTGGGATTCATGACGAAACCCAGCAGATAATTGTAGCAAACGCGTATTCTAAAGATGAGTCACACAGCAAAGGCTGAAACAAAAGGCAGTGTGAGGACAGAGATAGGGCTGGAGAAAAGCACATCGAGCAGATAACACACACAATGCACTCAGTCCTTCAAGCACTGCACACAACCAGCCAAACCTGCTGTCTCTCAGTCTCTGAACACAATTGCATCCTCTGATGAGCAAACATCTCCCAAGACGCTATCGCAGTGCCACCCTTCAGTCTCACACACGCACAGACATCAGCTCGCTCATCATACCGCCTTAACATTGTCTGCATTATCTGAACCAAGGAGCAAATTGCCACTTGCTTTGCCCCAGCACTCGGACATCCCTCGGTAATACCTCAGCATTTATGCTGGTTTCCACGCTGCTGCCAAGACCCCGATCTCACCAGCACATCCAGGAAAGCAGCCCGGCTCTGTATTCCAAAAATTCCTACTCACACACGGTTATTTCTTGACTGCACACTCAAGAAATTAAGGAATCACTTCTTTATTCATCTCGGGGATCGCGAAATAAAGGAGGCTCCTGAAAAGAATTTAATAGTAGCAAAGTTATCACGTAGAAACTGATAGTGTTCTCCCTGATTGATTAGGGACCTGTTGCAGCATTTCTGCGGGGAGACATCAACGGGAGGTTCAGAAGCTGCACAAAAGCACCGGCAGCAACTTTGTCAGGCTGGCCTGACACAGCCCACGGACCGCGCTGGTTCTGACCTGTCACAGCAGCGATTTTCCCCCGGGCTCGCTCTCGCCCAGGAATGGGAGCGCACTCTGCAGAAAGCACATTTGGGAGCTGGAGCCACGGCGGGTCCAGAGCTTTCCATACTGCTTTGTGGGAAAGTGCCCTGGTCCTTTCAGCATCCCAACTACAGCCCAGAGGCTTGTTTCTCCCATTCTGCGAGAACAATTACTGCTTAATTGTTCCAAATCTCCTGGCAGTATGTTTGTCACTGGGAAAGCTGCAGTTCTTGCAATGGGCGCCTGGATTTACAAGGTAATTAGTGCTGACAATGTTCCCAAACCTACTGTCATGTCTGAGCGGATGGCACTTCCAAACTGAGCTGGGACATACACATCCTTCTGTGCTCATGATTTCTAACGAATTCTGGGGGAAAAAAGAGGGGGAAATTGTGAGATTCATTCATTTTCGACGAAATTTGCATTGAAAATCTGTTTTTCATATAATGGATGCACACTTCTGATACACAGCAGCTCCAGTTCTTTGCTCCAAGGAACAAAACCAAGACAAATGACTGCCATGAGAGTGACAACAGAAAGCCTGAATGATGAGAAATAAAGACACATCATTTCTGGTCAAAGAGCAAACAAATATAATAAAAATCCAAGGCATCTCATTTTTTTGTGTTAAATCACTGCAGGATCATTACATTTTGAGTAATTTCCCCAGGAACTGTCCCCAGTCTTTGGAAAGATGCTACTTGGAACAAGTACTAATATATAAGCATGACATTTCCTTTTCTGCCTCATTGCCTTCTGTATGCTAATAAAATGAAATGGCCGTTCCACAGTAAACACTCACCCATGTATTATTATTTAAAAACTGTCAAAACAACACAAGGGAAGAAATAACAAAGGAATGAATGTAACATGAAATGAACTGTAATGCAAGATTTAAGTACAATCAATACATAATTAGAGTTGCCTGGAAGAGGCAATACTTCTCGAACTGTTGACCTGAAGGGTGCTTTTTCTTATATTTAGGCTGAGACATTTCTCTTAAATGAGATTTCAAAGTGCAGTGTTATACTATTTCAGAAATACAACAACAAAGCAAATTCTACTGTAGCATGAGGTGACTGGGCTGAGGAATCATTCCAGGTTCAAATGCAGTATAAGTTTAGCTAACAGAGAACATAAAAGCACCTCCTTAGCTTTGTGTCCTTATTAATTTACTAAAAAAAAGCACACAAGACAACTTGGAATCATTGGTTTAACTACAGAAGACAGCTCTGTTAACATGAATCCCAGCCTCTTACAGAAAAGGACCCCAGCACTGCAGTTACCATTAAGCATAAGTGTATCTGTCTGCTTGTCTGGTATGATCACCATGGCACCCAGATGCTTTAGAGATAAATATGAAAACACAGTCCTTAATTCAAAGCACATGCAATCTGTCAAGGTAAATTTACACAGGGGCAAACTCGTAGGGGGCTGGGATTTCATGTGCAGGTCTGGAGGAGGTGACATCAGCAGTACAGGAGATTCACACACAGGTCAGGAACATCACTCAATTCTTCAAAATTAGCTTTGATAACAATAATGGCCTCATTAGAGACAGAGATGTAGCTTGAGGTGGGACACACAGCACAGTCACTGTGGGTTTTGAAGGTGAACTGAAGCAAGGGGTGTTTTGTGGATCAAGCTGTACACTGTGAGTACAGGAGGAGGGGGTGGCTACTATTCCATTATACTGGCATTTCCAGGATTTGTAAATCAAATTTACCTAAAATAAGGAGATCGAAACAATCCCAAACTTTGGTTTCTTTCACATTGCTCTTAGGTTTCTGGGAATCTTGCAATGTACTTGCATCACACAAACAAGCTTTGTTTCATAACAGAAGGAAACAAACTTAGAAGAAAGAAAGATTGATTGATTCTTACGTAAACCCTTGTTTCCTGGAGCTGAGCTTTCAAGCAAAACATCAAATACTAAAGTTGCATAGCAACCTCCCCACCCCCAGTACAGGTGGACCGGGTGGCCAGTCCCACCTTTCCTGTTTCTCCAGGCTGCACAAACACAGAGCTTGCACAGGTAGGATTTGTGTCGGCAGGGTGAGCTTCCTAGCTTGTGTTTAAGAAAACAAGAGTTCTGCCCAAAACACCCTGAGGTGGAAACCTGTGGTGTTCTGTGTTCACATTCTCCAGTATATTATGAAAATGAACAGCATGTAATGTCTTATAAACCTACTCTTACATGTCATCTTATGATAATTGGATTATTCAGCTATTGAGTGCAAGCAACATTATGCTTAGATAGTCAATTATTTATTGTTAATCACCAGCAATTTTTGGAAGCACTACAGTATTATATCCACTAATCACAATGAACACTAAATTTTGTATCACTGGTTTTAAATGAGAAATATCTGCAATTACCACTGTGTTTTTCACACAGCTTTGTCTGTGTATTTGCAACCAGAGTAAGCAAGCATACACTAGAAAACACCTGAGGCTAAATACTGGTATGCAAAAGCATAAAACCAATTACAAGTAAGTATGTTCTGCCCCACCTCATTTTGTTCTCCCTTTTATTTGTTGGATGATCTCTATGCTGCCTACTGGCAAGTTCCCTCTTTGGTTTCCAATCATCCTTTGATGACTCTATTTTCCTTCCATATGCTCCTACTTTCTAATTAACTGTTAAAACCCCTATGACCAAAATGTGCGTGACTTTTTCCTAAAATAAAGTTAAAATACTTTAAAAATGATTCATATTTCGAAGTGTGACTCGACAGCAGGATTCACAGAAAGACGTTTGTGATGTCCCAGAGCACTGTGGCAGGAAGAAGTCCTGTAGTGCAGGATAAAACCCCCGAGCTGGTGCCGTGCTTGTTTCCCCGCTGGAAGGCTGCCAGGTACGTGCAGCTCGTCCCCTCGCTCCCTCCCAGCCGAGCCGCAGCGGTGTTTGCCTGCCACCTCCCGGGGGAGTCACAGCGCCGGGGACACAGCCAGGACAAGCCACACAAACACGTGCGGACACGCTGGTGGTCACTAGGCGCGTTTTAACCACTTCAAAAATACTTGGGTTACAAACACTCAAAAAGTGGAGAACATTGCAACCAGTGAACTGTGCTGCTATTTGTGTGCATTACCTCATCTTCCTCCCTCCAGCTGCAAGGCTTCATTTGGACTCTACTTTAATCCAGAATAGCATTTTTTCAGTTGGTTTTCTCTTGTTGTTGTTGTTATTGGTTTGGTGTTTTTTTTTTGTTTTGGTTCTGGGGTTTTTTGTGTGTTGATTTTTTAAACTTCGTTGTGTATTTTGAGGTTTTCTGGATTTCTACTCTTTTTCTGCCAAGAAATTTTGCCCAGGCAGAGCTGGTGGGTATCAGCCTCTGTGATTTTCAGAGCTTTGGACATTGTTGCAGCCTGGCAGTGGACAGGGGGGAATGCCAGAGGAATGGCAGCTGGACATGGGGGCTGACTGTGCCCATGCTGGGGGACTGATCTGCACACAGACTGTGCACCCAAAGCATTCAGGGCTTGGACCCACTGCATGCACACCAGAAATGGCACATCCATAAATATCTGACCACAAATCTCAAGGGGAAAAACCAATGTAACCCTGCCTCTGAGGATATCAAGTTGTTGGCTTAAACAATTTGCTGCACTATGCTCACTGTTTAGTGTTTCATCCTTAAAACACAGCTTTGGCCAAAGAGAGAGAGATCTAGCTTCAGATTTCCTTTCATTATGGTAAATTTTCCAAAGAATCCACAAGGCAATATAAATAAACATTGATGAATACCAATAATGATCCACAACAGCAAGAAGTGTTATAGAAAGGCACCAACTACTTGCAGTGGGAAAAAATTCTGCATTGAAAACAGAACAAGATTTAGAATAAGCTTGTTTAGTCAACATGAGGATTATTTATACTTTTCTTAGAAAATTGAAGAGCTGCTTACAAAAAATAAATTATGCAATAGTGTAATAAATAGCTCTAAATGATAGGCAATTCAAGCCTGAGGAGGCTAGAATTCAATACTGATTTTTAACATCTAATTACACTATTAAAATACATTACTGCAACTATGTAGACTGCAGTAATTATTTTTTGCTCATCACCTGGTCCATTCACCTTTGTTTTCTGCTTGTACACTGAATTTCTAAACTTGTTTCAATCCCATTGCTGCCTTCTCCCCCTCACCACCCAACTTCCCTCTTGACTACAAACCCCAGCAGCACCAGTGCAGAGCCCAAGAAAACAAACTCAGCAAAGCTTGTTTGGGTTTTGCTTCCTCATGTTTCACATTGCTGCACTCAATTAGTGAGACACAGCTCACTGGATGCCAAATGGGGAGCAATACCAGTTTGGCAGAGTTTCATTCTTAATGATGACCTATGGGAATATAAATTTAGACTGCCTTCTCCTTTTTAGTTCACAGAACCCCCACGGAGTTGTCAATTTAGAAACACAAAAGGAGTGATTATGGATTCTCTAGGGGACCCAGGCACTGCAGAAGTCTCAGCTGAGGAAACACCAGGGCCCACCATGCCCCTGGCCAAGAGAAAGATGGGGTCTCTCAGTTTTCAGGTCCTTACCTTCACTCTGTGTTTGAAATCCATCTCAGAGGAGGGGTGACAGCCCACAGCCTCCAGCAGTGTGGTGACACCAGTGGCACAGTGGGGAGGACAATCTTCAGCATCCTCTGCACTCTGGCAGCTTGAGATTCAGCACTGACACATAGAAATCAACAGAGCAGTTCAAATCTAGGGGCCTTAAACTTTCTCTCTAGCACTGAACAGACATTGTAATATGTGTGATTGAATCCCTTTATAAAAATAAAGTTGCAAACAATGTTTTTAGTGATTATAGTTGCACAAAACCTGTGATTTCATAACTAGCATCAAAAATAAGCTGCTAAAATGCCTTGGGAGACAGGTATGTCAGGTCTGTTTGACAATCACTGCCCCAACTCTGTGAAAGCAGCTTCCTTCCAAATTTGCTTTGCTTAGTTTGCCAAGATCTTGGCCTGGCAGCCTTTAAGGTTCAACACCTCTTTAGGTTCTCATTTTCTTCCAGTTACTAGTACCACTGACCAGTCTTCAATTCCTGGGCAGCTTCAGATTTTGGATTTCTACCACATTCCCTCCCAGAGCAGGATAATCCACACAGTTTCCTTGTTAATTCATGGCTTGCCATAACGATCCAAGCATGAATCACCACAGCACAGCAGGTATTAGCCATGTCCTCTTGCTTTGATATCACAAACCATCCCAAAATTGAAGTGCAGTCCTTCCAAGCAGGTCTGTAATCACATCCTTGCTGCCCCAGTTACCTCAGGCTGGGAGCCCTGACATTCACAACAAAATGTAAACCTGAAGAACTAGAAAAAAAAATAAATTAGCCAGGCCAGGGAGGCAGCTGACATTCTGCAGCCCTGAAATAACACAAGTATTCTCTAATTAGAGGTTTCACCAGCATGGCTTCAAGCAATTACTTTGAAGGAATTAGTTCCTGTATAGAAAATGGAAAAGTATTCCAGGAATGAATTGGAAAATTGCACAGCTTTTGAAACGAAATAGCATTTATTTCTTAAATATTTTCAGACAAATTAGGCTCATATCACAAAGTCTCTGTTCTCCAGCTTACCTGCTGTAAGGCTTACCTTGCCTTACAAGACATGTTTGTATTTCACTTTTGAAGAACCAAAATTCTGAGTAATGTTACTTCACTCTCTGCTCCCTTTATTTTTCCCAGGTGAAGCTTCAGAAGGTCACATATTATGTTTTCCACACATTTCTGTGGTTTAAGAGAGTGACGTCTGGAAGATCAGGCAGAGGGAAACCCCAGTACTAACACCGAGTTACTTCACGCATTTCTATATTACACAAATTTAAGAACACTTCACTGTTGTGAAGGCAGCTAAATCACCTTGCTATCTGCCAAGCCTTCTAAATTTTTTTTTATTTTTTTTTTCATATAGCACAGTTTCCCTGCGGTGGCTGACACAAGGCGCTTTTCTCACGAACAGGCTGGTGGATATTTTATAAAGAAAACTAAGCAGCTTTAGGGGGAGCCGCCTCCTGCGCCCTTCAGGTCGTTTGTGACCGCGACCTGCGTTTTGAACTCGCCTCCATTAGCAAATCTTGTGAGGCGGAATGCGGCTGGCGCTGCCTCGGCGAAGGCAAAGCGCCGGAGGAGCCGAAATAATGCGGAAAGGGAAGGAAAGGACAGAGAAAAAGGATGAAAAAGGAGATGAAAAAGGAGAGGAAAAGGAGAAGAGGAGCGGGAAGAGGAAGCCCCCTCAGCGCCACCTCCCGGCCCCGCCCCTTCCGGCCGCCCCCGCGCGCCGCGATGACGCACTTCCGCCCGCCAGCCCCGCTCCCCCGCCCCCGGGCCGGAGCTGCCGCCGCCATTTTTGCGCTCGCTCGCTGCCGCTCTCCGGGCGAGGCGGCTGCGGCCGGAGCAGCGTAAAGTAAGGGGCTTTAACCCGCTCGGGGCTCCCCCGCCCCAGCCCGGCCTGAACGCGCCATGTCCGGAGAGGGAACCGCCGGCGACCAGGTGAGCGGGGGCCGGGTGAGCGCAGGCCGCGCCCTGAGGCGGCGGTGCGGTGTGGGCTCGGTGAGGGCGGGCGTGCGGCCGGGCTGAGGGGAGAGCCGGGGCTCCCTGCCCTCACGGCCGTCGGGAGGAGCTCCCTGTGCCCCGGTGGGGAGCGGAGCCGGCCCGGCTCGGGGCGAGGTGGACAGTGGATCCCCGGTGAGATCCGCCACCATCGCTCGGCCGTGGTCGGTGAAGAAAATTGCAGCCCGGACAAGCTGTTTACAGCGGCAGTTTGCCGTGTTATGTAAAGCGAGCGTTGGCTGAGCTCGGGCGTTCTTTAACGACGCCATCTCCCTCCAGAATAAAGCATTAAAATACACTTGATCCTTTAACTAGGAACAATAAACACGCGTTTATTTGATAAAGGGTCCTCTTTGTGCTACAGCGTTTAGTAGGGAGCTAAACTAAAACCCAGGAAGTGCCACCTCAGCAGGAGGAAGAACTTCTTTAGGTTTAGGGCGGCCGAAGGGCGTGGAGTCTTCCTCTGAACGCATTCAAAACCCGCCTGGATTCTGTGAAATAACTGCACTTTCAGCGGAGTTTGGCTTGGTTTTGTTTTGTTTTGTTTGTTTGCTTGTTTGTTTTGTTTTAATAGACTAAAGTATGTATTTACCCTAACCTCGTAATTTATAGGGAGATACTACCAGAGTGTTGTATATCCCTTTTAAAACCTGATATTACTCTCAACGATTTCTAAATTACTGGCAGGGTTTCTCCCAAATGGCTTTTTTTTAGTAGTCGGGATTATATTTAAAATCGGTATTAATTGGAGGGATGGGAATGAAAGCTCCTGGTTGAGGGAAGGGTTCTTGATAAATCACGTGTCCTAGTGGCCAGTGTAGCTGTTAGAAATATTTATAACCAAGCTGATGCCTTTTTGTTGGTAGAATGTTAGTTTCTTACAAAACAGGTGAATTTCTGTGTGTCTGGGCCTGTACCCCGAAATTGTGGTGTGTAAATTTTATAAGATGACTGTTTTGGTGGATGGGGTGGGTATAGGAAGTGTAATGCTCGGAGTGTAAAATACTCAGTTTCTGCCTCGTTAGGATAATTTCCCCAAATTCCCCGTGTGCTCAGGCTGGTGATTTTACTTGGAGTGTGTTTGAGCTGTTCAGAATGGTTCCCTTCATCATGAGATAGATGGCTGCAGAGAAGTAAGAATATGCCACAACAAATTTGTTTAAGCTGGTGTGTAGCATGTTCCAGATTTAATCTCCCCACTCCAAAACGTTTTCAAGGGTACATGGATGTTTCATAGCTTAATTAAACTGTTTGTTAAAGTAGCATGTGTGTTTCTGTAGCTTGTAAAGTGTTCCTGTTTAACTTCAGCCATGCTGAAGTTTAGACCTTTTCATTTGCATTTTAGAGTTTTTCTATTTGCAAGGGAGAATTTGATAAGCAGAAGGTTGAGTTACTGTCTGTATACAGCATAAAAGTGGCAGTATTATACTGTTATGCCATATCTCAGAGGGGTGTAGTGTTCCCAAACCTGTAAATTGTGATTTGCAGCCTCTGTAAAACACATAGTCTAACCTGTGACTTGGCCTTTGGGCCATACTAAGACCCATTTTTTTGCCCTTTATTTTTACTGTTCATGTGTTCATGTTGGATGTGCTTCAGATTAAAAAAATCAGCTCTTATAGATTCTTATAGATTGGGTAAATTTTTAAATTTTATTTATACTGCTCCATCTTCTTGATGAAGGCCTCTGGATTCTGATTTCTTACAAGTCTGTAACTTTGTTATGGTCAATTGCTCCCTTCCATTACTTTTCTTCACTTTCAATAACAGCTTTTTTCGTGCCTGGCAGACTTTTGTTTCTGACTGTGACTGTTGCCATAGGCCATATCCGGATCTCAGGGTTTTCAGCAACACTGCCATGGTGTTTTCAGCACAGAGGCTCCCACTCACTCCCCTCAGTGAGCCTGGCTGTGGTCTGGCATGGCTTGGGGGATCTAAATCCAGTGTCCCTGGAGGGAGGAGCCTGGTGACTGGGACACCCACACTGCAGCTGCTCTGGACCAGCCTGGTGCTGGCTGAAAGGCCTTGAGCTGAGCATGCACAGTGTTCTGAGGGCTCTAAACGTGCCTTGCTGCAGGAAACTGAAGCTGGGCAGAGGTGGGATTGCAGCTGCCTTTCCTGTTTCAGGTTTCATCTGCTGCTGCCAGCTCTGAGGTTTTGGGTTGGTGGTCACAGGGATCAGTATGAAATGGGGAGTGCAGAGTTGATTTGCATCTGTGCTGTGCACATGTGAGAGTGTGATGTAGCTGAGAAATCTTTGATAAGGCAGAGCTTCTAGCTTTGACTCACTCTCAGGCTCTGCATCTTGCTTCCCAGATCCCAGCTCACTGCCAAAAAGCAGCCAGGTGAGTAATAAATTGCCATGTCTGCAGCAAGCAGAGAGAGCTGTGGCAGTGTAGAAAGGAGGAGCAGAGTGGAATGCTGATTGTAGGAAGAGAGGGAGGGTAAAGGGAATGTAAGGTTTAAGATGGTAAGCTGGGCTTTAGGAGGCTTTATTGTACCAGGTGCAGTGCAGCTGAAATGTGGCTTTGCTGCCTTTAGGCCAAGCTTTGCTCCAGGAATTTTTGGGCTGCTTTACTGTGTGGATCAGGAGCCTAATCTGTGTTATGTAGATTCTCTCCTCATTATGTTACTGTGGAATAGACTGGAGCAGGAGGACAAAGAAATCCAGTGCAGCTACAACACTTGGAGTGTTATTTCAAATTCTTGCTCCGTGTTTGCTGTGCTGGGCCCAGATTAGTCCTGAAGAACCAGTTCAATCATGTGAGGAATTAAAATCTGTCAGGCCTCTGTTTAACAAACCAGAATTTCCGGGGTCAGTTTCTGGAATACCAAGCACTCAGCCCTGTCTGTAGTATAGAAATGCACTTTTGTAGACTGAAAGGCTGCATCTGCCACTGATTGCCAGAAAATTCCCTGCCAGGCTCTTCCCAGTTTAATGTGCCAGGGTTACAAAGAGCCCATGCTTGCACCTATGCATGCCTTGACATTTTTGTGGTCCTTAATGTACACATTTAATTTCATTTCAGTTGTGGTGGTTGTTTCATCTGCTTGCCAACAAAAACTAAATTCCCCACTTTATAAATACTTGCCAGCCATCAGATTAATCTGAAGGTCACATAACATTTGCCTTGCCCCTGCATTAGTTGTTTTCTAACGTTTTAAGGTTAGAACATGCATTTCACACTTCCAGTTAGTGTTTCTAAGATATATACCCCAGTCTGTGATGAGTTTTTTTATGTTACATGAATATGGATCTGGTCTAAGACTTAAACTGTGGGAAAAATGATGTCTGTATTGTCTCTATGACTATAGAAAATAACTCAAAAACAGTTTGTTCTGGTTTCTTGATGGCACTTTTGATCCCTTTTGATTCCTTCCTCTCTTTGTCTTGTGTCTGTTTGATGTGGTACATCATGAAAGTTTTTGCATGCTAAAGACAATAGTAAATGTTGTAGTTAACTTTAGTATTGTAAAAATAGATGTCACTGAATGCAGTGCTGAAAGAAGATTTTTCTTGCAGGATTGTGTGGGTTTAACATCACAGAAGGAGCCATTTCAGAGAAACTACTTTAAGAGCAGACAAAATGAGTACAAGTGTTGGTGAGGGAAAGCTTCTGAGTTTGTGATGCAGTGGTTTAATGACAATTTCTACACAGCTGTAAATAAATTATAATTTAGGTGTATTCCAGAGTCAGTAAGTTCCAGGTATACCAGTAAGAAATTCCAGGCAAAAATGCATCAGTTCAACATTTGGGAAATAGTCCTGTGAGGAGAGAATGGTAATCATTACTGATCTGAAACTTCTAGTTTATCTGGCGTTTTGAGCCCAGATTGTGTTGGGATGGGGCAGTACTGACAAAAGGACCCTTTTTGGGTCAAGATGAATATGCTGAGTTGTGTCTGCTCATAGTGATCCAGACTTAAAGGACACGATTTTTTCAAGGCTGTTCACAGCTGAACTGGTTTAGTGTAGAGTAGTAGTCAAGGCATTAAAACCATTTTAAAAAGTGCAAGGATTGATAAGCTGAAACTACAGTTCCCCCAGTGAAGGGATGTGTTACTGAGGAAAGGATTTTAAAACTTTTCTGCACATGCAGCTATAAATAAACTTTAAAGGAAAAAAGCCTTAGACTAAACCAACCTGTAAATTTAGCAAACTGGACAACTAAGAATGCTTGTTAACTTACATGTTAGTATATTAGAAATTTTATTCACTGGATCTGTTGCAGGCCAGGCTGTGCTAAAGAGTGCAACACTCAGCCAAAACCACCAAACAGTGGCTTCTGTCTTAATGGCCAGAAACCTCCTTTTGGATATTGAAGCAACTTGACTAAACTAGCCATTAAAATTTCTGCCTTTTTGTATACAACAGCCTATGTGTATGGTTTGTAGAAGTTATTTCATAATTAGTTGTAGCTTTTAAAACATCTTGAGCTGGCCACTTCATGGATATAAAAACTTCTAAACACATTTCCTTTTCACTGCAGAGGATCCTGTAGTGGAAACAGGGGGATGCCTTAAAAAATTGGATGTATTTAGTCTTGCAAATAATTTAAATGTGTTTAGGTATTTTCTTAGACACTTTAGTCTTGAAAGATTCATTCAAGAGGCTTGAGGAAACTGTTAATTTTAGGAATATGGTGTAAAGCAAGAGTATTCCCTTGGTGGTGATTGAGAAATAAGCAGATACTAAAAGTGAACTTTTTTCCCTCTGCTTTTGTTCTCTCAGACATTCTTTATGAATTCAGAATTGGTTTTGTGCAGTTGATACATTTTGCAGGAAGGAGCTTCTAGATTTCTTCCTAGAAGATTTGAGTTTAGGTCTCTTCAGCTTTTGGGAAGATCTTTTTATACTTCTAATATCTGTGAAATGTCAAATCTATTGCTATTTGTCAGTGTATAATAAAAGGGTAGTTGTGAACTGGACTAGGTGGTAATAATTTGGAGAAACCCTAAGTGCTAAAATAATTCCATGACCTTGAAAGAGTTGTTTATGGGATGGGATCCTGGTGATGTAGAGATCTACTGAACATAGTTAACAAAAGCAAAGGAAAAAAAGTTTTTACAGTCTGTGTGCGCTGTTTTTCAGGTAGTGAAGAAAAGTTAAAAGCCAGTATCTGATTATGTTCAGTTTGATGCTATTTGAGCTGGTCTGAGTTGAGGCTGCTAGAGTCCTGAATGGTTTTGCAACCTTTTTTCTGCATCTGATCCTGAAACCAGGGGGCTGAACCATTAGAAAGTTAATCACTTTTCTAACAGGATTATTTTTCTGCTGATTTACTCCCTGAGCTGGCTTGTTACAGGATGAGCTGTTCTGGAAATGCTTGTCTAGGGGCAGGATAATGGCAGTGAACACCCAAGAATTATATGTTCACTGTTTTGGATATTGGCTGTTGTGCAAGCAGTACAGTGAGAAATCCATAATCAAAAGCAAGATGTCCTTGAACTGTGATAACAGGCACCAAGTGCAGGTAACATGAAGTTCTCAAAACTAGGATCACATGTCTTCCTGCCTGTAGTTGGGCTAGGTTAACAGTCAAGCTCTTGGTTCCATTTTGCTGTGTGCTTGCAGTAGATGTTAGTCAAACCAGTCCTCACAGGGGGTGTTTGCTCACATACCCAGTGCTGGCAGAATGCTCCAGAAAATCCTGAGTGTTGATTCCCCCAGGATATCAGGAGTGGTTATTTGTGAAGGTGCAGTGAGGCCTCATTTTTGCTGAGGTAGAACCAGGACACTGATTTGCCTGCAGTGCAGTGTGTCCCTGGAGTCTGCATGGCTTTTCTCTGTGCTGGAGCTGGAGAGGGATAGGAGAGGGACTTGAGTGTTTTCTTCTATGAGACCTAAGGCACAAGCAAGTCCAGGCAGTCCAGTTTAAAACTGTGATCATCATATTTTCAGTTCTGTAGGGTGCCTATAATTTGTCTTGTATAACTGCTGTATATCTGCTGCTGCTAAGCAATTATTTGCCAACTTTAAGAATCAGTCCTTTTTATTTTCCACTAAAATAATTGTGCTTCTTGCACAGATTGATTCATGTGTCAAACATACAGAATTAATTTAGGATTGCAGGGGTTGTGCATTTTATCCCCATTTGTTTTTTCGTGAATTGTTTCTTCCTTTCTGGGTTTATGACCCTGTATCTGCAGAGGTGAAATCAAATTCCTGGAAGTCTTAACTCAGCTGCCACTGCAGTGAAATGCTTTTATTTATCACGTGGAAAGATTTGAGGAAATTCAACTAAACTGCTATAATTGTTGAAAGGTTCTTCAGTGGCTCAGTCTACTTTATCTTGTTTAAAAGTGAGCACTTAGACTGCAGGACTGTGTGTTTTTGTAGAGTGAGGTCCTTTTTATTGTAGCAGACATTAATGGTACATCTTAGAAATGCCAGGCATTTCTTTCTAAATGTATCCAGAATAATTTATTTGAGACAAGTAGATGTCACTTGGGGTGGTTATGTGAGAAGCAGTGCATCCCACTGATGTTGATGTATTTGAGGTAGTGCCTTATTGAATAAGCAACATTTCAGCTTTGAGTTACCTGCAGAGGTAGCTTACAGAAATAATTTTAAACTTCTGAAATTTCAGCTTCAGTGCTGTTTCTAGAATTATATTTATGCATGTTATTTTTTTAAGAAATAAAACCACTAGTTCATTTTATACTATTTTACATCTTAAGCCTGTATCACTTGAACTACAGCCTAATACTACAGAATCAAAATTTTGATGGACCTTAGGGAAGTAAAACTATTCCTGTGGCAGTTTATAAATTTACTACTTTAGAGCTGACAGCTTTGAGCTACTTTGACTTTTTAATAAAACTAATTTTATAGTAGTTTACTGTGGGACTTGATACTTGCCTTCCGAGCTACAGTACTTTGCATTAATTAGTGTTAAGAATTACTTGAAAAGTGAATCAAAAGGAATAATGGTCTTTAAACTCCTATAAAGCCCAACCTGCTGTTTTTTTTTCTTCTCCAGTTGTTGCATATCTGCTACTACATGCCTGTTTAACAGTTCTGCAACATTTTTTTTTATTTTTTTCCATTTTATAACATTATAATTTTTGTTTAAAAATATCTTTATAGGGATATATTTTGAATTCTGTCTTGCTAATAGGACTGACACAAAAACTGGTCATGCTGAAAATTATCTAGAAGTAGTGTGGTTACCTTCTGCTTCTCATTCTAAAGAGTGATGGCACTTTTGAGAGAGAGGAGTGTTGGTTTTGTCTGTGCTGTTTTGTCTTTTTCAGCTTTAGAAGGATGTGTTGACCTGTGCTGTTGCTCTGGGATGGCCCTGCTGGGGTAGGGAGGTTGGACCAGGTGACCCACTGTGATCCCTTCCTGCCTGCCCCATCCTGGGATTCTGGGGTGCAGACCCAATATTCAGAATTAAAAACAATTCCTTGAAATAATCTTTTAGCAAATGACAGGGTTTGGGTTTTTTGGGGTTTTTTTAGGATTTTATGCACAGTAAATGAGTCACACTGCACTATACATTGGAGGTTCTAACAGTAATTATGTAGTGAAATTGTAAAATTTCACCAGCAAGGTCTTATAGTAACAATTTAAGGGTTACTATTGCTACATCTCACTAAGACAAGAATTAGTTGATGTATTTTTTACATTAGTCAATTAGTTGATGATATTACTGTTTTCTAAATTCATTTCTAAAAATGAGTTTTCAAAGTTAGTGAATAAGAGGTTTGGAGTACAGGTCAGAATAATAAACAGGCTTAATAATAAACTTCGGTTCATTTAGGGTTGTAACAAGCATGTATTTTAAGGGTGTCTGTATATGACCTTCACAATGTAATTTTTTTATTCTCACTTTGTGTTAACAGTGTTAGATCTAGAAAAAAAAAAAAAAACCCTGAAAATCATAAAGCAAGTTATTTCCAAAAATGTTTGAAAGAGCACTTAAACCTATCCTATACTAGTAACTATATTAACGAGTTTGCATTGAATTTGGTAAAGCCTTTAGCCTCAAAAAAAAAATCTTTAAAATAAACTTCAGTAGGAATGTCTGAGTGTTAAGGAAAAAAAAAAAGGTGATTTCAGTGCCAAAACTACAGAAAGGTATCTATAGGATTGAGAGATCAGAAAGTGAACAAAGAAATTGTGCTTGGATGGTGTGTATCTGTTTCTGCTAAACCATCACCTCCTGGTTTTCTTGTTAAACATGTGATACCAAATACTTGCTGTTCTCCATGTGCAGAATGACTCCTGCAGTAACCTGGATTTTTTTGCCTGAGCTCTGTAATAGAAATACTGGGCTGAATTTACTTTTTACATCTTAAAGTTCCAGGTTGGTAAAAATGTTAAAAATTGTAATGTAAATACTTTGGCAAATTCAAATTTTGGTTTAGTCTAACATCTTGGTTGGTGTCCATAACATGTAGAACTAAGTGTGCTTTATCTTCCTGGGACAATTTGTTTTCCTGCTGAATTCCAGTTTAGAAACTCCATCTGAAAAGCTGAGCTGTGGAATGTTACATTGTCAGAATGTTGTCTTTAGCTTGACTGTGTAGGTGGGACAGAACTTTTCAAACACTGCTTGTGATCTCTTATGTCTTCTTTTTAATTTTTCTAGACTGCTGAATATGTCCCAGAAAAAGTGAAGAAAGCTGAAAAGAAACTAGAAGAAAATCCATATGACCTTGACGCTTGGAGCATTCTCATTCGAGAGGCACAGGTTTAGTGATATAGGATTACATTTCCTTATCTATGGTCCACTCACACTATTTGGTTCTGGAGTAAAATCAGCATATTCATTTACAGAAATCATAATATTGTAAATGCTGTTTTGATTTTCAATTTTTAGAATCAGCCTATAGACAAAGCACGGAAGACCTATGAACGCCTTGTTGCCCAGTTCCCCAGTTCTGGCAGATTCTGGAAACTGTACATTGAAGCAGAGGTTAATATTTTTACATTTTTTCTTATATAACATTTCATAGGATTTTAAGTTTATATTTTTATAAGCATGAATAAGATAGGCACATAATATCTAGGGGAAAGGGGATTTTAAATATGCCTTGCCTTTATTTTGTAAAATAGGTACAAAGGAATGATTAAAATGAATTCTAAAGTATTGGGTTTTTTATGAGTTGATGATTGTTGCATTATGGAATTGCAACAACATTAAAACTGTTTCAATGGTATTGGAGTGCTTTAGCCTTTTATTTGCTTGTCGTGTCAATTTATTGCCTCCCGTGTCATTTACTTAGAAGATTTTTTTTTATTTACACATACAAACTTATTTGAGTGACTTTTCTCTGAATATTTGGTTCTTTTATTTTTTTTTTGCTTTCTTAAGAAATTGAATGTTTCTGTGAACAGTGTTTGCAGGGAGGGTGTGGGGGTGGAAGCTAATTTCTGCAATGAAAATGCATTAGCCCAACTCATTAGCTTTTAAAAATCCCAACAAATTGTGATTGTTTCCATAACTGGGTTAGACTTACCACTAAGTGCATTGGTCAGTAGAACTGTCTCTAATGACATGCCATGAAATTCCCTGTATAATCATGGGGGGAGGTGGTTGTGGTGTTCATTTTGGTTTGATTCCTTTCTGTAGCTGTTATTTAATACTAATACACATGGTTTCTGTGGGCATTTTCCAGCTGCACATTTCCTTGAGACAGATTTTTGATATGCTAAACTTCAGGGGTGGGGACCTGTATTCTGTAGATGAGAAATGAGCTCTCTTTTTCTTCCATTTGATGTGAAATTTCATTGCTTAGTTATCATATCTTATTTTACATTAAATTACGTATCCAGAAATATCTGGCAGTAGATTTTGAAGATAAGAAAAATTTGGATCATGGGAATTTGTGAAATTTTTATATTGCAGTTTATTATACGATGCTACAGTGCAAAATAGTGCCATCTAAATTGAATGCTTCCAAATTAAGTATACAGAGTTTTCACTCTCTTGTTTCCAGCAGTTTGTAGCAGTAGGTGGAATGTTGGTGGTTATTCCTGTTTGGGAGATTGCAAATGGACTAACATACAAATACATATTTTTCCTTTTTGGACCCTGCAGCCAAATCCATTAGCCTCTTGTACCCTGAAATGCTTGCTACAGGTTCTAGTTTTCACAGTCTAATCTTATTTCATAATTGCAATAAATTACCTGATTTCTGTAGTTTTTAAAAGTCTTTATCTTTCCCATAGCTCAAATTTAAGGGTTGAGTGAGGCCATCTTAGAAAGCCAGTGCTATACTGTATATCCTTCAGCAGAAGGTCCTGTTATCAGTGTAAAGCTTCCTGTCTTAAACCACATTCAGAGACGAACTGACAGACATCACCTCCCCTAATTTATAATCTAAGAATATTTTGAAACCTTAACAGTGGCAAAACTTGTAACAGCCTAGAGTAGGATTTTTTTACCTGTTCCTTCAAGGAGGGCAGATCAGCACCTCAGCAGTTAATGGTTAGCAGGGGACACGAGGTAAATCTGAGGGGGAAAGAGCTGTCATAACCATCACTAGTTATTGTGTGTCTGCTTATTAATACATGTCAAATATTAGAGAAATGGAACACATAGTTGTGTTATTCAGAACAATGGAAAAGTAGGAACTGTAGATTTCTGGTAGAGGTTACACCTAAAGAGGGTTATATTTGAAAGAAATGTAAGAGGGCAATTTTCAGAAATTTAACTTCTATCTTAACAGCCAAATTTTTGAAATCCCAGTTATGACTTAATTTTCAGCTTTCCTGGTTACAGTAACATTATAGGGGGATATAGTGGGCAATTTTTAAATGAAACTATATCCTTTTCTCTGTTTTTTTAAGCATATGTGAGCATATATAAGTTGAAATAACTTATATCCAAATTCCTCTCTAAAAAACTCACAGAATTTGGCACCGTTTTCAGTGTTGTTTGCAGTTGCATATCATTTGTACAGTCCATCTAGGTGAATTCAAATGAAAATGCTTTATCAAATGTTCTTATAACACTGTGGTTAAATTAAGACTTCAGTTAATTTTTAAAGGCTGAGTAGAGGAACTGTGTTCAGGCTTCTTTTATTGGAGCCTTAAGATGTACAAGGAAAGTATTTTCCAAAAGCTTTTTTCCTTGGCAATTTTAGTAGTCTCCTCCTGCTAGAAAGCTTTTCTTGGGTTGTTCAGAAGTATAGAACTTTCTAGCCATGACTTAGTAAAATAAACCTGTGGTAGATCTCCAGCACTGCTTTCAATTTACTTTTGATGCCTCATTATTGAAATCTGAAAATTGCAAAATCTTCAGTCATCTGTAACCTTCATTTCCTCTGATGTCAAAACAAGCATTTTACTCTTTAACATGGAAACACTTCCTCTTTGCATCCCAGAAAGACAGGCAGGGGGAGGGAAGGGGGAGTTCTTTTCTGGTAGGTTGTCTTTCCCTAGAGAATTTTGCCCTCTGAAAGACATAAATCAGAGCTGAATAACATGACCTAGTTGTGATGTCTTAGAAGATGAGCCAGGGTGAGGGTTATGAAAATGGCCTTATGAAAAAGAAATTAGCCCTTCAACATCTGTACTCTCCAAGTTGTTAAAAGTCTCTGAATTCCCCTATGTCTGACTTAACAAATGTGTTCTCTTGAGTCACTTCCATTCTTCAGTAGGACTTGTTGATAAACTATCTGAACAAAAACTGCATGTGCCAGTTCCTTTTGTAATGTGTAACTTCTAAGTGCAGGCCTTACTGCTGTGATTGCCTCTGACTGTGTTTGTTCAGCTCACTGACTGTTCTGCTTTTTGTGTATGACTGTGTTCCCTAGTGGAATACAGTGGAGAGCAGTGCTCAGCACTTGGTGTATCATCCAGCTCACCACAACTGATACACAGAGCCTGCTGAAGTAACCAAATACTTCACAATTAGCATTTTGTGTGGCAAGCACTGATTTACATGCTCTGCTCTCTGCATTGTGACTGGTTAGGTAGTCAGTGGAACATGGAGATTAATTTGGAAGAGCATGCTTTGACAGTTTGTTAATGGGAATTACACTATTAAAGTTGAAATTGATGAAAAAGTTTGGATTCTTGCACTGGTTCTTATTTCTTCTGACCTTCAAAGAATTGCAGGACTTAGAAATAAGTGGATGAAACAACTCCCAGTTCACAGCTGGTTTGGGGTCATACTATTTGAACATCTAAGTAGAGTTTTGGATTTGATAAGTATGTAAGCAAGTAAAATAGTTAACCTGCTATTCTGCATCTCTTAAAATTTTAGGAAATGAAACAGTAGTGCTACTCTTCCCAGAGTCTTGTTTTCTCTAGTTACTTAAAGTACCTTTTTCTCTTGATACCTTTCTCATAAAAACCTCCTCTCAGAAAACTTGACTTGATTCTCATGGCAGTGCCTCTTTCACAATTGTGTAAAGGAGTGTCTAAATCTCAGCCCCACATGTGCAATAACGTTAAATTCATAGATCACACGATCTGGACTCTAGCCTGCTCTGCTGATGTGCTGTGCCTCCTTGGGTAAGTTATTTAACCTGTTTGCCATTCTGAAACAGATACCTACCTACCTCACAGGGTTGTTGTGAGGCTGCTTTAGTGATTAAAGTGCTCTTGGCACCTGGCTAAAAGGTGCTGCAGAAATGTGAAAATAAATCCAGTTTAATACCCTATGATCCTATAGGCTCAGCTGTCTGTTACTATTTTGTCGTATTGACTGTTTGAACCATCTTTTAGATGCAGAAAGACCTGATAATCTTTCCATGCTCATGAAAGAACTTTTACTTTACCAATGTCAAAATACTTCAGTAGCTCTGAAGCAAGCATTTGAAGTTGATTTTTTTTCTCTGCTAGTTTCGTTTATGAAGTCACCAGGTTGAAAATCCTCTTAGGCACATTTATTAAACTGTATTCACATATTTGCAACTTTTTTTTTTTAATGAGCTAAGGAATTTTTAGTTCCAGTTGCTCTGCATGGAAATTTTCCTCTGTAATTGTCCTGAATGCTTCAGGCCGGTTCACACCACACCTTTTATTTATTTTTTTTATTGAGAGTACTGCACTATATCCTAGTCACTTTGAACCGTTGTTAGTAGGGGTTGAAAGGTTGCCATAATTAAAAACATAAAAATCATATCCAAAAGACAGTTGTGACAAGTAGCCCAAGTCTAGAAACAATAAATTCAAAGCTGGTAACATGCATGTAAAAGGTTTGGCTGTTAATATGTATTTTTTTGTCTTGCGAATTTTGCAAGTAAGACTCCTGTGTTATTGCTTGTCCTAAAGAAATGCAACCAGATACATTTGTTTAGATAACTTCTATTACATACAGACACTTTGAATTTTAAATGTCTTGGTAACAAACCAGATGCTGTATGAGGATTCAGAGGTGGGACCACAGCTTAGGGTTGATTGTTTTGCATTTCATCATATGCAATACATCAGTATCTTTAATCCATGTAATTCACACTGGTGTGGATACTAGTCAGAATGTATCATTTAACATACTTGTATATGAAAATGTAAATAAAACCATTTAGAAAAATGATTGTTTTTGTTTAAGATGTCTGTGTTTCTTCAAAGCATTTTCTTCCCCTGTTTTACTTTAGTCTGGTTATGAATTCAGAATTGTACATACCACCAAAATTGTTCTGCTTGGGGAAACATGGGAACTGACTTCTGTCAGAAGGAAGTTGGAGTGATCAGAAGTCAAAGTAGAATAGACTTGGCTGAGATTCTGTTTAGTGATACTTTCAACTGAAAATACTGTGGGTATCACCTGCTGATCTTAGTGAGTTTCTTAATGGAAGGCATCCCCATGATAATCCATGCCCACCCCACTAGCCAGCCACATTTCTCATGGTAAGCTTCTGCTTTGAGGAACTGCTGTACAGGTTCTCTGTACAAATACCCATATTGCACAGCCTTGACTACCTCAGTCTGAGATTTTCAATCTTTTTTACAACTGTATTATTTATGATCTTTTCTTACTCATGTGTGGACTTGTTCCATTCCTGTTAATAAATGTTGTTCTGTCTGTGTGATTATTGTAGACTTGCACTAGAAAGTGAATGCACCTTCTTTCCTGTCTCTTCTGCTCAAAATGTCACTACAGGTGTGTACATCTTGCACAGTTCCCCTGGTCCTACAAGCTGTGTAATATCAGAAAGTTGCCCACATACTGACATCTGTAGTTGGAGGAGATGTGTGCAGTACAATGCTAGTGGGTTTCCTCATAATTCTGTTTTCTGTATTTGGGGAAGTTTTAGGAAATTTTTGCAGTGGCAGTGATGCCTAATGAAGAGATTACTCTGAACCCTCTTCTGTAGTGTGTTGTTATTTACACATGAATAAACACAAACTACTTCCTGTTCTGTTGTATTCTTTCCATGTGGGGTGACAGAAATATATCCCAATTAGACATGTTAGCTACAAACTCTTGTTCACAACACTTCTGCAGTCTGACTTTTAAATGTAACAAGGACAGTGAAAACTTATTGTGTGCTTTCTTTTGTTGAAGTCATTTGTTGATTCTTTGTTGATATTTTGAGGGGGAAATCTGTGTGTCAGGTCAGGTACAAACTTGGGCTTTGTATGTCTGAACCTGAAAGTACAGCAAAAGTAAGAAGATTAGAAGTAAAAACAGGTTTCTTGTGTGCCCTGTAATCAGTGTGAATTGGTTCTCCATCTGCTTGGGAGAGGGAAACTCCAATTTTCTGGTTCTTTTCTACATCTCTTCCAGCTGCCAGCTGGTAGAGTTTCCTGATGTTCTTTATTCCAATTTTGAGGAGCATGATGGTTGAGAGAACACTTTCCATTAAACCTTCTCTGCTAGTGCTACTACATAAATTAATATGTGACTGTTTGCTGCAGAATGCCTTTGCAGACTATGGGAAGACTTTGAGTCGTGGCTGGGATAAAATCCAGTAGCTTTTCTTAGCTGGAAGGTCTGTGGAAACAAGCCCTTCCCCATGGCATTCTTGTGTTCTCTTAGTACCAGTGGTCTTTATTTACAAGTGTGTGTTGGGTTGCCCCCTTGTTTTTCTCTTGATTTTTCTCACCAGTGGGTGCTCCATATCCAGTGACAGTCCAGATTCTTCTGCAATGACATGTTGTGTACCTAATATCCTAGGACATTTTTTTGTTTCTTACATAAAACAGTTCAAAAGTGAGAAGGAGGAGTATGGAGGGGTCCACAACTGTGTAGCATTGCACAGGTTTTGCTTTGTGCACATTACATACATGTAGTTAACTACACGAGGGACTCTTACAGTAATTTGAATCTGATCTGATCAAAAGGAGGAGAGTTACTATGCTGAGGATTTGTGGTCATTTTACTCATGCTTTCACCCTGGCTCTGAGTTTCAGCTAAGCAGTCTGTACCTATGTTTAAATTACATAGTTCTAATCTTTAATTCAAGCTCTTCCTCTAAATCAGCTAATTTGGAAAGTTTCATATTGTGATAGAGGATCAAGTGTCTTGCCTCCTTTGATTCCTGTAATATATCAGGATGAAACTTAAGGGATTGTAATGAGGACAAGACACTGTCCAGTTCTTCAAGGTTTGCATTAGTGCTTGACATAGAGAGTCAGAAATAACTGGTGTGTGAAACTAGAACAAGAAATGACTATACATTCTTGCTATAAACAATCTAATACTTGCTGGTTTTTGTGAGAATGAGTACATTGCTTAAAATACATTTCAGGTCTTGCATTTGGACTAAAATAATGCCTAGATGTTCAGTTTATAATATTTTATACATCCAGACTGGGGCAAAGTCAACTTCCTTCAGCTGTTATTTATCTTCAAAGTATAGGTTTTCAAACACAGTTTTTGCTATTTAAACAAAATAAAAATGAACTCTGTTTGAAATTTAGATTTGCAAAAATGGTGTGTAGTTATATATATGCTGTCCTGCAGAATAACACAGATAGGAAGTTAGTGTGTGAGCTAACTTCATTCTGTTCAGTGGAACTGCATTTAAACATCAAACTATGTTTAAAACATTCTTTTAATTTAGGATTTTGATTATTTTAATTTTTATGGTTAAATAAAGACTTACTATAGGTTCTATGCCTGTGGATTCCTCAGGAATCTCTCAGACTATGTATGTGCATCTGTGTTCATTTCTATATATATATATTTAGATAGTAAGGTCACACAGCATAAATAATGTTCTTTTTAAATCATAGAGTAGAAATAGGGGTGGGTGAGCTTAACAGTGCAAATTGTCTACAGGTAGTTTACTCAGGCTACCTAAAAGTTTATAGGTACTTAGAAAAATAATATATGTAGAATATATTTAGAATTTCAGTGAAAATTATTTTATGATCTGCAGCTTCAGTCTGAGTGCAAAAGCATGACTTGGTGCTGCATGTAAAGGAGTGGGAAGGTAGGGCTGGATTTCCTCTTTATTTCTGTTGTCTTGAACCCAGCATTGGCCTGCCTTTTCTTCATTCCTACCTACCCATCCCAGTGCTGATTTTGTGTGTTTTTATGGGCAGATGCAGGAGTATATTCAGTGTAAGAATTGGGAACTCTCAGATGTTGCTGGGGCAAGAAGCTGTCACTGCACAGCTCAGATGTATTCTCTCAGTGCCATAGTTGCACTGACCATTTTAGATGGGGCACCCAGGGGACTGGGGGGCAGATTCCCTAGGAATGAAATGTAACTTCTGATTTGATCTAAAAATAAATCTCAAATTAGCCTACAAACTTTTTGACATTGTAATTACTGCAGAAGAAGTCTGGTACTCTTGCTCTCTAAATTATGCTTATGCAGTTGAATAGCTGCTGGTTAGTAAAGGTGTTGCATTTGTAAAGTGTGCAGGCACATTTAACAGCCTGTGATGGGCTCTATATTGTAGAAACAGTTTTGAATTAATTTCTTTTGAACTTTCACTGTTAGTTAGTCTCTGTAGGTTACTTTTCACATGGTATCACAGATATTTAACATGCAGGAGCTTGAGATACAAGCAGCCTTACCATCAATGTTAGTGCAGCAGGGGCTGGAATGAAGGTATTTTAATACTTGTAGGCTTGCAGCTACTTAAAGTTGTTAAGCATTTCTGATATACAACTAATACAAGCTGAAGATGACAGTGAATAAGTTTACAAAAAATTGCTTTTGTAACACATTTGCTTTTGGAAGCTTAGCTTGCAGTTTTCTTTCCACCAGCTATGTCAGTTGACCCCTTCCCAAGATTTTCCATGGTGTTGCAGTAATTAATAGTTTTAGTTACAAACAGTGTGCTTTCAAGACTGCACAACCTGACAGTGCTGCCAGGTTCATACATGAAGAAACATTTCCTTCATGCTGGATAAAAACAGCAGGCCCTACACTGAGAGCCTTAGTCTAGCAGGTTTCATTTCACTGGGGGAATTTTGTCATTCTGGTCCTGACTGACTGTGGCTTTGGGAATTTTATATTCTGCATAATTGCAGGATTGTGCTAGATATTCTTATTCCCTGTGATGAAGGCCAACAGTTGGCCTGACTAGGAGAAAAAGTACAGTTCATTTATAATATAGAATGTAAAGTTCAAATGGACTGGTTGTAAATAGGGATAAATGTTTAAAAGCACACATAGGTGCCCTGGAAAACCCTACTAGCTATTTAAGGTTTTCTTTGCAAAAATGCACTCCCAAATGCATGACTTGCTGGTCCAAGTCCCCAAAGAAGCACAGTGGGTGCAAGTTAAATACAGAGCAGGGTCCCCATCCCTATTCCACCCCCAAAGAAAGAAATTGCTGCCCTGGTACCTTGCCCATGATTGTTGTCCACCAGTTACCATTCCCCAGGGAAATGTTATCAATAAATGTAGCTCAACTGAAATTCTGCACAGAAGTACTTAAGCAGGATGGACAAGCACCTCAGAATATTACACAGTATTTGCTCGTGATAAAATATCAGTGCTTGTTAGCCTGAGCAGGAAACAGACTGTATGATTTACTGTTAAAGGATAAAACTTTTAAATTCTCCTGTATAAGATGTGACTAAACTTAATTCAGGCCTCACTCTTTTTAGGGGGGAATTCAATCTCAGATTGATACACAAAAGCACATGCTTTTTTGTATGGGTACAGGATGGGTATTAAAAGGGAAGTACTGTGGAACTTTAAAATTAGCTGACAGACTTGAATTCAGGAATATTTTCTGTCACTATGCAAATGGAGGTAAGTTCTGTGCTAGTAGTCTTAGCTATTAAAAAAATTACTGATGTATTATCAGCTATATACAAAAGAAAAAAGGCATGAAGTTAGATATAACATATTTATTTGTCATTTTACTGATGTTCCCAAAATTTGGGTTTACCCCTAGAAAAGTTGTGAATAAGGTCAGCTGTGAGTTTTTTAATTTGCCAGAGAAAAGTACTGGTGTTTGTAAATAATTAAGTTTGATAATTCTGATTGATCTTTTGTCTGAGATGAAGACCCTGCACTGAGGAGGTGTCATTAGACTTCTTGCAGTCTGTCATTTCTGCACAAACTTCACAGTCAAACATTTTTCACTGCTCTTGGAGTGTACCTTTGTGCCTCTAATGCATAGAAATGTTGAGCAACTGCTGAGTTGCTGCAGCTGCTTGAACCTTGTGGTAGTACCTGTGTTTGCCTCCTAGGCTGGCCTAGAAAATGCTGGTTTTCACTTGTGAGCAGAGATTTCTGCTGCAGTCAATACTGGAAGCCAGTTCTCAAGTTCTGGCTGACTTAGTCACAGAGGTTCTGAAGTGATGTTGAGCCTTCAGAGTGGATTTTTTAAGCCTGCTGTGTCACCCTGACGACGTGTGACCAAACCAAACCAAGCACATTGCCAAGCACCATTCTCTTCCAAAGCTGGGCTAAAGTTTGGACATCTTGTCTTGGGAACCTTGGCCTGCCTTGCTGGGAGCTGCACCTTCTCAATTTAGAGGGCTTACATTATGTTTTGGTAGCAGATCTATGTTTTGTACTTTGCAAAATGTTGCAGTGTTAGTTACGTGTCACTTTTACAGAGTGCTTTGGTATTGTCATGTGCTTGGTGTTTTTGTATCAAACCTGCACTTGGCATCCTAGCTTAAAGCAGCAAAATAGAAGAAAAAAGAGCTATCTTAGATTTCTGAGGTCCCTCATGTGCTTCTATGCAAATTGAATTAGCTGAGAGCAAACATACCACTTTTAACACTATGCTTTAATTTTCTTTTAGGCATTTGCAGCATTCTGTAATGTGCTGTCTGAATGTACTCTGCAGAAAAATGCATCTAGCCTAGCAGTCATAGTCAAGTCCTGACAGTCTGGATCAAATAATTGCCTGCTGTTCATCTACTGAAGAGACTCTATGCTGCAGAAAGGTTTAGAACACTTTATCATGGGCTTCTGAATGATCAATTATAGCAGAAGGGCCCCAAAATGCTTGGTTAGAGGGGTAGGGGAGGGAAGTATCAAACTGAACAAATGTCTGCTGTCTGAAAACATAGTTCCCTACAATGTGTCTCATTTTGCATGGTGGTGGTGGGGTGCAGAAGAAAACACACTTTTCCCTGTGAAAAGCAACAGAGAAATGAGATTATTAGTACCAAACAGGGCTTTGCTGCAGAGAAGCTGTAGTTGTTCAGACTGTTCTCTAGCAAAGGGGGCAGAACTGCCAGCAGTATTTATTTGTTGTTTACAGGTGTCTGTAAAAGCACATTTCTGGTCATTTCTGGCATATGGCTCAAGGCTGACCTTTCTTTGGCAAAGCTAGGGGTCTAGCTGTGCCAGTTTCTTTTCACTGCTCTAAAATCAGAGTCTTCATCCTAAATATGTTATTTCTTAAATATGGTATTTCTTCTCAATATACTGAGAGGGGGATAGGTGGGAGGAAACTGGGAGGTCAGTTGAGTTGCATGTCTCTCTTGTTTAGGCTACAAGGGCTGTGAGTTTCTGTACTGCTTTTATGATGGGCTTCTGCATTTCATCTTCCTCCTGAGAGCTGAAAATATACCTGCCTAGGCTGCATGGGAAATGAACATTAGCACGTGACTGTTAGATTGAAATCTGACATCAGAGCAGCTCTTCTCTGTGCTAGCCCAACACCCGTGAATTTCAAATAGGAACAATGTAATGAATTCAATGAAGTCTTTACAAGTCTTTTATCTTAGAAGTGTGGCTGACTTCAAGGGGTTTTAATCCTATAATTCTGATAGCACAGTGTGTTTAGAAAAAAGGAACCAACCTCACATACAGTGTCAGTCATTTTCAATTGATCTGTAAAATTTAAATACTTCATGTAGAGCTGACCCCTCTCACCTTTCAGTGGCAGTGTCCCCTACATTTAATTTCTAAAGCATGGGAATGTGATCTGTGGTTTCATTTTCCAACTTCAGTGCATCTCTGCATAGCCAATTACTCAAGTGTGAAGTCACTTATTAAGTTATCTAAGCACTAACAGCAACTCATAGATTTAAAAGTTGCTATACAAATATTTTTGTCTTGATCCTGTTCTTTGAATAAAGGGACTATTCCTGTGGGTGGAAGTTGAGCAGGCTTAGTTTTAACCTTTGAGGGCATGAAGCTGAAATTTTGGGAAGGAGAAGAGGAACCACTTAAAAAACCCTGCTTAACATTTGTACAGTGTTTAAAAGGAAAAACAGTGTAGCATTTAAATATTCTAGAAACTTGAGGGCTGTGTAATACAAGCAGTCTCATTAGCTAGGACAGTAATTACACTCAATTTCAACTATTCTGGAAAAAGGATCCAGAGCAGTTATGCAGAACCTATCCATGAAAAGTTTTTGGATCAAGTTTTTACCAGGAAGATTTGCATTGTTCACATCATTTTGTATTAAGTTTTTGATGATCAGTCCAGATGTGTTAACTAGACATTGAGGAGGTCCTGCAGTAAAACTGCTATCTTGAAGGAAACTATTTTACCACTGAATGCTATTTTTATAGTGAGTTCTGTTTTCTCTTCATGGCCAAAAGACAGAAATCTGGGTGTTTAATTCTGTGATTCACTCTTCAGATACAGTATTTCTTTTTCTAATATTAAGTTAATATTATAGATGAGATTTCTCGGTAACTGTGATTAAGAATATCCATTCTCAAAAAAGATGGGGGAATTCCCTTGATTTCTGACAGATGTGAAAGATTTTTCAGGAGGGCAGCTGCCTATATTAGAAAAATAACTTCCCTGAACTTCAGTAGGAATACTTCATTAATTAATTAATTCAGGAATACTTGATTAATGTAAACCAAAAGCAGCTCAGTCAACATCTGAGGCAGATTATTATCCTAGTTCAGTAAATGATTGACATAATCATGTTTCTTAATGGTTTCATAGGAAATCCACTTCTGAAAGGAACCACATCCCTTCCTTTAAACATTATTTTTGTAGCACTGCAGTTGAAGTGTGCTTGGTTTGGGTTTAGAGGGTTACCTTGAGCAGGGTTTATTTTGTAATGCAGTGTACAATATACAACATCTTGTCAGCTGCAAATGGATGCTGGGATGCAGTAGCAGAGAATTACTTGTGCCTGAGCATTATTCTGCACTATTAACTTCCAGATTTCTGATTTATGGTTTCCTGGGATGAGACAGCTGGCTTGTGTGGTCAGACATGAGAGCCCCTAGGCCCTTTTGGAGGCTGAGGATCAGTCTAATGGTTTGGAGACCATTCTCTATGCTACAAATTATTGGAAAATTGTTCTTTATGTTCTAACAACAGAGGCAAAATACTAAGAACAATTTATTCTCTGCTAACAGGCCAAGCTGGTCTGGTCCTAATATTACAACAGTAAGAACATTATGCTGTATGATATTGCATGTTCTAGTACCATTTTTTACTCTTTGAATAACCTGCAGTCCTTTTCCTTAGGAGAATTGTTTAGCTGGCCTTACTGGGGAGATCCTTTATCCTTTCCATTCTGGAAAATGTGAGCCATTAATGCATGGCCATTGAATGAATTTAACCACTCAAAAGGGCAGCAGTTCTTTCTGGTCTTAAGATATCCTCATTTGGGGTACCAGCCCCTTTTGCAGTCACTGTGGAGGCTGCTTACAAATGTGTAGCTTTTTAAAAATTTGATTTTCACAGATCTCTTTAAGAAGTAAGAGCTCTTTGAAATTTCTCAGGTGTATTAACATATGCTTGGTGAATTAATAGAGATTTTTCCATAAAAATTATTTGGTAGCTGTATTTTACTGAAACAGATTCTCTAAAATACTATAATTGACAGTTTGGAAAAAGATATGCTTATCAAACTTACTCTTTAATGCCCTTTTATGCAAATCCTTTTCTTCTGAAAAGAATGTGTCTAAACTGTAGGCATGTGATGAGTATAGTGAGAAACTAATGGGGAACCCAGTTCCCCCTAAAACACCCCATTTTCTCCAGCTATAACTTCAAATGACATAGTAAATTGCCACTTCCATAAAGAATTTGAGGATAGCAAAATGAAAGCAGGAATGATTTTTTTAAAACACCTGTACATTACTGTAATGGGCACTAATTTCTGATAGACATGAAAAAAAACATGATTTCAAATTAAGAGTCTTAATAAATGAAATCTTAGGTCAGACCTTGTAAGGTGTGAGATCTGTTTAGTGGAACAATTGGGTTTTTTTCCCCTATGCCTCACATACCCTTTATTCCATGTCATCTGTTTCAGTGATCTGATTCCTGCCTTGTTTTTTTAGGTCCAAGTGTTGCAAGGAATTTCCAGCTTGGATTGTGGGGTGGAGCCTGTCTGGTGGCACTGGCAGACTGCAGTGGATCTGTGCTCCTCAGATAATGGGCTCTGGTGCCTATTATCTTATTAAATCAGCTGAAAAAAACATTAGGGGAGTGCTTGTGTCCAGTTCCATTGGCCCTGCTGAGGGACTGTTCACTTTTGAAAAGTAGTTGAGGTAGACAAATGGTGTAATTTGATTTTACAAATGAAGGGTCTCTAGCCCAATGATTTGGCTTTAGGCTTCCCTCTTAATGTAACTCTTTAACTTCAATGATCTGACCAACAGATAAGACATGCAATGTTTAATTTATCTCATTGCATTTTGTCATGTTAGAGACAACTTGCAATCCATGGGTACTATATGTGCTTTTGAATCCTATAATTTGAGAGTTAAATGATAACAAATTAATTCGAGGAGGAAAATCGCTGCTTTGCATACTTCCTAAGAACTGCAAAGGATCCCAGTAGATCTGTGAATGTTAGCTATCCAAAACACATCCTAGAACATCCCACTACTTCTGTAAATTAAAAAGGACATTGAGAAAGGAATGAGAAGCAGAAGTGAACTAAAGCACATAGGAAAAACCAAAATGCCTAATTTGGGAAGGGAGCAAGTTTTCAGGGGT
Source organism: Oenanthe melanoleuca (assembly GCF_029582105.1). NCBI lineage: Eukaryota > Metazoa > Chordata > Aves > Passeriformes > Muscicapidae > Oenanthe > Oenanthe melanoleuca. The sequence goes on from NC_079339.1 coordinate 2,069,919, forward strand.
GTGAATGTGGGATGGTGTTTCCTGCTGTAGCTTAAAGGGAGTGTGAAATTGAAGAGGAAATTACAAGCCACAGGGCATGTTGAAAATTGACTCTTCATTAAAATGAGATTGAGAATCTGGTTATGAAATAGAACCTGGCTAGAATGTAGTGGGTGCTTAGCATTTGTAAATTACTTCATACAGCTAATATTACATTCCATTTCATAATGGGCAAATTGCCTAAATAAAAAAGGTAATGGTTTTCCTGCTTTTGAGAACATAGTAAAGAATTGGTAGAAAAAACAGAGCAAGGAAAAAAAAGCTGGCAGTGCTTATGTGAGCTGTGTTATCTGGGAGCTTCATCAAAGAACAGCCACTTCAGTAGACTCACAGGAAGAGAAAACTTAGACATGGAGAGTTCTCTTCTTCACCCCCAGTTTCTGGGCAATTTTTTACATGTCAGAGCTGTAGGGTGGTAAAGTAACAGAGAAGTGAGGCTGTCTTTTTGTTTTGAAGAGCACAGAGTGTGCTTTTCATCATGACTTAAAGGGGCTGTTTGTGCAGCTTCACTACTAATATGTGAGATGTTTGCAGTAAAGGGGCTCCTTTAGTCAGGAAGAAGAGCAGTGCAAGAGCTAACAGGTGGGTTTGGTGTTTGAACTTAACTGCAGATTGGGGTGAGGGGTGTGTTTGGGGTTTTTTTAATGAAAGTGTGTTCTTGAAAGAAAGCAAAACTCCAAAGCAAAATGGGAAGAGATAACAGTAGGATGCTCTAGATAGGAAGAAAGAGAAAATACACATGGGAAATTGCTTCTTTTTTATAATCAGATTAAAAACAAAAGAGATGTATTTGATGTCTGAAATAAATGAAGTAGGGAGTGAATCAGTGATTGCAGTTCAGAATCATTCTTCAATCAGAAAAATCACTGAAGAGTTTTGTCACCGTAGGGTTTTTTTTAAGGCTGCCTATAAATAAGTATTTCTCTGTACACCTTCTATCTAGTCTCTTGAGAATGGTGCCAGAAAATTACGCATTCATTTCAAAATATGAACATGAAGGAAGGCCCTCCCTGCAGGACCAGGATGTCAGAATTTTTTTGTAAAGTGGTGGGGGCAGATGCTAATCCTGCAGATTTGTCTATTTGTGAAAATTCATCAAGTTGTACTAAGGTGTAAACCAAAGCACAACTGCTGGTTTTAGTAGCTCTGTCTCTGAGCTCTTATTTGTTAGTGAAGTGTTTGTTCTTTACACTAGAGTAGATATTTAGGAATTAGATAATTAGATGGGGTAGGTAGTTCTTTTGTATTCCAAACTGTATTATTAGTAGCAAAATTTATTTACTGCAATGCATTAATCTTTCATCACTTCTGGATCAAGGTTTACTGTGAGTAACAGAGAGGTTGTCCATATTCTCAGGCCTTGTGTTACTGCACTTCTGGAATGCAGTTTGCTCATACCTAAGCATTTTCTATTCATGTATTTGTATGGATTGATTCCTTTCCTGATGCATCTGAAAATTAAAGGTACCATGTCTTTCAATCTGATAGATTAAACAGAAATACATCTTCCACTTGCAGAGTTTTGTAATTGGTAATTACTTGTTTACATAGTTTTTCTAATTAAGAATGACTCTTAAGAGTGTTTAACTGGGGAATGTTACTCTGTCTGCAGAGGGGATTTCACAAGTTTTCCTTCTGCACCCTTTTCCAAAGCTGCCTGCTCTGAGCTGCTCCCTCACCACCCTCAGGCTGGTGCAGCTGGGTTCCTTTCTTTCCCAGACCTCCAGATAAATCTAGTCTTATGTTTGCAGTTTCAGAAATAGCCTTTTCAAGACTTCAGTCTAATTTTTGCAGTTAGTGCAGGGATTCTCCAGGCTGCTACCTCTGAGAGATGTTGGTAGAGTGTGTTAACTTAATATGTTTTGGTTAATTATTTCTGAAGGCTGTTGCAGGTTTTATTAAAGGCTTTGGGCAATGAGGCTGTAATGAGAATTTTCAAAAAGTTAAGAGAGTGGTGAGCAATCTTGCATATTACTGCCCATTCATGCAGTGGCTCTCTGCCACTGCCCTGTCCCCAGTTCCTGCTGCCACTTAGCTCCTTATGAAAATTGCTGCCCTTCATTTCCTAATTATCATTTTTCCTGTAGACATGACCACCCTTTTCTGTTGAAAATGGTAATGTGGCTCAGAATGTTGCTATTAAAAGTCAGCTTTCTCACTATCTGTTCAGTAAGTGCCTGTTCAGCTATTTTTGTTGCAGGATATTAACTGGTAATTGGATTTACAGAACTGCTGCTTTGCTTTATTAGCAGAGCCAATATTCTCAGTTACTGTGAAGTTTTTTTATTCTTAAATACTGTGAGCAAATTGAAAGTGTATCTAACTTTAAATATAGTGGCACCTCAAAGATGATGGGGATCAGGCAGCTGGTGGAATGTTGGGACAGAGAGGTAGTCAATGCCCAGAGCCTGGGGTTTAAGTGCCCTTAAGAGCATCCTTGAGCCTTTTGTCAGCCCTGAAGTGGGACTGGGTGATTCAGGGTGGGTTCCTTCCAACTAAAATACTCTATTCTTAGGTTTCCTCAGAAGCAGTCTGCAAAATAGTGGGGTTTTTTTGCTATTTTTTTTTGGCAGCTGTGAGTAAATCCTGTTTTTCACATGATCTATCTAGTGGAAACAACATGACTTTTGATGCCATAGTTCTGAAAGCTCTGTAAATAGTCCTTGTAAATAGGAGTTGGAGGCATTTAGTTTAGAATAATTTTAAGGAACTTTTCAAATCCCAATTTATGGCAGACTTTGAAATTGAAACATATAACCAGGTGAATGTGAAAAATTACAGTTCTGAATGAAAATATGTAGAATCTCATCTTGCTGCCTTTTGAGAAAATTAGTTTTCCCATGGCCAGTGTACTCTATCTCTTCCTTGCAAGCTTTACTAATAGCAAGATAAAAGCTGTATTTTCACAGGGAATATTAAAACTCTGAATGAAGAGAGCAGAAATAGCTAATATATCAAGCTTTATCCTGTACAAATTGTACCAAAACAATATATTACAGAAATTGCATCTGAAATCACATGCTAATGTTTTTAAGGAAAGGATTTGGAATATCTGGCACAAGTAAATATATGCAGCAGAGAAATGTGAACATATTTTGTTACACCCACTGTTCTTGACAATTGAGGAGTTGATTATTTCACTCTGACAATCAAGATGATAAAAAAAAAAAGAAAATGGTCAGCACAAATTCATTCAGTGATGATAAATTTTGTGTAGTCTGATTTTATTTTTTAAATGTTTATTTTCTTTATCTAATACCCAGTCATGTAACTGTCAATGAATATAAGTCTTTTACAATGAGTTCCCTTCAGTTAACAAACAAAAGCAATATTTCCAAATACATATATATTTACACTCTAGTTGTAGTTTTGTACTGTGAAATAGATGCTGTGTATCCTTTTTTTTTAAAAAAAACCCCAAACATTAAGGATGGTACATTCCTTTTAGTGTTTGTAACAACACCAGATTTTAGGAAAATCCTCAAAAAGGTAACACCTGTGTAGCTTTGGTGTTTCCTTCTCTCCCAGTTTGTCCCTCACCAGTTTCTGCAGTCTCAAGGGTGCAGAGTGTTTCTCCTCAGCTCCAAAAGAACTCTAAAAAACCTTGGAGAGTAGTGCAGGGGCAGTGCAGGCAGTAAAGAGAGCAAGAGGATCTATCTCACCAAGGGGAGAGCTGGAGGCACTGAATAAAGAAACAACAGATTTTCTGCTGTAGAAAGTATTTTTTCCCCTGGAAAATAACAATTGATAGAAGAAAAAAAATGGAGTTGGGATCTAGAAATAAATCAAACCATGCTAATCCTGCTTCCTTAGCTAGGAGCTTGATGGAAAGCTGAAAAGGTTAAAATAAAACAGGGATGCTCTTTAGGCTTGTGTTGCGTGTTGCCAGACAACTAGAACTAGTATTAAGTCTCTAGATTAGTAAAATCACTTGCCTTGCATAATCATGAATGATTCATGTATCTTGTAAAAGTCTGTTTAAATGGGTGAAGTGCTGTGTAATTTATGGATTAAGTTTTGCCCTTCAGTGTTTGTTATAGGGAATTTTGGGGAGAAATTTGACTCATACTACAAATCAAAGATAATACAGTAGTGACTTAAATTTCTGATTAGAGCATCAAATCTAAAGTTACTCTTTTAGCAGAACAGGTGGAATTTCTCCTTGTCAAGGTTACAAGGTGTGCTTTGCTGCAGGAATGTCCAAGCACAGCTGGTCAGACTGGGTGGTCTTTGTATAGTCTTTAATGATGGAGGGAGACACTCATCATATTTTACCTTGAGTAGGAGGTGGATTTGTGGTGGAGCCACTCCAGTGTGTCAGCCTGTGGGGGTTAGACCTGCCCCTTGAACTAAAGCAGTCAGAATAGGAATCCTGGCTGCCTTAGAAACTGGAGGATAAGCTGCTGTAAATATCTTTATAGTTGACTTTATGTTTGTCTTTTAAGGACAAAATTACAGTATTAATGTCAGTTCTTTAATGCTTTCCCACATCTCATCCCTGCCTGTGGCAGTGTGTGTCATAGGAAAACCAAGAAATGTGTGGTGGTAGGTCCTGGAGGCAGCACCTGCCCTCGCTGGGGGTGGATTTGGTGTTTGCTTGGGAGTGGTGAGCCAAGAAATGCAAACAGATTCCTGCAGGAGAGATGCTTTTCCATTGAGAGACCCACTAAGCATTGGCCAGTATTGCTTTGCTTTCCTCTTTAGACAAATCCTTCTGCTTGCCAACCTCCTAACTTCACTGGTGCCAAGACTTGTGAATTTTCAGATACCAAACCACCTGTGTGGATTTAACAAATACAGAAGGCTGACTCGAAGTCCAGATGTGGTCAGCAGCTTTTCATATATATGATAATCACAGAGAAAATATTTTGCTTTGAGTCACAGCACATGCAAATAAAGAATATACCTTCTTTTCTTAGCAAAGGAGTTTTCTTTTCAAGGTGTTTGGTTCTGGGAAGTGCATGCAGTCTAATTGATACATATTCCTTGTGCTCCATCCTTTGATGTTGCCTGGTGACAGTGCTGCCAGGAGCTACTAAACTTGCTGACACTGTTTACCTGGCTGCACCTGGGAGGCAAACTCATTTTTTGCCCTGTCTGCTTACAGCTTTTCATTCTGAGCTCTTAAAAATCATTTTTCATCTTGTTACTGAATAACTAGAGGGTGATGCCTTTTGTCAGTGGCAAAGCCATGAATTAATTATTTAATTCTCACAAAAAGAGTTCTTACTGTCTCCTATCTCACTCTGTTTAAAAAAGAAAATTAATCCTGCATATCTTGTTGAGGGTTTTACTTAGGTACAAGAGAAAGAAGGTGCAGGCAGCTGTCCTGTGTGCCAAGACATAGAAACCAAGATTCATTTGTTCTTTTTCACTCAGCCAAGGATAGCAGGAGATTTCAGGGAGTGGGAGGCATAGACTGAGAGCTCTGTCTCTAGTGAATCCTTTTCATATTATAAGAGGTGCTGAGAGACATGAAAACTTGCTGTCAAAAAATGATGAAGTAAAAATGTCTTTTTTTGTTTTTTGGACTCTTTACAAGACACAATTAGGCTTACCTTCCTGCCATCCTGGATTGTGGGGAATTCTTTCAACCTGGGTGGGATAGTGCTCCAGCTCAAGTATGGTACAGACACAAGGGTTCAGTCTGCCTTGTGTGCCAATAAAGTTTTTTTTTTCAGTATTATTTCAATTCTCTTATTTTTAACTTATCTTTTCTGGGAGTGAGAGAAATGGGGATGGCTCTTCTAAGCCTCTCAGACCCCGGATGTTGCAGAAGTAGAGGCTCAGGAAACAGGAGGTGTACTTATTTTAGATCTCCTGCACTCTCTCCTGATGCATCCATTCAAAATTCTGCTGTGCTTTAGAGTGGGAATGATCTAAAATGAAATGATGAATCCCTGGTGCAGAAGTGGTTTGCTGCATACCCTGTTCTCCTTGGGGAAATGGAGAGGTGCTTGTGTTTCACACCACAGTAAAGGCTGGGAATCCTCTAAGTAAACAAAGAGATTTCAAAGGGGAGTTTGATGTTTTACAGAAATAACAAATCCTTATTTCATTAAAGGTGCTTTATTTCAAGGCATCTTTTAGGGGTATTGCTGATTTTCCTTGTGTCATCAGGGTGTGTCTAGAGATTTCCTGGCATGCTGCCATAGCTGGGCTAACAAATCCATGCAGGATGCCACTCTGCCCTCCTCATCAGCTTTCCTTTGTCCTGAGTGAAAGGCAGCCTGTTAGCTGGGGTCTGAATTTCACCCCCTGGCCCTGTGTGTGTGTCTGAGTGAAACTGCTGAGTGTGTGTTTGCTTTGGTCCCTCCTCCAGGGGAGCTCCAGGGCTGGGGCAGCTGGGGAGAAACAGGTTCTCCATGGTTGTTATTCCCTTACTCAGCAGATTGCAGCAAAGTGCACTTGGAGAAATGAATATTCACTTATTAGCCTAGTAGTTTTGTAAATACAGTATTTTACCCTTAATTCACTAAATCTTGGTCTGGAAGCTCTGGTACCTAAATCTATATCTGCAATGAAGGCAATAGGTTTCTTGAAAGAAAAGGCTAAGTCTGGATGTTCAAACCAGAAAGTAAATTTTCCTACTGGTACCTACATTTTGAAATTGAAGAAATAAAAATAAAATAAAAAAACTGCTAATTTTGCAGCAAAGTACATTGCTTTTGTATGTTAATTAATTTTTTGCAATGTGGTGTTTTGGTGTAATTAGTTTAGGCAGACAAAGTACAAACTAGAATGCTATAGTACTGTATGAAGAATATATTCCTACAATTCTAAAATAGTTTCTTAAGTGATTTGTTGTTTTTTTTTTTCTGCTTCCCTGTAGATTAAAGCAAAAAATTATGACAAAGTGGAAAAGGTGAGTCATATTAATATATGTAATATATCTCTATAGCAAGAACAAATACCTTGTGATTGGGCTAAATCAGATTGAAAAAATGCTGTAGGTGTCATTGAATGTGAAACAGATTTAAAAAAATCACTAAAGTTGACTTCTTGTTGCTACCAAGCTCTAATCAGTGAAGTGTGCAGGGGGATTTCTCTGCTTAAATCTCTCCAGTTCCCTTGCATAGCATGGAGATGCTTTAAGCAAAAGAATGAGGAGTTTAACTTATTCTTTCTTATAAATCTCAATCATAATTACAAGGATTATTTAAAATCATTTTGTATAGCTTTAAAAGTAGAAAGCTGATTTCTGTGTCTGGAATCCTGATCACATCTTCTTGATGTATTAAACAGTTATTTCAGCGCTGCCTTATGAAGGTTTTACACATTGATTTATGGAAATGTTACCTTTCCTATGTACGAGAAACCAAGGGGAAGCTACCTAGTTACAAGTAAGTTCCCAGAGTTGCTCTGAATTGTTTCAGTTTTATGGTGAATTTCTTCTTGGTTTTTGACCAGGGGATGGGGAGGAACCTGGGTGAGAAATCTGTCTGGGGATTTTCTGTCAGAGTGCTGGGGGGTTCATATATAATCTGCATTTAGAACACATTAAAGAGCTTGCTGGGTAAAATTGGTTCCTGATAAGAGCAGTGGAGGGGCTCCCTGCAGATGGGATTGGTGCTTCAGCCAGCCTGAAACACATTTTTCCTTTTGGTCCTTGCCCTCACTGTCCTGATTAGAGTCTCCACAAAATTTAGCACTGGTTCCAGCTGACACCAGCAGCAGCAAAAAGTTCAGGAATTGGGGAAAGTTTTAGAATGCATAAAAAAAGTCATAAAATACAGGGTGTCAGAATTTTGGGATATGTTAATCTTCATCCCTTTTCAGTTATTGCATTTTGCTTATTTGTATTCCTGTGGGTTGAGTTTCAAAAAATACCAGTGACTTCCAGCATCTATAAACTATTTCTTCCCCAGCCCACCATAATTTCTTTGCACTATAACTGGCAAAATAAGTGATGAATTAACAGAGAAAATAAGCAAGGGGTTTTAATTTATTTTTACAAGACTGCTTTGAAACAATTTTAGAAGTGTCAGTTTATTCAATTTGCCTTTCCTCTGTTTCTCCTGTTGATGTGGTCAAGGAGGTAATAAAGTACTGAAGTGTGTTTGAGTAAAGGAAACTAGGAGAATAGTTGGGGAGAGAAAAAATAGTTTTCACTGAAACTCAACCAAGGAAATTCTGTGAACATTTTAAATTTGAGGAGCAATACTTTGAATCTGAGGGAAATAAGAAATCATGTGAAGTATTCTGGGCAGTTTTCACACACTCCTAATTGTCCCAGTCTTTTGGGGTTCCTGGAGAATTAAAGAAAGGTTTGGGGAACTCTGAGGGGAAAAAATAAGAAACTGTGGGTGCATTTGTCAGCTCAGAAGATGTGGAGAGCAGTTGGTTTCTTCTCAACTTCATGTAGTATTTATGATTTCCACTGACTTAGGGTGGGCAAGGAACTGTTAAAATACTGGATTGCCACCAACAACTTTAAATAATTCTTGAATAAAACAAACAGCTAAAACAGAATATAAATACAGAATTTAAAGCTATCTGAATACAAATTTTTGCTCTCAGCTATTGAATGATATTTCTCATTCCTTGGTGTTTGGTTAGAATTTGCTGCACAAAAGAAGACTCTTAAATAAAGAATTTTGAAAATACTAAACACTTGTTTTATGGTCTTTGTGGTTCTTTTCCTCAGAGAAAAAATGGCTCAGGCATATGATTTTGCTCTGGATAAGATTGGCATGGAAATCATGTCATACCAGGTATGTTTCCTTACTCAAAACACATTTTATTTCTACCTTTATGACAAGTACAGCTAACCATTGGTTTCACTATATGTAATATTTTTTCTCACCTAGATCTGGGTGGATTACATCAATTTTTTGAAAGGCGTGTAAGTACCTCCAAATTCCCTTTTTGAAGCTGAGTTAATGCCATGCTGATGTTGCTGCCAGCTGTGAGCTGCCCTGGCTGACATTGCTCTCTCTCCCACTGTTTAGAGAAGCAGTAGGATCCTATGCAGAGAACCAGAGGATCACAGCTGTCCGTAGGGTTTACCAGCGTGGCTGTGTCAACCCCATGATAAACATAGAGCAGCTCTGGAGAGATTATAACAAATATGAAGAGGTAACCAACAATGTGATTCTTTGTGGCATTCAGAATTATCTTGTGATCAAATATGGTGCCCCAGGTGTATCCACTAAACAAGTGTGTATAAACACATTTTTATGTGTAGTGTGTGTCAGCTCCTGTGGCAAAACTCTACAGGTATCCAAGTGATTTTTAAATTTCTTTCAAAGACTCTCCATGAGAAACATTTGACTGTCCCATTTCCCAGCTGGCCCAGGGGAATTGCTGGTGGGTGAGTGAGCATCACTGTCCTCAGTGATGGAGCAGGATCAGCCCAGTGGCAGTGAGGGCTTGTGTCCCCTCCTTTCACTTGGAGTCAAATGGGGTCAGATGGCATTAGCTGGGATGGTTTGGATGCTGGGATGGTTCCTGCACAGCATTAAGTTTCATGGTGTCAGTGCTTAAAAATGCTCCTCACCATCCTTCACCTGAAGCCTCTCCAGCACCCCTTCAGCTGATTCTGCTCCCACACTGTCTTCAGCTCAGCTCACTGCCCTTTAGGCCAGTTTGTAGCTGCACCTTTAGAGTGTATTGTTAAACACACCTGTGACAGCTGGTGACCAGCCAGCCCTGGTGTGAGTGCAGGGCTGGTGCAGATTCCTCGTGCTCAGCACTGCCAGGCAGGGATGCTCATACACCCTGGTCCTGCTGGCTGTGCACAGGCATGGGCACTGTGGGTCACAGCCCTGAGCAGGAAGGAAGGGCCAGGTTCTCTTTCCTTGTTAGTTATGCAAGTTGTGAGCTTGGTGCCCTCATTAACAAGGCTATGGTGCTTAGCTGGTGGGGAACTCTTGGTGGGAAAAGCTCTGGGTGGGAGAACTCCAGGCATCCCCAGTGTGCACCGTGACAGCTCATTGCCCACAGGTATTTGGGGACACCACAGGTTGCCTGCTCTCACCAGGGAGGATACCCAGCACACACCTTCCCCAGTGCAGGAAATCCCCAACTTCCCCATAAACCACCCCTTCCCTCCCACACAGCAAGCCAAGGCTTTCACTGCTGGTTCCTCCTGCTTTCATTATAAGTATATATTTGGAGAGGCCAGACCTGCCCAGTTTGCAGCTGAGGCAGCTCTGGCTGATACCTGGATGCCCAGGCAGTCCCTTGGGCTGTTCCCACTGCTGGAAGCTGAGGGCCAGCTCAACACAGGGATCTGCCTGTGCTGTTCTCTACTCTGACCTCAAGGGGAAGAGCTGCTGCTCAGGGTGTCCTGGCACAGGGAAATGCTCCTCCCCAGAAGAGCTCTATGGGGGGAGGTGGTTCCCCATGTCAGCTCCCAACAGCACAGACCTCGTGCAGCTCTCAGTGTGGAAAGTTAATGGCCATTTGCTGTAATTCGAGCTCAGCTGTAGCCCCCAGGCAGCAATACCAGCCTGTCAGTCACCAGCCTGTAATTAACTAAATGATCAAAAGTGGGAGAGCTCTTAGGGAGACGTGTCTCAGGGACAAAGTGGCAATCCAGCTCCCAAAGCTGTGTGGCTGCTGAGCTGGGAGTGCATCCCAGGAGAGTCCTGCTGCATCCTCAGGCTGGTCCTGGGTGAGCTGGGCAGTGCTGGGTTGGTGTGCCACATGGCCCAGTCTGCTCTCCCAGACAGTGCCTTTGCTCTTTCCTGTACTGAAGGACAGAAGGCAAAGCTTCCTTTGCTTCCCAGCTCAGGTGCCTCTTTGGACTGGGACTGAAAGCTGTGCACATCTTCTGCAGAGTCTTGGCAGCCACAGCAGCAAAATCCACCCAGGCCCAGGCATCAGCCCAAGGGTGGCTGCTTTTCCTGCCCAAGAGCAGTTCCTTGAGGCTTTGTTCTTCCCAGGACCCTGTGCCAGGCCTGGCTGCCCCCACAGCACACGTGTGCAGTCCTGGAGGGATCACACAGAGCTCACACATCCCAGGTCCCAGCTGACAAAGGCACACCTGTGGCAGAGTGTGTTGCATAGAGCCTCTGCTAAGAGCTGTCAGTAACTTCAGGAACAGAGGAGAGGGCAGAGCTTTGAGCCTGGAGATCAATCTCTGGTACTCCTTGTACAAAAAAATCAAATTGCTCATGTGCTCTCAGTCAGGGAGCTGTCACTGGCCATCATTTAAGGGCAAAATTGTAAATCACAAATACATTCTTCCCACTTTCACCCACAGTAGTTCATGTATTTTTGAAAGTGATTAAAAATAAGCTTAGGTCACTTGAATTTAGTAGTGAATTTATCTTCTGATATAAGTTTTTGCCCATATATTTATTAGGTGAAATATTTTTGGATTGGTATTTTAAAATAACTTTGTCCTTGCTCACTTTTACATCCCCTTTCAAGCTCTTTCCTGTATAAAATAAGATTCAGTATGGCCAAAGTGAAATTGCACATTCCCAATTCCTTTTTTCACCCTTCTCCAGGGCATCAATATTCACTTAGCCAAGAAGATGATCGAGGACAGGAGTAGAGATTATATGAATGCACGACGTGTGGCAAAGGTACAACCTTCTGTTGACTTTTCTTTGTTCTGTTTAATTCTACAAACCACCATTAAACTTGGTTCTTACTTCAAATCAAAGCCAGGTTTGTTTCAGCAAGCATAATCCAAAGTAAGCATGGGATGTGTTGGAATGGTTTGTGTTTCAGGAGTATGAGACGGTGATGAAGGGGCTGGACCGCAACGCTCCCTCCGTGCCCCCCCAGAACACCCCCCAGGAGGCTCAGCAGGTGGACATGTGGAAGAAGTACATCCAGTGGGAAAAGAGCAACCCTCTACGAACAGAGGATCAAACTCTCATAACAAAAAGAGGTAGTTACATCAGATGCCATGCCAAGGCACAAAGAGTTGTGTTTCTCAGCTCCAGCTTAAGTCGTGGTTTGATGTTCGGGGCTTGTGCTGGAGTAGAAGTTGATTGAGTTTCTTGAATTCTGTGGGTGTTGTTTAATAAAAAAAGAATCTAGATTTTGGTAAAGCCAAGCTGAAAGGAACTGCCACTGAACCTGCAGTGCAGGTTAGGAAACAATAGATTGCAGCCTGATTTTGTGGCTGACTTTGAGTGAGCTGTGCTTGTTCCTCTGTGGACAAGGCAAGTTTAAGTGCTGGTTATGGTTCATAAAGTTCCTGGCAATATAAAAAAACTGCAGTAGTGACCATTGTATTCAAAGCCAGTTAGTGTTAGTGTTGTCTGATTTATTTGATGAATTTTGCATTCATCAAATTAGGGTTGTTGCAATGGTGGTGCCATTTCCAAGGAGTGATTCCCACCTGTTTTGCCCACAGTGATGTTTGCCTATGAGCAGTGTCTCCTGGTGCTGGGCCATCACCCAGACATCTGGTATGAAGCAGCTCAGTACCTGGAGCAGTCCAGCAAGCTGCTGGCTGAGAAAGGGGTAAGCAGCTTGCCACTGGCTTTCTCTTATTTCCAGGAGGGGGATGTGAAAAATAGTTGTGACATGTTCAGAATTTTCAAGAGGGGGGAATTCAAAATTTTAAGAAATAAAAATGTCTGCATTTTAGATAAGAATTGTGAAAAATTGTTTCAATCTCGGCCAGTTTTAGGCTTGGGGGATTTTTTTGGGTCTGGTTTTGTGGTTCCTTAAGTACTGGGGAGATAATTTTCTCTTTATTGGAACACTGAATGGAAATTCACTGGGGCTTGTACACACAGAAGATATTCCATAAATTGGCCTTCATTGTCACAGATGCTGAACAATTGTATTATTATACTTATTTTAAACAGGACATGAACAATGCTAAGCTTTTCAGTGATGAGGCTGCTAATATTTATGAAAGAGCGATCAGCACTTTATTAAAGAAGAATATGCTTCTTTATTTTGCATATGCAGATTATGAAGAGGTGAGCAAAAACAGTGGTGTACTGACATTAAAATCCAAATACATCTCCTGTTCATAATGTCATTTATTAGAAACATACTGAGTACACAAAATTCTATAGAATTAATTTAGGGATTCTTCTAGCCTTATTCTCCTTCAGTGTTTCTGAGACAGAGCTGACAAAATGGAGAGGAAAAGCCCATAGTATGAGCTACAAAAATCTTGAAAATCAACTATCTTTCCATTTCAATATTGGCTATATTTCTGAAATTATCAGATTGCAGATTTCCAATTCCCAGAGCATCAGCCCTTTTAAAATGGGCATAAAGGGCACCTTTCCTGTCTGATTCTTGGGGAGTTGATGTTTGTATTGGCACAGCTGTGACAGAAGATGGGAGCCACCTTTGCTGCAGCTCTCTGGAGCTCTTTCCCCAGGCCACCACCTCCCTGTGCAGTGCCCCAGTGGTGTTTATTCCACCAGGAATAAAGGCTGTTTCCCACTGGTCACATGAGGGCTGTTCAGTCCTCTGTGGAGTGTATTTTGCCCACTTATTTTATCATGAGAGAATCTTTGCAGGAAAAACTTCAGGATAACAGGGGAGGAAAAAAGCCTTTGCCTTTAAAAGAAAAATCCTTCCTTGGTTTCAGTGCAGCCTCCTGTATGCTGTCCTGGTTTTTCAAGGCTGCACAATACAGCTGGCAGGGAACAGAAGGGACTATTGGAAATGTGTAGGTTGGAGGGTTAAGAAGGAGGTTTTCCTACCTATCTGCACATTACTTTAGAGGTAAATACAATAGCACAGGTAGATACAGTCTTTTTATACCAACCACGTCCAATGGCAGTTCTGCTGCAGTATTACTACATTAGAAAAAGACTTCAGAGACTCCTGAAAAATGTGTAGGTAACCATTAGTGGGAAATTAATGTGGGAAGTAAAAAATGTCTGCACAAGAGAGAATATGTATCTGAGCAAAGGGACTGACATACACAGGGTTCAGCCAGGGAAAAACAGAAACAGGAGAATGTCTTCAGCTTGAGTTTTGCCCTGTGGGAGGGTCTGGCAGGAGCTGGTGAGCAGTGTGTGTGTGTTTGCCTTTGCTCAGAGCCGCATGAAGTATGAGAAGGTGCACAGCATCTACAACCGGCTCCTGGCCATCGAGGACATCGACCCCACCCTGGTAAGGCCATCTCAGAGCCTCCCATCCCTGTCACCCACAGCATGCACAGGCTGGGCAGCTACTCACAGCACTGCCTTGGGCCACAGGGCTCATGGAGCAGGTGGAGAGGCACAAGTGCAGCCTTTAATCCATTGAAATGCACTGAGTCGTGTGCACTTTCCTCCTCTGTCTCTTTCACAGCAAGGAGTGAAGATAAAAGATATAAAACATTTCATAACCATCCTGTGGCCATGTAGTTTGCAGATGAGTCTGTAATGCACCAGTGCTGCTGTTCCTCTGCTGAAGTGACACACTAAACACTGTCCATGTGCCACCTGTGGCAGTGCTGAACAAGTGGTGTCAGAAGTCACCTGCCCTCAAAAAGTTGTCTAGTTTATTTAAACAGACACAACAAAGCATGGGCAGGCAAAAGAGGGTGTGAAGTCTAACACTAAACAACAGGTCAGTGTCAGAGGAGAGGTAACCATTTACTGACACTTGCCAGTCTTCAGAGACACATCCTAATGCTTCCCAAAGGCACATTTTGTGGGAAACCATGGACCAGTTCCTCTTGCTTGAGGAATGCTGCTATTTGTGATCTAATTCAGAATGAAGGAAAGTTGAATCCCAAAGAAATGCTAATCACAAATTGGCTGCTAAATTAAGTAGTGCATTCATTATTTCCTTGATCAGGTATAAATACTTGCAGGCAGGATGATTTGTATCTTGGATTGTGCAATGTACAGTAAAATGCTTCATCAGGCCTTTTGGCTGTTCCTTGGCTTTATGGGCACCTTAACTTTATTGGAAAGTTACCATTTTCACAGCAAGCCTTGAGTTCTCTGAAGGCACCAGCTTAGGTGAAGTGTTAACTACTGTCTTTTCATGGGATCAGCCTTAGGTGTATTCCATTTTTTAATTAAAAAAAAAATATCTACAAAAAGGTTTGCCTGGGTATTTAAAGCAGAACAACAGGGAGGCACAGAACAGCCTTGTGGCTATCACAATTCATTTGCTGTATTTTGTGAGTCAAGATGATTTCAGATAATGACATCCTGGTATTCTCGGTTAGCTCTGATGCTCTTTAAACCTTGATGTGCCCCTCAGGTTTATATCCAGTACATGAAATTTGCCAGGAGAGCAGAAGGCATAAAATCCGGCAGGACGATATTTAAGAAAGCCAGAGAGGATGCCCGGACCCGCCACCATGTCTATGTCACTGCAGCTTTAATGGAGTATTACTGTAGTAAGGTAATCCCAGCTGCTCACCCTCATCCCAAACAAGTGGCAGGAGGCTGCACAGCTCACTGAAGCTAATAACTTTTTTTTTTTTTTTTTTTTCCCCTCAATGTTTGCAGGATAAGTCTGTGGCCTTTAAGATTTTTGAGCTAGGGCTGAAAAAATATGGGGACATTCCAGAATATGTACTGGCATATATCGACTACCTTTCCCACCTTAATGGTAAGCTTTAAGCTTTGAGAGGTCTAATGAAGCATTACTCTGTGAGTTTAGGTCCAGGCCAAGTCCTTGGTGTTTAAATTCTTCTTGGAGCTCAGCAGTTAATCTGAACACAAAACCTGCTGGTTTGTCCAGAAGTACAGTGACACTAAATCTGGTTTCTGCTGGAGGGTGGAGAGGGAACTTTCCAAATTGGAACTCCCTGGCAGTGCAGGAGTCTTACAGCATCTGCTGTGAACAGAAGGACACTGAGGAACCTGAATCCTGAGGAAAAAGATCTAAAGGAGTTCACAGTCAGCATGAGAGGAGTGAGGGATTAGCTGGTCCTGATGGAATGAATTTAAACTCACTCTCCCCAAGTAGATGAGATGGGCAAGACAGAAAATCAGCACTGGGCATATCAGTCATGCTTGGAGGGTGCTGGGGAGCTGCAGTGGAAGGAGCAGGGCCCAGGGGCTGGGGAGACCTGGGCAGCAGCTGGAGGGGTTGTGGAAGGGCTCTGGGTGGCATTCCCTGAATGGCCTTCTTCCAAAGGAAACTCAGGCTGCTTGTGGATTCTGCAGCACCAGGCACCATTCATCTCCTGTCAGACTGCAGTACTGGGTGTTTCAGGCACTGGGAGTTGAAAGATTTTGAGGGTTTTTTCTCCTGTGACCTGAGAGGTTTTATCCAAGTTAAAGTAGATTTAATTTTGCACTAAGTTCTTGTGGGTCTATGTGAATATTAACAGTACCTTTCTCTAGGTTGCCATGAGAAAATATTATCTTAAATCTCACTAGTTTATTGCTCTATTTTAATAACCCAGCAGAACTCCTGAAGCCCAGGAGAACTAATTTCTGAACTGTGAGTGTAAGAGGTGGTGCAATGCACAGGGCAGGAGTTGGCAGTTTTAGGAACAAGCCCACCAACCTCTCCATCCCCCAGCTGCCAGTGTGCAAAGACTGACTGCTGCTGGGAGCAGGTATAATAATTTTGGGAGGACTTCTGAGAAAGCATATTAATATTGCCCTGATTTAAAAGGGAAATAATGAATCAAAAGACCAAATTTAAATTTACCAACATATGCTATTGAGATAATTAAAGAAAATGGATAAAACCCCCAGAAATCCTGAAGAGATGCCAAGCATCAGCTGTGCTGTTATAAAAGAACCTGTATTAGGATCAGTTTGTTGCTATCAATAAAAACAGACTCCCAAAGAACAAATTCACATTGGAATTGAACATCAGTGAAGTTTTATGTGGGCACTCAGATCTCTTTTTATACTTACTGAAATTCAAATCCATCAAAGTCAGCCTTATACTTAATTCAATGTAACATCTCTTTGAATGGATGTTTTTTAACTTGTCTTTAATATATTTTACTCAGTGTGATTTTTTTCTTTGTGTTTTTAAAGAGGACAACAATACAAGAGTTTTGTTTGAGCGTGTTTTAACTTCAGGGAGCCTTCCACCTGAGAAATCTGGGTATGTCTGCAAAAGCAGTTTCACTGCACTGGAAAAGATACATAACCACTTTCAACCATAAATATCCCAAAGAAATTAGAAACATGAAGAGCAGGACAAAAATTAGGTACAGGTGTTCCTTCCCCTCTTCATGCTGTCCAAAATAGCAACAACTGTGACAGATTTGGGAAAGTCCCTATCCCACTTCTAGTGAAATTCATTTATTTATTAACTTTAAAACCTCACTGATGCAGGATTGTTGGGAATAGAATGCAAAATCCTCTTGTACAGTAAGGATTCAGAGGTCTGAGTTGAGAAGGTGAGTCAGGAATTTGTTGAGGAGGGTGCTGAGCATCTCCCAGCCACGAAAATAAAATAGGGAAAGAACCAGAGAGGACTTGGATTGCCATATTTTCATTGCTACTTTTAAAGTTTCTTTCTCAAAAAAAAAAAAAAAAAAAAAAAAAGCTCACCAAAGCCTTGCAGTCTGAGGATTCACTTCACCCTTATTATTCTGGTAGACAAAAGCATCAAAACTGAGGGATCAAATATGGCACTGCTGTGCACATCCATTCTGCACTTCAGTTCTGATCTTTTGTGAGAAATACTTTCATGCCCAATTTGAAAGTGAGAAAACACAAGAACTTAAAGCTTAGGTTCTTGAAAGGTGAACTCCAAAGCTAAAATGAAAGTTGAATCAAGCCCAGAAATATGGTCAGAAATTGCTGAAGTTATAGATGAGATTTTCCATGGAGAAATCAGCAGTAACTATTTATATGTTTTGGGCTGTAGAAAATTCTGCAGCACTGCTGTGTTCTTGCCAGCTAGAATATCTAGTATGATCTAGAGGAACTAGTTCATAATGCATGGTAAAAAGTCCCTCCCAGATCAGCATCAGAGTGAAGCTCTGTGTGCTGGATGAGCAGAGTGTTTGACAAAAGCTCACCTCAAATGCTGAAGTCCTTGACAGCAGAAATCCTTTCCTTTCTGTAAGAAATTCCTTTGCAGTCCACCAGGCTGAAAGCTCTTACAGAAATGCAGAAGGCACTGGGAGGGCAATGCCTATTTTGGGTAAATAACAGAAATGGCCATGCACTCCCAGGTGGCCTCCTTTGGGTCTGACCTCCTGGGTGTTTTTAATTGGGTTGTGCTCAGCAATCCTTCCTCCTTCAGTAACTCTCAGTGTCCCTGCTCTGTTCCAGGGAAATCTGGGCTCGCTTTTTAGCCTTTGAAAGTAACATTGGGGATCTGGCCAGCATCCTGAAAGTGGAAAAAAGGAGGTTTACAGCATTCAAGGAAGAATATGAGGGCAAAGAAACAGCTCTGCTGGTGGACAGGTACAAGTTCATGGATCTGTACCCTTGCTCTGCCAGTGAGCTGAAGGCCCTTGGTTATAAGGTGAGTAAGAACAGTTCACTGTTGTTCCTTTCAGTCCTAGGAATCTTGAGCAATTCCTTGTTTAGGGCTTGCCTTACAGTCCTTCCCCTTGCTAGAAAAGCAGGTAAAACAGAACCATCAGTAACAGCTGCAGCTTTGGGTATTCCTGGTGACCTCTCATCTTCCCATGGAGAGGTTAATGCCATCACCATGCAGCTGCAGGCCTCCACTTCACACCTGAGCTCCTTCAAAAACCAAAATTCTTTGGGAAATGTGTAGGATCAGGTGGGATATGTATCTGTGTGGGATATGGCTGGCTGTCCTTCTGCTCTGAGGTGGCAGAGCTCCCCTGACTTCACTGGGAAACACATCAGACCCCACGTGCTGCATTCCCAATGTTTGCTGTGAATGGCTGAGGAAAGCTCTTGACAGGGATCAGTGGCTGCCTTTTTTTCCAGTTGTTTCTTAGGGCTCAAGTGCTTTGGTGCTGCCATGTGGAGTTCAAAGTCTGGGCCAGACCCCTGTATCTGGTGGTCTCCTGTTTTGTTTCTAACCACTTGCATTTTCACTGTTTATGTCATTTAACACTTTGGGGAATCATTAGAACAGAACAGGATGTTGGTTTACATTTTTCTAAGGCTGCCAGAGAAGCAGAAACAGCTGATTGCCATTTGCATGGACAGGAAGAAAGCCTTCAATCCATGCCTCTAAAACAGTGCCTCAGCTTCTGCTTACTTCCTACACAGAAAAATAATTCATGAAAAATACAGATGCCAAAGTTAACAAAGCAGCTGAATTGCTGGCCATCACAGAGCTGAAAAATAATCTGATAGGTGGCAATTAGATTCACATTGAGCCACTGTATACTTGTCTTTGAATGCAGTGGGGGCAAAGTTATTTTGAAGTTAGATGAAGCTTCCAAGCAAGTACATTTTGCTAAGTGCTTGCAGAGCAGTGTGTACCTAGGGTGGTGCAGCCCTGGGCTGATTCCTGCTGCTTGGAACATGCCAAAACATAATCCTGTTTGAACTGATGCTTTGCATGCCTGCTGACTGCCTTATGCTTTACTTCTTTTCCAGATAAAGCAATCTGGGGAATGAAATGAGGGAGAAATGATAGTTGTGAAGGCCTAGTGGTCTGCACCTGTTCACCTAAATCCTCTTAACCTAAAAAAAGGAGCTGGGTGAAAATGACAAACACAGTCCCATTCAGTAACAGAAACAAGAGTTTCCATTCCCAGCTGGGACACTGCAGGATTAAAATGTGCAAGTTTTGCCCAGATGGTCTTGTAAGAGGAGGTCTGAAATGATAATGAAGACAAAGTGAGAATAAGTGGCTGGTGCAGAGTGAGTTTTGTTCTGTAACTGAGGTGATCCTGCCAAGTTCAGTGCTCTCTAATTGGCTTTCACAGGATGTCTCCCGTGCCAAGCTAGCAGCAATAATTCCAGACCCTGTGGTTGCACCTTCCATCGTGCCTGTCCTCAAGGATGAAGTGGACAGGAAACCTGAATATCCCAAACCAGACACTCAGCAGATGATTCCATTTCAGCCAAGGCACTTAGCACGTAAGTCAGGCTTGGGGAAGTGCTTGTGTTCCACCTGTGGCCAGTTAGGAGCCTGGCTGCTCAGCCAGCCTAATCAGAGGCTTTCCTGCTCCTCAGTCATCCAAACCTGTACTTAACTCCCAGGCTGTCATTTCACTGGGTTGCTAAAGGCATGTGTGTTTTAATTAATGCCAAGATCACATGGAAATAAGTACAAGGAGTTTGGGGTCTGGTCAGTGGTAATAAGCTGTTACACACACTGCTCACAGAGCAGATGGCTGAGGGAACAATATGGAATTAGCAGAGGAAAAGGGGACAGGGCACTAATTACTTGTATCAAATAACAATGCAGTGAAAAGCAGCTCTGGTCCAGCTGCCTTGCACTGGCTTCACCCAGCTTTTCTCCCCACAGCTCCAGGTTTACATCCTGTCCCAGGTGGGGTATTTCCTGTTCCACCAGCAGCTGTAGTTCTCATGAAGCTCCTACCACCTCCTATTTGTTTTCAGGTTTGTTTTAAAGAACTCTGAACATTTCAGAAAACTGTGGAAGGCATTCTGTCATGACAGAACCACAGTGTAGATCACTCTATTGAATATAACCTTCTAAACTTTGGTTTTTTCTTTGGTGACAACTCAGGGTCCCTTTGTTCAAGTGGATGAGCTCATGGAGATATTCAGAAGATGCAAACTGCCAGACAGTAAGTCACTTGTCCTCTCTGGAGGCTGTGCTAGTGCTGCATAAGGCTTGGGTTTACATATGGATATTGCTGCCTAAAACCCAGACCTCATTTACAGATTGTAATTAGTGTTTAAGAGCAGAGCTTGGGCTGGAATCTGCATAGAGATGTTTGCACATTTACCTGGAGGGAGGTAACAAAAAGTCCAAAAACTGCAAATCATCAGCTGCTTTTTAATATGTTGGTGGTATCAACTGAAATAAAGAAATTAAGATTTTGGGAATACCCTTTAAAGGCAACATTGCCAGCAGCATTGCAGCTGTGATGTGAAATTACAAATTTGCAGCAGGGTGGGGTCATTGGTGGGGATAACTCTGAGTGCACATTGTTGCAGTTCCTGGGCAGGCAGTGCTTTCTGAGCTCCTGCAAAGAAGGAGAGTTCTGGAACAGAGAAACAGCACAGATCCTACAGCAGATGAGAATATAGTACTCTTCACCTCCCCTTGTTTAAGGAGAAAAAAATGATCACAGAGGAGAAATGTAGGATTTAATTTCTTTGAGTGAAACTAAAATACCTATTTAAATTATACAGGGTATTTTTGAGGCTTCCTCTGTTGAGAAGCAGAAACTGACTTGCTCTGCAGCCTTTCTGGTGAATCATGAACTAGTTACCCTGATTCCCAAAAGGCCTTCCTGTTTTATTGAAGCTCTCAAATGACCTCAATTGCTGCATAAAGGGAGGGCTGGAGCTGGAGCAGCAGCATTTCCTTTATAACTGGTGTTCACCACAGCTGAGGGTTTCAGACAGCCAGACCCTAATACTTGTAGAACAGGGCAGAAGTGTCTCTGGGGTGTGGCTGCTGTCAGGGCTGAGTGTCACACACTGAGTTCTGTGTCTCTCTCTGAAGCTGTTGATGAAGCTGTAAGGATAATCACTGGTGGCCTGCCTGAAATAGCAGTGGAAGGCAATGGACCTGTGGAAAACAACACCATTCTCAACAAGGCTGTGAAGAGATCACATGAGGATTCTGATGACGACGAGGAGAAAGGATCTGTAGTTCCCCCTGTACATGACATTTACAGAGCACGACAGCAAAAGAGAATCCGGTGAAACAAGCTGGGAGTTCTGCTGTGACAGACAAAGACTTGCATTGAATCAGTCTCTTAAAAGTCAAGCATTTAAAAGGGACAGCTGCAAACAAAAAAATCCTTGAAAATGGTTTTGTTACTGTGGTGCCTCTTCTCCCATATGGTTCTTGATCTGAAAACAGCCCGAACAACCTTAGAATGTGCTCTGAACAAAACTCGGTTTTCAAAACCAAAAGTGCAAAATGTCAAAACTGTATTTTGTTCTCCGAGGGTGTACACATCTACCACTTGAACTCTTGTGGGTTTTCAACAGTTTTATTTTAAAAACTGGATGGCTTATACTTGTGAAGCATTTTTAATTCACATTTTCTGGAAAACAGTTGTTCTCAGTTTGTTCATGTAGTGTCCTGCCTTATTGTTCGTTTTTATTTATGGCAGAATGTAAGGAATCTGTTTTGTAGTTGAAAATTAAAAAAAGAAACAACAACAAAAAAACATTCCTTTAAAATAAAAGGATATCCATAACATCATGCCTCATTCTAGTTTTATTCAAACACAACAAGGTACTTCTTAAATATTACTCAGCCACTTCAAAAGCAATGCTGATTATACCATCACAGGAAATTGATCAGAGCATACATATTAGAATGAGCTTGGCTTCCATTTTCTAGAGGATACAGCACACTTTGGCTTGTAATTCCAGGACTGTTTGAAGAAGACAGCATCCTGAGGCTAACTCAGTTCCATGTGGGTAGCCCAGCAGCACTGGCTCACACAGCCTGGTCCTGGATACCTGCACTGCTCTTCCATGTAATGCACAAAGCTAAATGTTAATTATCAGCTACATCGTTGCACTTGTTATCTTCAAACAAGCTAAAAAAACACTATGTGAGCTTTCCAAGCAGTTTCTATGTGTACTTCAGCTTTTCCCTTGGAATTGGCTGTTTGGAATTGCACTCTGATAGGATCCTAAGAACCCCTTGGCCTTCAGGACAGAGCCTGGGGCAAATGAGACATTCCCACTGAGCCAGGGCTCCTCTCTGCCAGGGGTGAAGCAGCACCTGCACAGGGAGATGGGGCTGGCCCCAGCCAGCCTGGAATGTCCTCCTTGCTCTGCCACTCAGTTGCATCTCCCTGTTTCTTTTAGAGAGGATGTAGAGAAACTGTTTTGCCAAACACTCTCCTTAAGAAGAACAACCTGGGAGAATCATTACCTTGCTTTGTGGGCATTTACTGCAGCTCCCTTGGATCTTTCCTGCTGAAAGGCCCCAGCTCCTGTGCCAGGAGCATTTGTTCCTTTCTGTGTGGGCCCTGGAGGTGAGAGTGGAGCCACAGGTGAGTACTGCCCTCTGTTCCCTCATCCCAGGGTTTTTCTGCTACATGAAGGCTCAGGATGAAACCCCTCCTGAGAGGAGATGGGATCCCTGTGTGCACCCTGCAAGTAAAGCAGTGGTGGCAGCACAGTCCCTGCCATGCAGGAGCCCTCATGGCCCTCAATCCTGAATCCCAGCCCTGGGAGCAGCCACCTCCTCAATTAGGATTTTGTCCCCTGTAAAGCAGTGCCCTTCACTCTGCCATCAGCCACACACCTTTCAAGGGCTTTTCTAGGCACCTGTCTCACCATGATCCAAACAATGAAACAGACCCTTTTTTTCTGGCTAACCAACTCAATTTTGAGTTCTCGTAGAAGGATTCAAAGACAGACATTCATTTTGCTGGCTGAGTACATTTGGCCAAGAGAAGAATCACTTGTCTGAGCTGATGAACTCTCCCAGGGCTTTGCTGGGTTTTTCCCTTGGGGAAGGGGGTTTGCAATGAATGAGAAAAGATTTGGTTTAGAGTTGCATAGGCTAATATTAAAAAAAAGGTCTTATTTCTTCCATCCCTCTCCAAACACAAAGTTGGTGCAGCTTTACCCACACTGATACTCAAAGGAAACTGGAAAGGGAGGCATCAACAGTGGATCATAATCAAGTGCTTCTACAAGTTCTGTTACTTTGGCTGATTCTTAAATTAACCTGCCTGTTGGCAATACAAAGACCCTTTTATTTATTTATTTCACATACCTTGTTGGCTGTTTTTTTAAAGATAGCACATTCTGGTTTGGACAACTGCATACTTGGGCCACTTACTGTGTTTAACTACAAACTTTGCTTTCATAAAACCATCAAATATTGATTACTGTAATACACTGTTGTGCTCAACCAGAGGAAAATTCCACTTACCTCCCAGCTGAGCCTGAGATTGCAATGTAAGATCAGTGGGCTCTTCTCCTCTATACAACACATAGATCATTAAATTCAAGACCTACAAATATTCTAAGTTTCAAAAACACCTCTACAAAGTGAAAAAAATCTACTAAAATATTCCCTGTATATTCAAACTAACATCAAACCATTCACATCTCACAGTACATTGAAATCACTTATACTGCCCACAGTGCTCTACACTTCCTGGATATTTTTGAAGACATGATTGAATATGCAACCATCTCCTGCTGTAGTTTTTAAAAAAACCCAAAAGTTTCAGCCAAAAGTTTCACACTGTAAATCCACCTTCTGCAAATGACAATTTACTTTAAAATTTTAGTATTTCACCTAAAAAGGAGTAAATTACTAGGAAAAAAAGGTAAGAAATGCCACTTTTATCAAAACATTTTAGCTCTGCCCTTTCTGAAATCTTTACAAGATATAAATACAGCTGCAATCTATAAGATTGCCACCTCTGGGAGTACTGTACATAGCAGAGGACAGTTACCCAATAACCAGAAAATTTGCTACAAAAATATATTATGTTTTGTAACATCTGCAGGTAAACAGCAAAAAAATGCTATTAAAATGCAGTAAAATACAGAAAAAACTAGTAAGCCTACCATACTCACCATAATGTTACAGTAAAGTGCTGCTTGGCTTGGTGTTTTGTCTGATAAAGTTCTTTATAATTTTAGCTTTTTTAATTCTTTAAAGTTAGATTGATTAAAAAACCTAATCACCCCCTCTGGGAAGAACCATTACTAATCAGCTGTGGATAAATTAAACTAAGTTCACTGTAAATTAAGAGTTAAATGCCCTAAAATGAGCCACTTAAATACAAAGTTTTGTTCTTAAACTTGCCCTACCTATCATCAGCTCAAAAATCTAAAAATTGCAGCCAGAAAACTCCTGTGATATCCCCCCAGGTTGCATAATTATATTAGAAATGCACCTCTCACTTTTTTACCTCAGAAACCTTTTTGCATCTCCTGTATTTCCCTTCATCAATCACCACTCATGGGTTAAAAGGAACTAGTATTTACATGGAAAGCTGCTCTCCTAGACAAATATTGGTACAAGTTTTATTTAATAGCTGACAATACTGTATTGGTAGCACACAGACTGGTTTTATGATTCTTCTGACTTCCCTACAATTTGGGATTCTTCCTTAGTCAGTATTTTGCCAAGGACTGCATCATAGTAAGGGCTGAAGACCATTCTGTTGTAGTTGACAAGTCGAATGTACTTGGCAGCAATCTCCTCCAGCTCCCTCTGAATAGGGCCTAATCCTCCAGGAATGGCAGGCAATGATTTCTGGTGACTGGATGCAAGATAATTCTCCAGAAACTTTTGAATTCGAGAATCTGGGGGGAAAAAATGGGTTTGGTTTGTTTTCAAAAGAAACTATGAATTAGAAACAGCATAACCTCATGAAAAATGCAACAAGCCTGAAAATGGTCAGCAGGTTGGAAAGACAACATGGAAACAACCCAGAAAGAGGAGGCCTGCACATCCCCCAGCCCAGCTGCACAGGCAGGGAGAGCAGAGCACCCTGCAGACCTACCTATGAGCTTGCAGATGGAGTTATCTGGGCTGGCCACTGCCTGGATCTGTCCCTTCAGCACAGCCTCTCTCTCAGCTGAGAATGGGGTGAAGCCATGCTGGGAGAGGCAGCTGTTCACTTCAGCACACACCTTCTCACCCACACTGGCCAGGGATTCCTTCAGGTTAAAGGAGCTAGAGACATGAGGTACACCATGACTGCATTAGCTACTCACTGTTTTCCCACTTGAAAATAAACCATTCCACTAGAGTTGCCTTATTTATCAAATGTAGTGGAAAGGTGTAATGCCAATTACAAAGATTAATACAATTATATATATGAAATATACATGGAAAATGAAGCTGAGATCTAAAGCAAGGAAGTAGGAGAGCATTCAAGACTTCAAGCCTGAACAACCCATACACATAAGAGCTGACTTTCAGCCTGAGGACAGCTCTGACTAAAGCAAAACCTGTAGGTGTAGAGTAACCACTAAATCTGCAGACAGCTCACTGTGCCACACTCAGGTTTTTGGGGAGTCTGGCCCAAACTCTGAGCAGGGGCAGCTGCTGGCACTCTCCTGTGAAAAACAGTCTGAAAAAAGCAGCTTGTACAAATCATGGAAGAGCAGAGCAAGACAAGACAGCTCTGTGTGAGTAAGCTGAACAAAAACTGTCAGCCTGGGATCCCAGAAAGCCCTCACCACCTCCTCTGCACTTCCTGCAGTCCCAGGCCAGAAAGATGCTCATCCCCCAGGGTGACAGAGCAGGACTGTGCCATACTCACGGGAGGTGCATTCCTGTCAGCAGCACCTTGACGATGGTTTTGATTTTCTCAGCGAACCCAGGCACATCGATGAGGGCTGGCCCTGCTGCACTGAAGGTGACCAGCAGCACTGTCCCCACCACCAGCAGCTGCTCCAGCTCCAGCTGGATCTCCAGGAAACGTGTCTGGTCCATGAGCACCGTCTGCAAGGAGGGAGGGAGCCAGCACAGCATGGAGTCAGACTGCAGGGCTGGGAAGGGACACTGGGATACAGCACAAAGGCACAGGAACAGCAGGCCAGCACCAGGAGCACAGTGAAAAGCATTGACTCCCCTTTTCCAGCTAAGCAGGTTTCAGCACTCAAAGACAAGCACCTGTTAGAGCTGCCAGATCTCCCAATCAGAGATCTATGGTTCAGCACTGTACGTGTTGTAAGGCTACAAATCCAAACAACTTCTGCTGTGTCCTGGGAAAAGAGGAGTGGAACAAGCACAGAACCAATTTTTCTGTTAGATACCTACTTCTGGAAAAGGCCTGTTCATGTGATCCCACTTCAGCAGCTTCAGATAGGCCTGATTTTGTACAGCAGTGAAGGACAAGGCAGAAGCTCCACCAGTGGCACCATCACCACAGTGGGGAGACAACATTTCGTGTCCCAGCTTTGCAAGATCATCTGCTGCTTCTTGCAACCACTTTGTGACAAGGTCTAAAGAATCTGGAAGAGCAGGGGAAAAAGTCTTGTTAAGAAAATTCCTTTTCAAAGTCAGTTTTTCCACCAATAATTTCCAAACAATCCCATTAGTTACTGTGACTAATGCCCATGATATCAGGTATGACATGCATTTCATTTATTGCATCAAGCAAAACATCTAAAACAAAACCACACAGCTACAGGAAATCAGAGTGAGATGATGCTGGGTAATCATGCCCTACACTGTATTGAAATTAAACTGAATGTACCAAGGGCAGAACTATTGCTCTGGCAGATTTTTTCTAACCATAGTGTTGGGGCACAAGCTGTCATTTACCATATGAGTTCTAGAACTTATAAAAATATTTGAGTTCTTTTCATGATCTACAAGCAAAGACACGCAGTTTACTGGGAGGTCAGAGGGGAAGAAAGAAAGAAAGGAACAAAGTCATACTTGGCTGTTTCTCAAGAAACTCCTGAAACTTCTTTCTTTCATATTCAGCAGACTGCTGCATTAATTTTGGCCTAATACTACTGACAGCGAAGTTTGCCATATCCATTTTCATTAGGTCTAATACAGAGAAAATTGCTCTAAACAAACAAACAGAAAAAGTTATTCAAGGCTGCAGATCTTTCAGAGGTGCTGTTTACAAGATTTATTACAGATTGTCTAAGGAAAGAGCAAAAACATGCATGGGAAACAGTAACAGCTTAACAACTTCAGAGCATGAGACAGAGAAAGCTGGAGCAAGCATGTACATGCATGCATGTGCCTCTTCCAAGTGGGAAACAAATCTTGCCCTCCTGTAAAAAAGCCTCCATGGAATTAACTTCTCTAGCTCCATAGATTTTATCTCCCAGGATGTGCAATATTGTATATGGAAAGACATCTGGGTTTCCAAGCTTGTTGACTGTTGGCAGCCTGGAAAGCCAGCCTCAGTGGGAAGTGAATAATCAGACCCAAGGGGCAAAAAAGAAAAACCAAACAAACACCAAAGAAAAACACCTTAATTTCAAAGCAACCTAATTCCTGCTGGCAATATTTCTGCCAAGTCTGTCCTGAACTCCTGGAAGCTTTTCAAATTAGAAAACAGCATGGTTAATGAAGCTTCTCCCAATTATTGAGACCTTGAGCTGCTCCACTGAGAATGTGGTGGCAAAGCAGAAGCCTGGATGCTCCCAGATGTGGAACACACACATTCCCTTTAGAACTGACAGGGAATTGCACAGGGAGTGGGGTGAAGAGAGCTCAAACTGGAAGGAAAGAACAAACTGGCTGGAAACCAGTAATGTTTTCCCCCTAAGCTCCTGTGTGCTTTTTTCACCTTCTGCTGTTGACATTCAATTCTGATACAAACTGACTGCTCATCTGCCACCTTAAAGCTTATTTGCATTTGACATTTAAGCAAAGTCCTTCAGTGACATGCAGGAGCCAGACAAACACTCCAACTCACCAGATCAGAGATGGTCCTTGTTAATGACTCTTGGAGCATCTCTCCCCTTCACACCCACAGCTATATTCTTTTCCCTTTTCCCTAGGAGTTGCAAGCTGCCCCCCACCAACCTCTAAAATTATTTAAGGGACTCTGAATGTGACTAATAAACACATTCCAGTACCTGAAAAGAGGAACTATTTCATTAATATCTTTCAGTTTCTTAATGTCTTCATCTCGAGCTGGAGCACAGAGAGTCCCCATCATCCCAATAACAAATTTGACCAACTTAGAAATGTCAAGGGCCCCATTCTCTGCCTCCTGTTTTATCAAATCCAGGTCAAGAACTTCTGTAATCTGGCTTCTCAGTCTAGTATGACCAGGCAACAAGAAAGACAGAAGACTCTGAAATGGAAAGTTTTTAACAGTGCATTAGTTCTACATATCAAAGACTACAAGGATCAAAACAGTTACTGAACCACCTCTTACAGAATTAGAGAATCCTGGAATGGTTTGGGTCAGGAGAGACCTTAAAGATCACCTAGACCTCTGCCAACTAAACCAGTTTGCTTAATGCCCCATCCAACCTGGCCTTGAACACTACCAAGGATTCTTATCTAAAGAACTAAATCACTGAATTTATCTTTTTTTTTATTTTTAATTTCTTTAACTACCACTCACCAACTCCCAATGTTTCACCTCACACTGTGTGATACTGAAGTTACTAAGAAGTAAATCCTCTGTGGCACAGATCTGTTGTGTAAAAGCTGGTTTTACCAGCCCAGTGTTGGAGCATCTCACAGATTTCATAACTAATACCAGTGCCATAACATAAAGGAAGCTTGGAATTATGGAACTGGTATTGCTTACCTGTTAACCACCTTACATGGTTTTGTGCATTTGGTTTTATATTCACATTTCTCCTCTAGGATTATACAACTTGTGTATGTTCACAGTAATGAAAAAGAACATGAGGACTTTTTATGAAAAGCCAAACTCCAACCACTTTTGCTCATTTGTATCAGTGCAGCTACTCAAATTTAATCACTTCCCTTCATATCACATCATCTTACCTCTTTAATTTCTCCCAACAGCTTAATTGCATGATCATATGTCGGGGGGTCATCCTTTAGCTGAGCTTCCAGACAATCCCAGAAAGCTTTATGCACAATATCTCTGACTTTCTTCTCTAAGCTGTGAATAAACATGTTAAAAAGAATGATACTGGTCTCTGATATGATACCTTACAAAGATAACCTGCAGCTCCTGAAGCACAGCATGAAATAATATGAATATAATGCAATAATAACTATATGATGATTAACAGAGATCTGCTATTTAAAGTTACTCAGAAAAGCAAGAAAAACTGGACACAGAGTTTGGAATGGCTTATGTCCTGATACAAGGTAACACACATAAGCAAAGGGGGCTGCAAATTAAAATCCTTCAAGTATTTATCACATCCTACATCTAGATAACTGGAAGAAAACAAAAATGGCAAAAATTATATTTTATCTTCGAAAGACCAGTGTTCATGCTCCTTTTAAAGGCCCCACTAAGTAAAATAAACTCCACTACATAAAATTCATTAGTAAACCTAGCAGAAATTAAGTAACTCCCTGACACAAAATCTTCTGTTTCACTACATTAAATATTTCACCTACTCTGAGATAAGGGCCCAGACCAGCTTGTATAAAAAACAAATGAATTCCACTGCTTCAGTACCAATTCCTAATTCAAAATACAGACAGTTCCTGTTCACACCAGGTGTAACTTCAACACTGGCCACAATGGGGACCAAGTTCCTTCCATGGAATATGCATCCCTTTTCCCAAACCAAGCCAGGAGGCTGTCAGCCACACCTGGCTGTGTGTGTGGGACAAGGAACAGAAGATGAAGCTTCCTCTGCTCTCCCTCTCCCCTCTCAGCAGGGCACACAATTACTGTAGACTCATACAAAGGAAAGGCTTCAAATCTGAAAGGAGCAAGGACTAACCTAATAAAACACAGGGATCTCTTCCCAAAATACCCCTAAAGAAACAGACAGGAAAAGCTAAAATAATCAGTTTTATCTCATTCCCACAGGCAGTGAAAGCTTAAAAATTGCTAAAAGCACTCCCTACATCTGCAGCCAGACTGGGGCACTGGGAAGGCTCAGAGTCCTGGAGCAAGGGGACACAGCAGAAACCACAGCAGTCTGGGATTTGCAGCACACATGTCCAGTTAATCCAAGAGGTTCACCTTTCACACACACACACACACCTGGGGAAGCAGAACTGCACAGGTACCACCTTCTTATACTCTTTCCCACCTCCTCCCAGGCACTGCCAGACCAGACACCAGCCAGAGCCTTTACCTGATCCCCAAGAGCTGCTCTGCAGTTCTACAAACACAACTTTATTTAGGTACCTATCTGGTACCAGCCTCACCTGTGTTCTGGCAGTTCAGCTGGTTTTATCTGGAAGTCCCCATTCACCACAATTTCATGTGCCAGTGCCATGTTGGTGACTCCCTTTGCTGTCTCCATGAGCTCTTCTATGGACACAGGCCGGGAGGGACTGGCTGCAACATCAATTACACTGTCAGACAGCTCCCAACAGAAGCCTGCAGAAAGAGTCTTTTGGACCCTTTCCACCTTATTGACAGAACACAGGGTCAAATCACAGCATCCGCTGAAGATTTTTCTCCTTTCCTTCCCCTCCTTTCCCATCTGGGGGATGACACAGGTTTGGATATTTCAAAAAACAAGGAGTGGATCCCAGTTGATATTCTGGGCTCAGTATCACACTCTTTTAAAAACCATCTCCAAACAAAACCCCCCACACAAACCAATACTTCTTTAAGATGGCTTAATAGCATCTTGGCATCTTTCTCTATGCTGTAGGAAGAAATAATTACAAATAGCAGTATTTTCACCATACTACTTCCACAAGTATTGTGCAGATATTGCCATTTCAGTTTTATAAGGAAGTGATTTCATCATTAAAGCAGTCAACAAACAATCCCCATCACTGTTAAGCAGCAGCAAACCACTACTTCCAATGCAAATGGCACTCCTCCAAACTCTTTTTTTTTCCCCCCCCAGAGGCAATCACCCAAACAACAGAGAACAGCAGCAGCAGCAGCAGTGGCAGCAGCAATGCTTAAGAGCTCATCCCCTGGCAGGTATTTGGGACTGACCAGGATGGGCTAGCAGCCTCAAACTGGGCCCTGGGTTAGTGAAAGAGTTGGTGCCCTGATGGATCCATTCCATTTGTCCACTTCAGCTACAGTCCAGGCATAGGAGCAACATACTAATCCCAAAGTGAAAGAAACCAAGCAGGGATCTTCACAGGCTGGGCTCCCAGAGAAATGTTTCAGTCAAACAATTATGACCACCTCATCTGATAATGTTGATTTGACTTAAGTAATTACATAGGTCTTTCAAAAGTAAGTGTCCATCACTTGTCTGCCATGGAGAGCTGAGCTCATACAGCTGGGTTTCAGTGTGCTCATTTTTCATTAATAACTTGCTCTTTTCATGCAACCCTCCTAAATCTTTATTTCCTTCTGCTTGGAGCTTCCCACACTTAACCTTGCATAGTGACTCTGGGAACACAGCAAGGATTGATATTCTGAGAACCAGCAGACAGCAAAGCTCACAGTGCTCTTGTCTGAGTGCCAAATGACTTCACTCCAGCAGTGGAGAGAGCTAAGACTCTTTCATTGGCCAGAGCTTGCTCCTAAATCACATCCCTTCATTCCCATACCTGCTCCCTTACACGAGGGAAGGGCTTGAGACCAAACCACTTCTTGTGCTAGACTGTGCCATGATTTTTACTTCCATTGTGTTCAGAGTCCCTCTCCATACAAACATCCCATTTCCTACCAGGCACCCAGCAAGGCACAGGAACAGAAACTCCCCCAGAACATCTCCTCTGAGTAACACCACCCTAAACCTCAAGTCATAACAAACACAATTAAAAAATAAAAAGAATGCAACAAACACCTTACTGCTGAGCCACTCCCTACAGAAATTTAAAACCCTGAGCACTTCTGCTTCTTTGAATTGAATCCCTGGAGCCAGAAAACTTCCCCTTGGTTTTATCTACAGATTTGCCAGAAATATTGACTCCCATATTTGAATTTGCACCTTCATGTTAAAAGCAGAATGGCAAAGAAAAAATATGCCTTAGGAAAAATATGCAGTCCTGCTCACATGGAAGTAATCTTAAGATTAAATACACAACTTTCCATCTATTTTGTGAGGGGGCTGCCAGGACATCCCTTTGTTGATAACAGCTCTTTCTGCCCTGCAGTAGGAACAGGGGCTGCAGCAACACAGAAGGTTCAGCTGATAAGGCAAACAGCAGAGTCAGTTCAGCTGGAACACACTGGGCTGGTGTTAATTCACTCCAAGAGCACAAACACACCAGGATATTTAGGATATATGTGGCTCAGAGCAACATGGTCATTGTGCACAATTAAGAAAATGTACAAGCTGTGTGTACAATTAGGAAAACAAAAAGAAAACGGGGAGAGAAGTGTTACAGTTTCAAGGCATATCATCAAGAGTCACTCTGTATTCAATTGCAAGACCAAATTGCACAGAATGCTTTAAAACACTAGGATTGCCTCCAACAACAATTACAGAATTGACCATTTTTTGCTTATTTTATTTCACTTACACTTTGGTGTCTCATCTCTGTGTGACCCTGGAGCACTCTGTCGTATTCTTTTTCGGACAGACCGATCCGAGTTGTCCAAGTTCTCCTCCTGATCATCCTCCAAACCACTCAACTTTTCTTCACTTGAATTTAGCTTGTCAGGATTCTGAGACATTTTCAGATGGTTCTTTACAAAGAGAAAAAATATGGAAAAGGGAATGAATAAATGTTTTCTGACATGGCTGAGTGGGTAAACATCACCAGGAGCCCTCTTGATTAAGAAAAAAAATTAAGAATGAAAGAATTCTTATGAAGAGATATATGATGTCATCCCCATAATGGCAGGGGACCTGGACTCAGTGACTCACTTCCCATCTTCCACAAAATGGGATGCTTTCAACACAGCTACCATTTATTTAATCTGCAATCCTAGTCAGTTCTCAAAAATCTCAAACTCTTCCCTTGCTATAATGATACAGATGAGAGAAAAAGACATTGTTTTCTTTCCTAGCACTGCTTTCTTGCTTTTAAGAGAACCATGAAAAACACCTTCAGAACAATATTACAAACATGTTTTACAAAAGATTATGAGGCAACATTTCCTTACTACACAGCAATAAATCTTCCTGAACTATGGTCTGCCCCAAATGCTCACAACTCAAAAACTTCCCTCTGAGCCATCCAAAAGCATTAATAAGCAGCAAAAGAGCTACAGAGAAATTAATATAAAATTCTATTCCCATATTTTCATTACATTCAAGAGTCCTGATTTGTGCATAAAACATCACAGTTGTTCAGGTTTTTCAACTGAGACAGTAAAGAACAGTTACAGCAATTAAAATCCTTGTTTATTAGACATTACATATTAAAGGATATTTATATCACATTGCAGATACCTGCAGTGTACCCAAAGTTACACTGAAAAAATGACCAGTAGAAAACCAAGTCTCACTGTTCCTTATCTTTACTTTTCATTCTCAGATTTCCTTATAAAGAATCTAATTTCTACATCCACCACTGAAAACTGTCATGCAGGAAGCTGCTGCTCAGGCTTTAATTTTACAGAGATCTCTTTGAGAGCATATGATGTCTCTAAATTAAATAACTTAGATGTTCTGTGAAGTGGGAATCAGGAAGAGTCTGCTTTCAAAATAAAAGAAAGCTCCTGGAAAAACAACAACTTCCTCTTTCCCCTAGTATCCCACCATCCCCACTTTCACATTTTAAAATAAACCAAGTTCTCAGCAAGAGAGACTTTTCAGAGGCACCCCACAGCTACTGAGAGAAAATACAGCATCAGAAACTGCACTGAAGAGGATGCAGCAGAAGCAAGCAACAGTGAAGAAATACAAAATGCAGCACTGAGATTTATTTCCATACAACAGCTGTAATAACTAAGCCTGCTCCACCAGTGCTTAAATTGATTGCACAATGTGATTCCTCAGGACAGATGGAAAGCTCAGGGCATGTAAGGAACAGTTTTGCTCCACAGCAATGACTCAGGATCATCATCTTGCTTGATGCATGAGAGACAACAGCATGCAACACTTGCCCACAGCACTGTGTCATTTCTATTTTAGAAGAGAAAACAGCATGAAAAGCTCGGGATGAATGGCACAGGAGAACACCCAGGCATCAGTACAGGTACTGTTAGACTCACTGCACCTCTAGATGGAGGATGAGGAGCTCTGTTAATAAAGGTTCACAGAGAAGAACATAGCAACCATTGCAATATAAAATACAAAATATAAAATAAGACAGGTTAAAGAGAGAAACCTGTTGTTGATTTTGGCTAGGATAAAAGCATTATCACAAAGACTTCCACATTCATTCCAGACTAGATGGTCGTTCTTCCCATCCATTCTCTTCTACAAAGCATCCTCTGAAGTCAAATCTGAGCCACAAAGATGACTCAACCAAGCCCCACTTAAGTCTTTGATGCACACAACACTTCCTGGAGCCTTGCAATCTCCCACTGCACTTTATCCTCACTGCCCTGAGAAAAGCAGAGAAATATAACAAAGCTCACTTACAGAGGGGAAACTGAGCTTTCAGTTCAGCTGCCTGAGGACTCACAGAAGATAAATGACAGGGACAAGACCATCAGTCTGGTGATTCCTACCCCAGCTTTGCCATCATTCCTACCACAAAACGGCAGCTCAAGAGCTACAGTCTCAAACCCAGCCCAAGTTTCATTTAATTACCATTTGCTTTAGAAAAATCCTATTTCAGCTATGCTAGGCAGGTATTATAGAACTCCTGGGCCATTCTACCAAATGCTGTTCAGCAGATGAGGTAAACAGGCACACTTGTTGGTTTAGTTGTTTAGCTTGCAATAGTCTACTCTTTTCTGATGGATTACTGCTATTATTGCCAGAACACATCTAGAACATATCCTCTTTCCACTGGGTAAACAAGCTTGACAATACCTCTTCCAGAAGCATCATCATCATCACCCTTCCTTTCACAGAAACAATTCTGACTCTTAATAGAGCAAAGTCTACATCTTGGCACTTTCCTTGCATTTATTTTTAATGAAAACAGAAGCGCAAGAGAAAAACGAATTAAAATTGAAACAAAACGTTTTCCACAGCTTTACAGGTCCTCAAAGCACGTGAAGCACTAAATAAACTTCATGGTGCTTCCCTGGAGCACACACACACACAATTTGGAGCTCCCGCTGGAAGAGGCAGCTCCCCTAACCTCCGGCCCCAACAAACAGCAGCTGCTTCTCTGAGCTCTGTCCACCGCTGCATCACAGCCTACTTCCCTTGTAACCCACCAGCAGCCCGTCCCTCTCACAAATCAGAAGGGATGCTGTGAAATCCCGCTGTTTCCCCGCTGTGAGGCCCTCCCGGTCCCTCACTGCCGGGAGCACACAGGGCACCGTCCCCATCCCCAGGGCCCGCAGCAGCGCGGCCGCTCCGGCCACGCTTCCCCTCCGCAAGGCCCGGGGCTCAGCAATGGCCTACGGGGGGCTGGGCCGAACGGGGGGAACCGGAGCCGAGCCCGCCCGGCCCTGCCCTGCCCTGCCCTGCCCGCCACCTCCGCCCTCCGCCGCGGGCCGTGCCCGGCCGGGCCGCCCCGCCTTACCGCCCTCGCAGCAGCCGCCGCGGCCGCCGGCTCGCACGGGCCCGGCCCCTCGTGCGGCGCGGAGCGAGCGGGGCTGGGCCGGCGCCGCAGCCCCAGCGCAGGGCGGGCCCGGGGCGGGGCGAGGGCCGGCCAGCCCGCCGGAGCGGCTCGGCCCGGGCGGGGCGGCTGAGGGAGCGCTGTCCCCGGGAACCCGAGCGAGGAGCGGGGCTCGGCCCGGGCTGAGGGGCCGCTGTCCCCGGGAACCCGAGCGAGGAGCGGGGCTCGGCCCGGGCTGAGGGGCCGCTGTCCCCGGGAACCCGAGCGAGGAGCGGGGCTTGGCCCGGGCTGAGGGAGCGCTGTCCCCGGGAACCCGAGCGAGGAGCGGGGCTCGGCCTGGGATGAGGGGCCGCTGTCCCCGGGAACCCGAGCGAGGAGCGGGGCTCGGTCCGGGCTGAGGGGCGGCCGAGTGAGGAGCAGGGCTCGGCCCAGGCTGAGGGGCAGCCGAGTGAGGAGCAGGGCTCGGCCCAGGCTGAGGGGCAGCCGAGTGAGGAGCAGGGCTCGGCCCAGGCTGAGGGGCAGCCGAGTGAGGAGCAGGGCACGGCCCGGGCTGAGGGGCAGCCGAGTGAGGAGCAGGGCTCGGCCCAGGCTGAGGGGCGGTCGAGTGAGGAGCAGGGCACGGCCCGGGCTGAGGGGCAGCCGAGCGAGGAGTGGGGCTCGGCCCGGGCTGAGGGGCCGCTGTCCCGGGGAACCCGAGCGAGGAGCGGGACTAGGCCCAGGCTGAGGGGCCGCTGTCCCGGGACAACCGAGGGAGGAGCAGGGCCCGACCCCAACCAGAGTCCCCCGCAGCCCGGACAGCGATGGGTAGATCGGGGTCTGCCCCATTGCACAGCGCTGAGCCAGATTAACCCCGTGAACCAGGGAGCGCGGTGCTGGGTTGGCCTTAGGCACCTTAGACAGGTCACCGTGCGAGCCCAGCTCAACCCCCGTTAACCAGGGAGCGCGGTGCTGGGTTGGCCTTGCTGTCCTTATACAGGTCACCGTGAGAGCCAGCTCCTCCGAAGGGCAATGTGAGCGACTCTGAGGAGCTGCATCACCCTAAGAAGAAGAAGACCCTGCCAGAGCTTTGGCGCACAGAGGTGGCCGCAGAGGCAGCGCAGTGACTCAAAGGGCACGGAGTTGTCACTCTCACTGCAGCAGCCCTGCTCCCAGACTGGAATCTCATCCTCCTAACCGAGATCCTGCAGCAGGCAGGAGGCAGAAAGGGAAAACGCTGCTGCTGAAGAGCAAACCAATCCGACGCCACCACGAGGATTGCCACCCCCACATTTTAAAGTATGAGCTAAGCCAATTTTTCCTGAGGAAGTGCATTTATAATAAAACCCTTCCAGTTAAAACTAAGAGCTATATAACTACTATTAAGGCTTATACTTCCCTGCTAGTTTTCAGGAACTGGTTATTTTTAGAAGTCCTTTCTAATTAACTAGAAGAAGCTTTTTACATTTTTGTCTTCCATCCCCCACCAGGACACAGTAAAACATTGTCCTGCTGCACACCAGCCTTCAGCTCCATTTCAGAGACACACTCTGGCCCCTGGCAGCAGACAGCAGTAATCACTGAAGCATTAGTTAGTGAGACATATGAGTCTGACACAGGACTGTGTTTTTTAAGAACAGCTCACCACGTGACTGTAACAGTTATTACTACTTTGTTGTCATAATTAAATTAGCTTCTGTTCCTAAATAAAAGCACACAGCTCAACACTTTAAATGGAACAAAATTTGTTTTTTTTTCAAACAGCAGCTGTAACGAAGTTTTGGTGATATCAGTCCAAAGATAACTCCACAAGAGTCAAAATTAAATGTCTAATCATATTATATGTACATATCTATATATATGATTGCAGTCTTGGTATTTCCACTGTAGACCAGACATGGATAAGAAATGCCACAAGACAAGCCAAAGGCCCTTCACTTGCTCCAGCACTTTTCTAATTACAGCTGGTGCCACCAGTAAGAGTTACAGACAGAGCAGAACACTGCAGGGATGAAGATAACCAGCCACAGACAACATCCTGTGGCAACCAAAACCAGACTTGATTTAAAAATCCAGACTGACTTCACCACCCCAGGAGAGCCAATTCCTCAATATGGTGCCATTTGAGCTTTAAAACAGGACAGCAGTTTGTCACACACATAGGTTAGGTAGCTGGCAAGCCTGAAGAAAAGCTGTGCAAAATCAAGCAGAACATGTTTTTCAGCTCTCTCCAGCACACAGCAAGTCAAAGAGCAATATTATGTGATAGTCACATAACCCAAGGCAAATTAGAGGAGAAAGTGTTCAGAATAAAACTCAGTGCTGGGGCAAAAGGTGGCAGAGAGATTTCATTCATGGTGTCTTCCATCTCAGTGATTTTGATACTTGAACAGATGGAGTCAACAGACTTGGATTTTGGGGAGGAAAAGGAAATATTATTTTGGTCCTATAGCAATAAAGAATGACAAAAGCTAACCTATAAATACAGGTTAAACTCAGGTACTGTTGGCTTTGGTAATAATTGCATAAATTCCATCCATTTCCACAAAATAATTTTATTAGGCAGATACATGAATATAAAAGATTTACAAATATATTAGTGTTTTCACGGCTGGGGTATACAAAGTAATCAATATTTGTAATCACACACACATATTAGTAACTCTGTCTCCAAAATACTGCATAAAAATACTTGGATTACTACTATGAAACTGACCTAGCAGCCTCTTTCTCTCTTTGTCAGAGAGCTTTGAATCTTCATCAATAGCTTTCAATAGAGATAATAGCTCATCTTTTGTGGTCTTCTCTGTGTTGGAACGATACTCTCTCTCATCAAGTTTTTGGCAGAAGGTATAACCTGAAAGGAAAAGTGAGACATTGAGAGGATTATCACCACACTCCACCCACCTCGAGATTCTACAGACCCACCCTCCTTTAGATCAAATCAGTCTTTGCTACAGCAAGGCTTTTTGCACCACCCATTTCTCATTTTGGGGCATGACAAGATTACAAGTGTGAAGTGTCACCTGTTATCTTGCTGGGATCCTGGCCTTTCTGCAGAGCCAGCAGTTTATTGCTGACCATCTTGTGCAGTGCCCCTGGGATCTGGAACAGAAAAAGAGGACAATGCAAGAGCAGCTCTCCATGAGCACACCAGATAAACAAAACCTGGCCATTTTCTAGCTCTTACCTTTAACACATCTCTCTGGTTGTCAACAAGGAACAAGATCAGGAGGTCAGTTTTCCCTCTGGATAAGTTTTTATTGTTGATAATGGCTTTAGAGAATGTCCTTTTCACAACCATCCTGTTGTCACTCTAAAGAACAAAGTGAAATAATGACCAGAAGAGGAGAGTTAGTCTCCCCCATTAAGAAGAGCATCACTTTTGCTCTTCTGAGACACTGCTTTTCCTATAGTCACAAATTTAAACTACAAAGGTGTTTTCTGACCTCTGAATTTCAGAAAGAGTAAAACAACTGTTAAGAATGCAGATTTACCTCCTTCTGTAGCTTGAGCTCAGAATGATGTGCTGCAACAGCCATGAAGTACAGCAGTCTCCTGAACTCCTCCCTGACCTGGCTGTCCAGGAGCTTCAAATAGAGCTGGACAGCTTCTAAAGATTGCTCCATCTTCCCATTCACTGGGGAGAGAGGAAAGTATATTCATTTAAATCAATGTTACCATAAAACACCTAAATTAGCCACTGAAAAAATGACCATTTCACTAAACAGAACTGGCCAAACACAGCAATTCATTCTCACAAAAACCTCTCCAGGCTAAGGAGAGCTGCTTGCAGACTCTCTGACAACATCCCACATGCAGGCATTCAGCCTGGCATTAAAGCTGCCTTGTAATTAAATTCAATTACAGCTCAGACATCTTAAAGGGGTGTGAAACACCAAAAAAAATGAAAATGGTTCTATTAAAAAAAACCTAATCACCTCTGCTTGTGGTAGTGAAGATCTCAAAAAAACTGAGGAGTAAGTCCTAGATACATGGGCTACTTTGATGAATTAATTGCAAATTTATTTGTAGAACTTTGCTACATTTTAATTTGCCTTACTATGCAGAATAGCCATCTTAGACTTGAGCATTGTTTAAATGAAGTAGGTTGTACTAATACTCTTTATCATGTAGAGAGGAAGAATGGGATATAAATGCAAAGTATCCCAGTCAACATGGAAAAAGAAGAATAATCAAGGCAGAGAACTTATGAAAAATAAGGAGATCTGGGATAAAATGTTGAGAACTAAAACATCAAA
This sequence comes from Oenanthe melanoleuca, assembly GCF_029582105.1. NCBI lineage: Eukaryota > Metazoa > Chordata > Aves > Passeriformes > Muscicapidae > Oenanthe > Oenanthe melanoleuca. The sequence goes on from NC_079339.1 coordinate 2,110,274, forward strand.
ACCTTTCCAATATGCTGTCCAAACAAAATTTAAGAAATATTTTTGTACAAAAAAAGTAAAATATGTCAATGGGGTACCAAAAATCCACACAGCTTTCAGCTTTCTTATAGCCTAAATATTTACTACTAGGCTATATTTATATTGAATTTCCCATGGACATCTGACTTCCATGGATACTTCCATAGTACCAAATTATAGCACCCTGGTTTCACAGTCAGTCTACATAGACTTGAACAACAATTGCAGAACTGCATACAGTAGGAACCAAAATGTCTAAGAACAGTCTTTATGACTAGAAATTTAAAAAGACCCCAACCAAACCAAACAAAAAACAAAAAAAAAACCAGCAAAAGAACACGTGTAGAAGTGAGCTTTTAATCCTGGCTCCTGAGGTAAATACTCAGTTTCTTAGTACATATCTCACATAAGCATTGGAACACAGCTCTGTTTTACTTACCTAACAGTTCTGCAATTCCTAAATGAATTTCAGATGCATGGCTTAAGAGTGGCTCCTTTTTTTGGCTGTAGTATCTACCGATGTTCTCAAAGAGCAGCAGCTTCCAGGTATCTGCTTTGTCTGGCTGATCAGGCAGGTTCCTGCTAATATCCACCACCATATGATCAGGAAGATATTCCAAGCAATCAATTGCTGCTGAGAGCCACTCATCTGTCCTGGAACACAGGGGAGTTTGGGTTTGTAGCTTTAATTACAGATGCCCTTCAGAGCTGGCTGCATTGCTTTCCACAGAGAGCAGGTAGACTGGTTCCTTCAGTGAAAACTCTGTGTGTAGGCACTTTAAGCCATTAGAAATTCACACACGAGACACCTCACCTGATACACTCGGGTAGATCATAGTCATAAGTCTCTTTGTTATGTATTTTATCAAGATGAAAAATTAGTAACCCACAAGTAAACAGTCACAAGCAGTAAAAGCCCAAGTCAATCATGTCCTCTACTGTTAGATAAGGACACAATTATCGCTAGATAAACAGAAACATGAACCTTGATCTAATTCAGACTGGTACAAGTTTTTCAGAGAATGTTTTTAACTCTGTGCTCAGTTTCAAGCTCAGCATTCTTAGCTCTTTTAATACAGTAGGAGGAGCTAAGCTAGTTCCTCACAAGTGATGTCTCAAGGAAAAACTTACATGATGATTATAAAATCTCTATTCTTCCCTCAATGCAGAAAAGAATTTCCCCTCTGAATACCATCAACTGCTGCCATTGCCTTCAAAAACTATCCCAGTGTTCAGCAGACTCTCACTAAGCAATTGTTATTTACCTGTTATTCCAACAGGGAAAAAAGTGCCTGCTCACATCCTTTCTGCTACATTTCTACCCAAAGACCCAGTGTGCTTTACATTCCCCTGAAAGCAGGAAGTTTCTCAGAGCTGCAGAGGACAGCAGTGATTACTCACTGCGAGTCACTGAAAGCCTTGAGGATCTCTCGGTCCAGGTAGTTACTTGTGATGACATATCCAGCTGCCTTCCTGGGCTGTGGGAGCTGAGGTCTGATCTCCTGGTGCTCAAGCAGAGACTCCAGGAGAGGGAGGTCCACCAGCTGCAGCAGGCGAGCAATTGTTTGTTCTTGCCACACTTCATTAATAACTGGGAAGGGTGGATACACAAAGCACACAGAGACTCAGCATGGGCAAAAACTGATCACAAAAAAGATAACTCTCCTTCCTCCCATCAGGCCTAACCTAACAGATTGATTTTACCAAAGTAGAGACTTGCAGTAGCAAAGCATGTGGCTCTTATCAGCTTCAAGTGCCTTTTATCACCACAAAAGGCAAGAACTACCCATTTGTTTAGTTAACTACAAGTGTGGGAGAACTGCTTTTCGGATAAGTCTGAAGTGCCTGACACTCTTTGTGCTCTAATTCACAAACAATCTTTGTTCTAGATAAGGGGCGAAAAAAAAAGTGCAACAGTGACATTCTCCTTATCACAGCTTCCTTGAATATTTCCGTATGATGAAACCACAGTTTCTAGGATGCATTATCACTTTTAACCAAAGGAAAAAACACAGATCACAGTTTGGTCTGAAAGACAAGCCACGAATTGTCAAGAATAGTTTCACACAATAGTGAAGGAGTGCTGGATGTGCAGTTCACTTCTAGCTGACAGCACACTACTTGCCCAGACTAAAACAAGCACACAAGTACTGCAGGTAACTGAATATTATGAATATTTCTAACTCAAATCAACCTCTATGCATTGGGTATTCTTCTCCACAAAAGTTAACACTGATTTATTTCAGTCAAGAGATAAAGCCTCTTGTCTGATTAAATAAAAATTTGCCTTTTCATGACCTGCTGTTCAAACCAAAAGACTGTGAGTGTCAGTTTGCCTCCCTCTCCAACCTGAGGAGCACAAGTCTTCCCAGTCCTGACGTACCTTCCTTCTCCCACAAATGGCTGTGGCATTATTTGGCTTACCTCGACGGGACAAGCTATCAGAGATGTTCATTTGAGGGCTGCTTGCAGGCTTTAGACTTAGGTTTTCCCAAAGATCCTCCAAGCTTTCTGGTTTGAATGGGGTAGAGTGGAAAAAGGTGCTCTTCTCACATCTGAGATTAAAAACAGTTTTTATATATATCTATAACCATATATATGGATAATCAAATATATCATGCAACATACAGATATGGGAAATCATCCCAAGACCAAAAATTTTCTCCTGTATAGATATTTACATCATCTTCCCCCTCAGCTCCCCTGCCTGACACTTCCCCTGTCCAAGTCACCCAGGAGCATGTATGATACCTTCCAAAATTATTTGCATGTAACAGAACCACTCCAGCCACAAAATTACTGTTCTTCCAAGCACAGCTGTATGATTTCAATTCTCACAGCTTCTTTGTTTTAGGACACTGAAAAATCTTTTTGATGTCCACTATCTTTGACATGGATGTGACAACCTGCACGTATCAACAGATCTGTTCCTTTCACTAAATGAAGAAATGCAACCCAATGGATCTGCACCCTGCCCAGAAGAAAAACACCTTCATTCCACACTAATAAAACAGGAATAATCCTGTTTAATGACTGTTTGTTCAATATATTCTAAGTCTTACTTTAACAGCTCTTGTGATGAAAATATTTTTAACTAGCACATATAATTAAAGTGGTTTTAATTTCTCATGAATTCTCTTTTTAAATAAAGGCTTGAGACAGTTTGCTTCAGGACAGAACAAGAGCAAGTGGGAGAGAGGGGAGAAAGAGGACAAAGGAAATATTTTAAATCTGTTTCACTACTTTTTTCATCAGGGTTGATGCACCCCAGTTCACATTTGCTACTCACATGAACGTGTCAATTGAATAAGGCTTTTCCATTTTGGGTCAATACTATTTACAATTATCAAAAGTGCACATTGCTAAAACTACTGCATTAAATACACTAGGTAGTTTCTTGTAAGAATATGTCAGTAGTTTAATAGATGAACACTTAACAAAAACTTTTTAAGGGAAGTGGCAAAGTGGCATCTACACGTTCTGCTTTGTGCAGGTTTAGTTAGTACCAGGACTTTCTTTACCCACTCCTAAAGGAACAGGGAAACAAAACCTCACCACTGCACTTCCCTCTGGTTCTAGGATGGAGTGCAATAGCATAACAGCAGAACAGCCTGCTACCCTGCCTGGGAACAAGTCATACATGCATAAAGAAACAGCTAAAAAAAGAGCTCAATTGGAAGTGTACTGAAGCAAAGATGATGAAAGAAGAAAACAACTTTTCCTTAGAAGTTGCGTGGATTACTGGTTTATGCCAGAGCTAGGTGTGCAGTGGCTAAAGATTGCCCTGTTTGATGCACCTGAATTCCAGTTGGTTGTATTGATTTAGATCAGTATGTAAATGTGCTTAATTTCTACCCTCTCACCTCCCTCCCCCAAGGCAAGGTGATAACAGACAGAGAAAACAAGTAGCCATGTAGGTTGGGTGATTTACTCTCTTCAAATTGCTCTTCCTACCTGTCTTCCACCCACAAACATCTAGGCATTGTCTATTTTTACCCTGTAAATGTACAGTTTTCTTTTCTCTCCCCCAAAACACATAACATTTTCCTCTTGTAAAAAATCTCTCTTCACCTCCACGTACTAACCTCTGCGGGGTGCACTGCTGGTAATCCTTCTCAAGCTCTGGCTGGCTTGAGGCATTTGTGAATCTGTAGAGGCTGCTGCTGCTGTCCTCAAACACGGAGCGTTTGTCTTTCCCAAAGACCCTGGTTGAGACAGCCTCGAACACTTTGCAGTCCATCAGCGCTTGGCACACGCGAACCACCTTAGCCCGGGAAATATCCACGTCCCCGAAATACTTGTTCTGCAGGAGGTGAGCAAAGACAACATCCACTGCATCCGAGCCAATGAAGCAGTCATGGTAACACTTCAGGTTCTGGCGGCGCTTCTTCACTTCCACTTGAGTTTGGAGAGCGCTGATAATGCTGCTCCAGACGAACGTCGCTCCGAAGGGTTTCTGAGCCAAGCTAAAGCCTGGGAGCACACACAAAGACTGGATTCATGCTGCAGCCACAGAGAATAGCCCCCTTCTGGCTCCTAGCTTTCATGAACCTCGTCAGGATTTAACAATCTTTCAGACTTCCACTTTGGCATTAACGCTTTGTGACTTCCTCAGCAAGTCTGTCTGCTCTGCCCCGTCTCCCTCTCTCTTTTTGGTGGTTCCTCTCACTACACCAGCCTAAAGCTTTGCAACCAGGAGTTCCTGTTTTTTCACTTTGTGTCACTTTGACACTGTCTTTTTGTCTGTCCCTCGGTCACCTAATGGTTACCCTTGCAGAACCACTGCTGAGCACACAGGTCCCACAACCAGAAACTAGCTGTATGCACTCCTAACACCGGGTTCCTCCACAGAGCTGGGCAGGGAAGAGGGAAGCAGGGATGTCAGAAAACCCTGTTTGCTACAGGACTGTGCATACACACAAGCCACCTAACATCAGTGCTTAGCACACCACTAACGAGTCCATGGGTTCTCTTGAGATGCCACTTTATCCCAGCAGACAGCCCTTTGCCACCTCGGCTCCGGCAGAAACCTCAGCTCTGTGCACCCAGCGCCACTTCCGTGAGCCGATCCGTCCTGCCTCCCCCAGTGAAACCATTACTCATTTACCAGTCTGATTAGAATAAAATGCTAGCAGCCAACAGTTTGACCTGAGGCTACACTCGGCCTCCACAAGGACTTAAAAACACACGAAGTTTGCAGGTGGCACCAAACTGGGGAGAGCTGCAGCCAGCAGAGAGGCTAGAATTAGAATATGTTTTCCAGTAAGTCAGATGAATAATTTACTAAGAGTGAAAGCAGAGGAAGAAGAGAGAAATCAAAAGCTGAAGGACAAAATATGGAAGGAGGAGTTGGCAGCAATCCTACAGAAAGCCAGCTGGGATTGTGACAGAGCTCAAACCAAATGAATTAACAGTGCGATGCAGTGTTTGAAAAAAACAACAACATGCAACTCCTTCTGGAACATATTACCGTGAGCATTTTCCACAGAGATAAAGGAGGTATTTTTTTTCTGCTCTGTTTAGTCTGAAGTGGCTTTAGTTAGAGAGTTGTATTCCAATTTGGGACACCAGTTTTCAGCTGATCCCCAGCTACAAGAAAGCCCAGAAATTGGAAAATAAGCAAGGGGAAAGGAAAGGTTGAGGGGCAGTAAAGACTGGGAAGAGGAAGAGAAAGCAAGGGAGAGAAAACAATACCGTTTGAACACACCAACACTCCAGAAAGACAGCAAGTTATCTTACTGAAAAGATACATGTAGGTGGGGAAAAAAAAATAAACAAAACAAGAAAAACAAAGCAGCTTTTCAATACACAGCACTGAACCAGTCAAGGTAGAAAACTCCCAGAATGTCCAGTTTCCAAAGCTTTAAAAGTACAAGACAGACAAGATACACAATTGCTGACACTTTAACCTGATGACACCGTCAGGAAGGCAGAACAAACACTACGAGCACAGAATTCGCTTCCAGCCCTACATTCCAATAGCCAGCCGTGCTCTTTGGGAGGAGAGAACCCCAAACCCGACACCACCAAACATACAACAACGCTAGAATAAACACCAACACGAACCACCTGCAATGCTTCACTACTCACGGCTTTATCACCGCTTCTTTACACACACAGAGCCTTCCTATCTTTTCTCAGGGAACCGCAATTAAGTGTGGCATTGAGACAAAAAGTTTCCACAAAGTTAAGATGCTCAAGGTCGAGAAAGAAGAAGCGCAAAACAAGTTTCCTTTCGCTGCGCTAGAGAGGCACCTGCTCTCAACCCGCGCTGGGGACACGGAGCTGCAAAAACCTCCCTGGCACCCACCTGCAGCTCCGCGAGCAAGGCAGGGCACGGGCAGGGATCCCGCGGATCAGGGCAGGACACGGGCAGGGATCCCGCGGATCAGGACAGGACACGGGCAGGGATCCCGATGATCAGGGCAGGACACGGGCAGGGATCCCGATGATCAGGGCAGGACACGGGCAGGGATCCCGCGGATCAGGACACGGGCAGGGGTCCCGATGATCAGGACACGGGCAGGGATCCCGCGGATCAGGGCAGGACACGGGCAGGGGTCCCGATGATCAGGACAGGGCAGGGGCAGGGATCCCGCGGATCAGGACACGGGCAGGGATCCCGCGGATCAGGGCAGGACACGGGCAGGGATCCCGCGGATCCCCCGCCCGAAGCTGCCGCTGCCCCCGGCGGAAGCGGCTCCCGGAGCGCGGCCAATTTTTGAATCTCCCGGAGCCGGGAAAGGCGCCGAGCGGAGCTGCTGCCGCCGGCGGGGACCCGCATCCCGCAGCGGGCAGAGCCGCCCCTCGGTGCATCCCGCCGCTCCTCCCGCTCCCATTCCCGTCCCCATCCCGGCTGCCCCGGTGCCCGGCCGTACCCGGCGGCCTGGCGGCGGGGCTGCAGACCGTGCTGAGGCTCAGAGCCGCCGCCTTCTCCCGCACCGTGGCCATGGCGAGCGCCGGCTCCGCGCGAATGCCGCGCCGGGCGCGCCCGCGGCTCTCGGATCCCGCGGGGGCGGAGCGGCCGCTCCCCGCCCCTGGGCAGGGCTGGCAGGGCAGAGACCGCCCGGGCACCGCCGCGGGATGATCGCCAGGGATACAGGGAGCTCTGGAGAGCGTCCGGGCTAAGCGCCCTGCCGGGGCCACCCGCAGCACGGGATACGGGAACGCGCTCGGTGGGTTTGCAATGTCCGTGCCAGTGCGCTGCCACCGCCAATGGAAATAACTTCCTCATATCGAGGTGGAACTCCTGGTGCTTTAGTTTATGGCTAGTGCTCCTCGTCCTGCCGCTGGGCACCATCCTCTTGGCACCCGTCTTTAAGATGCATTGATGACATCCCCTCTCAGTCTTCTCTTCTCCCCACTAAACAAGCCCAGCTCCTGCAGTCTGTCCCCATAAGAGAGATGCTCCAGACCCCTCATCATCTTTGTGACCTTCCATTGGACCCTCGCTGGTAGTTCCATGTCTTTTTTGTACTGAGGAACCCAGAACTGGACACAGTATTCCAGATGAACTGGCAATATCCATAGGGAAGTGGTTGCTGGGAAGGGTGGAAATGCTGCACAGAGCTGCTGCTATTCAAGATCATGGTCCTGGTGTGACAGCACCACTGGTCCTGGATGGGGAGCTGTGCTCTGACACTTCCTGCAGCACTGGGAGCACCACCTGCACTCCTGGCAGCAGGACACGTGTCCCTGGGTTGCACAGAATCCCAGGTGGGTCAGGCTGGAAGGGCCCACAGTGGACACCAGGTCCAGCCTCTCTCGGGCCATCCCAGAGCACCCAGCACAGGATTGTGTCCAGAGGGTCTGGGATATCTCAGTGAGGGAGCCACACTCCTCTCTGGGCAATCTGTTCCTGTGATCACTGCACAGGGAAGAAGTTCTTCCTCATGTTCAGGTGGAACTTCTGTGCATCAGTTTCTGCCCATTCTTGTCCCATTGCTTGGCACCACTGAGAAGTGTCTGGTCCATCCTCCTGGCTTTAGATATTTGTGACATGGATGAGATCCCCTCTCTGTTCTCTTCTCCAGGCTGAACAAGCCCAGCTCCCTCTGCCTTTCCTTGTAACAGAGATTCTCCAGTCCCCCAACATCCTCACTGCCTTCAGCTGGACCCACTCCAGGAGCTTCATGGTTCTCTTAATTCTCTTTATTTCCTCCTTATTTACTGTGTCATTGAAAACCCCACACTGGTCAGATCTATTTCTGTGGGTTAACCTGAGCACTGTCCTTGGCTGTTCCTTTGGGACACACAGCTGGAACACCACATGTGGTTGGAGTTTTCTTCTGATGTCTTCTATGAGCTGTTCATTATAGCAGCTGGCATTTCTCATTGCAATGAAAAGAAATAATAAATTCATCTTCAGAGTAATAAGTGTTTTTTCTACTCCCTGCAGCAAACTGCTGAGAGATCCAACATAATTTTCTACTGTGTATAATTTTCTACTAAGAATCAAGTATTTTGACATTCTTACTCAATGGAAGGGCATTAGAGCAACATAAAATAATTCATGTTTTTTGGATTGATTTCCACAGACAAAGCCAATAGTACACAGAATCAGAAGTATGTAATGCACATTAAAGACCAAATAATATGTTACAAGTGGTTCAAAAATTCACCTTGAGTCATCACATTATTGAACTTTAGCCTGTTCTACATCAAATTCTGTGCTAGCAGGTATAAATGCAGGATATTTGCTGTCCACTGAAGCTCAGGGCAGCTCTTTTTATTCTCATTTGTCACACTTACAGGTAGGGCACTACAAGTTTGTTCATTGCATGCAAAAAAAATAGATAATGCACTTCATTTGAAGCTGTGAAAAATTACTACAGGCAACTAGGTACCAGAGACTTGTGGCAGACAACATTTCTTCATGTTTCATTGCCTGAGCAGTACAGTATTTGATAAAGGGAGTTCTAAAAGTGGAAATTTTTGTGAAGTTTTTTAGGTTAAGGAAGTCTTATCTGGGCACAGAGAAAAGAAACTAGTCAAGCTGCAGCAAAATGCCAGCCTGCAAAAATGAAAGTTCCTCTTGTACCCTGAACAATAGGAAGTGACTAACAGAGATTTATTTATTCCTTCTTTTGGGGAAAGAAGGGAAGATGTTTTAAAAAAGTAGTCCTGATTCACAGGTGCCAATAAGGTGCCTATATAATGTATAGGTCAGTCAGTGAGGTTTTCCATGATGGACAGTTTTATTTGTAGCAGCTTGATGCTAGAACTTTTGATGCATTGCCAAAACATAACTGCAAACCAGAATATACTGGAATTAATTTTAATTTAAAAAAAATAATTTATTTTTGCACAGTTGTTGAAATAAAGTGATGTAGTCAATCATCCTGCAGTGGTTCACCTAATCATAAACATTTCCAAGTAGGAGGTGTTCAGCTGAGAACATTGCACCTTACAGTGGAGAATGGTTTGTCAGACACTGCTTGCAGGGAACAGATCAAGCCACAGCCAATGCACTAAGGGCTGCTCATGGAGAAGTTTGTAAGGTTTCTATTCTTGTATTTTATTACCAGGGGATCAGCAGCCTATCCTGGATTTCTGCCTTTGTGTTTTCTGCCACTGCCCACAGCCCTGACACTTCAGTTTTGACAGGGGCAGATGGCAGCTACTGGCTATGGTTAAACAGATGTGGTCAAACAGTATCTGAGAAATGCTATCTTTTGGTATTTCTTAAAATAACATAATTATAACATGCTTTCCTAAAGCACAGTTAAACTTTTAAGTGATTATTAATATATAAATAATTACTGACAGTATAATAATTTGTTTATAGCTATATTTAGTCACTTTAAATAGTGCAACCTTGTGCAGCCAGGATAAGTCTTGGCTGGGGGAATTCCTCAGACCAGGGTGGAAAGATCTTGGATAAAAATCTGTTATTATTATCTGAAAGATCAGGATAACAGTACAACTCACTGTATCTGGTTTCCCCTTCCACAGCATATTTCCCTAATTAACCTCCATAAAGCTGAACACAGGATGCACAAGAGAATGCCAACTACAAAAATACAATTAACATAATTAATTCATAAAATCATTTGAGACCAATGTATTTTTAACAAAAGTCCTAGTTTGTACAGCTGTGTCAGATTCTTTGCAACTGTTATAAAGAATTTTATAGCAAATTAAAATAGCAAATTTATAGCAAATTAAAAATCTATTTTCATTTATTTCCAGGTCATCTAGAAATACTCCTACCAGCTACAAAAGGATCAAGAGAATGGTTATGTTTTGAAGAACTTAACTTCATTTTTCAAGAATTTCTGAGTCTCATGTAAGACCTTTAAGGTTTAATTAGAAGCATAAAGCAGAAACAGAGTATTTAAATTCAACAGCCACAATTTCAGGCACATCTGCTGATTAACTTCCTTATGTCAATTAAGTGTTTGCTCAAGGATAAAGAAGATGATAAAGACCCACATTCAGGTCTTGTCTGATCATGGAGGGAGAAGGCAAAATGGAAACCTGCAGCTCACAAGAGGACAGAGGAATGATGCACACCTGCATGCAAAATGCTGTTTAGCTTTTCCCATAAAAAACCTGGAATCTGGGCAGCCAACCAGGATGGGGAAGTAGGGCTGTAATTTCTAGACACCCTGGGCACAAATGAAGGAGATATAAGTCCTTAGAAAGTAAAAACATGAGTGTGGGATTAAGTATTTCAAGATCACTCTCAAAAAGACAAAAGTTGGAGGCTGTGTTGTCAGAAAGAGATGGAGGCATATTAATAGAAAATAGGGGGTGCTGCTGTTTTATCTGCAACAGATCAATGCTTGGTTAAGTGACTGGGAAATTTTATGTGTTCTTGAAAAAAACACAGGAAAAAGTTTAATAAATTAATTTTTAAAAATCTGGAAGGACACCAAAGCTGGAATATAAGCTGTTCTAAAACCCAGAATTGTTCAATGTTCCCATTATTATTCAGATTTTTAATGCCAAAATTGATATTGAATTCTCACTGAAAATTGACTAGGAAATAAAGAGGGATTTTTGCAGAACAATATAATCCAATTTCTTATTTTCAGAAGAGTTTAGATCCCACTTTTTCAAATGGTTAACACAGAACTCTGCATTTCAAATCTCTCTCTTACATCTCAAACACGTCAGAAGGCTCACTCTTCTATACCAAACTTTATTCTTTAGATTTCAAATGTCTTCCCATAACAATAAAGCTTTAAAGACTAAGTGTATATCAACACAGCTTGAATGTATATGTACATAAAATGTATTGCCATTGTCATCAGGATCTGTTGAAGCCAATCTTTATGTCAGCTTCTAAAGAAGCAGAGCAATTAATAATTACCATAAAAATTCAGAAAAATATTCCAGTTATTTAGAACAGTTACATTTCTGTTTTTTCCCCACTTAAATATCAACAATGCCTGTATTCATTACAGTGGTGAAGCTGATGAAAGGAGAACATTATAAAGAGTTACCCTTAAAATGTTGCTCCATTCCATTCACAAAGGTCGAGACAAATTAAAGTTCAGCATATGGTTCACTGTCACACAGAGATCCTCATGGAAGGGAAAATCAACAGCTTCTGTTACAAAATTGCTACAATTATCATGGCATTAACAAATCTTCTCTGCTTCAATGCCTGAATATACAAAGGCCAGTGCAAAAGCTTTTCAGTAATGAAATGGACCTATAAAAATTGGAAAACTGTCTTCTCTGATAATCTCAAATTTAAGAACATGAGCTATTCACACAATATCAGATTGCAAAGGGCTGTTTGACAAGCTGGAGAGATCTGAAGGCAGATTACAGAACCTCCCTCAGTACTGACTAGCAGGTTCTGCCTTTTGTAGCTCAGAGCAGAGGATTGCTTGGGGCTGAGCTCCATGGGCTGGACAGGACAGACACTCTCCCTTAGGATGCAGAGCAGGCTATTCACAGATTCACTCTGCCTAGTCCCATTTGCCACCTACATTTGAATTCAAAAGGAGGATGGTGCAGATTCTGGCAACACTGAAGCCACAGCAATCCCAGCACCTGCCCCACCAGGGAGAGGCTGCTCCAGAGGCACCTGGCTTGGGAGAAAGCACAATGGGCAGCTCTGGAATTTGATGGTGAAGTGAGATCTGTAAGGATTGCACCCTGGCATTTCTGAAGAGCCTGGAACAATAAACAAGCTCCCAGGACAGAAGGTTCTGGGTGCCAGGCTGTCGGAGGCAACAATGGGCACATTGTCTGGGAGCACCACTGGCTGGAATACCAATGTCTGTGGGACCATGGCAGGGGCAGGAGAGAGGCTGAGCCATGCTGGTGCACACTGACCCAGCTGGAATGTGCTCCAGGAGCAGCCACAGCAGCTGCCAGGCACCAGTCCTGCAGGTGGCTCATGGCAAGCAAGTGGGAATGGAGCAACCTCACCACAAACACAACTTGTCATGGCACGAGCCCCCATTTCTCAGCCTTAATAAAGATAAAAGGGTTTTGTCTTTAGTGGGTTTTTCAGCTTTTCCTTCTAGTGGAGGTTTCCTGGGACATCAAGCACCACTACAAGCTGTAACCAGAGCCTGGCTCCACCATCTCTAAATGTGTCCTGGCACTGCTGTCTGGATTACAACTCCTCTGACAACAGTGGAGGCTCAGTCTCCTCTGCACGCCAGAAACCTGCTCAGCCAGAATGAGCAAGTGCAACCAGACACTTTGAATAATTCAGGCAGCAGAAGTCACTCTGTGCCCAGCTGGGAGGTGCCATTTCTCCACAAAGCTGCAGTTACTGACCCAATGTTAACTCTGCTCCTGCAACACAAAACCAAACACTAAACCATGTTACTACTGAAAGGGGCTTTAGGTGAGGTCAGAAAGGATTGGGGGTGCAGCTCTCACCAGTTCATAGCTGAGGAGAGCCTGAAAGGGCAGTGATGTCCACCTGAAGTGGGAAAACTTCAGTGTGGGACAAGTTCCATGCTCCTCCCACAGTGACACTCACTAGTGGCACCAACTTAATGGGACAGGAGGAGCTGATGGGTGAGGGGGGAGAAAAGTGAGAACTCTAAATGGATTTGCTGAGCAAAACTGAATTCCTGATTTTGACCATTTGCTTTGATTTTCTGAGAAAACAGCTGCATACCATTTATGCTCCAGGGAAGGGAATCAGGCTTATTGTTTATGTCTGCTAGAAGCAGGAATCTATAATTTACCTTTTATATTACTGTACAATGTGCTGGAGCCAGCTAACTCAATTATGCCATATTTTGCCAGGCCCATGGTGTAGGATAGGAAAATGTCCCCAGTAGCATCCTGCAGAATTTTATTACCCCACTAAACTCAAAGGGAACTTGTACAGTTCATGTCAAAAAGAAAGTGGCAGTCCCTGGCCAAGCATTTCTTGTTACCTGGTTTCTGGGGTTTATTTAAGGCAGCTGGTACAGAATTGCAACACTCAGATTCTCACAGAACACGTGAGCACTCTCTTCAACTCCAGTGCAAAGTCCATTGACTGTGGTCAAACTACCTCTCTGGCTGGCCCCAAATACCTCTAAACAAAGCTGTTGGATGCAGCACTGAAACAAACTCCTGTTCCCTTATTGTTGTTTGTTAGGAAAGCTGTAGGGACAGGAATTTCTGCATTCTGACCACCAACAAAACTCTGGGAGGGCTCAGAAGCCACAAAAACTGCTTTACTTAGGGAAGAGCTCTAAATCCTTATTCTCCCAGAGCTTTGAGCAAGTTGCCCATATGACCTAACTACATAATAAAACATTGATGCTCCAGCTTTTATTCAATTATCATATCACTTACCTTCTGTTGCCACAGCAAAAATATCTGATACATAAATAATGCACAGACAAATCACACTAGCAGCCACCACGGCTAGAAAGGAAAGGATGATGTAAACCAACACAATTTTACTTAAAAGGTCACATGTTCTGGAAGTCTGAGAAGGCTACAGCATGTTTTCCCAATTATACAGTTTATGATTTCAAATAACACATGTAGAATAAAGAAGGACTTTTTTAATTAAAATGAAGTACCTTAGCTGCTCCTTCAGTCCTGCTGATGGGCTCTGTTGTTACTGCTGATTCCCTCTACCCTTTGGGCATCAGGTAGCTAAAAAAAAACACCCAACAAAACCAACCAAAAATAAGCACACACAAAGAAAAGAAAATGCCCAGTGGAACTTCTAAAAGCAAAAACCCAAGACATACTCAGGACAAATGAGGGAGTACAGCCCTGAAATTTTGTTTGCTGTTTTCTCTGACTCACCATTTATTTTTCTCCTTCATAAATAGTTTGTTCTCTGTATTTAGTGCTGTATTCTTGTAAGAGATCAAATGAAAGGAATTTTAAGATAGTTTTCTCTACTTCAGTTTCTGGAAATGAAACAAAGATTTGTTAGCTTATCTGTGGAAAAGGCAAATAGCTAATGCAGAGCGGGTAATTTTCATTGCCTAAGATACTTACCCACAAACTGCTGACAGTAGGAGCTGCTTTCTTTTTTAAAAAAAAAAAAAAAAAAAAAAAGCTGTGTGCATTCAGCTTCTTGCCTTTCTTTTTTTTTTTTTTTTTTTTTTTAATAAAACCTTCAGAAATTAAAGGTTGTATCTGAAACACAGCATTGGAATCTTCAGGACTTTCTCTGCCTACCTGCTTCCCAAAGTGTTTTTTGGAGAAAACAACAATCAGTTTCATGGGAAAATGACTCATTTTATATTCCCCTTGGTTTGGGAAGAAGCTTATACAGAGGACCATAAAAAGATATATTCCAGCCTCCAGAATCCCCCTTTTCTGCAAACAAGTTATTCAGAGAAGGCCTGGATCTTATGGACAATATCCACAGCATGGGGGTTCAGCCAAAAAAAAACCCCAAAAACCAAAAAATAATAACAACAACAAAAAAACAACAACAACAACAACAACAACAACAACAAAAAACAAAAAAAACAAAACAAAAAAAAAACCAAAAAACAAAACAAAACAAAAAAACAGTGGTAAGAATATCCAGGGTAATTCACTGTAGCTGGTGGGCAAAAATACCAAAACTCTGTGAAACACCATTTCTAAGGTACCCAGAGGTGACATTCTAGTTGAGCAAGAAAGAAAACAAATGAAAATACTAAAATTCAGGTAAACTCCACCTGAATCACAGCAGCAGACTCTTTCTTACCCCAACACAGCAGCAGTTCAAGATCTGGCAGCTGGATTGCACAAATTAATTCAGAACATGTAAACCCAGAAGTAAAAAATCCAGATCAACCAGACATGCTCAATTCAGGCAAAATAGTGGAAAAAAAAAACCCCAAACCTTAGAACTGTATTCCTTCTTGTTGCAAGCAGAAAATATAGTCCAAATTATCAATTTGTTTCCAACAATCTTAACTTTTCAAGACTTAATATTTTAATAACAAATGACTAAGCATTATAAGGTTTTTGTTTAAAAAGTGTTTTCACTTTAATGGGTTTAGTTAATAACATCATGAATGGTACAAAACTGTCCTTTTTTCACATTTCCATACATTGTATTATGGACCACCTGAAAATCTGGACTAAGAATGCATAGTGTCTCTTAATTAGCCCTAGCTTCTTTTTTTGCCATATGTAGAACAGATATGCAGAAAAACATGCATTTATTACCAATGACATGTTAATATTAGCTTAAATAATAAAATATGGCAGAATGTGCCCTGTGAAATGCACAGGTTGGTAATAGGGTAAGAGAGACCAAATGTCAAGTGCTGGCAATGAAATAAGAAATGGTTGATGACACACTGACGTTTTGTGACCATAGTATTAGCTTTTCTGCTTTAAAATTGTTTTAAATAGTAGTAAATATTTAAATAATATTTAAAATATATTTCCTATGGAAATCATTTACTTGGAAGACAGCCTGTAAGATCTGACTTTTTAAAAAGTAGTATTTCATTTTGACAATATATGAATACAATACATGCCACAGAACCTCAAAGACCCTAAAGTCCTTAGCTGTTTTCAGAAACAATTTCTCAATCCAATTTTGTCTCTGATTTTTTTTGCTAGCAAAACTTTGGGAGTAGCATCTCAAAGCAAAACCTGCCTTTAAGAGAAATGTTGTATTTGAATAAAACCAAATCCCAGTGTAAATTGGGATGCCACACTAAAGGAGAGAATAGTGGAATTAAAAGCCAAATAAGTGATTATGCAATTTGTTTCATTCCTGTTTTGCTAATTCATAGTCTAAGGAGGGCTTTGATCCTTCCTAGTGCATCTTCTCTTGCAGTCAAATCAGTGCTCAATTTCCACTGTCATAGTAAGGGATGAAGACCTCACTGTTACTCCAAAGGTGAAAAAATTTGAGGTGTGGGTGCAGACTTCATTACCAAAAATGCAAGAAAACAAAGTATTTGTGCAAAAAAAAAGTAATCTGTACATTGACTTTTTCATTTAAGTTTGCTTCAGTATAAAAAACCTCTTCAATCCTACTAACAAAGCTTTGCTTTGATTTATGACCCTTCAACACACTCGAGAGTTCCATGTTTTTACTTATTCTAGTTTGGTAAATTAACAATCCAGCCACCATTTTTGCACCTCAAGACAAAGATGGAAGCTCCATTATATTAATCTTTAATAGTCTGGGGCAGTTACTTTTATTCAAGGTAAGTTTTTCCTGTCTTCTACAGGCACAGTGCTTGTTTAACTGGCCTTGGGAAACAAAAATAAGCCAAGTATAAGCCCAAAATAAGCCAGGTCACTTTCTATGGCAGTGCAGAGCATCATGGCCCCTCTGCCCCCTCCTTTTTTTTTTTTTTTTTTTTTTTTATGGTTGTTGCTAAAATTATTTCCTTTTTAAATAGGGACAAGCTATTCCAAAAGCCTCTCATTTATTTATTTATTTTTTTTTTTCAGCTTCTAAGGACTGAAAGCAGCTTTCTAAAGCAACTTCTAGATTTGAAAATCCAGTAAGTAGACAGTAGTGGTAATCTAGAAAGTACAGAGAACTCTCTCAATGCTTCATTAGGATGGGGTGTGAGAGAGGCAAAGTCTGACCTGCTCTGCACCATCAAGGAGCTGATTCCATTGTTCCCTCTGTCTGTATCCTAATGATTTTTATAACCACAGACTAGGAATTTCCAAACTGTTTTGGGACTACAGAGCTCTGCCTGGGCAAGTGACTCCCTCTCCTACACCCTCATGCCAGGAAGGGAATGCACTGAGTAAACTTGGGAATGCCCACCAGTGACTGAAGAGTGTGCCAGGTACCTTCCTACTGTTCCAGTGTGCACATTGACATTAAAATCATTTTATCTGATTGCTGCCAAGGCTGCTAACTCTGCTGGTTGGTTTCACCCTAAAAACTTGAGCTCCTACCAGGCCCAGCAGGACTGAAACTATAGAAATTCCTTATCCCCACAGCTACTACCCTTCTTTTCACCGTGGGAATTAATTAGCTCCATGATTGCTCTAACAATCTGCATATTCTGCCTAACCCCAAACCCACCTCTCTCTCCTAGATAATTGCAGACACAGCAGTAGCACAATGTGTCATTAACACGACAGTGACCTCCCTTTTTAATCCAAAACCACGAGGAAGAGGCTTTAAAAAAGGCAAGGGCACACACCCATTTCTGTTCATCTAGTCTGCACACAAATTGTAAAGGAGAATTATTGCTTTTTAAGGATGAAAAGCTTTGGAAATATGGTAAACATCCTACAAGGTTCTAAATCTAATCAGCTAAAATTCTGTACATACTTTAATAATATTCAAGCCTCTATTTGCTTACTCAAGATCAAATAATTCATTTTCACATCTATTCATTAAACTCTTTATAGTTCTACGGTCTAATGAATATTTAACAACTAAATAGGATCCAAACATGGGGGAAAGGTCACATGGCAATGAACATTATTTCATTTGGCCAATGAATAGTGAACCCTGCTCTCTTGGCTGAAATTAAGGCACTAAGTGGCAGTAAAAGGATAAAGGAATGAAGTTTTTTTCGACATTATCTGAAAAAAGACATGACTTTTTTTTTAGGACGCCAGTAGAGTACATCTCCACTCTGAAGGACTCAGTAAGGCATTCTATTGGCAAATTCAAAGAAAATGTTCTCCTGATTAGAGCCCATTACATTCATTGTCTGAGTGTGACTAGTGGCACTAGTAAGTGTTAGCAACCTGGAGGGGGAGAAAAGCTACAAAGATGTCTGAAGACTTGAAAGGCACCAAAAAGAGAACAGCTCTGCAACTGCCAGTTCTACAAACAATTATGTAAGCTGTGTTTAACACTGCATATAGTCTACTTTCAATCAACAATCTTTGTTGACCAAGATAAAGTATAGTAGCTCTTCATTTAAACTCTCAGTTAATCAAGTGCTAGTTTAGTAAGAAATTTATTTTCACATACCAGAAAATAATTGCAGTGTCTAACACAACTACACTTAAAGCAAAACTAGTCTAGTATGCATTATGCATTATTCTGGTTAACACTGAAGCAAACCTGTATAAACAAAAGGGTTACCTCGAGATACATAGTTTACAATATAAAATCAACATATAAATGAATAGGATTTACTGAAAACAATGGAAAGTGTATTACAAAGATACATGTAACAATTTTAACCACAATATTTCCTCTGTGAAAAATACAACTATTAGTGAGATAAAATGTACAATTGAATTTTTTTTTCCAAAAGAAAAAAAAAACACAGTATAAAGGAAAATATTTTTTTCTTCAAAACAGGGAAAATAGTTAAGTTCATTGTCTTTCATTACAATATAATTTGACACAAAAGCAGTCATAGGATTGCACCAACTCCATGTTCAGTCTCCTGAACATGACAATAGTAAAAGGAGTCCATAAAGCATAATGAAATTTCTGGATTTTATGATGGCAATATATGTATGCAGAAACTGATGTCACTCCAGCTCTGTTCACAAAATGTACAAAACTCTAAATTTGGTGGCCAGACATGTAAAAATTAGTTCGCCCCAACGCTGACTTTTCTCTCACTTAGTCAGGGATGGAAAAATCTGTAGTATTTTAAGTGTTGTTATCTGTTGAGCAATAAAAAAGAAAAAAAGTATATGTAGTGCATGCTTCATCACTTGTCAAAGACATTTCTGAAAATAAAACTAAGTTATCCAATAGTTTACAAAATCGAAAATAACTCTTCAGGTTAAAAATGTGATTAGGTTTATGTTTAGTTCCATCTCCAAAGGACTGATTTCCTTGGCAGCATCACTTTTCCTTAGCAAGAGCCAAGGCACAGAGTTCCATAAAGAGAAATAAAAATGGCTATGAACAAGAATGCAGTCTGGCATTGTACAAGAAATCAGAGCCTCTCTCGGAGCTTTCTGTTCCATCAGGTTAGTGCCGTAGAAAAATGGGAGATTTGGGATACATGTTTGTTATGAGCATTTCTGCTGGACACGATTCAAAAGTTCACCAAACTTTTCAAAAAGATCCTCCACCCATTTTATGTTTTTCATGCACAGCTGCACAATCTCTTCCTGGCCTAGATCTGCACTCGTCTTCTGAACAGAAGAAATCTATTTAAAAAAAGAGAAGGAGGGGGAGAGAGAGATGCACACACACACAGGTTAGGCTGCCAGAACTGGAGAATTTTCATTTTTATAAAACTCTGCAGTTAAGCATGAACTTTCTCTGCCAGAAAACCTTCAAGTTTTAAGAACAAGGGTAATGCCCCCCAACTTAACAACTGAGCCAGAGCTCAACTCTTGTATTCCTGCTACCTGAAATATTTCCACCAAGGATTTGCAGAAGAAATAAAGGACGGCGTTCTAAAACAAAAAACAATCTTTTAGATCCAAGGAGTTTAATACACTGATAACATTGGTTTATTTTGGATAACAGTGAAGAACACTTCAGGGAATCCCACAAACCTTGCAAGCCTCACATCTGAATGTTCTGAGCAGCAGTTCCCATTAGGGGCAACCAAATGTGTAGCCTTTATTTGCCATAAAAAATTAATTAAAATAGGAGGCCTCAATCCATACTCATGTACCAAGAATGAGAGAACAATCTCTTGAGTTGAACTCAATTCCCTCAATAAATTCCCTCAATGAATGCAAAAAATGAGAACAATACTTACCTCTTCTTTACATGTTAGATATATGTGATATTTGTAATGATGGAGTGAGTGATACAAAGAGTACAACTGTATTTTTTCTGGATCTACTGTAAACTCCTGCAAAAAGAACAATTATTTTAGGAAAATCCATGTTGTTTACCAAGAGACATGACAGACGTTCTCTTCTGTAAACAATTTTTTTTTCAACAATTCAGAAATTGAATGCTTAATTCAAATCATTGTGACATATCTGGCAAACTGTGATTCCCATTATTTCATAATTATCTCCTATCTTCCCTTCCCATGCTGTTTTATCAAAACCAGTGTGAGAAAGCTTTCACTCATCCTGAAGGCACTGCAAGCCCAAAATGGGTAAGACACCCCCTACTCAAGAAGTACTCCAAGAACTACCAAAATTTAACCATTATTGCAAAAGATACAATAGACTTTATGTTTGAGAAGGCTATTTTGTACTTACCTAAAAATTAGTTAATTTGGCAAGAAATATGAGTGTGAGCTCCATGTACAGGTCATTTGTAAAGCAACTATTTACTGCAGGGAGATGAAGCTAAGCAAGCCAAATCTAGTTAGTGTTCCCCAGGAATTATATGAAAATGGACAACATGTGCTTCTCAATTTTTTTCTGTGTTTCCTTTATTTGTTTTGTTTTTTTTTTTTTTTTTTTTAAATTTAAGATACACAGCTTCATTCTGGCATTGAAAATGAGGAACAGAACAAGATAGAATTCAATTTTTAAGAAGTGCTGTCTGGTCTCAGATTTTACAGTATTAACATTATTTTTATTAAATTTCTGATCTAGAAGCCATTGTATTATTTACTTTGCAGCAAGTGTAAGAAACTGTTATTATGATTATTATATATATATATTATTATAGGATTTATTATGATGATCTGCAGCAGCAATGATGAAGGCAAACTGTTGCTGCTCCAGCAACAGCCCAAGAAGCTGACAAACTATGTTTCACATATGAGTTATAATAATGATTTCATGTATTCCTTTAAATGTTGGTTTTTAACATTCCCTTGTTAAAGAAAAAGCACCTCTCTCAGAGATTTTATATTTTGATAAACCAACCAATACATGAAGCTGTGTTTTATATAAACATAGTTATCACAGCACAAGTCAGATGGTGGCAGCAACAAACCCAGTGAACACTCACCTGTGCTGATTTAGTGGTTGATTTAGAAGTCCTCAGTGTTTTCTTGTTGTAAGCTTTACCATTCATTTTGATCTTAGACACAGATGTCCCTCCACACTTTGTCTTGGAATCCCGAGTGACCACTGTCAGTTCAGGAAAGTTTTCCAAAGCATTCTTTAACAGAGCACATAAAGACAAAAGGTCATGGAAAAAATCAAGAATGGCCACATTGATGATAAATTGGCCATTTTTCTTTGAAAATATTAGAGTGCAGCCTATTAGGAGAAAACTTATTCTTCCACAAAGAGCTGATAAAGTATTTTTATCAGATCATACAACAAAATCTGGAAAGCATGATCACCTGTTCCTGACCACTGTAATTTTTCAAGACCAGCAGATCCTTTTACTGTACATCAGGTTAACATTTGTGATTTTATCACTAAAAAGAGAGGGGAAAAAATGCTCCACAGGGCAGGTTTGAAGTTCTAAATTGCTTTCCATTCCATTTCTACCCAAAAAATCTCTAAGGCTAAGATATTTCAAGATCTCTAAGTATTTCATGCATAATCAGGCACACAGGGATTGGATGCCTAAATATCTTCATAGGTTTTGTCCCAGATTTTGCAAACTACAAATTAATTGCATCTCATCAGATCTGTAAGTAGAAAAGGTTATGCACAGTGAAGTAGAAGGCTGGTTACAAAAAGTACAAGTTTAAGACATTTTAACTCATGAGGGTGAACTGCATTTCTGCCAGCTTCAATTCTACATTACTTGCATGAGTAAACTTGAATACAATTTAGTTGAACAAATACAACATTATGTTAGCAGCTGCTTTGGAATAGTCCTGCTATGCTACATAATCTGAAAAATATGTTTCACATTAAATAAACATGCATCTTTGTATTACACTCCAGTATGAGGCCGAAAAATGCACATATGGAAAAACAAATCAATGCTGCAGCTTAAGGACCTTATTGGGACTACTGGGTTAAAATATGAAGTTGACTCTATTCTTGTATTTTCTTTTAACAAACAGTACCTGACTACAACTACCTCCCCTGCCTATAATTTATTAGCTCTTTATGTATATCAGCCATTTTTTTACTTTATTAAACAAACCTCTCAGTAAACAGCTATTAAATCTGCTGCACAGTGGTAGCAGTAACCTTGACCAGCCAGTTTGTCCATATCCAGTCTTCCTTGCAATGCTTTCAAGGGGGAAAAACTTAAACAGGTTTGAATTATTTAGTTTTGCTATCCACTAGAATATCTTTCCTCAAGGCTGTTTGGAGTATCAAGGAGCTCTGGTCACTTCTCTGGAGAATTCCTAAGAACCAGAACGGTTCTCTGGCCACACCACTGACCTACATCAGACAGATGTGAACAGGAATGAAGAAGTAGATACCAGTGATTTCTGCATCTTTGGGAGCATGAGACACAGAATTATTTTCAAATGAAGTTTACACAATTCAGCTGAGTTGCTTCCCTTAATGAGCTTCAACTAAAGCAACAATAATATTTTATAATTTTTGTTTATAACAACTGTTACCCAAAGGATGCAATAACCTGTAAGAACTATAAAAAATGCTACAGGAAAAGCTACCAAACACTGACTGCTAACTTCAGTGTCTGCTTTGCTTTGTAATACAGTGCTAACATATTCCATATTAACTGTATCCAGTGGAAAAAGAGTTTTAAATTCATCCATGCCTGTCAATGCAGACCAGTAAAAACATTCAAACTGAATGATATCAGTGAATAACAAATGATACTTTTAACTTACTGCTTTCTTCAATGCCTAATTCAGCTATAATAGTTATTTCATTACAGGTGGAACAAAAACCTCCTGTATCTTAAAGAGCATCAAACACATTTTCCTACCCAACACAAGCACTTACAAAGACAAGTAGGCATTTCATTTTTATCCAAGACATTGACCCAAGGATGGCACAAGTTGGCACTGTCACATCAGAAGAAAAATATAAAAGGTTTTTTATTCTGCAGATGACATCACAAGAAGATCCTTTCCTTACATCCATTAACTCCATTAACATCTTGCAGATGATATTATGGAGTACAGTCTTAACTTTAGAAATATATATAATACATCATCTGCTTCTATATGAACACACAGCAAAGTTATTGTATTCACTATGAACTCCAACTTAATCAGCAGCTGGAATTACATGTTGGTGTTACAGAGAATTATAGGAGCTTTTTCCCTTTAAAATGGGAAAAAAATCAAGCATGACTACCTCTCATTTTTTGTGTACTTTAACTGAAATTCTACAAATTTGTAATTTCCCTTAACTGGTCTATCTTCTCTGCAAAGACAGGTCAAAAAGAGGTATCTATATTAATAACTATTAACACAAAATTCTTACCCCAACAGAAAAACAGAAATGGAGG
This sequence comes from Oenanthe melanoleuca, assembly GCF_029582105.1. Lineage (NCBI taxonomy): Eukaryota > Metazoa > Chordata > Aves > Passeriformes > Muscicapidae > Oenanthe > Oenanthe melanoleuca. The sequence continues at coordinate 2,133,897 of NC_079339.1, forward strand.
GCTAACACATGTTACCTCTCTGAGGCTCTGTGCATTTGAAATTACACAGCCCTCCCTGGGACTTTTTACTCTAAGGAGGAAGCCACAAGAAATTGTGTTCAAGGAGGTACAAATTATTCAGCTGTTGGGAAAACAGCATAACTAACATTAAGAAAGTTCAAGAATAGTGTGAATTACAGCTGTTTCACTGGTTAATGGTGGTCTCCTCACAAAATTTACCAGAAATGGAATGGGGAAAAAGGTTTCATGATGGAAAAGAGCAGAACTTTCAAGCCTGTTACTATGTCCCTCCTCACCTAGTTCTCAAAACTAAGCTGACAGCAGTACAAAGAACAGAACTAGTTCTCCAAGTGTCTCTGTACTGTGGGCATAAGGGGACAGGAAAAGAGAGGCAAAGACCAAGTTTGGTGATGGTGTTTATAGTCAAGCCAGCTTTACTGTTGGCCTCAAGACTTTCCAAGAACAAATAATCATTCTGGTTATAGACACTGGCAAAAGGGTGTCTTATTGCCAAGCAGCAGGACAAAAGGAAATGGCCCCATGGTGTGCTAGGGGAGATTTGGAGTGGATATTATGAAAGATTTCCTCACCAGAAGGGTTAAGAAGCCCAGGGAAGTGGTGAAGTCACCACCCCTGGAGGTCTCTGAGTCACGTGCAGCAGATGTGGCACTTTGGGACAGAGCTTAGAGCTGGCCTTGGCAGTGCTGGGTTAACAGCTGGAATTGATCTCTTCTAACCTACACAACTCCATGAGTGAAAACAACCTTCCTGCACTTGCAAGCTCTGCATGGCTGCTTGGAGGGTGGGTGGGAACAGTGGGAAGCACAGTGATTATCCTCCTGTTTACCTTCTCTCTACTGAGATGGTACGGCTTCTCTCTTCCCTGTCCACATCCAGACCTGTTTTTTTATTACCACGTCAAAGCTGCTGTAATATGGCCTTGTTATCCACACTTTTCTCAACCTTCCATGCTGAAGATACATGAAAGAGCACACAAATGAGTTGTTCTTGCATCCCTCTGTCATGGTTTTAAACTCCTCTGATCATGTTCTATTACTTCAAAGAGGTTCAGACATCTGCTCCACAGCATAGCTATTTCATGTAAAAGTTTATTTTTGGGCAACATAATCACTTAACCAAAAGGTCAACCTAGGTTAACCTAGAAGGACAGGAAGCAGATTTTCTTAAACTTGAAATCTTAAATGAAAAAATGCTTGAGAATGAACCAGAAAACATGGGAGTAAAACTAGAACGTTACCTTTGCAGTAAAAACTCCATCCCAAAATGTTCTCCAAATGCCACATACAAGCACTAAATTTACAGCATCTCTTTCAAATCCATATTAATTTCTGCTACAAATGGGTTTGAAGCTGTGCCTACATGGTACAAATTCAATGATTTACTTAAAACACCACTTTTGAAAGCCCAGAATTTGAAGGAGGATACCTTGAAAGCATGATCCAAGTGCAATTTGGAAAGCAGCCTTTTCCTATTGTCATTCAGCATACCATCAATTTTTCTCATGTGAGGCAAGAGTAGCTCATCTAGAAGACACATAATAAACCCACAGCAGTTGATTATTAAGAGATGCACAGTAATGAGATTCATCTTCATTCTATGCTTTAACCCATATACAATGTGGAAAGTAAAAAATAAAGCAACTGGCACATAATCTAATTTCAAATTTGAGAGAAAAATCCTTTTTTTTTTTTTTTTTGATCAGCCCACTAAGCTGGTGTAGATAGTATGAAGTTAAATTGCTGAATGCAATCCTGCTCCTTCTCTGAGTTTCCTTTGCTGCAAGGAAAAATATTAGAGATAATTTTACACCAATTCCTAGATAATCCTCTTCTTTGCAATACAGCTGGCAGTTTTATGAAGACAAGCATGTGGTTTTGACATTTGTTATTCCATTTTACAAGAAATGGTCCTGCTGGCATTTATAAAAACAAAAAATTAGGAAAGTGTTTACTGATAAAAGTTATCTGATAAACCACTGTGAATTGCACAATATATAGTTGAACATGGGCATGTGGCCAGGAATGAAAATTTACAGCTCAGCATGGAGCATTTTATTTATAAAGTCAATTACTTTGATTTTAGTGGGACTACTGACATAATGCATGGGTCTGAAATCTTGAGGTAAGTTTGCACTGATGTATACTCAAAACAAATCAAGAGGCAGGAGAGGAGAGGAGAGGAGAGGAGAGGATAGAAATTTTTTTTTTAAGCACAGGCAAACAGAAGTACAAAACAACAGCTTGCAACTAAATAATACATGAAATGATTTCTCTTTTGAAATCTTTATCTTTGAACGTGAGTCTTTTACTAAATTTTGAGAAATAGGAGTTTTGACTTGTACCCTGGAGTCTACTAGGATAAACAAATGCAAATATTTTATCTTCAAAGAAAAAGTGTCCATTAATATAATTTTATTTGATAAAGATTTCAAGATTTCAGAGCTTAAAAAGCAGAATTTTTAATAGCAGAAGGAATAATATCTACTTATAGTTATATGCCTATTTCTTCATAAGAAAGCAAACACACTTGAAACTGTAATTTTAAATAAATGTTTGCTAAGGTTTGAAGTACAGTAACTGTAGGAACCAATAGCTCAATTCAGACACTCACAGCAAAATTCTAATGCAGCAAAGAAGATAAAACACTTCCAAGTTACTTTGTTTATTCAAAGAGAATGCAAAAAAAATATATATACACACATAGTATGTGTAGATCCTTCAGATGAATTTTGTTAGGTTTGTGGGTTTTTTTAAAAGAACACTTGCTTTACTGCTTAATAACCTTAAAATCTAGTAAGAACACACAAATGTTAAACATACTGTACCATTGCTCTTTTCCAAGGCTTGCATTGTGTCTGGATCCAAGGCAATGCTAACAAGCAACTCCATGTAGCTCTTGAAAGTCTCTTTCATTGCTCTTGTATTCAAAAAACGAGTAACAAGTGGAGCTGGAGGTACAACCTCTGGAAAGTAAACAGCATAGAATGTTCTTTTCCTTCCATATCCTAAAAATACTTGTGCTTTTAAAAACTCAAGGTTTCTTTTTTAAAACACAAGTGACCCCTACTGGTACCATGAGAGATTAAAATTCAGTGCAGTCAATTGCAATAAACTACTTATACATCAAAAACAGGGGGAGACACCAAATATGGTACAAATGGTTAATTTTTTTAACTATCAGCATTTTAATTATATTTTAAGGAATGAATGTTCAGAGAAACAGGATAATTAATAACTTCAGGCAAATGAAGTGCCCCAAGTGCCCTTATTTTCACGTCAAGGCAAGTATCTCCCATAATTGCAAAATCTGAATTCATCCAACAGGAAAAATAACTTCTGAGTACTAATGTCACTTAGGAGCCTGCATACCATTGAAGTCAACCACACCTAATTTTTAAACTCACAAAAAAAAAAAAAAAAACACCCAAAAAAACCAAACAAAAGGTTTAAAAAGTTTTATCAGTGAAGCAATGCACAGCTTTGCTTCAAACATGCAGGAAATAAACAAAAAGAACCCTGCAAAATGCACTGTAAATCAGCTACAACAGGAAACCCCTATAAACACTAAATTTCAGAAATTCCTTTATCTTCTGGAGAATTCCTGCAAATACTGTATGTCAATGATCTATGAGTGTCTTAAGAGCAAATCTGCTCATCATTTGAACATTTGAACAGCTGGCATTCAGATAAGCAATGAAGCAACCAAAAGTCAACTGGTTTTTCTCCTTGGGTTCTGAAAAAAAACCCATCAGCATCTGCATTCTGCCCACATCTGCATGCAGGCAAACATTACAGGAATGTTATTTTAGACATGACATTCAGTTGCAATGGAAAACTAATGAAGAATCTCATTCTTAAGATGTATTCAAAAATCAAACTGGCTTCTCCTCCTACAATTGTACCCATCACAGACAGCAAGTGGTAAAATATGTATTTATGTAGATGAACTACATTTGAAATAACTTCAATTGTACACATTTGCTTACACACCAACAACAAGTGAAAAGTTTTTAAAAACCCATTTTGCATGGCACTGTCAGATTTTGTATTTTTTTTCTGAGGCTTGTACAGAAAAATGTGCAAGATCAAACAAAGTAATTTTATAAAACTCTTCTCAGTTAAGTTCAAATGGGCCTGGAGGCCAGCAATGGTATCTCACTCACCATCTTCTTCACTCTGGCCTTCAGGTGAAGAATCAGACTGGGAAGATGAAAATTCTTCTTTCCACTTTTTCCTTTTCTTTGGTGGTGGTTCAGCCTTTACCTTTGGCTGTTTAGCTTTGGGTTTCACAGAAGAGACTTTTGTTGCTGTTGGTTTTGGTGTTGGTGGATCAGGGGGTTTGATGTTGCTATTACTAGGTTTGCAGTGAATAGTCCTACAATATTATGAAGAGAATGTTTATGAATATAATTACCACAGAAGTTTTGGCAGTAATAAAATAGCTATAATCTTATTTAATCAGAATATACTCCCCACTGATTATATACACTTATTTTACTGTAACTGGGTATTTGGCTAGTTGGTCATACACACTTTATATACTACTATATTTTTGAAATAATGCCTTTCTCTTCCCATCTCTCAAAACAGGAAAACAAACAGGAATGTTAATAACAGAAATCCAAAGTTCTGTACTTTAGGACTAATAATGCAATGCAATTTTGAGAGCATGGCAGAAAATACAATCCTGGGAAATGCTAGAGAAGAGTTTTGTCAAGATGGGAAAGCAGTGATATGTGCAGCAGAAACATTATCAGTATCTTCTGGAGCACTGAGAATATTTCTGGACATCTGTCAGAAATGGAGATTTCAAACCAAAGTGGATGGAGACAATAGACAGTAGAAGGATGAGAGGAACAGAAAGTTTGTCCCAAGCTAGGAAGCTGAAAGACCTTGCTCAGTGACAGAGGTGGGATCTGACTGATCTCTGCAGAAATACAACATGCAGTACAAACAGAAAGAAAAGCCAAAAGCAGTGTTGAGAGAACAGTGTAATCACAATCATGTTTTGTTAAAAGAGGAGGTTGCTTTAGAACAGTCTTCCTTAGCCCAAGAAAAAAAGGAGCACCAAAATCCAAGCCACTTTTAGTAGAATAGGATTATTTCATAAAATTTAATATCTGATGGCACTGCTTCAATACAGAGAAAATTAAAATCATTACACTAGCAGGATTTTATGGCAAAGGATGACATAGAAAGAGCATGTAGGACCCTAACACCTCCAAAATAACTGATTATGGAACAGAATAGAGTAGAGAAGACAAGGCAGTAATTTATATTTAATTTCTTAAAACAAACCACACAGTTCTCAGTTTCCATTTTAAAGCACAATTAATATACTTCAAAGTTATACCTCCTGTTTATTTAAATAGGTATGTTCTTAATATGAAAACAATATGGCAAAATGAAAAACAAATTGAAATAAAATACCTTGCTGACTGGACAGGCTTGATTCGTGGTTTTTTTGAGCATACTCTGACATACTCCTTTTTGTTTGCATTTTCAACAAACTTCACATACACTCGTTTGTATTTTGTCTTTGCATCCCCAAAGTACCCAAGATACTAAAAGGAAAAAAAAAACAAAACCACAAGTGTTCCTGTTAAGTAAAATTTGTCTGTTTTAACAAGTAAAAATTTCACTACTAAAGAAAAAAGTCAGTTTAAACCCCCCCATGCATACATACAGTAATAAGCCACTCTACAGTATCTATAATTTAAGAAAAATTCTCCCTCAGATTTCCAGATAATAATTAAAACTGAAGTCAATAAGGTAAGGGGAGGTACCCTGGGCTTGTTTTTCTCCCTTTATTTTATTCTCCACATGTATTATTCCAAAAGCATTATCTGCCTGGCAAAAGGCTGCCTGTTAAAATTGTATCATTGCAGAAATTGCAGTCAATTCTCAATTCTCTTTTTCCACTGACTTTATTCTGGTCAGGAATACTTGCTACTTTACCCAGCCAAAGTGATACCAAAGACCCCGTGCTGGAAAGCAAAAATTCAGTCATGGATGTACTTAGGGAGAGCTGGAGGTGTTGTTTCCCCCTCTAGGATGATTGCTAAGAATCACATTCCATTCAGTTTCCTAGATTGGCATTAAGGAAAGCAGCTCCCATGAGGCTTCCCCAGAATTTGGAAGACTCACACTGTTAGTAGCAGCAAACTCTCTGTGTCCATCACGCACTTCAGGAACAAACTTTTGCAATAAAGCTTTCTGTACTTTCCAGATAGCTGGAGGCTCTTTTCCTGTCTGCAAAGCAACCTGGAAGAACATAAAATTGTTTGCTAAAAACAGTGCTTCTTTTGCTTCCAGAAATGTGATTGGGCATCAAGTTTTTTGAGGAAGTTAACCCAAGGATAAAATGTAAATAAGTCATGTAAAATGCCAGCACCATAGTTATTAAGTCCTGTTTGCATCAAGGCAAGTTTGTAATTATCAGCTTTAATGAGAATTCTCTAGAGATTGTGCAAACAAACTACTAACTCAAATAAACCCTTTTTAGAAAATGCAGTCAAACATTGATTACTTTTTCATTACTCTTCAACTAACAAACTTAAAATTCAAAATATCTCCTAACATACCTTAATCCATTTTCTAAGTGACAAGGGAATATTTCAAAATGATAACGCTTGTCTTATGTGGTAAAGCTGCAGTAATTAATTTTAAACTGCAGCTTGAGAGGATGAGCACAGAGACAAAAATCAAAAATATCAGAAATTTTCAAACAGTAAGAATATTGCTGTCTCTGATAGGATAGGTTAATATACGGAAGAATTAAAATGGTGAAGCAACAAAACCAAACCAAAATTAAAAATCAAAGGCAACAAGGAAATTCATATAAACTCATGTGAAGAGTTGTACTGGTTGCTTATGGAAAAAATTTCTTGTTGAAATAGAAAGCAGAACTTCTTACAAAAAAACCAGAAACCAACTCCATTCAAGTTCTTTTGCAAAGTTACCTTTGAAAGTCTACTCTTATCTTAAAAAAAAAAAAAAAATGTAGTCAACTGCCTTTGAAAAATTTATGCTTTTTAATATTAAAATAGGTAATTCCAAGTTCTAACAGAGGTTACCAGCACACAGATTTACTTTATTATGTATGTAGCATAAAATGGGTCATGTACATTCAAAACATGTTTGTAATCTGCACTAGAAAGACACCTTTAAGGCATTTTGGCAGCCATCAGGGAATATTAGAATAGAAAGAGAAAAGTAATCTGCAGCCTTTCCTCTTCTGGTAGTTTCTTGAGGCTAAATTCATATGTAGGGGTTTTGTGCTGTGTTTTTCCCCCAGCAAATATTCAGATTACCTTTAGTGTCTCTATATCTTCAATCTTCACTACAAATTCATCACGTTCTCTGTACATCCCCTCTCCTTCACTGTCCATATTCTCCTCATCAGTACATCCTTCTATTGCAACAGTCTCCTGTGTTTTTGCCAATTGTTCTGAAGTCACAGCATCCTGTTGAGCTACTTTCAAGGGGTCAGCTGGATTCACTTTTTCCTGCACATTCCCTACAGGAGCAGTTGTCTGTGGAGATTCCTGCTTTATTACAGCACTGGTGGTGGTGGCAGCAGCAGTAACAACTGTCACTTTTTCAGCTTCTGAAGAAAAAAATCCAAATTTTAGATTTTTTAATTATTGAGGATTAGAAATGTAATATGGAACTAGGTTTTTTTCTTCTTTTTTGTAACATTTTATATTAAAAGCAACTATTCTAGGAAAAACACCTGTTCTAGGAGTTAAAATAGAAGCAATATTTGACCACAACTAAATCTCAAACAAAACCAAAATACTGTAGCTAATATACCTCTGTTTGTATTAAACTGCTGCATCTGTTAGCATCTGGAATTAACAAAACTGATTGCCTTAGAAAACAATTTGATAGTTACAGACATGATCACCAGGTAATACTGTTGTGCTTTGTGACAAGAAGCAAATACAACAGTAAAGGTTACAACACTGAATCTTGTTATCTGCTGATAGGTCAAGTCTTTTGAAATTGGATTGCAGAAAGAGAAATACACATGAAATACAAAAACAGTTTCTGGTAACTTTTGGACATTTATCATTTATATCTTGTGATAATGTAACTGGAAGTTCCAGATTAAAACTTTAGCAATAGCCTAATGATTTTTAATATTAACAGAGGTGAGCAATAAGAACTGATGATACAAAACAAAAAAGGGAAAAGAGCATTCCTTTCCTCCTTTATTCCAAAGAGCCAAAGAGAAGTCCCACCTTTCAAAATTATTCTTTCCCACCTGAAAAAAATTAGAATCCTTTTTAGATATTACTTTACAGTCTTTTATGTGTATTAATTTTAACACTGACTTGCTGATCTAAAAGAAATCAAGTTATATGAACTATAACACAATTACTAATATCGCTCAGGAAACTTTCCAGTTTTGTTACAATCATTGCTAATTGTTGATTTTCACTTGAAAAATTATAAAAAAGAGAATGTAACATATTTTAACAAAAGCAACTCCAAACAAATGAGTTAAATGGCAAATTAATGTGTCAATACAAAAGCTATATACCAAGTAAGTGAAAATTCATAAAATCCATTCAGTAAAACTGTTAATTTGAAATGTGAAATGTGTTCTTCCAGACACATCACCTCACATCATTGCAAATAAGTCCTATTTCTTCAGTGAGAGAGCTCTGACAGCTTTAAATAGACACACCATTATTAGTTGCCCAGATATATTTACATATTTCTCAGAACAGCAGATAAAAGTACATGTACTACTTAATACTATAAACAAAAGACTATGTTTCAATATTTGCCTGTCTATACTTATTTGCAAAAACAGACAGAAGAGGGAATGACTAGAAAACCTGCAAAACACCAGCAAGAAAGAAAGACAGATGTCAATATTAAGCAACTTGTACAAACATTCTTGTGTGGCACAAAACAGGAAAGTGAATTCAAGAAATTGGTGACATAAATATTACATCCTTATGGATAACAAAGAAGATACAATAATACTGTAAAAGAAATCATTGCAAATAAAGCACTAATGGAAATTCTCACCCAACCAAAAAAAAAAAAAAAAAGTTTGAAATATTTCTTTGAGCATTGTACACAGAAATGGTTTATTAAATTAACAAACTTCAGCAAGAGGCTCATGCCATGGCACTGTCCAGATTTCAGCTTTCTGGGAAGAAAAACAACCACTGCTTTCTTGCTTGAAATATATATTCAACCAAAGACACAGAAGGAACTTCATCCTCTGAAACAGCCCTTTTGAAATGCATGCAGTTAACATAATAACATAGAAATAACCACAGAAAAAAACAGAATAGCAATTAAGATGAAGTATTGTTCAGCACCTCACGTATTCTGCAATATTTTTCCAGTATCTTAGGTGTGATTATTACAATTCAAGTTTAATTTTGCTATGTATTTTTCAGTAAATCATGTCACACCTGGAGGAAAAAAAAAAATCTCCCTCTCTCCTTTAATCTAAAAAGGGAAATCATAACTTCATTCTCTCTTGTTAAGAATCAGCTTACAGGTCATGAGTTCTGAACCCTGAGAAGAGTTAAAGAAATGTTTCATTTTCTCCCTGTGATTATTTTGGAAGACAATGATATTTCTCTGGCATTAGTACAATTATGTTATTGGCTGGATAGTTTCTAATTGCTTACCAGAGGGGGGGAAAAAAAATCCTTACTGAAGAGACCTGTCTAGGCAAAAATATTCTGTATGCTGAAAATACTTCAGAACAAACCAGCATCAGTTAAGAGCTCTGGACATGGACATACAGCATGGATGTAACACAACTGAAACTGAAAAGTGTGTGAAAAACCAATCAGTACTGTGATCAGTGGTTGCTGCCTGGCCCTCCCTGCCCAAACCAATCCTTCCCAGATTTTGTTCTTTTGTTAGCAACCTGTCAACACACAGGGAGCAACAACACTACTGATCAATATGGCTCAAATGACTCTTACCTTGGACCAGTCCAGCCAAATGAGTGCAGTTTAAAGTGCAAAATTTGTTTTACACATGTATCCAGTGCAACTTCATCATCACAGAAAATGCATGTTTACCTAGCAAGAACTTAGCACCTGCTGGTGGCAATTACTAACATATTCTCTTGCTAGAATTTTTTAAAAATAGGTTTAGAACCTCTGACATTTTTTGTGTTGATGTTCCCAGATGAAAATAATATTTAATAATTTAAGCCAGAATCGAAGAGAACACACATATTATTCCAGCTCCAGGCTAAAATAACTTTTTGGCATTAGTCCTACTTAAGTAGCATGAAAAAGTTTATTTTCTAATTGTGGAAAACACTATTTTAGTACATAGTCAATATACCTTTTGAAGAAAACTTAATTGTGGCCAAAACCAAAGCAAATATAAACCTTTACCTGAAGAGAGATAAAATTACTTTTTTTTTTGCCTTATCAGCTACAAAAATCTCCTTCAACATATGCACTTGTAGTAACCATTTTACCTGATTTGATCTTTTTGTCAGATGTTTCATCCAGGGCTGACAATGCAGTAGAGATGCTCTTTTGAAGATCATGGTTACCACCCACAGAATCATCTTCATCAGAAGAAAACGACGGCAACGCTTCTAAATTTTTCTTGAGATCCTCATCAGCTTTTTTGGTTGGACTTTCTCCACTGACCTCAGCAGCTACAGGTGGTGCTGCTGCTGGCTGGGGCTTTGCAGAGGGCTGCAGGCAAGGGGCACGAACTATTTGTGTGACTGGTCTCCTAGTCCTGTTTGGCATTCGTACAGCTGGAGTGGAAAACTGTTGCCTGGGCCCAGACTTTAGAAAGTCTAAAAAAGATGCAATAAATCCTGTTCTGACTTCAGGCTGTTTTTCTTCAACTTCTTTAATTTTTTGCCTCATTCTTTCCTGGTGTTGGTAAGTATCATAACAACCTTCAGAAACAGGAGAAGAGTATGTGAAACATGAATCATTTCCTCTTGAATTTTGACGTTTACACTGTCCACTCCTTTTTACCTGTTTCTGAGTTGCACTGTCATCTTCTGCAGCATTTTTGTTTTGGCTTTTTCCTTTGCTTTTTTTCTTCTGGAGGTTCCCTTGAGCTAAATCTTGGCATTCTTCCTCAGCTCTATTAATGGCTCCATCTGCACTTTGGGGCACAGACAGCGGCTGCAATGGAACCTTTGACTGGTTACCTGCTACTGTACCATCATCACTACCCACATTAAAATCATTCTCTGAAGCAGCACTTTCCTCACTCAGGCTCCTAGCACTTGAAACAAACTCTGTGTCCCTTGCAGTCAGTGTACCATCAACAGAAGCATCATTATCTTCCTCAGATTCATGACTGATGCTAGATTGTTTTTTCACTCGAACAGCCTCCTGCTCCTCCTGACCAGCACCAAGGGTGGGAGAGGTCATTCTTATTGGTACACTCTGATCAGAAGTCTCAAGGTGCTGCTGATCCAGGTTCACAGTTTTTGTCTGTATTGTTGACACTGGGGTAAGGTTTAGAGTAATTTGGCCTCCATTCAGAGAAATATTATTTCTGCTTGCTGGCTTTCCAACTACAGTAGGTGAGGCACTGAAAACAGCAGACACATGTCTGGAATCCAACGCTCGGAACTGCGTTTTAGACTCCTCGCTATTTTCAACAGCTTGGATTTCCTCTTCATTAGAAGCTGATTTGGCAAAGTCAGATGGTGTCACTCCACAAGCTGCTGCTGTTGCTGCTAAGATGTCATCCACATTGGATAATATATTCCTCTCATCACTGAGAAGTATAGATTCTGGGAAGCATATTGAACTAAGAGAAACAAACTGATTCTTTGCATCGTGCTGATTTGTCTGAGTGAAGTGATCTTTTGCTGTCAAATGCTGCTGTAGTGGTTTTGAAGACTCAGAAATGTCCATCTTCATTACTTCTGAATTCTGACTATGAAGCTGTTGCTGAGAATGAGCCCCATTGCTCTGAACAATGTGACCATCCATCTGAAGGAATGGGTGTGTCACTTGCTGAGGACTCTGTATTCTTTGCACTTGGGGTGATGCCTTTGCTTGCCCTAAACCCGACTGCAGGATTGACTGGTGAAGAATCTGCAAGTCACAGGTTGACTCCAGCAGTACCTGTGCACTGGGCAAACACAGCTGATGACCATGTCTCAAAGCATGAGGCTGAACCTGTGGTGGTGTGCTGATGACTTGGCCCTGCTGCTCTTGAGCTTTACTTTCATGTACCTTATGCATAAGAGAATGCTGTTGGTTTAACTCCTTAGCACTCACAGTTCCCTGTGCTGTTCTCATTAAATTTGCTGTCTTTTTGATATCATGGCTTAGGCTGCTGATATGGCCAATGTGTTGGGAAAGCTGCTCCACAGAACTGACCATTCTTTCATCTTTTTTTGTTCCTTGAAGAGTAAGTCCAACAACTTGATCTTCAAGACGAGAGTTGCTTCTGATGACGCTTTGAGAGTATCTGTCATTTGCTTTTGAGACCCTGTAGGATGCATCCTGAGCACTGATCTCCTCCTCTGTTAGGCTTTGAGTGGAAGATTCAAGTGTAGCTTGCTGTTGCAATGCCTGCATGTCCTGCATTGATAATTCCTCCTCCTGTTTGGATGAGGCATACAAATTGGAGTCAGACTTCCTTTTAACATAGGACTTTGTTTCTGAGGAAGGTCTGTTGTTCTGCAGCGCTTGGGAGTGAGCTGGGGATGCAAAAGGAGACTGGACAGATGGCAAAAACTTTTGAGACTGTGGGGAGGAGGATTCTTGTGACTGTGAGTTCTGAGAAGAATGTAAAGTAATATAGCTTTGATTAGGACTCGAGGCTGGAAGAGTTTGTACCCGAGGAGATGCATTAAAGGAAAGAGAAGGTGATGTTAGTGTTAAAGACTGCCCTGAAGAATAGCTTTCTGAAGGACTAACAGCTGCTAAAACTTGTGATTGAGATGAAAAATTAACCTGGGACTGGGTAACTGGAGATAAACCCTGAGAGTGACTAGAAGAGTAGCTCTGAGCCTGGCTGACTGAAGAAAGTTCCCTCATTTGCCCAGAGTAGTTCTCATTTGGAACCGAGGTCAAGACCTGTTCCTCTGAGGAGTAATTTAGAGTCTGACTGTCAGAAGTAATAGCTTGTGATTGCCCAGAAAAAGTCAATGTTTTATACAGTGAGGGCAGCTTCTCAACCTTGCTGGATGAGAAATCCTGTGAGTGGCTGACAGGTGGCACATTCTGAGCCTGGCATGAAACATAATTTTGGGACTGACTGACCGACAAGAGGCTGGGGAGCTGTGCTGTAGAATAGATCTGTGCTTGGCCTGTAATGACAGAACTCTGGTTCTGTGCAGTTTTGGCATAGCTTTGTGTCTGCACAGTGGGAGCTACACTCTGAGGTTTGGGGGTCTTTGTGGACCTCGGAGGCTGCTTCATGGAACAGTTTTTCACTTTTGCTGTGGAAGCAGATGGAAAACCAGGTGATGGAATTGCAGATGTGTACGACTGAGCAAGTTCCACCGTGACTTGAGAAGTCTTCTGCTGTGGTCCTCCATTGCTCACCTGAGTAACATCTCCAACTGGACTGCAGGGTAACGCTGAGTGCCTAGATGTATCCTGAAAGTTAACTCCACTTGTACTTGTTAAATAGCTGTGTAAGGAATGCTGTGACACAGCCAGCTGAGGCTGCACAGACTGAGTACTTGAAGGCCGCTGGTGGTGTTTAATAACACTACATTCTCTCTGAAGTGCTCTGTCCATGGAAGCAGTGGAACCAGTGAAGACTGATGTGCTGTAGGCCTGAGACACCTGCTGAGCTCCTCCAAGGGTGGAAGGCAACAAACTGAACTGAGGCTGCAGGAGATGGGGTGCAGACTCTTGAGCAGAACGGTATGTGGATGACTGGGGGGGCACACTGGTACTCAGAACAGAGCTGCCCAGGCGCTCGAATGTCAGCGCAGCTGGAACAGTGCCCTGCGATGTTTTAATCTGCAATAAAGGGTCGTGGGGAGTCAAGAGACCATTTGATGTAGCACTGAAAGTAGCATCTTGGAGAGTAAGAGAAGGGGTAGTGGCAAAGTTTCTGCTGCTGAAGGTGTTGGGATGCTGATAGGCTGATAAAGCAGAGGTTGGTGGAAATGTTCCAGAGGTTGGCAGAGCTCCAGTGACAAATAGCTCTGTGGCTGTCGAGGAATGCATACCTGGAAAAAACAAAAACAAAACAAGAAGGGAAAAGGAGCATAAGGGAGCTTTACAAGTTACAACACTGCATTTCTACAAGTCATTTAACTGCAAGCTCTTACAGCATTTACAAATAGAATGTTCTTTAGAATTATCACCCTTAAAAAAAAACCCAAACATACATAGGGAGGCACTTATCATGGCTAATTTTCAACATGGAAGTGCAGGGTTTTTTTAGAATGCCAAACTCTATACCTGCAGTGAATTGCCAAGGGAAAACCTCATATCCTTAAGATGCAAATGATTAATAAAAAAATTGTACAAGATAATTCTGCTTTGAAATTGAAGGCTCTTTATTAGTTTTTATTTCAGTTTAAAAAGAACATCATAATAAACTGACCAAAAGCCCTGGCCACCTTTAATAAACAGTAAAAAGCAGAATTACACCTTAGCAGTTGGAATACATACACAGTTTAAGAAGCAATCCCATCTCCTAGATTTACCCTCACCAATAATTTTATAACTCACTTTATGGGAAACATTTCAGAGCATACAGTGAAATAGCTAATGGTCTATACACTCTGCAATTCATCTTATTAAAGGAGGGGTTTGACTTTCAGTACAAGCAATAAATATGATTTGTATGCTTTTTGAAGTGAGAGTACCAAATATCCACAGACAGCAATTATCAGCACAGTGCAATAGCAACTATCTAACTGAAAAGAATATTACTTATTTGCATCCAGCCATTGGTATCTTAAACAAAATTTTTCAACAGAATACACTACTCCAGCTGAAATAGGGGTATGAAATTCTCTTGCAAGCTTTAAGGCTTAGAGTAGTGATTCATATAATTCAGTGGTTTTCACCCTGTAACTTGCAGACACTGGTGAAGTTTGTGTACTGTTTTCAAAGTCTCCCAAGAAAAGCAAAGAAGGCAAGTTTATTCCCAGAGAAGCTTAACATTCTTGTAAAGGAATCAGTTTCCACTGGGAAATTTACCAGGGTATGCAAATCAGAAAAAATTAAAATCAGTGGAATGATTTGACCTTTTTCAGTTCTTGCATACTTAAAAACCCTTTTCAGCTTGGCATCATTTAAGAATAAATAAAAATTCTCAGTAAATAAAGCTTGTTTTGAAACAAATACTCCAGTTAAAAAAATACTTAATTCTACAATACAGTAAAGTCTTCTTAAGCTGATTGCAACCTAATCATACAATTGCTTTTGAAGTTTCAGGTGAAGCTGAGAAATAAATTCTTTGTATCTCCCTTTCAGTCCAAGACAAATTGATATGAAGAGATGTGATAGTGAAGGAATGCAAAGGTGTTTTTCCTTAGTCAACAATAAGGTCTTTCTGAGTGAGAAAACACAACCTGTGTTTTAATGCACTTTTTCCCCCCTGTTCTAAAAAACTGCAATATCATGTACAACTGGGTTCTCTTTTACTGAACCCTACTGCTAACATGAAGAAAGGACCATCCAGAAGCATCAAAGAAAGGGAAGAATTTAAACCTGTTTCAACTGCAGATGTTAATTTCTCATCTAACCTGCGTTTTACATTTCTCTTCTATAAATCAAAACCCTTCCAAATACACCCATAACTTCTTAAACCAGACCAGAGTCAGTCACATGAGCAGAACTGCTGGGCTTTGTATTCTAATATTTGTTCAGGAGCAGACAAAAGGTATAACAAAGGTAATAAAGTTACATGCACAGATAGACTCTCAGCACCCTAAGAAATCAGAACAATGACAACAGAACCCACAGACTAAAGGAACTTGGAAGGACAAATATAAAAAATATAATGCTCTTCTTTTTTCTCCCAAAATCAGCAGTTACAGGGTTTGGAGAAAACCCTGAAGTAAGTAAGAAAAAAAGGTCACCTTGCAGAGTGATGAGCTCTTGCTTTTCCCCCAGCAAAAAAGTTTGCAGAAGTCAAAGCTCTCAAAAGACATGTGGGAAGATTGAGGGTTACAGAAAAGCAGCAGAAGTATTAAAGGACATCAGAAAGCTCAGAGAACTGATAATATTGAAAAAAGGGCTTACTGATGAGTTCTTAGTAATGAGTATTGAGAAATCACTCAAGCCCTGGTACCAACACCAAACCCAATCCACAGCATGTCTCCCATTCTTTACAATTCACTGTAAGGCAGGCTGCAATGGAGAAAATGCTAGGACAAAGAGCAAAAAGATTTCCTCCCAGCTGGCATTCTGATGTGAGGATGTGATCATAACTCTAAACTCACAACTGATTTATATTAAGACTGTTTGTCAGATTACCAGTGTGCATCTTCATCTGTGCTTTTGTCAATGGTGAGTTAAAAGCCACAGCCTCTATTCTCTTGACAGAATGCAGCTGCACATTACCCTTAACAGAATGAGTGCAAACTGTCAACAAAAGGATTGTTCCACTCTTGCTACCTTGTGCTTCCTCCCCAAATCAGAACAGCAATCATAGAGCTGCACTGAGACACAGATCAGCCTGTTGATAGAGAGGAAAAGCATCCCACCAGAGGAAAAAAAGCTACTCAAACATTTTTCTGCCAGACCAGTGAATAGATCCAATTCACTGCACAGCTGCACAATCACTCCATAAGATTAAGCAGAACTTGAAGCTACCCACAGATGCAGCAGCAACACTTATCTTGGTGTGACTGTCTACAGCAAGCTCAGAATCTGCAGTTTCCTGCTCTGCACAGAAGGCTTGACAGATGGGGGAGTTTGTGGAAGGCAGTCAGTCTGCCAAAAGAGATGGCACATTTGTTTAGATGTAAATTCAATCCCTTATTTCTATGTCACATGCACCTCAGACCTTCTTTTTGAGATGTACAAAGGGGACAAAGCTACCCATAGACTTTTAGTACTAACATCACAGAAGAACTATAGAGAACAGAGTTTGAGAGTGAAAGATTTGCTGGGAGGTACAGGTAGTGTGCCTGAAAATGC
This sequence comes from Oenanthe melanoleuca, assembly GCF_029582105.1. Lineage (NCBI taxonomy): Eukaryota > Metazoa > Chordata > Aves > Passeriformes > Muscicapidae > Oenanthe > Oenanthe melanoleuca. The sequence continues at coordinate 2,151,019 of NC_079339.1, forward strand.
TTATAGTGATAATGAGACTAATTCCAAACAAAGCTGGGAAAATGAATTTGACTCATCAGATAAAATAATACCCTATGCATCTAAATTCCTTCTGAACAACCAGAACTTCTGGTCACATAAATCTTATGCTAACTTAATTTCATTATTTTGATATTTTTTAAATACTGAGATGTAAAAGAGGTAGAAAATATGGAGCCTTTTCAGTTAGTCAGAACATTTTTGTTTCAAATCCTCCCAAACATCCAATATAAAAATGACAAAAGTTTATTTCAAGAGAAAGTTTTCACCTGTCTGCCAGGAAGGAGCCCTGAATTGTGGTAAAAGGGTAGATCCTGAAGAGACTGCCTGAGCAGTACGAGACTCAATAGCAGAGAGAAAATTCATAACTGAAGAAGTTTCCTTAGTGTTACCTCCAGCACTGTGCATACTGGTATCAAATATTCCTGAAAGACCTAGATGATGGTGGAGGGAAATGAAACAAAACAGATCATTCAGATGAACTTCAACGAAGCAAAATCAAATAACAAAGATATATGTTCATAATTCACTACAAAAATCCCACCCTATTAAACATTAGCAACATAAATTATTAATTGATTTTTCTGTGTTTAACTGTTATGCAGTGTTACAACTATAAGCTGGAACTTCAGTATACATTTTTAAACCTATTATTAAATGTATGTCAGTATTTAGGTACACCAGTAAAATGCTTCCCATAACTGAAGATTCACTGCTCTATTTTCATCTGCTTAAATATTCAGATTTCCTCCTGATACATGTTTAACTTTTTATGCAGCTTCTCCCTTTTAGGCAGCTTATGGAAGTTTGGACACATCTATAGGACTGGCACATGAAGATGAGTTTTGGTTGTTTCATGTTTCAACATGTTTCAACAAACACCTTCATGTGTTTCCCGTTGCTCAGACCTTTCAATAGCAGGGGGCTCAATGGGAACCTGAAATCCAGAGTTGTGCATAAAGAAATTATGTCAATAATTAACTGCAATAATTCCAACCCCCCATCATCCTGATCAAGCAGCTGGCCAGGACTGACTCCAGTCAGTACATGAGTTCCAGCATCTTTTTTTGGAAACTGAGCAGCAAAGTGAGCATGAAGAGGCCAAGCCCCCTCCTCTGACACAGAGTCCAGTAACACAGCCTAAGCCACTGCTACATTTGAAATAACTTTTAACTTTTCCCCAGCACCCTCTCAGCATGCAAATAGAAGCAACAGCAGCAGCTTGCTGCAGCACACATCAGCTTTGCTTTAGTCTGGAGGAGCTGGCAGCATTTCTGCTGCTGGCTTGGAGGCACACAACGTTTGGCCCTTGTGCATAGGCCAAATCCTGAAAAGCTGGATTTTAAAGAATAAGTGCAGCTTTTTCAAAAAACAAGATACCAAGCATAGCCTCTCTTTATATTTTCCTTTCTACTTAAGACATTTCGATAAAAGCTAACAACTTTCTCAGTTGTTTCTCAGCTTTTCTCAGCTTCTCTAATACCAGTTGCCAGCATTTCTATGACAAACTCCTTTTGATCAAAAAATTGATTAACTTTAATGTGAATTACATAAGAGTTGGTTTGTTTTCCTTTTTCCTCTGTAGCTATTTAAGCAGTATTCTCATATATGGACAGTTACCAGCAGGATGTTGAGTAGTTGAGTATCCAGGAAGCTGATGAGGAGTTGTATATGTCTGTCTGTGAAGGTCTGTTTCTGAATGTGATGAATGTCCTCCTCCATAGCTTAAGCTAAGGAAGAAATTAAACATTATTAACAAAATGTACAACCATAGAAACAAAGAACAATTATGAAATATCAATCACAAACCAAAAAGTTACAGAAATACAGGAAAACAAAAGCCCAAGATCAGACAGATCTAGTTCTGCTAGGGTAGCACAAAAAATGTTAAGCAGATAAAAAAAGTACTATTGAAACCTAAAAAGCTGAAGGGTGCAGGTGAGGGAAAAAAATCAGAGCTGATCACAGAAAAGTTGACAAAGGACTAGGTCACAGAGTTCAACTGTAAGAAAAACTCACTGGACACTTTTTGTAATGATTTACTGATATCAAGTCTGCAAAGCAGATAACTGTGAATACATACCCACTTTAACATTTATATTTTTAATTCCATTAAAGCTTACAGGACCTTGTTTAATTCAAAGGCTGAAATGACTAGGAAGCTGTGGGAGCAATAGTTTTCAAAAAGATGTTGGTACTTTTGGTACAATTTAATAAAATTGACAGTGAAAGCACTACCAAGTGACAAATCCATCTTCAGACCTCCTAGCATTAAGTGCAAGTTAATGATTCACAGCTTTTATTTAACATTTTTAAGTGAGTCACCTAAATTAACATGATGTTTCAATTAGGCTTAATGGAAGCAAGCTGAAATATACATTGTCTGGGTCTGTGTAAAACCAATATTGCAGAAAAGAAATGAATGCAATCTAAACATAAAGCAACCTTAGGAACTTGCCAAAAGCCCTAATGATTTCCAGTTTAAAAAGCAGAAAACAGAGGGGAAGCAAAACAAAATCCCCAAACTTTCAAGCTTCCCCAGACCCAGCACAGCATAGCACCTGTCAAACGGAAAAAAAATGAAGGCCAGTGTGACCAAGTAACCATTTACCTTCTTTTCTTGCCTTTTGGACACTATGTTTATAGGTAGCTGCTACTTTACTCCAGTGCACATGTGAGACTGCTTTAATTTCAAAATTCAAGTGTAAACAAATGCCAAACCAACCCAAACAACAAAACCCACAGCCCTCCCTGCTGCCTGCTCTAAGGGAGACTTCCCTTATCTTTCATCCCTGGGGATGAGGGGCAGTCATTCTGCATAAAGAAAAATTGAACTCTCAGTGCCAGGAATCATGACATCATGGGAAACTTTTACAGAAGGCACCAAATAATAAAAAAACTGGCAACCTCGCTGGGTTTGCTTCATTTCCATGAAGATGATGAGAGGAGCCAGAGGAGCCTCTCAGAGCACTGTGACCTGCACACATCATGAACCAGCAAGAGCCTGTCTGTGCAGGACTTTCCTGCCTGAGATGCACCATCAGGGGATGTGTTTTCCACTTCAGCAATGCTCTGTAGTCAGCATGCCAGCCTACAGCACAAGCCTAAAGAATGCACTGAAATCCTTTGAAAAAACAAAGAACCTCAGCTACTGCTTTTCTCAGTTGTGCTCATTGTCCAGCACTTTAACACCTTTCACAGCAATAACTGCAATTTAGAGAATTGCCAAACCCAAATTCAGAGTCAGCAGATCCCTGTGCTTATGCTGTAGAGGACAGATCTTTGTGCAGTTCAACACTGTGCATCAGCAACTGATTTCTATTATATGCTGACTGAAATCTTAACTATTTGCACCACTGCTATGGACAACTGGCAGACATGATTGTATGACACTAGCTTATTTTTTTATTTACAGCATTAAATATTTTCTATTATTTCCAGATCATTAAAAAAAAAAAAAAATTGCAGCAGTGTTCTGCACATAAAACATTGTGCAAGTAATAAAGCCAATTGAAATATAAGTATTTTCACAATAAAAATTTTAAAGTTAAGGTGGTTTGGGGTTTTTGAACAAATGTGCATAGCTGTAAAAAAAAAAAATTCCCAAACATATAACTTCAGAGACATGAAGCTTTCCTCAAGTCTTTCTAATAAATAAAAAAACACAACATGAGAAAATAACTTTCTAGACTGAAGCATGGCAGCACGTGCACTCTTGGCAAGAATTATCTCCACTCACCAAAATACTAAGCTTGTGAAAACTTCCCTGCAACAGGTTGTACTTAGGTTTTCTTGCACATTTACTTAAAGCTTTTACCTATGTAAAAGTATTTGGTGCTGACTTCTCTTTCTTACACATTTTAAAGGTGAACTCTGAAGTTCTACAGCAGCACAACTTCCTTTTCCCATTCTGTATTTTCAGGCTGAGAGGCACTCTGCTGGTGTTCCAGGCAACTGGGGCTACACTTGGCAGCAAAAACACTTCTGGATGAGGCAAGATCCCCAAACCCAGTACAGTATATCAAGCAATATCACCCCATTCCTCCTCTTTAATTGTAAAAGCAAAAGGTCATCAGCAAAAAGTGGATGAACTTTAATTAACCACGTGAAAATTTTGGAAATTAAAATATTTGTTGTGTGGGGTTTTTAATTATTTGTTTATTTTAAATTTCTATTTATTCTGGTTGTTCAGTGAAGATTGTCATAAATTTCCTCTTCACTCCTCTAAAATAAACACATTTTTCTGTAAAGGGCAGGTACAGTACACAGAATACATGCCCACAAATTACAAAACACAAAACAAATATACAAGATTCATAAAATACACAAATACACAGACCAGAGGCAGAACGCTCAGGAAGATAAAAGTAACTTGTAAAACAAAATTAGACAAAGACTTTGTAACAAGGAGGGAGATAGAATTAGACTTGGGATACAAAATAACCTCTAGACTTCAGCACTCAGAAACATTGTTCATTACTAGAACCTCAAAATTCTAGTAATGATGGGTATCTTAGAACACCCAAAAAAAAAAAAAAAAAAAAAAAAGCACTATAATATATTTAAATACAAACTCCCAGCTCACAGTCAATGCAACCGCAACCTCAAAATTGAATCTGTCTTTCAATAAAAAACATTGCACTTATTTGAACAGTTAATTGTTTATTATATAATTACTGCTTGCTGGAATGTAGATTCTTATCTCAAAAAGCCTTGCATATATGCCTTCAGTTTACATAAGCTTATCCTAAACAAGCAGGGCATTCTGAGAGATTACTGCCTTAAGGTTTCTTTTATAAAATTTAACTTTTAAACAGATGACTTTACACAGCATGTAATTTGCATATCAAAAATACACCCAGCATGGCAAATACCCTTATGGCTACCGAGCTCTGAGTGCTCTTGTTTGGAAGTTTGTTACACTTGTGCAAGTAAGAACTTGCAGTGAAATGTCAGATAAGTTACTGAAGAAACATTCACATTACTTGGTACTTTGTTATTCCAAAAGCACTTGGCCCTTATCACTGATTATCACAGTGATTTCCCACTTCCACTCTCATAGTGAACTGCACAATAGAGTGATTATTGCTAGGAAATAATATTAATTTGACACACAAATTTGGAAAATAGTTCCCCCTGAATTTTTTTTCATTGAAAAGATAAATATTACTCTAAAATTAAATGTAAGAGATATTCTGAAAAGGATTATCATTATTTGTCATTGCTGTAATAATAAAAAAAATATAAAAATGCATATGACAATGGAAGTGAAATGACTCAAGTATTAATCTGATCTTTTTCAGCTACATCAGCTAGGCTAATAGAAGATTTTTACTTCTCCAGTGAAATTTCTGGAAGAAAACTGTACAGTCATTGCACTCCTTACTAAAATACCTCAACCTTGATTTACAACTCCTTTTTGTTAGCCCAGATTAAGTCTGTCAGGAATCGACCCTTCACACATCTGTTTGCATTGCTTTTCTCACAATCATTTATTTTCAAAGCATTCTTCAATCCAGTAGTTTCATACAAATTCAGGTCCCCATCTGCAAAAGGTTATCGAGTCCCATTGCACTCACCACCCCCTCACTTGCCAAGACAATTATCAGGTTTATGTTTCACACAAGTGAGGGATGCATTTTGCAGCTTCAAACTCAGATGGAAGTCTCATTTTTACACGGAAATAACATTTAGATGCAATAAACACTGGATATACAAGTAAGTATTTTTATTTCTTTTATTTTCTTCAAAGAACCTTGCTCTTCAAGGCATCCATACAGAACAAAACACAGAAATAGAAAACAAACTTTACAGAAGCATCTTTGTCCCCTATCCATGTAATGACATTCCTTTTAGTAAGTATAAAGTAAATTTTTTCACCTTTCTACTTTATTTTCTAGTTAAATCTTCATTACAGCTTAGCAGTTTTCAAGGTTTTTGATTGATTGATTATTTTGCATTTGTTGTTTTCTGGATGGGAGGGTTGTTTGGGTTATGTTTTGTTTAGTTTAGTACAGCAATCATTCAAGTACTAGGGAAGCTCACAATGTTTTCATGGAAAGCAGACCAGAACTCTCCAGTAGCAAAGGATATTTCTGGGTGCAACCCCCTGCAACTCCTGCCTCTCACACAAAGGAAAATTGCTACAGAAACATGAAATTGAATCATTAAATCACAGAGCACTTTCAAAGCATTCAGATGGTGTGGGCTGTGCTCCAAGTGAAACTGGACACCCCCAAGACAAGCGGGTGCACAGGAAAATCCCAGCTCCAGGAGATGCCAGGGGTGCTCCCTCCACCCTGAGAAGGGAACTCAGCACCCCAGCTCTGGGGTCCTGCACAGGCTGACAAGTCTGACACCAAAACAACCAAGCCCAAACAACAAAAGCCAACAACCCAGCACGCACACAAGGCATCAGATCTGAGACCAGGAAACCTGATCTCATTTTTGTCTGCATGTTCTGCCTTACTGAAAACAAAAGCTCCTGTGAGAAGATGACTGGGCACAGCCCCTTTCTGATTAAATCACCATAGAGGAGATTAAAAAGAACAGTGATAGCCTCATACTGGCAAGAAAATACCTTTAAACTCACACTTTGCATTTATCTTACCTGAGATATATGAGAAATAGGGGAAATATCATTCAAGTTTCCCTGTATCCCAAAGCTCAGATACTTGGCAAAGGAGTCTCTCTCCAACCAGCTACTAGGCAGTGCTACAGCAAATTCCACTTGGAGACAGAAAGCTAAGTCATAAAACTGACAAAAGCACTTCTAAATATTAAAAATGTCATCCTAAATATAAGACATAGAAACTGACACACAGCTTACATCTCTTTTTGTCCACTGTATTTGATTTTAGATGTGTAAAATGCAGTTCCAGATTGTATTATCTGCTGGCAAGTACAAAGTTAGGATTGCTTTAATATTAAACACAACATTTATTATTTTCATTAAATACTTATCTTTGTTATTTTGCCTTTACTCAAACATCTCGTGGAGAAAGAATGGAAGAGTATTACCTGAAAACATTACTTGAATTTAATACAGATGAAATGGAGGGTAAATGGCTCCATTGTAACAGCAAGAGCTCCCTGTATGCTATAGTCAAACTAGAATGTAATTCAGCATCTAGGTGTTATCTGCACCTCAGAATAAAATTAAAATTTAAAAAGCAACGTTACAGGTAGATTACTTCAATCCAGAAATGGGTTTAATCTTGTATTTTATAAAAGCTGTGACCCTAAGAAGCAGAGGAGGGAGTTGCCCAGGAAGAATGTTGCTACTTAAATGAGCTGAATACCATTAGTAACACCAAGTCACTCCTGTCCAACACACTTTTGGAAGTTTAAAAGCACAAAAAGTCCTTAAAGATGACAGAAAACAGAAACAGATAATATTTCAGAAATTAATTCCAATGGAAAACAAACGCTTTCTCAGCCCAGAAACTCATTTCAGTGCAAAATATTTTTAAAATGTATACAATATGTGATTTTTTCACTTCTGTTCCCCAGCCACAGACATACTGAAGGGAAGGGGAAAACAGTGCAAGCACAAATTTGGGTTGAAGCCTGAAAATGTTGGCAGGTTCAAGAAAAATAGGAAACCAGCCTACTCCCTGCATCTAATTCCCTTGATCCTCTCATTAGATTACACAAGACAGGACAAACCTAAATATCTGCACAAAGAGAAAGAATGTTTAACAATCCAGAATGGTTGCAGTGTCCACGTGTCCTGGGGTGACTTTATGATGCTGAATTGTATCCCCATTTATCTGTTTAGCCCAGAAAAAAAGTTTTGTGGCCAGAAATAAGTTTAGTGCCTTTAAACCTAGATCTGAGAGAGAAGGGGGGGAAGGAAAAGGGGTGGAATTTTTTTTCAGCTGTATTTAAAAACATAGATATCCACCACACACAGAGATGTTTGCCCCACACCACAATAAGCAAAAGAAAAAAAACCTGCTACTTGAAAAATAAAGTCCACCACCAAAAAATCAAAAGAAAATCATCTTACAACTAATACCTCAAGGTACCTAATGCATTCTTTTAAGAATAGCACACATCTTTAGCATTTGCCTAGCCAGTTCTTCCATTCTAGCAAGAAAAAAATAGATGTCAATATTTTTAAGTATTATTAACATTATTCCTCAAGACAGACAACTTTTGGAAAGATAGAAAATACAGAATCAGACTCCAGTAGTGAGATAAGTCAGTAAACCACAGAGGAGCAGCATTTTAGTGACAAGCTCCACTGTTTGCTGGTAATGGCACATTCTCCCTTTAAATGCAATTACTAACACACCAAAGGCAATCTCCCTCCACTCTTTCATTAAAAATGAAGCTATAATGTTAATTTCCCCCTTCAATTCAAAGGCAGAGCCACCAAGAGCATGGCTGAGACTGCCACAATGTGGGCCAATGATTGCCTGGAGGTACTTGCAAAAGGAAACACTCATTACTTCCTCACTTTCTAGGAGCACAGATAAGGAGCTTCTAAGAAATAGATTTTGAGGTAGAAAATTACATGCAGGGTGCTGCCTCAATAAGTAAAAGTTCATGCTGTTCCTATGATTCTTCCCCTGAATATATATCACATCTGAAGGGAGAAAAAGAGATTGTATGACACAAAAGGTCCATCTCCTTTTTATTCCCATGTTAATGTGTCTGAACCCCTTATGCTTGATCCTTTTAAAAATGAAAAACAGGAAAGCCAAAATAGTCTTACTGGGACTTTAATACCTGAGCACAAGTGCTGGCTTGTCTGATTAAGTAACCTGTGGAGTTCTTAACAACAAAGACAATATAATTCTGTTTTCAAAAAATCAGTCAAACTCTGTCTTGAAAATATGTATGTGAAAACTAATTTTCAGATAAAAAATAGCTATTTATAAACTTCAACTTCAGTTACTACTAAGGGACTGGACAAACTACTTGATGTCATTTTTCAATGCATGCAACCTAAATCAGATTTCTTTATGAGGTTATTTACAGTCAAAATGCAGTATATTGAACAAAATAATTTTTTAAAATCAGAACTGTAAATTTGGAACCGCTTCTCTTGGCTTTGACAAAAAAACACAAAACTTTGTCACTTAGCCAAAACAACTTTGTAACAGAAATTCTGCAGCTTACAAAAAAGAAAGTAAAACTAAATTACTCTACTATGTCAGTCTAGAGTTCCTGATGCATGTTGTAAAATTTCAAGGTCTGGAATTAAGCTTTCAGTGCTTTCCTGCTTTGAATATTCAAGACTAACTTTGATGTCCTTATTAACACAGTATCATTTAAACAGACACTCTAACACATTCCTCCCAATTTGCATCATAATGCAGTGTCAGAAATAATTTTAAGACATTTGTTTGCCAAGCAGTTTTGGGGATTAATACATCTGCCCTGACAGCTTCTACTCTCAGTGCCTGCAGAAACAGGAGCACCATTATGGTCTGTGCAGCTTCCACCACTGTAAGATCTGCAATCTCATTTTCTTGCCTTTTGAGACGCTGGATTGTTTTGTCACTACGTTTATTTATCCTCTTCTCTTATCTTCCCTCGATGAAAGAGCTTTTGCTTTAACCAGCATAAAGAGAATAGCTGTGATTTTTTAAATTATAAATGCTTCTCTCCTAGAGCTTTACTCACAATTTCAGAAGATTTTTGTAACAGACAGTAATGGAAGCCCAACACTTCTTCTCTGATATGTGATACTATTCTGTTGTCAAAAGTGCACTTGGGACATATTCAAAAGTCTTTTCAAGATCATTCCAGTATTAATGGCTGAACACACAGCATAATCCTCTATTACAGCTGAGATACACACAAAAAAATTCCATTACTTTTAATAACAAAATTTTATTTCAAAATATAAAAATCAGCAGAGCATTATCTCAAGATGTGGGTTAGCCACATCAGAGCCTTAATAAAATTACAATTCATCTTACCCATTGAAATGCTTTTCATCTCTTATCCTCCCACAGTTATTACAGCATCATATTTTGTGGCAAGTCTTACCTTTAGGGTACTACAGGAATACTTGATATCCCATTTCTTAGCAAGCCCTTTATTTTCCATTTATATGGAAAGTATGATGCTGAAGTTGAGATTTTCAGCACAGAACTCTAAGAGTAAGAAGTGCAAATATATATGTACTGAACACCAACAGAGCCATCTTATGCTGTCAGTGGGCTCCTTTCACTACCAAACCTTGAAGCCCTTTCCAGTTCCACAACCCATGAAATACCTTGTGCTTCAGTCTAGGGAAACCCAGGCACAAATAATAACCCACTCTGATTTACAGCCCTCACCACTGAGTCTCCAGTGCCCAGGACTGAATTTCTCCAGGTTTTGTGACGTTAAAATGCACTCCTGTGAAGAGTGGCCCACAGCCATTGGCATAGAATAGGGGCATCTACTCAGTGACCATATCTGAGATCACACATCCTGCCACCCTAAAGCCAAAAATTCAGGGCCATTGAATGGGGTCTAAGCTCCCAGCATGTCCACATGTCCAGCACAGTGTTTTCCACATCCCACAACACACTACAAGGGCTAAGCAGCCTGGATGAGCTCCTTCAGATTCAAAACAAGAGGTATCCCTATGACTAACACCATTTCCATCCCAATTTATGAGGTGTGTCCAGGAAAGATCTAACATATTAACAACACAGTTCATCATAAAATACAGTAGCAAAGAGTCCTTTACATTAAAGAAAGCACCACAGGGTGTTATTAACCAAGTTTATAAGGAAAATCCGCATAGCTCTTGAATTTAGCTCTTATACCTCTTCACAAGTACTCTCCTGATCCTAAAACAGGTTTAAATTTACATTTTTAATCTTGCAAAGGGAACCCTGGCTATCATTTCATTTGGCACAAGTCACTATTTAGCTGAAAATACTAGATGAACCCAATTGCATGTGAATGCTTCAACCAGAAAATCTGCATTGTTCAAAACTGTAGAAATACAGCTGCATGGCATTTACTTTGGAAAAACTACAGTATATGAAACAAATCCCTTAAATTTGCACCAAATATTGATTTGAGCTCTCATGATGATCATGCAAATGTCTAAACAATACCAAGTATTAATCAAGATCAAAACAGCATACACGCAGGAACTAAAAAGACATCTTTTAATTGGTGAAAAAACATTCTTTTAAAAATAATAGCAAAAGGGAGTTTTTGAAGGGGAAAAGATGAAAATGCATCACTCTCCAGTGGTGCTGACTATCAGCAAACTCCAGCTCACCAGTGCCAGCAGCTGAAGGTAGTTAACACATGGTTGTGTTCAGAGGACAGAGAACTTGGCTTTATACAACCACTCTCTGTACAGCAAATGAAGAAATGTTCAGATTCAAGAAAAACTTATTAGAAATCCTGTTCTTGGCAGGCTCAGCAGAACATAATGAAATGGGAGCAACACTGGGATTGAAGGATTATTCACTGTCTAGCACTGGAATTTTTGACACGAAGACGAGAGAAAGTAAACAGGATGTGGTGTGAAACACCAAGCTGCCATATTTCTGAGAGGGATTTCCTGGTCAGGAAAAAGGGCAGCATGAAGGTGCAGCACAGGCTGGTACACTCAGCCTTTGTCTGGCACCTTCTGGATGACCAGAAGCTCTCAGAGACATCTGGAATGCCAGACAAAGGGCTGGAGCCCTGCAACTCTCCTCACACAGCACTGCCAGCTAAAAAAGGAGGGATATCTCCAATGAAATCTAGGTGTATGACTGCCCCAAGTATAACTCCTGCAGGATTATTAAGGAATAAATGCTCCTTACTATCCTGCTGTGTAAACACTATTCCTCTAAGATAAGGATGCCTAAGGGTGCCTTCTTCCTGCTGAGCATAATTGGTTGCACTTTTCCAAGTCCTAAGCAAGCAACTCAGGTAGGCATGTAAAAGGAAGATGAAAAACAAGAAAAGCAATATGGGAAAGTAAAAGCTTGTCTAAACATATGTAGGTTCTTGCTGAATTGTTTTGGAATAAGAAACTTTCAAGTAAGCAGCCATCCAGGAATAAGAGTTCCTTGCCCCTTTTTGTAGCCCATCATCAGAGAAGTTCTGAGGAGGCTCCAAAAAAATAAAAGTGTCCACTTAGCCCCAGGTGTGACCAGGGCAATGAAAGGAAAGAAGCCATGTAACAATGACAGAATAGCATGCAGAAGTAAACCCAAAAACTATGAAATCTGCCCAGTGAGACAAGCAAATCTAGTACTTAATAACCATGCACTCTATCCTCTCTGAAAGCATTTCTCTTTGCTTAAAAATTCAAAGAATTTTCTTTTCTCTGCCACTTGCATGGTACAGCAAGAAATGCTGTGCTGGAAAGGCTGAACTGTGCATGCTGCTCAAAGTTATTTTTGTCACAGTTAAGGCTGCTAAGGAAATTCTGAAGTGAGACTATTAATGTACTGACTTCTAACTGTTTTTTGTTTTGATTTGTCTTTCCTTTGTTTGTTTAATGTATGGAATAAGCACTCACCATGCAAAGTAACTTCTTGACATGCAAATTTGTGAAAGCTTTGACAAAATACAACAAAGATATCCTTGCAAAATACACCCACTTCATAAGAGCCTTAGTATTGTTTAGAATGAATATAGTTCAGGCATAGATGGTTTTTTCCTGACAGAAAAAAAAAAATTTCTAAAAACAGCCTCCTTCCTATGACAGCATTATGCCAAAATCAGCAGCAACACCAAGAAAAAAATAAAAGGTGGGCAAAAGTACAGAAGAAACAAGGTGAAAAGGTTACTCTGTTGGTATAAAGTAAACATACCTATGATTAAAGTTAACAGGATGAAAGGCAAAAAACACACATGGGACTGAAACACTTTTTGCATAGGTGGTGGAATACAACCCCTTTCTTGCAGAACAATGCATTCTGTAACCTGTGCTGAAGATGTTTGCTCCATGAGAAAGGGCTCAGATCTGAAATACCACTGTAGGTGATCTCAAGAGAGATCTGGCACCCAGCTAACACAGACACCAAGTGCTCCTGGCAGGGAAGCAGGCACCACAATCTGTGTGGGATGTTCATTGACAGTGACAGGGCAAGACTGAGCCCATCTAAAACCTAAACCCTGTCCAGAACCACTGGGGAGAATCCCTGCCAAGGCCACACAGCTCACTGCTCACAGCTCTGCTCCCTGCTTGTCCCCAGGTGCCACCTCTGGGTCCCAGGCTGACAGCACAGGTACAGCAAAATCCATTCAGGTTTCAGCCAGGAGAGTTTTCTCAGGCATTAACAAACAAGACCAGCTCCCAGTGCAGTTGCACAAACACCAGAGCCAGGACTAGGGAAGAAGAAGGGAGCCCCTTTCAGCAGCAGTGAGCCTGAGCAGCCAGCTCAGCCTTCTCAGGTAACTGCACCCTCAGACTGAGTTTCAGCTCATTCCTTCTGCACATAGCTCTTTATCACCATTTCTCACAGCAGCAGAATGACACACACTGCTTGAAACCTTTCATGTAAAGCTGGCATTAAATCTGACACAGGTAAGCAGTGTATAAATCCAACCAAGCCTGGCTGGCTCATTTTGAAACTTTAGCAAAGATTTTGCAACATGACCACACATCTGCACCAGGGAAAAGCTAAGGGACACAGAGCAAGAATGCATTCAGCCTCTGTTCAGTCAATCTTTGACCTTCCCACAGCTGTGATTTCAATGCAGGTGAAAAAAAAAAAAAAAAAGAAAGGAAGGCCAACAAAAGCCAGCAAGTCCCTGTAAAGTATTTGTGCTACACCATGGACTACCTGTGTTTATTTTGCATGTATAAATGTTTCAAATATAAACCATGGCAAAAAATTTGGTAAGATTTTAAAAGTGACCTATCTTTCTATATGTTTGTAAGGTTTATTTAATCTTTCTGTGCCTTTTAATACAAAAATTTTAAGTATATTCCCAGATTATGAGCTTTTCTTTCAACACTTGAAATACTATGCCATAGGGAACTTTTGTAGGATGTGTCTAACAACAAACATTGGTTTCACCTCTCAGAACAATTTCATTTGATGAAAGAAAATGTTCTCTGCTTTTCTAAAACACTCTGCACTTACAGAGTTCCTATAGCTATGCAAAAATCCATTAGAATTTAAAATTGAGCTTTAACTAAAACACAATTATCATACAGCTGTTACAACAAGCATTAGTTTGACAGCTATGCAAAAACGAGTTTAAAAGCCCATCATAACCATTTATCATAAAAGTATAAGTCTCTCATTTATGTAACTTTGCAAATGAACTATCACAGTAACTCTTTCTCTTAGATTAGCTGTTATAGGCCATACTAACATAATTTCAGTGCTACCTGTTGAAAAGAACCATATTGAACTAAATTATATAAAACCCCATATAGTTGGGTAGGGCAGAGATGGATACAGATGGACTATTAGGCATAAAGGAACATCAGAGACTATAAAATTTAAATCAACAACAACATAATTGCAACTGACTTTTAATCACATATAGATTTGACTCTTAGAGCTGTGGCAAAAACAGAACAACAACAGTGAGTTCTGTCCACTAGTAAAAATCCTTCTCTAAATGAAACCCTGTGAGCACCCACAAGTCAGAGAAACCTCACCCATTATCACCTGCCTCCATGTTCTCCTTCCAAGCAATTACAACAGTCTCTCACACTATTACACATCACCTGTTTTCTGAATACTCAGTAATTCCTGAGCAAGTAGCAAGGAAGTATGACATACCTTATCTGCTATCCAACAGCTTTTGACAAAAAGAGGGTTTAAGCACAGAGGTAGGGTTTTCTGACAGCTACAGTAAAAGGCCAAAAGTGGCAGTGCACTCCCAGAAGCACCAGAAATTCCTTCAAGGTGCTGACAGGCTGTGTAAAGGGTCTGGGGTCAGGGATGTGGAGGACAGGAGCACACCTCAGTCCCTGCTACACTGTCCCAATGTGCTCCTCAGCAGGAGTGGTCCCTGCTCAGTTAACACGGGGATCCCAGTGATTTCCACCAGCTTCCATCCCCAGTTCACCACCTCCTCCTATTCCATGGGAACAGTTATGTCACAGCAGGCCTGGTAGCAATGTCCCTGTAACACTTCACCACACATTTCCTTTCAGTTGATAAGAATAGTGCCATTGCACAGACAAAACAGTGCCTGCAAGAAATAAGGAGCAGGATAAAAACCAGATGGCCGAAGTGAAGCACAGGAAGACAGGAGCAATGCTTGTAGGGAGGAGAAATCATTTTGATGAGCTGAGACTGTGAACATGGCTCTCCACACAAAGGGAACATAGCCTGCCACAGCATAACTAGGAAATTTGAATGAAATATTGTTATCTATATCACCTAAAGGCTGAACTCTTTTCAAGCAAGTACCAGATGAACATGACACACATTTTTTAATTTAACATCAGGCTAATGCAGCTTCAGCTGTTAAGATGACTACCTGTCAACCACAATCAAAAACACTCTTCTGAAAAATGTGATGTGATCTGTAACACAAGCCAAGGGCATGGACAGCATATTCCTTTACAGAACATCTATACCTTCACCATTTCCTTCCAGGCTGGTGCAAGCCTTGGCAGTGACAGGAATGACTCTTCCATCCCAATTGCTCAGCAACTCCATCCTTACAAAGACAAAAGCTATCAGCAACAGAGGAAACCACAAGTACCTAAAGCCCAGACTCTACTTATCACTGTGTCCAGTGTGGTACAAATCTCTAAATCTGGCCAAAGACAGAGTATATTAATTCTTATTAAAATGATATGAACCCGAAGAAGCCAGTTCAGAAGAATTTCAAGCACAAAATATGATTCATAGTATTTCCCCTGTTCTTGGTACAGTTAAAAAAAAAAAAGTTTAAATGTTTCAGCCAACACATTTTAAATGCATCATTTGACACAATGTATAGAACCTGGAGATGAAACTTCCAGGAACTAAAACAAGGTCTTTTGCACATTGTTTCCTGAAGCATACCATAAATATTGCCATATCATACAGGGATGCAGTAATACTAATTTACTGGTATAGGCAGCAGGCATTGATCTAATGAGCTTCTGCATGGTACTTGTCTTGGGCCTTTTCTCCATGCCATTTCTTCTAAAGAATTCCAAAAATGTACATTTAAAACTGCAGTAATGTAGCAGCTATTAAAGAAATGAAAGATGTGTTGCAAAACCAGGGGATTCTTTTAATTAAAAAAAAAAAAAAAAAAAAAAAAAAAAAGTCATCAAGAATTTGTGTTTCTTGTAAAATCCAAGAGAGGTACATTCCTGCTTCTGCACTACCTATTCTTAAACGACCTGGGAAATCCAAAATTCCCTCAAGGAATAGCTGGCATGGCCCTCAAGAGAGGATGAGAATTGGCAAAAGCAATATAGAAAGGACAGATCACTGACTTCCACTGAAATCAACATAGCAACATGACCAAAAGCAGTTCAATGATTAGGCAGAAAAATTGGGAAGAATGATATGGAGACCTTATTTTGCCATGCAGACAGCTCCTCAGAGAAACTGGCTAAAGAGTTTCATGGGGCAAGGGTTTGGCTAAAAAGCTACCTGTCCTTGCAATTTTCTGAGAGACAGGGAATGTACAGTCTCACATCCCAGGGATCTGTGATCTTCTCACTTAACATTGGCTTATTTGTATCTCAAGTACACCGTGCACAGTTCTGGAAGGGTGACAATAACCTGGAGGAAATCAGAAAGAAATCTGGGAGAATAGCTAAAGTAGAAAAAAAAAAAATCTCTGGTAATAAAATTCCAAAGATTAGCTTCTTTTTATTAAAAAAAATAAGTAAGGGAAAAAATTAATTAAATTCCTAACAATTTATACTCAAAACATAATAGGATTTTGAGTGTTGATGAGACTCAGTGGTCAGAAGCTAAAGGTAACCCTCTTCACATCAGAAATAAAATATAAATCAGTCACTCGTATACCTGACTAAGAATTGTGCTGAATTTGCCTCATTGGAAATTTTTAACTACACCTCCTAAAACGTAAACTCTACTTTCAAACACACACACACAAAAAAAAAGTTCTACGGCCTGCATTATGAAGAGGTCAGACCAGATGATTGCAACAGTCCTTCTGACTTGATAATCTATTAATCTTATCAGACATGTCTGACCACTTTCAGAACCAAGTGCAAAGTCATCTATTAGCGCACCTATTTTGACGGGATATTTTTAGCCCGAGACTCTCTTTTACCTTTAAACCTCGTCGAGATGGGAACCGCAGATAAATCAAGCTAGAGACATAAAAGGCAGGCGATAACGAAAATCTCATCGCCTAGAGAATACTCGTTTCAGTTGGCAGAGTTACACAACCCAAAAACAACCCGAAGCCAATAAGATATCCTGTATTTTCCCCGCACTTCCCGGAACTTTGCAGAACTCTCCGCGGGACAGAATCGCTGCAGACAAGTTTTGGCTGCGAGGAGGCTCCGCACGCCCCGGAGCAGCGCTTTAGAGGGAAGAGGTTCGGCAGGCTGAGCGGAGCAATGGAAGGGCGCGGGGGATGCTGGTGCCCCGGCGGGCAGCATTGTTCGGGCGGGCAGCGCTGCCGGTGCCCGCGGCCCCGCTTCCCTCCGGGAGCCGGCCAGGGACGCGTGAACTCTTGAACCCGCGCTTAGCCCGACGCGAGCCTCCGGGGCGGGGAGAGCGCCCGCCCCGCCGCCGCCGGGGACAGCGGGGAGCCCGCGCCGCCGCCGCCGCCCCCCGCCCGCCGGGACGCGGCCTCACCGCCCCTCCCGGCCCGGCCCGGCCCGGCCTGCCCGCGGCCGCCGCGCCGCGCTCGCCCCCCGCCCTGCCCTGCCCTGCCCTCCGCCGCGGCCCCCGGGCCAGGCCCCGGCCTTTCGTGCCGCAGCCCCCGCGGCGGACCCTCCTCACCTGGGCTTGAGGCTGCCGGCGCCGCGCTCGTAGGCCCAGGAGGCGGCGGGCGGCGCGGTGCCCGGGGCCAGGGGCTCGGCGAAGCCGGGGGTCGTGGGGTAGTTCCTGTCCATCATCGGGGCCGCGGCCGCGGGGGCTCCGCGGGCGCCCTGCGCGCAAGAGGGCGGCGGGGACCGAGCGGGGCGGGGGGGGAGCGGCGCCTCATCCGGGGCGGGCAGCGGCGCGGCCCCGTGCGGCCCCCGGCGCTCCGCTCCCGCTCAGCGGCGGGCGGCGGGCGGAGCTGCGGGCGGCGGCGGGGGCTGCGCGGCCGCCGGACCCATGTCGGGCTGCGCGATCCCGGGACGCTCCTCCCCCGCCAGCGCGTTGCGGCTCACGGGCTCCGCGGCCGGGGGCAGGGAGGCCGCGGCGGAGGGGCTGCCGGGGCCGCCGCCAGCAGCAGAGCCGGCGGGGGGAGCGGGAGCAGGAGGAGGAGGAAGAGGAGGTCTGTGAGTCGCGGACGGGCGGCCGCGGCCTGAGGGGGAAGCGCGGCGGCGGCGGGAGCGGAGCGTGGCGGGGGGCGGTAGCCGCCACCGGGGCGGGGTGGGGGGGCTGAAGGCGGGGACGGGCGGGGTGGCGGTGTCGGGTATGGGGGAGGCCGGTTCCTCGGTGAAGTGAAGCGCTGGCGCTTTGTTGGAGGAACCGGGGCGGGGCCATGTTGTTCCCGCGGAGGGGAAGCGCCGCCAGCCGCGGGCTCCGGGGCGGCCGCCGCCGCCAAGATGGAGCCCGCCGGCCGCCTCATTGTACCGCGCTCTGTGGGGCGGCCCTACACCGGCACCGGGCTCTGAGGCCGCCCCATTGTACCGCGCTCTGTGGGGCGGCACCGGGCACCGAGCGGTGAGGCCGCCCCATTGTACCGCGCTCTGTGGGGCGGCCCGGCACCGAGCGCTGAGGGCGCCCCATTGTACCGCGCTCTGTGGGTCGGCACCAGCACCGGGCACCGAGGCCGCCCCATTGTACCGCGCTCTGTGGGGCGGCACCGAGGCCGCCCCATTGTACCGCGCTCTGTGGGGCTGCACCGGCACCGAGCGGTGAGGCCGCCCCATTGTACCGCGCTCTGTGGGCCGGCATCGAGACCGCTCCCCGGCCCGGCCGCTGCCCCCGCGGCGGGGTTTGCCCCGCCACCTCTTTATGTGCTTGTGTCACAGCTTTCCTAAAGACTCGGGCATTCCCCATAAGTCTGGGCAGGCCTGGGGCCCGAATGGAATCGTGTGTGGCATCACAGAGTGCTTCGGATTGGAATCATGCAGCTCGATCCCCTCTGCCATGGGCACCTTCCACCAAATCAGGTTGCTCAAGGCTCCATCCAACCTGGCCTTGAACACTTCCAGGCATGGAGCAGCCACAATTTCTCTGAGTGGTGTGTTTCAGTGCCTCACCCTCCTCACACTAAATAATCTCATCTTAATATCTAATCTAAACCTACTTCCAGTTTAAAGCCATTAGCCCTTGTCTTATCACATGCCCTTGTAAAAATCTCTTTCCAGCTTTCTTGTATGTGCCAAAAGTCAGCTAGCAAGAGAGCAGAGGGTATATCTATTTATAATTTTTTTATTTTAACTTAGTCTAACTGGTGAAACTTCAGAGAGGCCTTCTTTAGCGAGGACTGGCTAAAGCTATTTTATTTAGAGCACTCTAAGCCACCTGGTTTGTAGACAGTAAATTCCTATGTCTTCTGCTGATTGCTTGTTAAAACAAAGAATAAGGGAAACGGGCACCATCTGCACAGAGCAGGGTAGGAGCAAAGGAGACATCAGCGTGGTGCAGGGGGGTGATGGCTGAACTGTGGTGTCTTGCTTTCCCTGCAGATTGAAGATAGGCAGGCCGAGATGAGCAGGAGGAATGTGCCTCAGAGGTAAAGATGAGGAATACTCTCTTGAAAAGAGGGTGACTGCACCTGAAGGCATTGCTCAGAAGAGGAAGGTGTATGCTAATGAGCAAGTAAGTCTTTTGAAGGTTCAGTTTGTAGCACTCCAGGCAATACTGAACCACAGAGTGAAATGAATTCTGTAGTGAAATGCATTTAGAAACTTGGCCACGGCCAATCAGATTAGATGTTAAAAAAAAAAAGTTACAAAAAACCTCAACAGTGGAATGAAAAAATGGAGTGATCAGTTTTAAATGAGAAAGCAGAAAGATATGAGACTTCAGGAGGAAAAGCTGAGGTTCTGCTTTTCTCATGGCTTATTTCAAGATGCAGCAGGAAGAAATGCAGCCGTGGATGGGGAGGGAAAGAAAGGTAAGTGTGAGAGCCATCAGCACTGAGGAGAGGAGCAAAATAACCCAGAGGCCAGGGCAGAGGGAGAAGCAGCAGCTCAGCAAAGCCAGAAACCAGCAGAGTGAGTTTTCCTTGTGTTTGCATAAGTTAGCACCTGTATTGCTTGCAGCTGGAGGAGGCATGTGGGGGGTGGGAGACCTTCTTTCCCTGGGAAACAGGAGGGTTGCTGTTTTACATATGAACGAGGCCTGATGACAGAAAATGACTCCAGTTGTATGCTGATAGTGCAGCGTTTGGGCTGCTGATACTATTGAAAGTGCCATTTCCAGTAGGGAAGGACCCACAGCTTTTTATTTTCCTGCAGGATCTCCAGTAATCTCCATTATATCATTACACTTAGAGCACATTGTTTCCCTCAAGTGGGCCTGAGAGGAGGATGATACATAGTACTGATATAAAATACCTTTTCCATCTAGTTGCAGTGTTTGGTTTTCTCGAGTGAATATGTTGCTGTGGAGCTTCTTGTCCCAAGTTTGGAACAATGTATTAATAAATTGTAAAACTGCTAGTGTCTTGTTTGTTGTTGTTGTTTTTTTCCTCAAGTAATAGCAACATGACTGTAAAGAGTACCATTATGTTGTTTGTTTCCATTACAGAACTGCTCTGAAGAGAATGTGGGGGTGGTTACATGGCTGTAAAATCATGTTACACCAGAAATTGCAAACAACGAGCACCTGTCCAGATTTACAGGCAGAGAAACATAGACAATACATTTCTACCACTAAATGAACCACAGACAATGTTTCCTGAACATTGCTGGAGTAGATCCTCTTTTCTGGCAATCAGATGGTGAAGTTGAGTGAAACAGAAATTGTGACAGCTGTTGTTAAGTTTAATTTCTTCTTCATGGTTTTAATAGAGGTGGAGTAGACTGAAAGCTTAATCACTAACATCCATAACCATCAGATAAAGTCAGTTTATCCAGTGATTTGCTTTTCCTGTGTATGAGAGAAATCTTGTCCTGAGATCAGCCAGCACGACTTCCTTAGTTTTCTCATTAAACTGACCCCTGCTGCTCATTCTGTCCTCCTCCTAGGAAATCTTTCTTGAAGTTGGTGCACTTTATCTTTTTGTAACCAAATGATATTTTGTAACACTTTTCTCTAAGATAACAAAAGAGTATGTTGAAATTGCTTTTGCAGTATCCTGGTATCCAGGATACTTATAAGCAGCTTTTCTGAAGGATCTGTTCAGGTATAGAAAAATTCCTTTGATAGATCATGTTAATTATATATATTTTTTAATGTTTAGATTAAAGTGTACATATTAAAATGTATATTTAGAAGTCATGTTAGGTGTGTTAATGATTCTGAAACTTGGATTCTTGTCTTAGTAAGGAATGGCTTTGTTTCAAATGCAGCTGTTGCTTGCTGTATAGGAGCTGAGCTTTGGTGGGCTAAAATGCCTTCTAATCTGTAGTTCATAACTTAGTGCCTGTAGCCAGTAGTGATATTGTATGTGCTTCTCTCTGAAGTCAAGGATTTAATATAATAAAAATATCTTGCTGAAACATAAGCTAATACAATTTTTCTCTCTATTTAAGACCAAAATCTTAAACTGTAGCACTGTAACACTATCTGTGCAGCATACCAGCCTGGAGCAGTACTGATTTTTTTGTTTCTCATTTCTTTCCCTAAACAAAGAGTCTCCACTTTGAAAAAAGAAATCTTTTATAGAGTCAAAAATGACATTTGATAGCTAGGAGACAGATATAAGTCCTTAAGGTAACACTTTAATGGGAATCATCTGAATAGCAGTATTGCTTTTTGAGGTCTAGTTACATGTTTAGAGTGAACATAAACCAAATGAAATGCAGGATCAAGCTAATAGGTAGTTGGCAGTTTTCTGTGATTTTATCATAATTAAAGCAGTATATCAATCACAGATCCAGGGCCAAAATCATGCTCCAGTTTGTGATTGGCATCAATGTATTTATTTGTAATTGATTTATTTATTTATTAACATCTTTGTTGCACCATGTGCTAGAATTATTACATATGTTACCAGGAAAATGTCAGCAAGTGTTTGAGTTGAGTGTAATTGTTTTTTTATATTGTATATCATAGAATCATAAAATAGACTGGGTTGGAAGGGACCTTGAAGATCATCCAGTCCCAGCTCCCTTGCCATGGGCAGGAACTCCTTCCACTATCCCAGGTTGCTCAGAGCCCCATTCAACCTGGCTTTAAACACTCCTAGGGATGGGGCAGCCACAGCTTCTCTGGGCAACCTGTGGCAGGGCATCACCACTCACACAGCAGAGAATTTCCCCCTAAATCTGATATAAAGCTACTCTTTTTCATTGTAAAGCTTTTCCCCTTGCTCTGTCACTACGTGCCCCTGTAAAAGTCTCTCTCCACCCTCTTGCAGCCTCCCTTCAGATGCTGAAGGCCACAGTTAGGTGACCCCAAAGCCTTCTGCTTTCCAGACTGAACAATCCCAGTTCTTTCAGCCTTGTACAAAAAGTGTTTCATCCCTCTAATCTTGGTGTTCTCCTCTGGATCACTCCAGCAGGTCCCTGTCCTTCCTGAGCTGGGAGCCCAGAGCTGGTGCAGGGCTCCAGGTGGGATCTCACCAGGGCAGAGCAGAGGGGCAGAGTCCCCTCTCCAGCTGCTCTCACTCTGCTTTGGGTGCAGCCCAGGGTGGGATTGGCTTTCTGGGCATGCAGGGCTCCAGGTGGGATCTCACCAGAGCAGAGCAGAGGGGCAGAGTCCCCTCCCCAGCTGCTCTCACTCTGCTTTGGGTGCAGCCCAGGGTGGGATTGGCTTTCTGGGCTCCAGGTGCACATTGCTGGCTCATGTCCAGCCTCTCCTCCCCCAGCACCCCAAGTCCTCCTCCCCAGGGTGCTCTGGATCTGCTCATCCCCTGGATGAGCCTGGATTGATACCAGGGGCTGCCCTGACCCAGGTGCAGCACTAGCACTTGGTCTTGTTAAACTACAGATTTCCATGGGCCACTTCTTGGGCTTGTCCAGGTCCCTCTGGATATCATCTCATCCTTCAGGAGTGTCAGCTGCATCACAGGAGGATGGGATGCACAAGACTGGCCATGCAGAAGGCTTTGTGGCGTGTTACAGGTTTAGTGGTGTCATGGATGTCAAAATAGCAGGACAGCACCACTGTGCATGGGGCAGCATGTGGTGGTTGTTCACAGGGCCAGCAGCTGCTGCCTGTGCTTTTGGCATCCTATTTATTGCAGGTACAACAAACCTGGCTCTGCACTGATGTTTCTCTATCCCCAATGTCCTCTTCTTTCACAGAAAGCATTGCTCCTGTACTTTGCTTTTCCATAACAGATGATGTCTGGTTTTGGTCTTGTTCTGGCTCTTCCTCTGCATTTAAGTGCCAAAATATTTTTCTTCCTTTAAGTGGCTTTCAGCTAAACCTGTAAACTGGCTTTGCAGCAAAATTCCTAGTATGCTTTAGGGCAATTTTTGGTGGACTGAAAAGAGTAATGGAAGAATACTCAGATGCACATGCTGGATCAGCAGCTTCACCTGTTGATGGAAGAAACTAGTTAAAGGCAGAACATGCAGTTAATGGTGCAAGTCTGAGATCACAGCTTGGTTTCTGCAAGTGGACAAAAAAGATTGTATTTCAGCACATAACAGTACTTTATTTTAGAGCTATGAATCTTCATAATTGTTTGGAAACTGTTTTGGAGACTTGAGGATATTTTTCAAAAACTAATGTTTCAAAGATAAAACAATCAAATAACTTGAATGTGTCTAATCAGCTGAAGTTTGAAGTTCAGGCCAAAGCTGAATTGGGTCTGATGTGTCAACACGTTGTGAAAAGTGCACAAAATAAGATTTCTGCAGCACATGTTTCTGTTGAGCACTGCTGGACAGCTGCAGATCCTGGATGCAGCACCTTTGTGCAGGCTGTGGCTGCTGCCAGCCTGTGGTATCCTGCATGAGCAGGAGTGAGTGAGTAGATCAGATAGGCAGTAATAACATGAATCTTGGTTAGGCTTGTTATTAATCACTGGCTGTGTTGTTTGTTGTTGTAATTGTGTTTCTGACCAAAGCAGAAAATTGCAGTTGCTTTAACAGATTAGATTTTGCACTTAATTTGGCATGTTGCCTCTTTAAACATAAAGCTAGCTTTGAGATAGGTGTGAACAGGGAAGAGAAGGTTTCTCTATCTTGGAACCTCACAGCAAATACTTTCCTCATTTGAATTTTTTCACTTACATTGCTCTGTGCATTTATTTGAAAACTTGAGTGTATGTAGAATTAAATGAAGCTAAATCTTCAGAATTCATTTTAATGAGCTGATCTATGAAAGCTTGACTTCTGACACAACAAAAGATGATCTAGCTGGTAGAAAGCTCACTGAAGCCATGAGGTGAAAGGTCTTGTTTCCTTCATGTTCCCAATCCTTCTCCTGGTCATATGCTTCCACTCCTTCAAGGTGCCACCACTGCCACTTGTGGTGTCTCAACTCACCCACTCTTGAGAAAGCTGTCTATGTTTTCACTGGATGATTTATGAAGGGATCTAGTGAAGACAAGAACTGGTACAAGGTAAGTGGGAGAAATGTGCAATGACATGTAGGAAAATAAACACTTAAATAAAACCTTTGATCTTGAACAAATATATTTTTAATAGGGAGTATTTGATTCTAAATCCTACTAGAAGATATTTTCCTTTGTATGATATCAATGCTGGGTGTTTAATGTGATATATTGGATGTTGATGTATTTAGTACTTGCTGATCTTTTGAGAAATTAAACTGAAGCTTGAGCTACTGAGCAATCAGAGGTGTTTCTTGTTTCTTAAATGAAGTGGGCACTGCTTCAGAAATTGAAACAAGGCCATTTCAAAACTTACGTTTAACTGCACCAGTTTCTAGACTGCAGTATTTTTTCCAGATGCTTTGAAGTCTGTCTGCTTCCTTTAAAGTGTGAAGTCCTGGAGGCTCCCAAAATATAGGCAGCAAGATGCCTGCATCTGATGGCCCTGCTAGTTCAGTGTTTCAGTAGTCTAGGTGCTATGGAAAATAGCAGGAGTGAAAGAAGGAATTGGTATCCCAAGACACTTAATGAGAATGAAGCATCAGCTGTATTTCAAATATCAGTTCAGCTGACTGGTTAAAGAGATTCATTGAATGTTCAAATATAGGAGAAGGTTTGGGTAGTCTGTGGGGAGCTCAGCTCCGCTTGTATGGTTGGAAGAAAAAGCACAGTTCTGACTATTTTTTCCCATAGGGTAAATCAAGAGTGCCTTAATTTAGTGAAATTCACTGTGCTGCATATTTGTTCTGTCTAGCTGCCCTCCTTCCTTGTGAAAGTTCATTCACACTGTATCATGAGTGCCTCCAGATTGAAATCACCATTACCAAATGAGGAACTCCTGCTTCCTGCTTTGTTTTTGCATGTCTGTTCTGCTCCTCACTGGAGTGATCTTATTTCACTAGGAAAAGTGGTATTTTTTGGCCATACCATTGTGTTAAATCTTCTCACTAAAGGCCTGACAAAAGTCAAGGAAGATGGAAGGGTTGACACCTGGTTAAGCTGGCTTTTGTCTTGAAGAGTTCATCTTCAGTGACTGCAGTTCATGGTTCAGAGCCTCAGATGCTCAGGTAAACTGGAGCAGTGGAGCAGGAAGATTTGTCCAGAGTAGAAATTTAAAGATGTTAAAGAAAACAAACCATGGCCCTTTTTCTCTACCAATAAGTGCTATATGGCATGAGGAAACATACAATAATAGAATAATTTTGGTTGGAAGGGAACTTCAAAGGTCATCTAATTCCAATTCCCTGCCATGGACAGGAACACCTTAATGGATGGAGCCTCATCCAGCATGGCCTTGAATGTTTCCAGGGACAGATCCTAAACTCCTCTGGGCAACCTGTGCCAGTGTTTCACCCCCCCAACCTCTTATGGTAAAAGAAAAAAAAATCTTCCTTATGTCTAGTCTAAATCTGCCCACTTTTAGTTTAAAACCATTAAACCACTTGTCCTGTCACAACAGGCCCTGCTAATAATTTTGTCTCAGTTTTTCTTGTGAGGCCCCTTTAAGTGCTTTCAGAAGAGGGCATGTTGTTACCAAAAAAGAAATCAAAAGAATTGTCAGAGGTTTTTTTCATTTTTTAATCATTGGCTAAATTAGCATTTTCTCTTTTGCGGTGATTAATTTATATAAATGTTTATTTGGAAATTGTTTTACAAAATTATATAGAGACTAGCAGAGCTTAAAATATTGCTACCCATCACCCAAAAGATGACAGCACTTGAAATCAGAGTTAGAATTAAATACAGCCAGAGACAAGTGCATTCAAAATGTTCTGACAGGTGAGTAGAAGGAAATATGTTCATAAGATTAAGTAACTGTTTATACAGTTCAGAAATGACTGGAAATAGGAAAAAAAAATAGCTAAACAAAGAGCTGGTTATTTGAGAAGATCTGCTTGAGATTTTTGAGAGGAAAGCATTTGCAAGTTCTTTAGTGTGGAAATGATAGTGATAAATTTGTAGTGACAGGAATTAATTGAAAGATGTTTACAGTATTGAAAGACCATGCTTGAAGTATTTGAAAATGTCTTTTGAAGCTGGAATTTCCTTCCTGTTCTCTATACCACATTGAACAAGGAGGGACAGCAACAGTAAAACTGATGTTGGCAGGAGAGACTGTGGATAGATTGGTTTGTTGCTGGTTTTTGGCATTCTTCATTACTTTGATGGTTTATTTAAAGCTATAAACAGTGTTGCTAATAAGATGCAGGTAATAAATTAATCTTATTCACAGCTGGTAATCTCAGGAATGATAAGGAATTTTGCTAATTTTAAATTTCAAATATAACTTTCAAGGGCAGATCAGACTGAAACATTCTAGTTAATAGATATAACAATTATAACAATAGAATATTTTAAACTGGGTTTGGCAACAGCATTGTGGCAAATAATTTGGCAGAGCATTATACTTTTTATTACCTGAAGTGAACAGTTATCTCATTTTTTGCTCCAGTCCCAGGTCAGCTGAAGCAAATAAAAACCTTGCCATAGACTTTGACAGGACCAGAATCAAATGCTTCACAACTCACATTTTCATGAGCTGTGGTGAGGAAGTGCACTTCCATGTGGTACTTTGGTTTTGTTGTTCTAATTAATTCACAAAAACCCCAGCAGCCCCCAACCTGTAAATGCATAACAGATCACATAGCAGGCTTTCTTATTGCAGCACTAAGCAGGTTCAGTGATTTATTTTTCAACTGACACAGCCAGAGATCACTTTCCTAACCCTTATTATTTGCCCTAATTAATAAACTCTTGTTTTATCCAAGGTTGCATGCTGTAATCTTCTGTGATGCTGAAAAGGCTGTTTTGGAAAATTGTTCAAGGCAATGGCTAACAGCACTCATAGTGACACATTTAAAACAGAATATGCCTGTTTACCAGTGGCTTTTTTTAGGCATTTCTGTTTTCAACTGTCACAGTAGATCTCTGTTAAATCACTTAAAATCCACCGTCCTTCCTAAAGGTCCTGGAAAGAAATGCCAAAATGAAAACACTGATAATTTACATCTCTATACAAGTTAACTTGCTGCTGCTTTGCTCTTCAAAAATCTTCCTCCTCTTCTTCCTACTTAATCACAAAATGCTTTGGGTTGAAAGAGACCTTCAAGATTATCCAGTTCCAAACCCCCTGCCATGGGCAGGGACACCTTCCACTGGACCAGGTTGCTCAGAGCCCCATCCAGCCTGGCCTGGAACATTTCCAGGGATGGGGCAGCCACAGCTTCTCTGTGCAGCTTGTGCCAGGGCCTCACCACCCCACAGTGAAGAATTTCTTCCCAATATCCAATCTAAAGATACAAAGTGAGAGTGGGCCAGTGTATGAAAGGAGGAAAACAAACTCAACCCAAACAACTGCCATTCAAAAGGATTTTTCCTCTACAAGGAGAGGTAAGTTTATCCTGTATTCAATGGAATTTGAAACTTTGCTCCTTCTTTCTAGAAGGCAGGATTTGTCTTCCAAATTATCATGCTATGTGCAACCAGTGTTTGAATGTCAGTCCCTGCACATTTTCAGGTCTAAGGTGCAGACTCATTACTTGAGTAAATTTGTGTGTTACTCTACTGAAAGGGCACTTTACTCTGCCCAAAGCACTGCACCATTGATATTTAACAGTTACACCCTCAAGTGTTTTGATTGATCATGAAGGGCAAGATTTTTGTTTGTATTGCATGGAATCAGTTGCAAATAATTTGTAGGAATAGTAGAAAAATCAAATTTCCACTGATTGAATGGGATTCTGTACAATTTCTGTAGTGTATTTAAAATGTGCCTTTGCCAGATGTCTGTAGTAACACTAAAGAATCTATGAATGCTCACAAGCCCTGTGAAATTCCTTTTCTTGGAAGTGTTCCTGTCAGTTCCATTAGTTAATAATTTTTGAGTCCTAGGAAAAATCTAGGTAAAAGTGTGATCTAGAGCTCAAAATGCACATTAAAAAAAATTTAAAACTGTTAGCTAAATGAAAGGGAAATATGGGAGAATGTTTTTGCAAGCTTATGATTGCACAGCTTCTCATAACCTTGTATTTTGATTGTCAACAGTGACCTTACACAATTAATTTATTTCAGTCTTACAGGATTTCAAGAACTTCAAAATGCTTTTACAAGGAGGGCAAAAGTGAATTGAAACATCCTAGCATGGGGATTCTCCCATCTCTCAACAAAAAAAGGAAGCTGGAGAAAGATTTGTGACTCACCAAAAGTCAAATTTGCTGGTAAAATTTTGTGGGCAGGAACACCAATGACACTCCCATCAACTGCATTGCATGTGTTTTCCCAAGGGCAAGATTTCATTGTGTAGCACTGTCAGTGTATCCTCTTTATATTCTAAGATTGGAAGTGTTTTCATTATTTCAAAGACATTTACAGATTGAAAATCTCAGACCAATTTTCTGCATCTCACTCAACAACACTGTAGTTTCTAGTATGTTAAAAACAATAAGATTCAGTGAAATATTTAATATTCATTTCAACCCTTAATCCTTTAACTTATAAAGTGGATTGTAGGCACCAAACTGAAATATTTGCTGTTGTCAGCATTGACTCAATAAGGGGAGGAAAGGGGTGGGGGGTGTTTCTTAAAAAACTTAATTGTGTGTGCCCTAACTGCACAGCCACTGTCAAAAAGAAAAGAGCCTGACATGTTTCCTGTGACACCCTCTGCTATGGCTTCCTGTCATAGCAGGAGGAAGGCAAGGGACACAAGGGGTGGGCAGCAATTTGCTCAGCAAGATCTATAGGCTGCATAATGCTGGGGGTTGATATTTCAATAAGATGTAAAATTAATGGTGGTTACAGCTGTAGATACAGAAACTGTCTTGACACAGTGAACAAATAACTCCCAGAAGTTCTTGACTCTTGATTTTTGGTCCAATATGATGTATCATTCTAATTAAAGGTAACATTTTGTAGTTCCTGTAGTGCAAGACACACTTATTAAAGTGCTTCTCAGGGGTAGTTTGGGCTTTGGTTTGAAAGTTAAATGTCTCTCTCTGCTTTTCAGCTTTTAAACTATGAAAGAAACATTAGCTGTGAAACCTGGGTAGCTTTTTTAAAAGCGATAAATCTCTAGCTCTTTGCTCAACATCCACTGGCCCACAGTATTTTATTTACTCTCTTTGACTGGTATTTACTATTGAACATCAAAACAATTTGATGCAAGTGTACTTTGTCTGAATTGGTAGTGTGCCATGTAAAGAATATTTCCTTTTGATGTAAAATTATGATAACAAAAATATAACAAATTAAGTCATGTGACCAGCAATGTCTAAAACAAACCAGTGTAATCCAGTAGCAGTACTATATATATTTGTATATTTGAAAGATCAAGTCATGAAATAATTTTTGCACTCAAATCTATTACAAGAATGAATAGAAAATTCACCCAGCAAAGAGGGGAATGTGTCAAGCAACAAAGTAGACTTCTTATGATGGCTTAAAGTATGAAGTCACAAAAATTGGTTAGTGCCAATATGAGCAATTAAAATACTGTTCTTTCTGGAGAAAAAGAAAATGAAACTATTGATGGAACATCAATAGTTTGATGGGATGGCTCATATGGAAGAGGGCAGCAGTACAAGGCTTGCTGTTTATTCATTCTCTCCCCTTGGCACAGTGACTTTGTGCAAAGAACAGTCCTGCAGCCTTTGCAGCAGGTGAACTCTTTTCCCAAACGGGAACTCCACTCCTTCCTATTATCCCAAAGATCTTTCACATTTCTGTAAATCATCTTGCAATATGCAAGGTAGCCCACACTTTTCCAAAAGTATGTTATGTTCCAGTAATCCCCCCTCAGGCCAGCAGGAGGTTTGTGCCTAGGGGCCAGGAAGAGACATGGACTTTGTGAAGAGCCGTGCATCCCTGGGGGGCCCTGGGTAAGGGGGTGGGGGCATGCTGTGCTGTCCATCTGCAGTGACTGCTTGCTCATAACTGGGCAGGCCTGAATCATCAGCTCTGACAGGAAGGGGGTTCAGAGAAAACTCCTCATGCCTCCTGAAGATGTTGGCTGAATTACGTCTTCTGCTTCTCACATAATCCAAGTACCTAAACAAATGTAACAGCAGGTGAGTGGGAGCTTCTGCTTTAATAAACAAACCCCCAAACAACCCAAAAACCCCCCACAAGAGAAAAAAGCATGCCTGCAGTGATCACAAAGACCAGAAGCCAAATACTCTCTCCAAACCACAGGGTAAGAATAGCTCAGTGATGTGAAATTTATAGGGAAAACACAGAATCCTCTTATGTTCCTTTCAGGTTTAGGACAAAGGAGCAGTCATGAGTAGAGACTTGGTAAAAAAGCATTTCCTCCAAACTGCTTCATCATCTACTACTACAACTGGTTCACATCTGAGATGCAGCACATGCCATGAAGAGCATACAGCTTATTTGAAAGCACCAACAGAATACATTAGACTTCCTTTTGCAGGCTCCCTACTAAAATTATTCTTCATCTTAGTAAGAATATTTTGAATCCAAGACACACACACAATAAAAAAATAAGCAAACCCCAAGGTTTGGGTGTGCAATATTGTTTTATGTTTTTGTGTTATTAACTGCAGCCTAACTACTGCTGGTGCACTTAACTTTGCTTCTAGGCAAGTAAAAACTAGAACTTCTTAGAAATTCTAGTTTTTCTGGGAATGCAGTTAGACCAACCTATGGTGATTTTAAAATGTCCCTTGTAAGCAAGAGTTTGTTTCTGTGTGTGTTTGGGTTTTTTAAGCAGTGAAGTTCCTCACCCTGGTGGTTGCCTTGATTTGCATCTGCTCTTGCAGCAGTAGAAGATGATCAGTGCAATTATAACCAACAGAACTCCAGCAGCAACCAGGCTGATGAGCAGCCCTGTGACATTAATCTTTTGTAGTGCCTCATCACCTGGAGAGAAAACATTGGTGATTTTCATTATGGACTTTCCTCAAGTCCAACTGACCATTTTTTATTAAACATATGGCATCAGACTTCTCTGAGCCTAAATCAGGCTGTTATATATTACTATTAAAGAAATCGGGGGGGAGAAAAACAAAACCAACCACAGAGAGCAGCCACAGAATTATTGCAAAGTTTACCAATTGTGAAAGAAAGAAATGGTCCAGGAAATCACAGTTTTTACCTACAGACCTATGATGGTTCCCACTTTAAGACTCTTCAGTTTTATTATATCAGATAATTAAATATATTTGTACAGTTCACAGTGATCCTCAGTAAAAAGATAATTTCTGATTTCTTTAACTGAGTGCATGATCTATTAAGAATGTACTATTGTAGAAACCAGAAAATATTGCAATATAATAAAAAAGTAAAATGATGACTTACCTATTTTTATTTTAGGGCCTTTAGTTGAATAGTCTTTCCAAAAATCCATCTATAAAACGAAAAAAAAACCAAACAGATTTATATGAGATACATAAATGACAGGCAATTGACTTATATTTAATGTGGTACCTTGGGCAGAATTTAACAATGGCATAAACAGAAATAACTCCTGGTGAGAGATTTGTATTTACTCATCCCATTATATTTTTCTTCTACAACTTTGCATTAAAATTTCTCAGACCCCAGCTGGTGAAAAAAAAGTGTATTTAACTATCCAGTGTTACCTCATATTTCTGCCTGATTACAATAGAAGGTGGGGTATATTTTGACACCAAAAAAATGCTTACAATTATTATTTTGCAAATGCTTACAAAACAGTATACGAGGGAAAGTTAAGTTCTTAAGATTCCAACATTTGCATGAACAGCATTTGAATTCATATCAGCTAGGAAAAATAGTGGGATTCACTTAAGAGAAAAAGTTTGATGCTGTATGACCATCAGGCATTAAAGTTGTTGATTTATAATTTTCACTTTTGCTATGTAGCAAAAGACTCCAGCAAGATTTCAATTTAGCAATTTGACCTTTCTCTTAGAACAGGGGTGTGTATTCCTTGCTCTTTCTGCACATCACAAAGAGATTCTTGCTGCATGTGCAACAACCAGGCTTCAGACAATACTCACATTCCTTTATTGAGCTGAAAGGTTTCTTATTGTTTATTTATATCTATATATATCTATGATGTTTCTTCTCAGCCAGGTCTAGGTAGGGGGTTAGAATATGGTGCTATAGGAATACTCAGCAGTAACTGAACTGCAGATTTGCTCCATACTGGCCTTTTAGAAAACACTTCTTTGGCATGACACCAGAATTAAATCAACCAATACAGAGAGCACGTGAAACATTTAAATTGGATGCTGAGAAGTTACAGAAAAATCCAGAATAAAGTGGGACTTCTGAAGCTTCTATTTGTTTGCAGAATTGAAGTCCACATGTAAAGTCTTTAAGACAGTAATATATTTGCAAGTGCATTCACTGTGTATCTAAAGCAAGAACCCCATGTAATGAGATATCTACTTTTAGAATAAAATAAGTAGTAATCTCCCAGTGCTGTGTTAGAGGATTTACAGTATTTGTGCACAATCATTTATGTGGCAATAATTTCTGTACAAAAGTAAGGTTATTTAGCCAACAACCTCCCTCACTAAATTAAATTCAATTTGAACTGCTACCGTTTTATTAGGGTCTTCAAAAATTTCTCTTGCTTCTTCATAATTGCACAGCTCTTCATAGCATTCCCTTTCCAGGTTATCATCTGTGAATGCTTCAAAATCAAATCTGTTGTTCAGAAGATGTCGTCCAATAAATAAATTTGCTTCCCTTGCAGATGTGAACACTAATGAAAAAAAAAAAATCAGGTTGTTTTAAAACAAGTTAGGAAAGCTAAATTTGGTGTTTTTAAAGAATGGTAAAGATCTTAAAGGAGCACATTGGGATAATTTCTTTCCCTAGCATCTCTCAGCTACATACAAGGGAAAGAAATATCAGTCTCCTCCTAAAATGTCTTCTTCATTGCTATGTAACATAAAATAAATGTATTTGCCTTGCTCCTAAGCCATCTCAGCTATTCCTTATCCTGGTCAAGAGAATCTGATTGTCATCAAACTGTTGGTCAAGTTTTGGTGTGACCCCTTCTGGGATGTGAGCATCAGTTTTTACTGGAGCTCTTAAGAACAAATTAATTGTCACATAAAGCAGAATTCAGTCAGATCCAAAGTAAACAACACCCTGACCCAGTGGGGGAAGGAGCTGAGGAAGGAAAAAAAAAAATCATTTATCAATATTCTGGTATCTGTGAGTGCCAAATTTCATTTACAGAATTTAGTTTTTAAATCACATCAGCAGATTCCTATTCATTCTACAATTGTTCTCTTCTCACAATCATGGCACCAAGCTTTCTGTAAAGGTGCTGTATGCCAAGTTTATTTGTTTTAAATTTGTCCATGATATGAATTTTGTTGACAATTTGTGAAGACATTTATTTATTCTCTCTTGTGTTCCATGAGGCCTCATGGAGTAAGTTGTGAGGTGAGATTCCAGAACAGTGAGTGAAATTATAGAAGGCTTTGGAATATAGGAATGTATTTCCTCACTAGGCACTTTCCATAGTCAAGTTTTAGCCTGCTCTTGCTACAGTTTCTTATTAAAAAAAAAAAAAAAAAAAAAGTTCTAGGACAAAACTAGGTTTCCAGTGAAAGCCTACTTATGTCCATGAAACTCAGGCTATTTGATTGAGCAAAATGACTAGAGGATTATTTTTGCAAGTGCAATGCAGAAACAGCATTGTTATATACCAAGCCAGATGGCTAAAAAAGGAGATGAGATTCAGGATAAAGTTATTCATCTACAAATTAGCTTTGTGTTCTTGTTAGCCTGTTTGGCAGGATTATCACATTGCTCTGGAATTTTCACCCTAATAGTTACTGTTAGATCTTGCAGTGGTATTTCATAACACTTTGCTCTCTGAAAACTGAGAAAACTGCAGCATAACTTTTATTACGGTTGTTTATTTTTTTAATATTATAGTATATTTAAGGAATATGACAGCATATATTTATATAATTTGCATACTGTTACACTGTGTACTGAACTAGCTACACATGTGCACATGTATTTGTTTTTGTTATTCTAAAGCAATTCTAAGAAAATCTAAGCTTAAAATATTTGTACTATACCTAAAGAGTAACCAGAGAAAAGGACTTAACAACAAAAAAGCCAAAAGCCAAAACCAAAATCAAAACTCCCTCAAACCCACAAGTGGAAAGGGAAAAGAATTACATGGAAAAAAAAAAAATTATCAATATGCTTGGTTCATTGCAAATTACAAAACAGCTTCAGTCTTCTGAAGCAGAGATCTTCAGTTTTGCTCAGAAGTGTTTCACTTCTTATCATGCAAGTAGTATTAGCTGTCCTTTGAATTAACTTGAGAGAACTTTTGCATTTTGTTCAAAATGGAATGCATAAGCAAGCTGCTGCAGCCTAGAACCCTCATTTCCCAGGGATACATGGACCATTTTTTCTTTTCAAGAATTTTTATCCATTTATCTGCACTTTTTTCACTTTATCACGTATTTCCATATCTCCATCTCCAACTTACTTGCTACCTGGTGATTAAAACAGTATTTGAAGAATGAAACAGATGGATTTGAATTGTGTTCTAAAGGCGAGGGATCTGAATGCAGTTTTGCACTTTGGTTTGATAAAATAATCTATGTAGTTTTAGGGTGCTGAGCATTTAATTAAAAATGCAACCACACAAATGCTCATTAAAATTATTTGTTTTTCTATGAGTTCCTCTCCACTTCTCTTCCTCCACAGGGAAGAACTGCAAAAGCTGCACTATGCTTATTTTTCCAGGTGTGGTAAGGGGGTCTGGTATTGAGTAAAAACATTAATTTCAAAAAACAAGCAAATAAACCCTTTCAAATACAAAGCAATTTCAGATATCCAAATACAACTATGGTGTGCTCAAATAGTACCAAAAGAATACTGTCTTAACACAGGTTTCAAACTTTTTGAATTTTGATGTTACTTAAAGGATTCTGGTTGTATCAACCACAACAAACCCAGAGGCCTGGAAAAAGTTCAGCTGTCCCAATCTGCAATTAATACTAGATCTGATAAATACTTGATATTAACACCAAAGTCAATTATCAATCATTTCAGCTAAACATGTTAAAATAAGTGAAATTAAGCATAAAACGGCTTATTTTTTTTTTCATAAAGTAAAAACAAAAACTGCCAAACAAGAAAGTCACAACCAAACAACAATTAAAGAAGCCAACAAATCAAAGTTAGAAACAATGTCGGGAAGCACCAAGTCACGTTAAAAGGAAGTTACCATGTCTCCTTTCAGGTTTCAAGTTACTTAATCTCCCAGGGCAGTGAGGAAAGGCGAACACCGTCCCGTGCAGTTGACACAGCACCACCAAAACCGCGAGCATGGCCGGGATCTGTCAGACAGAAACTAATGCGAGTTAACCAAGAGCGACAGCGCAACCCTCGGAGGTGTCAGCGATGAACCCTGAGTGAATCCGGCAGTGAAGTCACCCGGCGCAAGCACCTACACGCACTCAGCTAATGGGTCCCTTGGAAAGACACCGACCCGAACTGGTCCTGCCTGTCTGCGGAGCTCTCGTTGTGTAACACCCGCACATGTCACCGGGGCCGCTCTCACCGCCTCCTGCGCGAACACAGCCCCGTTCGCCGGCCCATTGTCGGGGAAAGAGCCCCCGCAGGGTGCCCCAGGTAGGCTCTGAAACGGCACAGCTACGCCTTCGCTGCCGGAGGAGGTAATAAAATATCCCCGAGGGGAGCAGGTACAAAGCTCGCTTTGTCAGAGGCATGAAATGAACCCGTAACTCTGCACGGAGTCACCCGACGCAGGTGAAAACACCATCCCCGCCCGAGGCGGGGACGTGCGACAGCCACCCGGGGACATCGCGGGGCTGCCCCGCCGCTGCCCGGGGCTCTGCCCCCCGGCCCGGCAGCTCCGGGGAGCAGCACCGGCTCCCGGGGAGCGCCCGCGGAAGGAGCAGCATCGCATCCCGCTTCCCAGCGCCGCCCTACCTGTCCCGGCGGGAGCCGGGCGGAGCGGCTCGCGGGGCCCGGGGGAACCTCTCCGGGGCTGTGCCGCGGGATCCGAGTGGATCGGGAGCTCGACAGCCTCTCCGGAGCTGTGCGGTGGGATCAAGAGCTGGGACAGCCTCTCCCGGGCTGTGCGATGGGATCCGAGCAGATGAGGAGCTGGGACAGCCTCTCCTGGGCTGTGCGGTGGGATCCGGGGGAGCTGTGCTATGGGATCCGGACGGATCAGGTGCTGGGACAGCCTCTCCTGGGCTGTGCGGTGGGATCCGGGCTGTGACAGTCCCTTCGGAGCTGTGCTATGGGATCCGGGCGGATCAGGTGCTGGGACAGCCTCTCCCGGGCTGTGCGATGGGATCCGGGCTGGGACAGTCCCTCCGGAGCTGTGCTATGGGATCCGGCGGATAACAAACTGGAGAAGTTCCCCCAGAGCTGTGCTACGGGATCAGCGCAGATCACAAACTGCAGCAGTTCCCCCGGAGCTGTGCTGTGGGATCCGGGCGCATCACAAACTGGAGCAGCTCCCCGGAGCTGTGCTATGGGATCCGGCGGATCACAAACTGGAGCAGCTCCCCCGGAGCCGTGCGACAGCGGCGGCTCTTCCTGGAAGGGCGCGGCGCAGTCACGGGGCCGCTCCCCGGCTCCCCCGCCCCGGCTGGGGCCACCCCGGGGCGGGCGCAGAAGCGCCCCCGGAGCCTGGGCAAGGAGCGGTCATGGGGCAGCAGTGCTCGGGCTCTACCTGGGCTTTGTTTCCAGACACCTGCCTGACCTCTCAGCCCCGCCCGGGCCCCGCTGCGGCGTAGGCAGCAGGTCGTTCGTGCTCCTGCAAACCCCTTCCTCTGTTAAGCCTGGTTAATTTTGTGCCCTGGGTTAATCGCGGTGCTGAGGAGCTGGTTGGGGTTTTGCTCCAAGAAGCAATGAAGCACTTCACATCTGCTGTAAGGGTTTGTTTAATACCGCGTGTTGGGAGCATTAACTATGTGAAAAATGTTGGGATAGGCTGGGTTGGGTTAAAAGCTGCACACCAAGAAACTCTCGGGATACATGAGTGGAATGATTTTGCTACTAGGAAATCCAGGGAGTGACAGTGATTTGTATTCTTTATTTTCTTTATTCGTTTTGGATATGGATTTGTATTCTTTATTTAAGTGCTGGAGTGACTTGTATATACAGAAGTAGGAAAGAGTAGATTGAGGGGGTATTGGATAACACCAGTAGAAGTGATCAGAAATTCCCTGGAGAAAACCAGAAACTTCTGATGTGTGAAATAAGGAGAACTGTTCCGCGGAATGATGACTGTAGTTAAATATTTACTTTATGACATCAACACGCTGCCATTTAGAGGTACTTGATGAATATATAACTTACAAGCTGGGATAACTCTAATGCGTTTTAGCCGGTAGAGATCTCAACAGAAAATGCTGTATTCTGAATTGTACATGTGCTTATAACACCGTGGAGAACTAAGATAAGAATATTTTAGAAGAAAACAGTACAGATTGTTTATTACCTAGATAATGCTAAGGAGACAAGAACACTTAGCTGCTGCTTGTTGTAAGGCAGGAGAAATTACCATTAATTTGTAAAAGGGCCTTACAGCTTAGTCCCGTGCCCCTCTACTCAACCCTTGCCCTGAGTCCTACCTGAGTGTCTCAGAGAGGGTGGTGCCAGCTGTGAAATAGCTGCTGACAGCTGCAGTGCAAGGGCATGAATGTACAAGGACTCTGTGGTGCATTTAGGTGTAAGTAAAATACCTGCATGCCAATGTGGGAACATCTTTTGTGTCGTAACAACATCTTTGTGTGAGGAAACTCGGCTGTACGAGTAGCAGGTAATCTCCATTGTCTTAAACCAGTATTGTATATCACTGTTAATAGAGGGGAAAAAAGATTTTTGGAGTTGCTCAAGTATTACTTCTGGGGAGTGGATGTGAATTCACCCCCTGGCCATGCCTGTATCCGAGGAGAAGACTCCAGGTGTGGACTGAGTGATGGATCAGCCCCAAAGTCTCTGCTTGAACTCACCCCTGCTCTGAAGATGGAGGAGCAATGCAGGGAGAGGCCCTCAGCCTCACCAGTGCTTACCCAAATGTTTCTGACTGTTTGTTTTCAGCAAAAGACTTTTAAGTGTCTTTTGTGTGTGTGTGCATGGGTGCTTATGCAGGTGTGGTGGAGGTTTTTCAAAACCATGTGACACAAAAACAGTATAGCTCATTTATTCTTGGGATGTAGAAAATATTAAGTTGTTATACATTGGGCAAACAGGACAGCAAAGTCTTTTGCTTTGGAGAAGACTGTGACTTTCTCCTGTGTGTCCCTCTGAGCTCAGCCTGGTTCCCAACTCCTATTTGAGGAGTGGCAGTGAAACCCCACCCAGAGTAGCTACAAAGATAAACGGATGTGTGAAAACTTATGTTGTAGGTAATGAGTAGAAGTGTGCCTGACTTCTGATTTATTATGCAGACAAAGATAAGTGAAAAAGGGTACAGCAAGTGCTTGGGATAAATCGAATATTTCCCATGTATATGCAGTTTTTAGCCTGGCATAGCGGTAAGTAGCTTTTGCATGTAA
Organism: Oenanthe melanoleuca; assembly: GCF_029582105.1. Taxonomy (NCBI): domain Eukaryota; kingdom Metazoa; phylum Chordata; class Aves; order Passeriformes; family Muscicapidae; genus Oenanthe; species Oenanthe melanoleuca. Next base: position 2,190,255 of record NC_079339.1, read on the forward strand.
CTTTCCTACTTGTGTAATATTTTTTTCAGGTGAAATAGCAAGCTGAGTGATGAAGATGCTCAGAAGGATGGAACCATCAATTAAGACACTACTTTCATCAATCTTTTCAGATAAATACCAGTATACAGTACAGTATATATAAAATTAAAATATTCTGAGAGATGAAAAATAGGAAATTAATTTATGTCACTTGTTTTTAACATTGGGTTAACATATAATTCATGTTTCTGAAAATATCTCTAAATTATTGACCATACTAGCTAGTACACTTATTTACTTGTATTCACTTGTGGCTGTGATGTTTGGTAAAACACTGTTGGAGAAATTAAATATGGTGCTGCTGAGTTGAAGCAGGACTGTGTATCTCTCACAAAAGGAAGATGGTACAAATCTAAGATGTTTATGCACTGATCATTTGGTTTTGAATATATTGATTATTTTGCTGCAAATAAATACTGGTGTATTCACTTTTACTATTCAAGTATTCATTTCAGTATAGTAAAGAATAATATGCTTTTCTGATTTTTGATTAGGAGGACTTTGGATGTAAATATATCCTACCATAATTCAAGTAATAAATTTCTTCCTGTTCAGTTTCTCATGCAGTGTTTATCAGTTGATCTGATAAGGAAATGACATAAATGTGTAATTGAGAATTACAAATCCTCTCAGGATATGTGGAGGTGTGTGTATCTGATCTGTTCTTTGCAATGGTTCATTTGATATCCTGAATCATATGGTATGGATTTGTCCTTTATACAAAACTATTTGAAGTTCTTCTGTTTCTTAACCTAATTTCTGTCCAGGTAGCTTGATTTAGGAGTAATGGTCTTTTGCTAGAAGTAATTGAATGTAACAGATTTTAACTATTGTTTTTCTACAGTTAACATCAAAGGGTTTTGACTATCATATTCACCAATAAATATGTCAACATTCAAGTGAACCATATCAGTACCCTGGAGAAATCTGGTATCCCATTCAACACAGTACATGCAGGAGGGAAGGATTTTTCTAGACCAAACCATATTTGAAAAAGACAGCTTCTTTTTTGGGTACTCCCTGGTGTCCTTTACAACTTCCTGTAGAAATGCCTGTTTTCTCAGTTAAATTGATTGGTCTATTAAATTCCATAATAAATTATATTCTGTTGTTTGATGTCACAGTAGATATGGACAAGACACGTGTTTCTTCATGCAGAATAGCTGAATATTTATCCACATACCTCATATTTCTGTGATTCTCAGAAAGCACCATGTTGAGCTGGCCAGCAATTCATTGAAACTCAGTTCATTGGTTGGTAATGGCTGGGGTACACCTCCATCAAACTTTTCTCCTTCTAGATATGTTTACATTCTCAATCTCCTGAGAAGTGGATGTTTCACATGGGTAGAATCTCTCTTTTTGCAGGTGCAAACTGTCTTCTTACAAGAATAGATTGTTATCTGATTCTCACTGGTACAATTCTTTCCTCACAGGAACTTATCAGGGCAGCTTAGCCAAAGGAACAAGGACTGAACCATGTTTTACAAAGCCTTTCTTTTCTAAATTTTTATCTATATGTAAGAATTTGACAAGATCTATCATCAAGTAAATCTTTACTTGGAATCAACATTACTATTTAGGTAATTTCTAGCTAAGGTGATTGCTTCATCCCCACAAGGCATGATGGAGTCTTTTAAGTGTTCATAGTGAGATTCTTTACAATTAAAAATTGAATTTAGCTGATTAGCTTCTGTGGAAGTTGTTGCTTTTCTCCTTCAGAAGACAGCTAGTGATTTTTCCAATTGAAAAAATAAAACTCTGGCACAAATATCCTATGGCAGTGTAGGTGGGAAAGCAAGAAACATTAAAAAAATAGGGGTTCAGTAGCAAAATAACTAGAATTTTAGGGATAGGTTGATAGATCAATGTCAGTTGTTAAGTTTGATGATTTTTCACAAATATTTTAAGAAAGCAATTATTACTCCACTACTTAAATATTTGGTTTTTAACCACTAGACTGTGAGATAATTTGTATTGGTCAGAAATAATCATAGACACTTGTAATAACACATAAATAACAAAAATCCTTATACATGCAATTAATAAAGTTGGCTACTGTCATAATATTCTAACTTTTATGGGAAAGTTAATCAAATAAAAATGCTTACAGAGGGGCAGTAAAAACATTTCAGGGCTTAGCTTTTGTATTTATTTGTATTTATTTTAATTGTTTTTATTTGATTTATTATTATTATTTATTTATATATATTTATTTTCCTTTCCTAGTTCCTTTGTATTTATTTGGAAGGGAATAGAAATGTCACCAGTGCTGAAGGGGACACAAACACCCAGTCTGATTTCCGTAATGGGACCACAGCTCTGAGAATGCTGCTCATCTAACAGGATTAAAATTCTGCATTGTCAGTTGCTCAAAATTTTTTCAGATGCAGAAAGTTTAATAAGACAAATTTTTTTTTTTTTTTTGGCATATCTTGGAAAGGTTTAATTCTCTAACAAAATCGAGCTTGTGAGTTGTTTGTAGGTGAAGTGATGTAGACTGGCAGCTTTGGTTGTGTTTTAATCCTGCTTAGATGCAGCTTCTAATATAAAAGATATTGGTTTTTCTATTATGTTTGGCATTTATTGTGGTAGCTCTGGAGATATATTTGTCAACTTTGTGTTTTGTTGCTGTGATACAGGCAGTTTCTATTTGCTAGGATTTGGTTGATCCCCAACAACTTGTTTGGGATTGTGGGAGAGTTGCTTGAAGACTTAGGGTGAAAAAAGGATTTTTAAGTTTTTGTTAGACATGTACTCTTAAAAATTCCACTTATTTGCAGTGGTGAGTGGAAGACAACCATAGCTGAGAGGAGTGCTTTTATTTAAGGAGATGGAATGATTTATTAGGGTTGATAATAGATCACATTTTTACTGTTTTTCATGCATTTTTCCTGCATGTTGTGCTATTCTTTTTATATTGATTTCTATGGATTAGCATTTCTGGAAAATGACATAGGACATTGGTCATAAGAGTAAAGTGAGTATTACTGATTTTGAAGAAGTAATCAAATGAAAGTTCTTGGGGTTTTAGTCCAAATGAGAGAATTCCACATGTGTGAGGTTCTGTTGAGGATGCAGTCATTCTTTGCTGTGTTGTAAAAGCTGGTTCTAAAAACACTTGTGGACTAGACAGAAGTTTTTCTTAAAAATGTTATTAAGATCAGTGATGACAAGCTGCCTAAATAGTCTCTCTGCCTAAGAAAATATGCAGAAAATTTTGTTCAGCAGTCTCTCTATGAAGAGTGTTCCAGCAGAGTAGTGGTGCAAATTCTGTCTCTTTTTGCTTTATGGATCTGTTGGAGAAGGTTTAAGATTGTATGAGGATGCTTCCTATAAAATTCTTTATTTCCTTTTTTTCTTTTTTTTTATTTTATCTGCAGATTGCAGAGTTGAATATGAAAAGTCTTCTGGAGTTTCCTTGCTTCTGAATCTCGGGGAGCAATTTTTTTATTATTATTATTTAAAAAGATGTCTTGGGAGCAAGAGACTTAACGTGGTGGGTTTTGCTGTGCCTGTGACAGAAGGAATTTGTGTGACATGGAGGATGGCAGGGCCATAAATGCATGAGGCAATTAAAACAGCAATAAACAACTGGGAGAGGCTCCAATCTTTCACATTGCAAGGGGCTTCCACAACAGAAGGGGCTATTTTAGTTGTGGTGTGGAACACACATTTTCTTCTCTAATGAACAGGGGTTTTGGTGATGCTTTCTTTGATTATTTCACCATTGACTCATTTCCTCAGGTAGCTGTGATCTTGTCTGCTACTTAATTTTTATCCAGACTTCCTTTTGTTCTGCTTCATCATGCTCCCCTAAAGAGGAGCTAGAGTTGAAACACTTTTTGTCTCTACACATTAATATTAAACTGTTTCTCTGGACAAAATGAATTTTATTTTATCTTTGTAAATTATGATTAAAGGATTAATGAAGATGCTCTGTGGACTCACTCAAATTCTTTTCTTAAAAAGCTAGTGATCAAGCAGTAAATTACATAAACGCATTAATAACTTGTTCTGCCTCTTTTTCCCAGGTGCATTTTGCAAGTTTATGATTGGCAGTTGTGAAAGAGAAGAGCTATTCCAGTGGAATGGATTAAACAGGAGGGTTGAATCATGGTGTGTGAATGTTTTTGAGACAGTCTTGCTTTTGTTCAACATAAGTCTTGCATATTTAATCCCTTTACTCTTTGTGTCCATAATTAAAAAGTTTGTTTTGCTAAACAAACAAGAGCTTCCTATTAACTTCTAGTTAAGGACATCAGCTGAATTTCCCCCCTATTGTTTAATTATTTACGGTATCCTACTTTTTCTTTTCATAGCACAAGTTTGAGTTTATAGCAACTGCAGTTCAATTTCAGAAATGAAGGTCTTCTGATTTATTTCTTAGGTTTTTCCTCTAAGAAAAGAATAATACAGTAAATGTGAAAGATGGTAGGAGTTGGAAAGCTGACCATTTGAGTTTAAAAACAAAAAAATGAAATTTAAATAACCTGTGTGTTGATAGAGTTTTGGGCATGTTTACTAATTTGTGTAGGGAGACAGAGGCCCCATGGAGTAGGACAGACTTTTAGTTGTCATTGAACAAGGGATGAGAAGTTCTGTCCTCTGTTAAATGTATTTAAGGCACACAAGGAAAGTTAAGTTTTAGGATTCTGTTATTAATCTGTCAGGAATTTTCTTACTCTTTTAAGTACATAAAGGATGTGATGGTTTAAATTGGCAAATTTGTTTTCCTTAATAAGCTCTTAGATTCTGCTGTGGTGGAATCACCACTGCCATCAACAGTTTGGTTTTTTTCCTCAGTGCTGAACTGTCCATGTTCTCTAGAAAAATGCATGTGATTTACTTTTTTGTGTAAGAAAGATATTACAAAAATGATGATACCAGGTATGCACAACAAAATCTACAAGAACATAGGAACAAAAATATTACAGAGTAGGAAGCAAGGAAGATTAAACAATATGCTATTTAATGCTACTAAAATTACTCTTTATAACAAAGACTCTTTTCAGATGATATTTTTCTATAAACATCTTTCTTACATTGGGTGATCTGTTTTTTCAGGGTTTTTTATAACATCACAAAGTGAACCAAAAAAAAAAAAAAAAAGACCACGTGCTACCAAACTGCTACAAAAACATCTGTTTAGGATTAATTTAGAGAATTCTTTCAACCAAAAAGTATGTGTATATATTTATCACTTTAATAAAGATATATTCAATTAATTGTGAAAACCAGAGTAGAAAATTAATTCCCCTCCCACAGTCTTAATGAAGAAATAAAGAAACTAATTTCCTATTGCTGTTAGAGGGGTAATCCACTCCTTCACATATTAAGAAATTAATGTAATGCATCCAGGCAGCCAAAGAGTCTCTGATTCTTCCCCTCCCCCTAATCTCTTACACCAGCTTATTTTGTGCAACACAATTATGAAAAACAAAATTGGAAGAGACTTAAGTACTTTTAAGTCTTTCAGAGTTCATTACGTTCTAATTTTAGATCTGTTGCTCTTTCCAGAAATACCATCCATTTATTTTTGCTAGTTTTGGTGTTGTTTTAAGAGAAAAAGAAGAAATTTTATGTTTATAATAAAATAAAAATATGTATTTTCTTAATCCCACACCCATTTTTAAGAAATGTTAGAAAAATATTAAGGAAGTATTGTGACAGGCTTTATATGCCTTTGTAGAATTTGTGGGGTTTTATGTAATCAAAAAGTTATCCTTTTTATTTGAAATGTATTTTCTTATGTTTATTTAATTTTTTAAAAATCTGATACCATTTTGTAATTCTAGGAATATGTGTGAGCAGAGTTTTATAATTGAAAAACAAGTCAAGATGTTATTTTAAGGTATTGGACATGGGTAGTTGAGAGATAGATGCTTGTAATCATGTTCTTAAAACAGACTTTTTGACCCACATAAGCAACTTTATTTCTTATTTATTAAATGACACTTCCTGCACAAGTGAGTGCAGTTTATGCTCTAAATGTAAGAAAACCATGATGTGATGTAAATGTTCCTTTAAGGAGGGAGTTCTCATGAAAAAAAAAAAAAAGTTTTGAAACTTGTCACTTGTAGCAGACATTTTGGGGGGGTTAATCTTTTTTTGATGCTGAGTAGTGTTCAGTGAAGCAGCTCATTGTGTACACAGCTTGTGAATAGCTTCATTGATAGCAAAAAGCTACAGGGTAAGTATACATTTAATTGATTTCTTGATCAGGAATGCTTCTTCAACAGGCAGAACAATGGAGCTTTATTACCCATCGCTGCTTGGTTCGTTGATATGAATGTGGAATAATTCAGAAAATGGGGAGATGTCCAGAGCAAGAAGCATTGAAAATACAGCTGGCCTAAGGAAGTCTGACACATGAAGGTTTTTGGGAAAAACTGAGACCACAGAAACTGAAATTTGATTGGTAAATCACGGATAACAGTCCATAAATATGTTTTTGGTGTGTGGGGATGATGGAAAGAAATAAAATTCCCTCTTCTGCATTCCTTTCCCCACCCTTGGTTTGAGCAAAAGTAACAAAAACAGTGTAGGAATACCTACAGACCCATTTAATGTGGGAGGAAGAGGTAAGTATTTATTCTCTTCATGAAGGGAATATTTTAGTTCTCTTCCATATTGTGCAACACAATGTCTCAGTAGTTATCTTGTATTACCTATAAGAGCCATTGATTTCAAGAGGAGAGGAGCAGTGTGTCTTTCAGGGCTGTATTCCTGGTTTTCCTCTGTTATTTTGTTATTTGTTATTTGATATTTATTGTTTGAGATGCAGCTGTATTAATTATTTTCAAAAATGGATCCCAGTGATTAGCTCTTTTAATATTTGTGGTAAATCTCATTCACAGTATTTCAGTTTGAAAGTGTAAACTCATTTTACTTAGTCAAAAACCATGGCAAAAAGATTGATGCTGAATTAAGAAGCAACAATCTAAATGCAGTAGTTAATAATTTGGAAGAGCATAGCAAAAATTTTTGGGGACAAATGTTCTGTTGTGGTTTTGAAACTTGACACTAAAAAGTTGAAAGGCTGAAGAACAGTTCACTTCCTGTAGTCCATATGTAATGGAATTTTCCTTCCAGATACCTGGTCTGATCATATTAAAGAGATACAGAAAAATGATTATGAATGGAACAATTAAATGGAGTTTTGTGAATGCAAGCCAAATAGGAGGACTGTTTCCATTTTCTCACTTGGACATTTTCAAAATCTCTAAATTGCTTGTATAACACATTAAGGCAAGCTCAGCATTAAATACCCTCTCAGTATGTTTTTTTCCAGTTATTTAGAAAATTCCTATCAGAGCATAACTTCAAGAATGTGGAAATATTAATTGGAAGTGTATCTGGTTGTTACTAAACTAAAAAATACCAGTTGTATTATCTGTAAGAATTTGTGCTTCCATTCTCTCATTTTAAAATAACATAAAGTGAAAATACAAAATTAATCTTTCCTTTGGTGGACTATGTTCAAATTACCCCTTTAAAACAAACAAGCAAACTCAACCAATCCAATATAAACTGATATACCTGCAAATATTATTTCCTAAAAATAGGATTTGATGGACTCCAAAATTGTTAAATAAATGTCATATTACTGTTGGTGAAATATCTCAACAATGACACTGTTGGCTTCAAGTATAAATTAATTGAATTTGGGTTAAATTTTGCAATAATATTTTGCTGAGAAAGAAATTTATTGAAATATAATGTTTGGTTGGCATGTTTCACTATCAAATATTCATCATGGATAAAAAATGGGCACATGATCTAAAGCAAGTATTTACAATAAAGATTTGAGATGACATCTGAAGATCTTAAAGTTGTTTTTTCCTCAAAAAATTGATATTTTTTTTTTCCTTTTGAATTATACACTTGCATGATTAACATTTGGTGAAAACCATTAGAGGGATGATGAAGGTTTTCTGTGTTAACCTACTTAGATTGCCAAGTGTATTTTGAAGATTGGAGTGCTGTGCTGAGTCACAAACATCAGGATTTCCAGCAGCTGCTGCAGGTATTTTGTTCTTTCAAATTAATAATTCAGGTTTTGCCTGAAGTAAATCACAGGATTTCAGGGGGGAAAATGAAAACTCATTCCATAGTGATTGATTTATGTGTAACATGAAATATGCATAATTACTTGCTGTGGATTTTATTGAAAGACACTGACAACATAAAACTTAAGAAAATGATGCTTTCATCCTGGTGTTGATCACAATAATCCAGTGAAATACAAACCATTCACACCTTGACACCATCTTAAATAAAAACTAACTTTTTCTGTATATTTTATATTTTAATTTCAGCATAGAGAGGAAAAAAATTTAAAAGGTTTCCTATATTGCCTTCAAATCCGTGTTTTGTTTTCTTTAAAATAGCATATGTATTTCTGCAAGTCAGCTCTATTCCCTGTTGTCTAGGAAATTAATTAATTGCTGAAAACTTGTTTATTTGTCATATTCTTTATCCTATTTATTTTTGCCTCTTTCAAGTTTGATCAAGCAAAATTAATGGATCCTAACAAGCAGTTATTAGATAACTTCAGCTCACATTCCATGCACAATATAAATCCTTGATAAATAAGTTCATGCATAACTTTTGATTATAGCACTCATTTTCACATTCTACTTCTTCTCTGTATGCCTTTATATCCCCTTTCTTCCTCCTATGTTTAGGCCTTCTCCCATGCAGCTGCTTAGTGATTTGTTAATTTACGATGATTTATTTAATTTATTAATGATATTTTTATAATTATAGTAATGAATGTTAGGTTTGGCAGAGAACTATTCAGTTGGTAAAGTCATAAGCTGATCCTATGGTAACAACTAACAGCATACAATTTTGAAATTTTTCTGAATGAAACTTTATTATCATGTATTATCACATATTATCATAGTGCTGTTGTAAAAAAATTGCTGGATATAATGCTTCCAGTTTTAATTCTCTTGGCATTTGCTGTGAATGTTGCAAAGCAGAATTCAACAAACCATTCTGAGAATATTCTTTTGGTATTCTCTGTTGGTGCTGCCCAGCCAAGAAAACAAAGTTTTGATGACAAATTATTTGGACTGAGCATCATCATCATCATCATTCTGCTTATCATTTTAATAATGCTCTTTAAGGTAACCCATTAAAATATGTCTTTTACAACTTGAGGGTTTTGAAAATGTTGATTTTATGAAGCATTTTCTTTACCACGTGTGTTGCAGCAAAGCTGGGCTATGTACAGCCCAAAACTCAAATTACTTTCTACTTAACGTTGTGTGCACTTTAACCAGCCATACAATTGAACAATATTGTCACTGCTTAAAAAACTCAAATAGACAAAACAAACCCAAACAACAAACCAACAAATGTCTGGGAAAAAGTAATACAAATTTTGGGCAAAGTACTCATCCGCTCGTGGCTATGTGGTGGGACCTGTGAGATGAGTAAAAAGTGATTTTTTTACTCACAGTATGTCTGGAAAAGCTTGAAAGTGGCCTTCAGTAGACTTTAAAAGGAATTTCCACGGTGTCAGCAGAGGGCAGAGTGAAGGATTTGGGGTGTGTTGATGGTGTTTTTGTACTTTGTGAGCACGGAGCCCTCACGGGGCCGCTGCGCTTCCTGAGGGCACCAAACCTGAGGGCGGCCCGGGCAAGGCTCAGGGCTTGGAAATTCGGCTTTTTCCAGGGATTTGTGCCTTGTCAGGGCAGGGTGAGGCGTGACTGGCCTGGAACAAGGGGAATTGGTGTTCCACAGACCTGGAGCTGCCTCTGCCTCTGCCCGGGCTCTGAGGGGAGCGGGGCCTCTGCACCCAGCGCGGGGCAAGGGCTCGGTGCTGGTCCTGCTGGAGAACAACCTCCTGGAACTGCAGAAAACAAGGTGTGTGTGGTTTATATGTGGGGAAAACAAGCTCTGTGTGGAGTTTTATATGTGGGGAAAACAAGGTGTGTGCGTGGTTTTTGAACAATGCACTTTTCCAGCTGGGCCTGGGCGGCAGCAGCGCTCTTGATATGTTGGGCCTGCCCCTCAGTGTTCTTATATTTTGGGTCTGCCCCAAAGGGAGCAGCTTCTTTCCTTTTTTTTTTTTTGTTTTTAATATGTAGGGTTTAGTGTCTTGCTTTTCACATGGGTTATTTATGCAGTGTCCCATTCAGAATGTGGAGATGCTAATTGAATTTAGCCAGGCTGCTTGCCTCTGGGCAAACCAGCAATTTCATCCTGCTCAGTGAGGAAAATACATTGACATGAGGGACATGTCTGTCAGTGCTGTGGCAATATGTGTTTTATCTAAAAAAAACCCCAAACTAAATGTGTGGAGTGCTTTGAGCTGCAAAATTGGGAAGTTCTAACTTGTCATTCACTTAAGAAACAGGACAAATATGTAAGGCACCCACATTTACTGAGAATTTCTAGTAAGCTCTCATTCATATATTCCATGTTCATGGTGAAGGTTAACAGGAAAAAGAGCTCCAAAAGCACCGTGTTCAGGATATTTTTGTCATCTTAAAAGTGTTGCTGTTTTTCTTCTTTCTCCTGCCTTTTGCATTCAAGTTTTTATCACGATGTAATGTAATTATGGTCTTCTAATGCATTTTTACAGAAAGTACATGCATCCTGCAAAAATCCTGTACCTGTTGATTGTGTATCAGGCTGGGTACCCAAAGAAGGAGAACTCCTGTCTCTGCTTTTCTGGGATTTTGGGGATTCTGTGGCATGGAGACAAGACATAAAACATTGTTCTGGTGCAAGGCTGCTCCTTGGCTTCTCCTGTGGGAGCTGTTCCAAACCTGGTGCTGCAGAGACATCCTTACTCTAACTTACACTGAGATGCAGACATCAAAAATTAGGACATTTTTTCCTGTGATGAGAGTCGAATTTTTGTCACTGATATTGACATTTACGATGCTCAGGGAGCAAATAAATAATTTCCATACATTATGCCCCACTGAGATAATAATATCATTCTTTTTGAAGCTTTGGATACCAAAACATTTAACAGCAATGTTAGTATAATGTGTGTTGAGGAATGGTTTGTGGAGGAAAAAGTAATACTTGTCAGACACATTTAAAGGAAGAGAGGATAAAAAAAAGGGAATCAGCCTCCAGGGAAATCAATTCTTTCTGGATATAAAGTGGATATTCCCAAAGTCAAGTAGTGCCTGAACTTGCTAACACAGCATAAACCAGTTAATTGCTCATATGATGTTATTGTGGCCTGATCCCCTACTTGGTGATGCTAATTATTTCCTTGTTTACACTTGGTAGAGGTATTTCCCAACTATAACAACAAACAAGCAGCAGCTTGGAGTGCTCCCTGAGCACTTCCACTCTTTTTGCAGTGAGGTAAATGAGCTCTGAGAGCTGCAGTCGTGCCTGCTTTGTGCTGGCAGAGCACTGCTGCTCGACACGGAATTTAGGTGGAGCTCTCAGTGCTCCTCTTAGTCTTGCACTGATCATTTTTTGGGAAACAGTTGGAGTTTTATTCCGTGTACCTGCAGTGCCTCCGGGACAGCACAGTTCATCTGGATGTCGACTAGGTGGCAGCATGGTGTTTGGAACGGACACAAACTGCTTTTCTGCTCCCTAAAACACCTCTGCTTTCATTCCGTGCCTGTGAAATCGGGGTAAACTTGGCTTCTGCTAATCCCTTCAACACTTCATGTCTCTCTGCTAATAGCTAAGAGGATGCTGACTCAATACTTAAAAGTATTAGGGTGGAAAGGCTAGGGAGGGGAATTCAGTCCCACATACAAACGTGCTGTAAGCAGACAACAGCTTTACAGTCTTAATCAGAGTGCTGCTGTTCATGGTTTCCTCTTTTAATTTGAGCTGAAACGAGTTAAGATACCTTTTGCTGATTTATTAGTAAGATTTTACTTGTGGTTGAAAAAAAATCTTATTATTTACAGTCTTACTATAGTGATGTCCTATAAAAGACAAATACAGTGTAATATGTAATTATTTTTGATTACAGAAAGTAAGGATCCTGATAATATGTATCTGTGTTAGCCCTACTAATCAAGTTATGTGATATTGAAAGCTTAATCACCCATTTTTGGAACATGCTGGCTAGCTTGTGACATCAAAAGAATTCAGATTACTGAAGGCAACCTATTGTAGTGGGGGTAAAATTGCAGATCCCAAGCAATGCAGTACTTGGGCAAGAAGCTTCTGTGTTTTAAATTTAATCCAGAATTCAACAGGCAGCTAACACAGACTTTAGAGCAACTAACAAAATTCTTTAAAACTTCACCCTTCAATTACATTTGCTGTATTTCTGTATGTGATGGGAGTAATCCTTACTGCATTATGATCTCAGGAGCTGATTTGGAGCAGTGCAATAATTGCTTGGAACCCCTGTTATCACATCAACATGAAGTATTGCAGGTTGAATAAAAAAAGCCTCTCAGAGGGACTTTCCCATAAGCTTTCAGGGTCATCAGTTTGCTCTTCTCAGGAATGTGTTGTTCAGTGTTCAGCTTTCCTTTTTTTTTTTTTTTTTTTAAATTCACATGTTGAAAACAGAGCTGGAAATGTGGAGGAAAAAACAGGTAAAAAAATCCACTTAAAACTTTCTAGGAAATTGGGAAAGGCAAAGCAGCTAACCAAGATCCATTGCTTCTTGAAAAAGAAAATCAGAGGGTTCTGGCAGCTGAGAGTTCTTTGTTTAATGCTTTTCCCACAACTCAATTAAAATCTGAAACCTTGAAAAGCACGATGTCATCCAGCAGGTTGTTTTTGATTACTGCTGTTGATGGATTTTTCAGCAAAGACTCCAAAGCAGGTTTTTAAGGGCAATTGAAAGGTAACTTTGAACAAGTGTACAGCTTCCACACTTAAAATCTTTACACTTACAGTTAAACAAATGCCATTGATTTTAGGCCAGAAACTGCTAGTACCAGAGATAAGAACATTTGGTGTGACTAGAGCTGCTTTATTTTGGAAAACAAGAAACACAAGCATGTTCACACTTTTTTTCCTTGGATAAGCTGTGCTGAATTGTAGGATATCTCTTATGTGGAATACATCTGTTATTTTAAGTCTTCAGCTGCCAGAGAGGCAAAGAACATCATCTTTGCTTTCTTTACTAAAAAACTTTGTGTTTTATACCCTGCCTGTTTCAGAATTTCTGTCATGAGCCCTGGATGATGAATCTGGATGATTCTGTGCTCTGTTGTTAAGGTAAGCTAATAAAAATATAAACTCAAAATATAGGGAAGAACATGGGAAAGGTAGATAGACATACTTAATGAGAGTAGGGGCAAGTAGTATAATGCACTAGTAAAAGGTTGGAGAATGTTCTCCAGAAAAACCTGAAGAAATAGTCTGCTTCCAGCAGATTTCCAAAGGTGTATTGTCCCAGCATAAATTGCACACTGGTGGTCATGTGGTACTTGACTCTTACAGGACAAAAAGCAACATATGATCTAAATGTGTCCTCAGGATAGATTTTAAAATCCTGTAGTTGCAAGGTCAAGGAGGAGAATTATTCACTTTAGTTCAGTAGAAGAGAATTTTAAATGGATTTTTTTTCTGTTATTGATGAGACCATGAGGTAGAAAGACCTTTTACATGACCTGGGACAGGTGTTCTTACATTGTGTGTGCCTGTACAATGTATGAATAAAAGAAGATTCTATAGAACTTTAGTATAAAACAATATTTATAATAAAATCAGTATAAAGCAGTCCTTTAAAACAAGGATTTTGCATTGGCCTTTGCATTGACAGTGCTACCTGATTTACTGTAAAATTTTAAAAAATTGTGTAATCTTCTGCATTCAAAAGCCACAAGTCTGCCTTGTCCCTCCTTCTAATGATTTTTGATCTATCTACAAAAATACAAATATTAGATTTTTATTGTCTTCTGTTTTTGAGTTTTTTAGAGTCCACATCTTGATGTTCTATTTTTAGGAAGAACATAATTGTTTGTAAATGAGCACCACAACACTGGTGTATTGATCTTAACTTTTAGAACAAATTGTCTTACAAGATTGGCAATATATTTTTGAAAACTGAAAAGTTTGGGGATATTTTGAAAAGTGATTAACTTCTGAAGTCTTTGAGGACTGTGAAGGAAATACTTTTTTTTTGACTTGTATGATTCTGTAATGATTTGTAGATCATCATAATTGAAGATGATAATGGGTAAATACAGTGACATTTTTTAATAAAACTGTGGAAGGGCATCTTTAAAATAAAAGTTGCATGGCTTCCCTTTTAGGAAGGAAGAATTTTTGTTAAATAGCCTCGTGTTCTACACAGAGATGTAATTTCTGGAATTGTAGAGGTACCACTGCCTGTCTGAGAACCTGCATTCTTGTGGAAGGTTTAGCTTGTTTGCTTTCATTTGTATGTGTGAATGGAGCCACTCTCAACTAAAACCTTGAACTGCCAAAAGACACCTCAAATGAAACAAAGCAGAGAATGAACCCAGCACAGCTCACTGGGGAGGGTATGTACACCCCTCATGACACCACTTTAAATTCTCTGCATCCCGAAATCAGCTCCTGGCATGGTGGCTCTTCCACAGCTCAAAAGAGTTGCACTTCTGGGGCTGTGCAGATGGGCTCTGGGTGGGCAAATCCACTGAGCTGGTTGGGTTTGGGTGATGTCTGGTGCACACAAGATGCTGCTTTTTCTGAGAAAGGTGTAGGATTTCTTAACAAAGGTGTAGGGAAAAAAATTCCTAACAAATTCTTGTAGGAAGATGTGGGATGAAGGAGAAAAAGAAAAATAACATTTGTCTATCAATCCCTAATCTGAAGGTTCAAATTTCAGGCAAGTTCAAGCAGAACTGCATTAAATATTTTTCAGGCTGTAGAAGTTTAAAAATAAATAACCCTACTTACAGAAAATCTCTGGATTTAAAGTAGGAAAAAAAAAAAAAAAGCACCAATAGGGATAGGGAGAAAGCTGCCTTCAAAAATTATTATTTTTTTTAAATAAAAATTGAGCCCAAGAAATGGAAGACCTAATATATGTTAGGTTACCTAAACTTTTTGATACAGGTTCTTAGCAATGGTTCTTAAAACATGTAGCTCACTCTAGACGTCTTTTCTGTGGTTGTCTTTACAGAGGCCATGCACCCAGTTGTTTCATAGTCCACATTTTATTGCACTTGCTTCCAGTAGGTTTTCTGATCATTCTGGAATCCTACCTGGCTGATGTGAGACAGACTTGTGTGGGATCTGGAAAATGATGAACATCTGATTTGTTTTCCTAGCTCTTTCTGGTGAGCTCTTCCTAGCAGAATCATAGAGTCTGGGCTTTTGTGATCCTTTGGTACAGCTGGCTGCTTGTTTTCTAATTCCTAAACTTACATCTCATCCATAACTTCAGAAAATTATAACAGAACTTCAGAATTTATCTAGTTTTTTGTTTTTGATATAACAATAGATTCTAGATAAATCTGCTTTTAATTGTGTCCAATACAAGAAGATGTTTGAACAGTATCATAAAGACATTTCCTTGAAAAGTGAAAATGTATGTAAGACTTGTTGTCTTGTTTTTTATCAAACAGGCAGAGACACTAAATGTATTTCAGTCTTTAACGATCCTAATGGGAACCTTATCTTATGTAGGAAGACTTTTTTATTTATTTTTAATACTTAGGTCTTGTATAAAATTCAATCATACTGTGCCATTTTTGTGTATAAGTATTTTTAAAAATAATTTTATTTAAAAGCAGGCAGTGTTTTCTACTCTTCAGTTTAACATGACGGATTATATTTATTACCCAGTAATCTGACTTGATAGTTCCACAGCAGCACTAGCATCTTGACCATAGAGTAACTCAGCATATTTAGATTTAAATCCTAGCTCTTGACTGGACACAACTGTACATGTGGGTGCATTAGGCACGCTCTGTGCCTGAATAAATTCATTTCAGTTGCATAAACTCTTGTACTGTTTTTCACAAACAGTCATAGAAATGTTTCTTACAGCTAAAATGTCCATTTTAGTGAGCTGCATCTGAACCACAGAGTGGTTGATTCTTGTAACTTGTGTATCTGCATCTGCTGGGAATAGATATATTTTTATGGCCATCTTATTAATAAGAAGTTATTAGACTTAAGCAGGTAAACTTTATCCATTAATATTTTCATTCCTGAGTTTCACCAGGCACAGAGTTTAATTCTTATGCTTCAGTGTAATTTTTCTGGAGGCAGCATTTGCAAACACCTTAGGTTATGTTGGAGCAGATGTTTTGTCTCCTTGGGTATAGGTAAGAACTGATAAACAAACAAATAAAATCCATTATTATTTATTAAGGTAGAAACAATTTTAAAAACTGATCCAGCCTATCCTGACATGCCATAAATCACCCTGTTTCTAAAAAGAAACTCAGAGTGCTGCAAAAATGTACCTGAAGGGGTTTTTGTAGAGAAATACTATCAAATTCTGCACTCATGCACTATTGGAATGTGTTCAGTTAAATAGCAGGGGAGATATTTCAAGCAGTTTTTGTAAGATATTGCTCTCTGGCACTTCTGGTGTTTGAATGTTTTAGTTAATATCAAAGCCTGCAGTTGTTATTGTGGTAAAGTGATAGTGTGAAATTGATGCTGTTATACTATAACAATAAGGACGTGACTCATGTATTTTATGTACACATGCATTCAACTGTAGTGACAAATGGCTTCATGCTGTGTGATTAAATGCATATTAGCATTTGCCCTAGGCATTTGATTATTACCATCTTTACTTCATTACATTACCACACTGTATGGCCATATAATTTATAAGATAATACAGACAT
The DNA here is from genome assembly GCF_029582105.1 of Oenanthe melanoleuca. Taxonomy (NCBI): domain Eukaryota; kingdom Metazoa; phylum Chordata; class Aves; order Passeriformes; family Muscicapidae; genus Oenanthe; species Oenanthe melanoleuca. The sequence continues at coordinate 2,207,054 of NC_079339.1, forward strand.
CACTTTGTTGCTGATAGGAATTATTCTGTTTTATGGATGGTGTCCTTTAATTTTGCCTTTCATGGATTATAAAATTGGTTAATATCTGCTGAAGTGAATCACTGGAGAAGCAAATAAAGATGTTGGCCTCAGGTCACAGTGTCATTTGTGATACTGGCAAAATCTTACAGCCTCATTTATCCCTGTACATGATTGATAACACCATGGGTTAAATGGAGAAAGCTTTGCTTCCATTAAAGGATCATCATGAATGAAGACCTCCCACTTAAAAGTCAGGCATGATGAGAAGACAAGAGACTATCTACAGGTCAAATTAAATAACTTAAATAATTTAAGTGGAATGACAGTGTAATTTGTTCATTCTGTGTTATTACCCTGACCCCTATCAGGCTTGTAGGCTAACTTACTTTCTAGTGTAGGGTATTTAAGATGTAATTTTTAATAAGTGCTTTTCAAAGATATAAAACCCTTTATGGCACTTAAAATTGTGTTAAAATGGATTTTTTAAATGAAAGTAATTTTTGTCCTTATTTTGCTAAGTGTAAAGCAAATAATAGGAAAGCAAATGTAATAAATGCTTCAAAAAGGGAAATTTAGTCTTTCACTCTTAGAATGTTATCACATGTATGCTTTAGTTTTTTTAAAAATTATTTTATAGGTATTCTGACTAATACCAATCGCTAAAGTAAAAATGCATTATTTGGAAGTACCTTTGATTACACAAGATTATTATTTTTTTATTTTATGTGGTGAAGGGCATTTAGTATTTATCCTGTATCTTCACAGTAGCCCTGGATTGTTGTATTAGTGTGTGATATCAAAAGTAGGTATTTTATTAATATGAAGGATAATTTAAATTATTTTTAAACTTTATTACTATATTTTGTATATTTTTTTTTCCTAGTCAGGCAGAGTGTAAACTGTCTGGCAGCTCCTGAGTTTTTGATGAGACCGCAGAGGTGTGTGGTTCTGCACTCCGAGGAGGGCAGGAGGTGAGTGTGAAGCCCCCTGTACCTGGCAGGTTTCAGCAGCAGGCTGTGAAGCGTTTTGTGGCAATCCTGCCAAAGCAGCCTGGGTGCAAATTGCCCGTGAGAAAACAGCGCTGTCACCACCAAGGGCTGGGTGAAAACTCAGTGAGCTTCACTCACAAAGCGTTTACCCGCACTCACCGCTGGGGAGGTGATTGTCAAGTGCTCCTGCTGAGAGAAAGCCCTGCATGTCTGAGGCCCCTCTGCTTCTGCTCCTTGGAGTATTGGTTTGAAAATATCCCCTTTGGAAAATCATTCTCAGATTTCTTCTGTGAAAATCACAAGCCCCAGTGTGTATTGGTTAATGTACACTCTTCTACTGGTTGGCCTGAGTAGGAATCATTTTACAGGTGAAGTGCACTCCTTCAAGTGCTCCTGTCCTTGTGGGATGAATCCTTTTTCTGAATCAACTTTATCCTTTATTTTTTCCCTTAACACAGGCTGCCAGCTTCTACATTTGATAATGTCACAGAATTTGTAGAAATTCATCACTGTAGGATTCCACCAACTCCAAGCCTGAAACAATAGCAATAGACTTAGACCATGTGTCATGCTTTAACGTTATGTTTGTAAAAATTTTACTCATGAACAGTGAAATCAAATGACTCTGTGCCTAGTTTATTGTGCATAATATTGGCATTTTTATTAGATTTGTACTTATCCATCTCCCAGTACTTGATACCAAATGTTTGTGATCGTTCTTCATGTAGTGGTACAACATGTATCAATAAGGAAACAATTTTGAAAACGTAAGTGAAAGAAACCAAATTTTTTAGTGTGCTTTTGGGAGAAACAATTTTGAAAACTTGAGTGAAAGAAACCAAATTTTTTAATGTGCCTTTGGGAGAATCAGCCTTCATTTATTCTGAGTTCTTTGGCTAAATGCAAATAGTGTTTTGTTTTTTTTTTTTTTTTTTTTTTTTTTTTTTTATCCTAATCTATTACTTTAAAAAAAATCCAAACAGCTTCAGTCTACAATGTCTGTAGATTGCCTGCACAATGCTTGATTCATGTTGGCACATTGACACAACAGATTTGTTGCCTGAAGTGCTCCATGTTTGTACATGGTTCTTATTCAGGCTTTATTTGCTGCCTCTTCAGAAGTCCTTCAAACATACACATTTTGACACTGACAAAAGAATTTATATACTTCATATTGAATAGCTCAGTATTAGTAATACATTTTAAAATGAAAGACAAAAATGAGCCTGGTTTATTTGGTTTTAGCAAAACTGTTATTTTACTAACAGAATAACTTTTGTGGTGGGGCAGCTAAGCAAGGAGTCAATCTATTATCCATGGCCAAGCAGCTTAAATGTGATCTATGTTAGGGTTTTATTTAGACAACAGAAGAAAAAGTGGTGGGACCTGATTTGTAGTTGTTATGGCCCCATGATACAGACCAGGTCTCTGCTCTTCCTGCAGGAATTCCTTCCTAAGGGTTCTGTGGCAACAGCCAGGTCAGTCATAACTCCTGCGCTCCACCCCTGCCTCTGTAATTCTTAGTGCAGAAACACACACAGGGTGTGTCTGGCAGGGACAGCATGGTGTGTTCTAGTGCACTGCTGAAAGTTCAGTCTCAAGAATTCAAAAGTATAATCTGGGAAAAACGGGTGAAATATGTACAGTTGTTACATTTTTGTGAATAAAATGCTGTGTTGTAGTCAACTCTGGTGTTTGTAACAAACCTGCTTTGTCCTTACAGAGACACCTGGGGCTCCTGTTTGTGTAACTCCTTGCTTGACAACAGTTGATGCAGCTGGCTCAAAGTACAACATTTTGTACAGGATCTTATAGGAAGAGACTCAGAAAGACTTCTTGTTAAAATTCAGATGCAGAGACTGCAAGCATTACCTTAAGTCCCTGTTTTCAGACCAAAGATCTCTTTTAAAATTGAGCCTGTCTTGTGATCTTTGACATCTTAAAGGTAGGCAGCAACTTTTTCATGGCATGATGTGTTCATTGCAGGGCAGTAACTCTGGGAAAAACCTCTACTACTTCTGTCTGCTCATCAAAGCTTTTGCTTAAAACTAAAACCAAGCCTAGAAATACACAGGAGAAGCAAAGGAATATTGTGAATTACTGATAAATCTGTTTGTTTTTTTCCTGCAGTATTGCACATTAGTATAAAATGAAAATACTGGTAATTACATAATGTCTATAAGAAGTAATTTTACTCTTTGCAAAAAGAATCTGCCTTCATATTTACAGGTTTTTCAGTTTGAGTATTCTCTTACATATAAACTGGAGAGGAGATGCCTGTCTTTATTTTGCAGAAAGAAGCTCAAAGAATGGATGAAGACTTTAAAGCACAGGCATTTGACTCTACCCTTCCAAGTCCATCAGAGACTTTAATTTCCATTCGACTGTTAGATTTTAAAACAAATTTATTGGAGGCCATAGAAGAGCTGCGGATAAGAAGGGTAAATTTGTTTATCTTGAATTTGTCTTATTTCTGTCTCTCTGTAGATAATCATAGAAAATGCTGCATAAGTGTGGCCAGAGCTCATGTTGTATTTTAAGTGATTCACCAACCAGGGTTTTGTTTAAAAATAGAATGGGTTTAGGTGTTGGCTGTATTGCAGATTTCCCTGTAGACAGCACAAAGGCAACAAGGTTGTATGGGAATGAATTTGGTTTTTTGTAATAACATAGGAGCTTGCTAGATGTGATAATTGGGCTATTGAGAAAATAAACTACATTAAATTATTGTCTTTCACTGTAGTTCCTCTCTTTAAGAGCAGCCTTTGATACAAAATGGAAAGAATCCAAGTATTTGTCTAGTCCCTAAGTCTTTCTCATTTCAGAACTGATTTGCTGTTTGCCAGAAAAGTGATGGTTTTGGCTGTTTGCTTGTGCTTCTCAGAATTACCTATGAGGGCAAAGAGCTACATTAAAAACACTTTATTTCACCATTTTTACATTGCTAAACTATGAAACTAGACCCCTACAATAACAGTGTATTGGGGATGGGGGTGTTTTATTTTTGAGATGAGCTGAATCCTTTTGTGGTAGCAGCAAGGTAAAATTGCTTCTGTGCTGGTAAAGGCAGCTGTTCTTTCTTGTAGTTAATTTTTCACTTGTATTCTTCTGTGGTGACTTTTCAGTTGTGTGTATGTAAACATTTTTGTCTACTTCTCCCATTAGTGTTTCTGAACTGTTGTGTGTATTGAAGGACCTAAAGTGTATTTTTCTTCATTTGATGAATTTGACCTGTTCAAAAGATTTGTTTTATTACTTTTAAAATATGAGTATTGATGACATGCTTGATTTATGCTTATTTTGATCTAAGTGAAATGCTATAATCCTCTCTTTAAAAGCCATAAACAAAGGAATGACTGCCATTAAAAAGAAAAAAAAAAAAAGGCTGCATGATGGTTCTTTCTTGGTTGCAGTACTGTTAAAGCCCTCATGATGTGATCCCCAACTTGTGTTATAGCTGGTAGTGTTTAGTCTAGTCAAACTACTTTAGTATTCAAAGTAAAGACTGAATAATTTAAATTTTATTATAATAATCAGAGTATACTTTTCTTTATAAGATCTCTTAGCTGGTTTACATGGTTAACCTAATGTTGCACTTCTAATGCACTTGGTCAGAGCCTGAAGTGTTCATGGAGTGCCATGGAATTTCATCTTTTGGCATTTTTCTTTGGGGTTTTATGTCTGTTTTGTGTCTCCTATGCTACAAGATTGACTGTGATTTTGTAAAAGTTGTCTCAGAAGGATGAGTAAATTTTTGCCTTAAACTTGTTTTTGATTTCAAAATTGATGCAAATGCTAAGAGCCAATTTCACAGTTAAGACATGGTCCTAAGTTTCTAAAACAGCTGTGCTTTCTTTTACTCTAATATATATATACATATGTATATATTTACCTGTTTAGTTAGAAATTTAGGTTAAAAGCATGTCTGTAAAAGCATTTTACAGACAGCCAATTTGAAATCTTAGAGTGTCCTTGAATGCATTTTTGATTGGTTTTGATTTACCAATCAGTTCAGGGCTGCTTGCTTAGTATGTTTATAGTTTGGAATATGAAACATTAGTATTTTGAAGAAGCAAGAGTTATTGAATAATGTGGCTTATGCCTAGTGGCATTAATTTTTATCTTTTTAACTAGAATTCTGTATGGATGTTTTTGCTTCAAAATACCCCTAAAAAAGCCCTCTCCTGATTTTGACTGTGAATTTCTTACAAATTCAGTCAGTGTGAGGTTATTCTGTCAATTTTTAATCAGCCCTGAGAGAAAGGTAGTGCATGGACCAAAATACAGAGAATTGCAGTGCTTGTCTTGCACCAAGCCAGTTTTTCCCTGGCCAAGAATGAAACACACAAACTTAAACTGTGTCATCTGCTCCATCAGAAAGTGGAGTAAAAGTGAAAATTCTGCAGGTCTCTTGCTAGTTTTCCCATTTCCTTTCCAGATTGCTTGTGAGGTTCTGTAGACTGATAACCTGAGGGAGGCACTAGAACCAGTACCACGGATTTTACTCTCAGTTTTGTCTTTGACCTCTGGTTTGGCCTCAGATGAGACTATTTTACTTCTATTTGCATCTGTTTTCTTTCCCATTCTTTGTCTTGCTTGTCACTTCAACAGGAGACTCTGGGCAGGACCTACTGTGTATTTTGAGTTTAATAAACTGCCTGGAATGGTTGGTTAAGCTGCAGTATAAATTCAGATTAATAAAAATAAATTTGTGGATGAAATTATCTGTATGAAGCCAATAAAAAGCAAAGTCTTAAATTACAAAATATTTTGAGAGACTTGATGCAATCCTTGTTCAATGTCATCATACTGTAGTTAAACTCTCAAAAACAGTTTAGAAGAGTTGCTCAGAGTAAGGGACTGTTTGTTTCGTCTTCCAGAAGAAAGTCCAATCCTTGACAGCTGTGCAAGTTTGTTCTAAGGAATACATTTCTTAAGTGATTATATTTGACAAAGCTTCACTTTATTCCTTTGGCTGTTCACAGAGCCTTTGTTCTCCACAGGTATTGACATAATATGAATATGTAAGTAATTAAAATCCACCAAAAAAATCACATTCTCTTTCCCCTGCCCCACAGGGATTTCTTCACACTCCAATAGTTAGAGTGCCTTCTGTTTTTTCCACTTCAACTTTCCCACTCATCAAGCACTGACCAAGCCAGTGATTATTTTGTGTATGATATCCCCTTCCATGTCTGTCAGTCTTGTTCTGCAGTCAACTGACTGTGTTTTCTTCCTGACAGTTTTTTAACTGGGTTTTATACCTAAGAGTTTTTTTTTTTTTAGTAAAATGATAGAAACAAGGACAGCTAAGTATTGGGGGAAAAATAAGTATGTGGATTTAAGAGAATAAACAGCACTGAAGTTTCAGATCTCATGACTCTGTCATCCTGTGATATTGTTGCTCAAGTCAACAAGCAGTGTGTTAGATGATAATTTCTATGTTAGTTTAATGTGGCTTTTGATTAGGAGCTGATTGCTTGAATTTAGAGAGGAGAGTGTTGTAAATATCAATGTAGGCCTTTCTAGGAATGTATTTTGATAGATTTATTTAAATATAGAGTAATTGTAATCTACGCAATGACAGACCAATGAAAAATTTCCAAAGGAAAAATAGTTGTTGGTACAAATTTCTGTGTCTCTGCATGTGAAAAAGGAAAGTTTTTGAAAATAGATTCCAAATACAGGTTGCTATTATTTTATTTAACTGTCATAACTATGAAAATCCAACAATGTGTTACCAGGAACTGAAGTTAGAATAATACTACTATAAATATCTTCTCTTCCTTTAACATTTGTCCTGGAAACAAAGCTTAAGAACAATATCCATGAAGTCTACTAAAAATTGTGCTGGTCTGCTTCATTCCTGAAGGAATTTCTAATTATAGTATGAAATAATCAGAAATTGTAGTTTCTGTGAGTACTGTTTGACCTGCATGAAAATTGGATGTGCAATTTTGTAGGAGGGAGGCTGTAAGTTCAAAAAAAGATAATAAAAGTACCTAGCAGCAGTTTTGGCTGCTTGGACATGAGCCAGCTGTACTCTGTTCCTAAATCTGTTCAGGGTCAGGAATTGAGGGGGCTTGACCAATCCACAGCCCATCTTGTAAAACTACAGCCTGAAGCAAACACTTTAAAGAAAGCTTGACACTTTCTAAAGGTTATAACGAGTAAGAAAACCATCAAATTACTCCTCTTTTATTGTTATGGTTGTCTTTTTTTATAAAAACACTTAAATCCATGTAGTCCTAAGGCATCTAATAAAAATGAACACTTGTAAGGTTTTGTGGGTTTTTGATCCTTCATCAGAGTTATATACAATATTCTCCCAAGTACAACAAAAAATGTTTTTGTCTTATTAAACAGCTGATAGAACTTTTAAAAAAAGAAAGTGCTTCACACAAGTTTTGAAAGCTTTCAATTCAAAATGGGTGAACTATAAATGTCCCTTGGAAGATGTAAAAATGATGGATAAGGTTTAACTGTTAGTGATATCATTTGAGAACATTTTTATCATGTAATTGTCATTCTCAGTGTAAGTATTTATGATGTTTATTTTTTCAACAGTAGTTACATGCATGCACGTTTTTGATAGCTTCCAGATACACTCTTATAATTTGGGAATAAATTGGAGGAGTGTTGTTCACTTAGAACTTTGGTTTTATCCTCTGAATTATTCACAGCAAAGGGTTTGCTTAAAATGGAATTTAATGCCATTTTCTTACAATTTTGAGCAAGATTTTTGCTAATAATACATAATTTTCATAGCATTTGTTGCTTAATGGCATAGATGGTTGAAGTTTATACCTTTTTAAAAGCTCCAAGTCAATCTCATTTGGTTTTATCACTGAAGGGGAATTTGGAGGATTTATTTTCCTTCAGTACTTATAAATGGTACCAGAAAAAAAACCCCAACATTGTAACTGTGCAGAACTATTTGTTAAAGCAGAACTGGGCTGGGAATTATTAAAAATATTTTAATAATCTTTAAAGTTATCTCTTTTTTTATTTTTACCAAAAGTCATGTGAAATCTTTAGGTTTCTCCATCTGTATTCTACCAGTATATACCAGAGGAGCAAAAGCTACAGACCTTTTCTTTAGTTCCCTGTGAGCTAAATTTTAATTTTAAATGTTTATTCAGTATTTTATATGTGAAATTCATATGAGTGCTGAGGCACATATTTAGAACCTGCAAGAATCTCTTGAAATGCTTGGGAGTAGCCTCCTGTGGAAAGAAGTGTGCTTCACTCCACACATATGCCTGTAAACTATCTGCTAATCAAGGAAGTCAGTTTTGACCCTAAAACCCTATAAAAGATGTCAATGTCAAAAAACCTATTTTGAATCTCTTGGGACATATTTTGCTCTTTTCTTTCTTTTGATAAATACTGGGACTGTGAATCAAATATTGTACTAAATGATGCAGTATCTTCAAAACTGTTTTGCATCAATTGTTGAAGTGTTGTAAATATCCTTGAATCAGAAACTTGGAACCCTTATTCATATGGGGCTTCAGAAAGAATTGCATTTTTAAAGATGCAGTATATTTTACAGCCAAAAAAATTGTGTTATCTTCTTCACTTGGGAAAGAGAAAGAGCCTCCATTTGTTCTTTCAGTGTGTCAGGAAAGGTATTGCTTCATCCAGAGGTGGCATCTTTTTAGTTTCATGGCAAATAATAGTTGTTCATGGGATTGCAATTCAGTAGAATTTTACTTAAACCCCAGTATTAAGAGAATGATCCTTTTGAGGCCTTCTTTTATTTTTTATTAGAGAGATCCATGGCCTTTTTTTCCCCAAGCTGTGACTGTTTCCTAAGGTTCTAACCAATTTTTGAGGTGTGAGTCACTTCAAGAGTACTTGAACTTTTCCAACAATTAAGATTGCAAGATTTAAACTGTAGTGAGGTTGAACTTAAAAACAGCATAAATTTGCACATAATATATCAATGCACAGTTTTGGGAGTATTTTGGGCATTGGGAGTATTCTTGCTTATGACATGCATCAAAAAGCTGAGTATTTTTCTTGCAGGAAGTTGTGACTCTTCATAGGGGAAATTTTTGTTCTTCCTTTTTTTGAGTAATGGATTTGTGAAGGACAAATTAAGGCCAGTGCTCATAAAAATTGGACTCCAAAGGGAAGCTGATTCCTGTTGGTAAAATCTAACTTTAATACCAGAATGTTTCAGGAAAATTCTCATCAATATTTAGCAACTGCAAATATGAGAAGGTAACTCTCATTTATTATCAAAAGTAATAGTTTGATTCTTGACTAAGTGCTTCTGCAAGAACAGGATCTGTAACACACCTTCCTGCTATTGTACATTTTTTGGAACATAGATGAAACATTGGACTTCAGAAATGGTCTTAAATTTTCTGGTATCTCATCAGAAATATATGTTGATTACCCATGATTCTGTTTCAATTTCTCTTATTTGGTAGGTCAGGAGGCTTCTTGGCACAGAAAATAATGATAAATGTTTCACTTTTTCCATAATAACAAAAATAATTGCTGACACAAACTTTTCAGTTGTCCTGGGAGATGTCACAAAGATTAAAGATTCAGATGTTTTGAGCTGAATATTTAAGATGTCCCAAAGATTCTGAGTCATTAACTATGATTATCTCTATCATTGACTACAATGGATTCTTGAAACACTTTTGCATCTCAATGAATTTCTCTTCATCTCAGTATTTTGACTTTTTTCTGTTTGTTTTTAACTAGGAAACAGAAACTAATTATGAAGACCAAATAAATAAAATTGTTATAGAGAAACAGGAACTTGAATGGCAGAAGGTAATTTTCCTGCATGCTTTTAGTGTTTTATCAGCTGAAATGCAATTTTAATATATTAATATAAATTGTGATTTGTTACAATTCCTCTTTCTAGAGCTATTTTTATTTCAGTGGTAGGATGTGCTAGCCAGTAGCTTATTATTTAGTCATTAACATCAATACATCAGCTACAACAGTAGCTTGTATTTTGATTTGGATTGTGTCCAGCTTAGAAATGTTTTTACCAAGAGATTATAATAATATTTGGCATGGCTTGGCAATCTTCAGTCAAAAGAGATGGAAATACTGAAATAAGACATTTAGCTGAATATGAGGCATGATGACACATCAGTGTAGGGGAAATTGTGCAGCAGCTTCTCTGTATTATGCTTGGCTTTGGCAAGTGCAAATGTCAGTGCAGCAAGCAGCTTCACTTGCAATCTTTTGGAGATGGTAATTTTCCCAAAAAGTTATTTTGAACACTGACTTGTATGTTATCCATACTCAGAAGTACTTTGTCAGCTTTTAAATGTTGAGAATGAAGTATTCAGTGACATAAGTCCAACATTCTTCTCAGAGTTAGGGCTGCTGAGGTTATGCTTTGCTAGGAAATGCATTCCCTTCTTTAATACAATCAAACCTATGACCCCTGTCACTAGGGCACAAGATAAAAGGCTTCACTCCTTATATTTTACGACCCCAGAAAAAACAATAATTTCAGCTCTATCCTTGATCTTGGAATATTTAACATCTTAGTTGTAAAGGAAGGCTATTTCATCTTGGAGTTCATCCTAACCATCTTAAATTAATAATCCTAACTCTGTGCTTTTCTTTCTTGAAAGATATATATGTACACACAGAAACAGGAAACATTTTATATTTGTAAAAGCAAGAGTGCTTTCAATTTGTAACCCTTCTTTGCTTTTCTTAACCTAGCATTGCAGTGCTTAATATTCTGGGTTCAAAAGGGAGGTTTTTCACTCATTCTAAGACCTTAACAGCAATTTAATTTACCACTCATAAAAAGATGGGACTTACAGGTAGTGAGGTGAACTCTGTTCCTGTACTTTGCACTTAGCATTGGCACATGGCAAAGCTGATGTAAACAGTGAGTGGTAGATTTTGGGAACTTCATGTGAGCAAATATTCTGGAACTTCAAAGGAACAAACTAATAGGAATTTCCAGTCCTGGAGACTCCAGTAAGATGAAAATTCTAAGTATGACATTTAAATTGAGTTTGTGACCTGATTGTTTCTGAATGCAGAATCATATTGACTACAGCAGTAGTTCAATAAGTAGACATCTTCCTCTGGTTTGTCAAAGGATCTGTTTTACCATTTCCTTAATAGATTTCCCTTTCAGTCAACATTTCTGTCATTCATTTTATTTTAACTTAAATTTTACAAACTAGTTTGAAATAAAGACATTATTTCAGCTAAGTCATATTAGAATATTGCAGTTTGTCTACATTTTATAAATATATTGCTGCAGCTCCTGAAAAAAATACATTCAAGCAGGGAAACCAGAATAAGTAGAGAATACATTCCTTTAAATCTAGTGAGTATACTCATACTTGTATAACATCACAATATCAAAGCTGATTTTGTTCATATTTAAAAAAAAAAAAAACCTGCTTTTTTCTTCAGTCTCCCTGCACTACACATTCATGACATATGCGGAAAATTTCTTCCAAGCCTGAATTTCTGACAGAGACAATATAATGATTTTATCTGATAATCTTGTGTGTGAGGCTTGTTAGAGAATGAATATTTGTAGACACTCCCCTGTGTTTTTGAAAGTAAAATACCTCACTTGAATATACAGTACAAGAAAGCAGTATGTTATAAAGAGTTCAGCATATGGGTTTCTTTTTCATTACATCTATGATAAAGTTGTATAAAGGATGATTGTTTAATGAAACCAGACTGATAATCTTCATAATTTATTCCATGGTATTGGCTTGAATTCCTGTATTTTATAGTGCCATCTTAATCTGGCAGTGCTGTGGGTATAAAATTTTATTCCTGTGGTGAGTAGGAATACTGCAGTGGGAACAGTTGATTTGCTGTCCCTGCACTACTGCACTTCACATGCTTGTCACCTCCTGAAGAACCTGTCCTTGGTCACAGGGCTAAGGGACAACCTGAGGAAAACCTTTCTCCAGACTTTTATGTGGTTCTGAATATTCATTTTTGTGCATTGTTTGTTACACACAAATCAAAACTTTCTCTACTCATCTTATGGTGAGTTAATAATTAAATGGATGTGGAACACCTTATGTCCATGGATTCTGGTCTCCTATCTAAAGGCAACAGCTCTCACTTGTACAATGTGAAAGCAACACCATCTTGCTGGAGAAAACAGCAATTTTGGAAAGGAAATAATGTTTAAAAAGTCTCAATTTCTATTAAGGCAGAAGAAGAAATTTGACTCCTTGTGTGTGAAACAGATTTTCAACTTATTTTCTCCCATTCATTCTTTTGAAGAGTCTCAATTTCTATTTATTTTTGTGTAGTCATTACTGGATTGTTTCCTGCTTCACACTAATATTTTTTAGCTAAACACCCGTCTATATTTTGAGATAGCTGTTCAAGGACAGAGCCTCTTAATTACCTTTACCTAATATATTTCAGTGTTTGGAGCTGAAAAAACCTGGTCTTCCATACATGCCTTCCATGGTAAAGGTGAAGTATCTTATAGAGAAGCAGATGCTTAAAGATGTTGGAGATTTCCAACTTGTAGAGTGTAGTATTAGCCTATGAGATTATGAGATGAAATAATAGCACAGAAAAAGTTCATCTTCACTCATTTTTTTGTTTTTATGGGTGAGAATAAAGCCAGGCAGGAAGGTGATAGAAATCTCATACTATTGCATTACACTTTTCTGCCCTCCTTCAGCTCTTTCAGGTAGCTTGATAAATTAATAAAATTTAACTGTAAACAGAATAACAGATAGTTATTTTCCAGTGGGATTCTATTTTTAATGGGTAATAAAATTCTATTGTAACTACCTGGGCCAGTGTAATTGTGCTGTCTGAAGATGGCAGTGGATGTGGATTGTGTCTGCAGGCTGATGGGATGGAGCTGCTTACAGAAGGTCTGTATTCCAGAGGGGAGAATTGTTACCTGTTGAGAATTAAAGAGAAGCTGCTACCAAAAAGACAATTACCAGTTAAAATTGTGTCTTTTTAGTCTTCTGGGTTTTTTAGTCAGTTGTGCCTTTCTAAAAATATTTAACAATAGGTCAGCCTTTTCTTGAAATACTTTATATATGATTTGCTCTAAGATAGTACTTAACTCACACTGTTGTTATTTCACACGAGCAGGAAACTCTGCAGCATCAGACTGACACACTGCAACAACAAAACAAAGAAGCTATGGCAGCTTTTAAAAAACAGGTAACAAAATAAAGCCTTTGGCTTTGACTGGGGATTTTAAAACATGATGGCATCATAGCAAGTTATCAGTTGGCATGAAAATATGTTTCTATTGCATATAAATTGTTAGAATATACAAAAAAAAAAAAAAAAAAATCATGTCCTTTCTTCAGGCCATAGCATTATGTATATTGTATTTTGGCAGTTCTTTCCAGATGCTGTTCCTCCTGGAACTTTTAATTTTAATATTTCAAAATCTCCTAGAGAAGATAATGCTTCTTCTAACACTTCTCTTATTGTTTTGCTTTGTTTGGTTTTCAACCCCTAATTTAGCATGAACTCTGCAAGGGTGGATTCATTAACCATGGTGAAAGAACTGCCACACAAATTACCCTGCCCAACATTTGAAAGTGTTTCACTCTTGCATTTTATTCTCCATATTGCAGTGAGCAGACACAAGTGCTGAGAGGCCTTGCAGAGAGTGTTCATAGGAATTGAAACTGTTGCCCTTGGTGATGAAGAATTTATCATTAATGCTGCATCACCATCATGTCACACAAAAAAGGAACTGGCAAGAAATTAGGTTTCTTCCTCGAAAAAATAATTTGAGATTCACAAACTTCTCCTTGTAACTTTATAGTTCCTATAGTTAAAAAAAGCAGGAATTATACTATGCAGGTTAATATAACTATATTGTCTCGTTAAATTGCATGAATAAAATTATTGCCATGTGCTGTTCTGAGCTTGTTGTTTATTTTGGTTTTTGTTTTTTTTTATGTGACTGACAACCAAGTTACAGGCAAGGATGTTTGCCATGGAAGAAGAAAAGGTACCCTACAATTACTTGTTGTTTGTCATCCAAAGAAGAGCATAAGCAAATGATAATGATATAAAGCTTACCAAACATGTCCTAAGTATAAATTAAGTATATTCCAATTACATTGTGTTTCTTGCTATGGCCTTTCCAAAAGAAATGTCTTTGTAACTTTGTTATTTCTGTTTTTTTGTTCATAGACTGTAGAACTTGTGAAGTGTCACTGCTTACACTAAAAATCAGTTGAGGAAAGAGTGCTCCTTGACAGTTCCATATTGCAGCTATACAAAATATACTTTATTCTAGAGGGTTAGGATAAATTGGGATAATTTGCCTTTACAAGTAGTACTGAAAAATAACATTTCTAACATTTCTGCCTTAGAGAAATCCCCTAATAGGGATTTTACTGATTTAGCTGAGCTGGTTTCCTAAGGTACTTAACCAAAATTGAAATAAGAAATTTATGTGGATTTTGTTACCTACATAAGTTTTTATGCCAGGCTGAATGCCCAGTTCCTCCTCTGAATAAAGGATTTACCTTTGGTGTACAATGAACCTGTTTCAAACAGTGAAGTCAGTGAATGTCTGTGTGTAGCCTCTGTTATTTCATTTAAATTTCCCAGTGGTTTAGAGCAGATGAATATGCTGGATGTGGCATAAGAACTGGCAAACTGGTTAAATGGCTTGAAAGTACATCAAAAGAAAGTTTATTGTTTGCTGCATTGATACTTACTGCTATTTATTTTATATTGTCTGATTGAGTAATTTTTTTCAATTAGGAGTTTGGAATTTTTTCTTGTTAAGACAATTCATTTGTCCACACATACCCACTTACTAGTCTCTGATTTGTCATTGATTTTCAATGACAGATTCAGAATTAAATTGTATTCTAATTAATTTTTCCTTCTAACTATTTCCATTGAATTGAATAGTACTTTCAGTACTTTGTACCCAAGTAACTGTGAGAATAAATTAAGCTTAAGACAGAGTTGAAAGACCAATTTTTGCACCAGTTTAGATTATGTGTACTGTGAGTGATCAGGGTGGTTTTGGAAGATTGCACAGCCAGCACTATGCTGGAAATGACTGGAATGTGCAGGGGTGGTTGAACAGATGTATTTGTGTTTTCTGGAATATTCTCTGGTAGTGGATTCTGGTCTGCATTGGATTGACTGCAGCCAGTGAATCTTACCATGTTTAGTTCTACTGAAGTCTTTTGACTTTCTCATGTGCAAATCCTATATGTTTGTCTATACATGCATTCACATACACATTTATATATATATATATATATATGTATAAATGTGCCTGCATGTATTTAGTGATTCTAGCAAGAGCAGATTACAGTTCACTCTTTGTGGACTGGGAAAACTGAGCAGGTTGTTTCTATGAAAATCCTGCTACTACAGATAAGAAACTGGATTTACCTGACACCTTTTGTTTTAAAATTTAGTATCTTTGTCCTAAATAATGTATTAGCTCTGCCTTTGTCAGGCTCGTCTCTCTGAGAACAGACAATTTTAAGACTAGATGAATACAGTCATAAGTGGTGAAAATACACTATTGTGTTTTCACTTTTCTTTTTATAGCAGTGTATATCTACATTTTAAAATTATTTAGCTGAATTATTCACTAGTGAATTGTGAATAGCAGAGTAACACTTGATTTTTGTAACATTCTTTTTGGTAAATTCTTATTGTAAATGCATTTATTCTGCCCAAAATCTGAAGTACAGCTTTTGTTGAAAGGGAAAATACCAACTTGCTGTAGAAACAAAGGAAAAAGAAATTGATGGACTGAAAGAAACATTAAAAGCATTACAGGTAACTGTTGCTTTTTTAAAATAACATTTCTTGGAATGCAAGAATTTTGGGTTTAGGATTTTTACTAGCAAGAAATGTTCTGGTTTTAAGAGGGCCTTTAAGCCTTATTGTTTAGTATTTCTAGTACAGCTCACTTTGTAACACTGAGTTTCTGTTCCAGTCTTCAAGACTATAAGTTAACCTTCCAGCTAATGTTCTTTTCCTCCAGCAGAAGAAGGGAAAGTCCAAACAGGGTGTGAAATGTGCTTTCTTTTCATTTCCACAGCCTTCCTCTTTCTTCACATTCTTGTTTTCTTACCTGAGATCCCTGGTTTTGGGCTTCTAAACAGAACTAAATATTCCCCTGGGCCTCCAATTTGCAGGGCTCCCTGTGTTTTTTGGTGTTTTCCTCTGTTCCACTGAGAAGTTTCTGCATTTACACATTTGCATTGTAATGCATTACCAGGAACTAATTATTTTTCAACCCAAAACTGAGTGGAATAATAATTCTATTGAAAACAAAATGGATTATTACTATGATTTTGAAACTTTGTTGGTTCTTACTAACATTCTCTTATAATGGAAGGCATTTACTTGGTAGCAGACTGCTTAATCACTTAGTTAACATGGAATATCTTTAAGGAGCAAAAGAAATTGATTCTCATGGCTGACCTCAGAAACAGCTGTAAGGAGTTTGTTGCCTTGCTCAGACCTTGGCAGAGCACAGATGATGTAGAAAATCCATCCCTCCATGGTTGGCTGAGCATAATATGTGGATAACAAGAGTAATGAAAGATCCCACTGGCATTTCTTTTGTAAGATAACCCCCAAATTTAAAAGAAAATTATCTTAAATGTTGAATGTTCAAAGACCAAGCATTTGTGTCAAGTACAGTTCAGATCTAGAAAATTCTGCTGTGGCTTGAGGAAGCAGGAGGTGACAATGGACATGTAGTCCCAGGAAAATTGTTTGGAAATGATCCTAATGCAAGAATGAAGAATTTTCAATTAAATTCTGTATTCTTCTCTGTACAGTCAGAACCCTACCTTAAAATGGTTGTTCTCTAGGCTTTTTCCTAGAAATAATATTTTCCTTATAATATTTGTACATTCTTGGTTCTTTAACATTGCTCTGTTTTTCCCTCTTAATTATTATGCAAATCAAAATACTCTGTCAGTGGGGTATTAAATAGTGTTAATATCTTCTAATGTCAGCCTTATATTATTAAAGCATGTGAGATTGGTACCTTATATCTTTATATGCTACCATTTAGAATATCTAATAAGATGGTTTTGGTTTTTTTCCCAACAGGGGACACACTTCTATTCCTGTAGTTGAGGGAATACTTTCATTTCTACCTCTGTCTTCTTCTCTGTTTATTTCTAAGGATCTACAGACTGTGGTCCATTTGCATGTTATTTTTATGATGCCTGTCAGAAAACACAAGGATTTATGCACTTTTTCAAAACTTCTCTAGTAATAAATCAGTGTAAAGTGGTTTTTACATAACTTAAGTATTGAAGTAACATTATGAAGTAAAGTGAATCTAATAATAAATGAAATTGTGCCATCATTAATTCAAAATATTAATTTACTGTATTGGATGGGTTAATAACAAATGCAATTAAATCCTAGGTATAACAAGACTCAATTATGCAGGTTGTTGTCAGAAAAAATGTAAATACCATTTAATGAATAACTCTCTGTTGTTTTACAGATTTCAAAATACACTTTACAAAAGAAACTGAATGAAATGGTAAGAAAATAATAAAAGTAAAAAAAAGTAAAAAATGAAGGAAGTGCTTTAATGAAAAGAGTATGCTTAGGGTATAATCCACTGTTAGCTGACTTTAATTCTTAAATCATATATGATAATTATTAGAAATAACACAAAGAGGTATCAGCTTCATATCTGACAATCTTACAAATGCAATGTTTTTAGACTTTTAGTGTAGTAACTACTGTTCATCATGTGGTATTTTTTCCTCACTGAATTAAAGTAGAATTGGTACATATGTTCTTTTTATAGATTAGATTAAAGATTTTTTAATAGAATGTCATTTAAACAATTTTATTACTCTGATAGGATCTAGCATAATAATCTCAAAAAGTAATAGAGAATTCCTAGCAGTTCTTGGTTTTAAGAAAAACTGGTGGTTTTCCTCTCACTCTTTTTTACTCCTCAGAATTAGTTCTTAACATCAGTTTCCCTGCACAGTTTAGATTTCATCCAGTACAGCTTTACTCCCTTTGACACAGGGAATAAATTTACCCAGAGTGACAGCATGGTGGCTCTGAACCCTGTTGTCTGTTTTAGGAAGTGAAAGAGTGAGCTACAGAAACATTGCTAGGCTTGATTGAATAAATGCTGTGAAAATTCTGCTGCTGCTCAACTGGAAAGAATAAAGATAATATTGTCAGACCATTACAAACTGTGATTTTAATTAAGAAGCTCAAAAAACTAGAGTCCAGTTTAGCTTTAAGTACCATGACATTTGTACTGAAAGTCATCTTCAACGCTACAGTGGTTTTACACAAAATATGGTGAAATTGAATAATGTGCCCTCTGACCCGGGAGATAAGGCTACAAGTTAAAGATCAAAGGCAACATAAAATGTGTTTTGTCTTAACTTCACTTTTAACTTGTATTTATTCCTAAAATGCAGCTGATTTAAAAATGTGTTGAAAATATACAGAATAATTGGACTTACATTTAGGTCATTTCACATATTATCTTTCTTTCATAACATACAAGCTCAGTCTTCCACATGAATGAGAATATTCAAAGGACAACACCTTTTCTGTAGGATGGAAATGCATCTATGCTGCTTAAACAAATGTATTTGTTATGTTTATAAACTTTTCATTATTTGATCATTTGAATATTTTGAAAGCATTTGCTTTGATACAGAGTATGGTAATCTAAAATGCTATTGAGTGAGGGCAAGATGCTAGAAATCCTCTTTTGCATGGAGCACTAAACAGAACATGTACAGTTGGGACTTATTTAGGGAAAATGCTCTGAGATATGACATGATGAAAACAAAATACCCCACAAGGTAAATAAAGTGAATTCTTTCCTATAACCTTTTGCAGTAGTGGGCTAATGCAGTTTTAGACCAGGTCAGATTCTACCAGCTTTACTCCCTGAGTGGTTGCACTGAAATAAGTGGTATGTTCAAGGGATCAGGGTAGTAGCCACCCATGTAAATGTAGGTCATTACCAATGGCAGTGTTTTAAAATAAAATTGATGAAATTCTGAACCAATCATTTATCTGAGACCCATTTCTATTTCAGTTTAGTTAAAGGCAGATTAGATTATTCTCTGGTGTGTGTTTTGAGGGTAAGCAGATGTGCTGTTCAGTTTATATCTGGCACCTTAGAAACCCTGCCAGTCAGTGAAGGAGCTTCTGTGTGTACTGGGGACTGGGTGTGCCTTACTGATGTAGCTTTTTATTCTGTTTTTGTTCCTTTAAATCCGTTCCTTTAGAATAGTATATGCAATGTTAATACTTCACATAAACACCACGCTGTCCAGTTAAATTTATGCAAGTAGTGCTGACATAATTCTTACCACATATGCTATAATTTTGAAATAGTGGATGGTTTTGCTTCTTATTGGAAGAGAGACAAACAAATAAAGGCTTTATTTTTGGTCTTTTATGATTTATTTGTCTTTATTGGATGATTATTGGATGCAGTGTGCAGTTGTTGTGCACCTCACTGCATATGGGCAGTAGATCTCATGCAGTCAGGAGGCTGCAGGGGATGGCTACAAAGCCAGTTCACTTGATAGAATACACTTGAGTGTGGGCTCTGTATTGTATTTGTTTTCCTGCTGCTGAAATTAGGAAGTAACTGGAGGAAAATGGTCAGGTGTTGGTTTCCTGAGGGATGATAGACTAGAGAATGCCAAAACTCTCCGCATGTGGCATCTGTTCTTGTTTTTCCTTACTGTTTTTTATTGGAAACTAGATGTATGTGAAACCATTTAGTGAAGCTGCAGTGAAGTGGTCTAAGTTGATTAAACCCTACCACTCTTCAGAAAAGGGAATTTGGATCCAAATATCCCACATCATTCCCAGCAGACAGTCACCTGAACTGTGCCCAGGATCAAGTCCTACTGGGCACAGAGCAAAATGTCTCAGGGATGTTTTAACAACAGTACAGGCATTTCCTGAGAACTTCCCTGCCACCATTTAGTTTTCTAATACAGATGTCGTCATCAAATTAATGAAAAAGTAATTACTGCAAAATGTTAAATAAATTTGAGAAGTTGGTTTGTTGTTAATAATCTAAGGTAAGAATGTTGTTTTTGTTTCCTTTCTGCGTCTTTTAGGAGTTTGCCTGTAATGATCCTATGTTGTTTAAAAGCACAGTGAGGAGGCAGTGATACAATATAAATTAAACCAAATTATTATTAAGTAAAAAAACAGTGAGAGCTGGAGGAACTGTTGTGAAAAAAATTCCTATTTCGAAAACCTGCAGTTGGTAGCCCTTTGCATAATTTTCATGTGATCCTGCCTTAGGTCTCCATGCCATTGCATCTCCTTTGTTTCTCTGACACTTTCACCTCCCAATTACCACCTTCTGCTTCACTGAGTACCTCTGACTAGTGACTCCATTTCCAGAATATCTCTGAGATATGAGCAATTCCCTTTGTGTTTCTCCAGTCACCCACTTGACCCTGAGCTATTTCTCGGGTCTAGTTCCACCAAGAAATCATTGTGCCTCAACAAGCCATATGGCCACAATCAATTCCACTCCCCATCCCAGCTTATCTTTATTACTGGTGGAGGGCAGGGCAATAATTCCTGTTCTTGCACTATCAGACTTAAGGAAGAAGAACCAAGATTCTCTGGGTCTCACTCCAACTCCAGGGTCATCCACTCCCTATCCTGCAGTGTCTCCTGGTGTTTCTTGATTGTCTTCTGTGGAAGAATGGTTTACAACATTTTCTCTGTGAGGAGACGAATCACATACTCGGGCTTTTATTTCTCTGCCCATTAAGCCTGGAGGGCAGCCTGCCATCAAAAATCATATTTAGGCAAGTGTTAAGCTCTTAATAAAACTCTTGCAGATAGAGCAGGCCAGCTCCTTTTTTCCCTGGAAAGAGCCCTGTGAAGTAGCAAAGCATATTTCAACTTTTTGACAGAGGAGAAGGGACTAACACTATCTTGCTGACTAAAGAAAGGAATTGGGATGACACTAAGAAAAAATACATATTAAAAACTGCAAAACCCCTCAGATCTTGCCACAAATTAGGGCTGTCTCCCTGTTCATTGATTTCTTAGAATAAATATACCTGAGGGAACTACCAGGAAAAACAAAGAAAATCTTTCCTTTTAATTATTTTTTGTTTTAAAATTCCCCTCCTATCATTAGTTAAGCACAGATCTTCAACAGTTAATTTATGAATAGGAAAAAGAGAAAGTATAAGAACATTCCTTGCAGTGATTTCTGTAAGTGGTGGTGTTTCTTTACCAGTGCTTCCATTATGACTTTCCATTTGCCCATAGTGTGTTTAATTTCATACCTTATAAAACATGAGAAATTTGTATTGTATATCCTGTTTTGCTAGTCTTATGGTGGTCATTTCTTTTGATTACTATCAGCTTTTATTATCCTCTGATGCCTGGACATGTATTGCATTTGTTACTGTGTGGAAATGGAGCCTTGCCAAAGCCAAACAGACTGGGCCAGATGCATCCTGGTGTAACTTGAATTTACACACAGGAATGAATTTGGCTCAGTTCCTTTTAATTGCTGTGTTGCTCTACTGTAGATTGGAAATAGATTAGATACCAAAACAAATGGTTATCCTTTCTGAGGAATTAATTTAACCCATTTTCTTCAGAGAAAATTAGTTTTAAAATTCACCAAATAGTACCTACAAAACAGTCAACAAAAATACAGTATAAAGAGCACAAAAATCTTAGTGTTACAAGGGTAACAAGTAGCTTTAAAAAAATGTGTCACTGAACAGTTTCTACAAAATGAGAGAAATTGGTAAAATTTATTAAATATATTGTACTTAATTACCATGTGAGTTTTCTTTGTGCTATTACTTAGGCCAACATGTGAATGGAAGTAAAATGAAGTGTTAGATGCTTATAAAAGTAGTTAGATACTTCCCCTACAGATACACAAAGTGATTCCATCATATTTCATGATACTAGAACTGCTAATTGATACTGCAGAGTTAAGAATTACTTATTGAAAGGTTATTTATATTTGTCTGGGAAGCATGGGGTATTAATTTGCATTAGTCTCACTAATCTGAATCAAAGTCACCACTTTGAAGTAGTTGATGCACTTCTGATTTTTAGCAGGTGTGTTGAAATTCCCTTATTTAGGTGTGTCAAATACCCAAAGTCCCTCCTAATTGCCCTTGGCTGTGTCATTTTTTACAAGCCCAGAACTGGAGTGGATGAAGCTGTCAGGAGTCTCTTGAGATGGCTCAGAGCAGGGTCAGTGGAGCCAGTGTCACAGAGCCATGTCTTGGTTTTAAGTGTCTCCATGGATAGATTCTGTAGCCTGCCTGTGCAACCTATTCCAGTCTTTGCCCACCCTTACAACAAATTTCTTTCCCCTCAAGTTTAAGTTAAATTTCCTGTCTTTCACTTTGTGTCTGTGAGCACCACTAAAAAGAGTCTGACTGATTTCTTAATTCCTTTTACACACACACCTCCCCTGGTATATAGACATTTATCAGCTCCTCTCCAGGCTGAACTGTCACAGGTCCCTCAGCCTCTCCTCAAATGTCAGGTGCTCAAATCCTTTGAGTATCATGATGACTCTGTCTCTCTTCCTGCTATTTGGAAATGGGAAAGATCATTAGATAAGAAATAGACAACTGAAACATTCTGGGAATGATTTTGGATTTATGCTATTATACTAAAAGCACTTGCAGAGCTACTTACTGTCATTAAATGGGTGCTTCATTTTTGTTCCTAACAGGATCAAAAGTTGCAGATGCACTTAACAGCAAAAGAGGAGCATCATAAGAAGCTGAATGAAGTTGAGAGGTGCTATGCTACTATTGCATCTCGGTTTGGAGTTGTAAAATGTGTTCATGGCAAACTAGAGCACAGTGGTATGTATGCCTTAAATGTCCTCCAGCACTTGGGTTTGCAGGGCTCTCACAGCACTGAGTTGGAGACACTTGAAAACTCAGAAAAATAGCAGCTCCCCTATGGCAAGCATCAGATATCTTGGTAGGTTCCTCAGTGCTCTTTGCTGATCCACTGCTACTGTCATGTGTGTGACCACACAGGAAAGTATACTGAAGAACTATCAATAACAAAAAACCAACCCTAAAACACAAAAAAACCCTCTTCATTTACTGAATCTTACCAAAATTTTAGTTTCTTCCTGAAACTAATTTTTTTTTTCAAATCTAATTTGAATAAACTGGTAACATATTCTATGTATGTTTGTGGTATTTCAATACCTCAATTTACTTGTTGTATACTATTTTAAAAATTTTAACTGCAGCACATTACTGGCTAAGCAATGTCTGCTGATTGTACTTCAAAGCTGGAGAATGAGCACATGACTTTTGTTGAAAAATAGGAGAAAGTTTTACCAGTTTTGGCTTGCATGTTTTTCTGGGGAATTTTCCTATGTTGTATCAGAAGATAGCAGTTACATTCATCAGTATTTTAATTTTTTAAGCACATATTCAAAACTTCAAAACTGCTTATTGTGCAGTGAGGCTGTTGTCTATCATTCCCCATGGTGGACCATCTCTAGCAGAAAAGGAGAGGACATTCTGGGAGTCTACAGTTTTTGTATTCAAGTGGTTCCAGAAAACCATTGGGGAAAATAAAGAAAAAGGATTGGGGGTGAACAAAGATGAATCAGAAAATAGAAAAGGTTGAAGGGGAACCTCAGAGGATCAAAACACAAAGATTGAATAGAGCTGTCTGAAAGTACAGGAACCAGTAAATATCTTAAGCTCTTTATTGTGGAATTTCAAGCAATTTCCCAGTGCCATCTTCATCTGTATAAAGTTTAAAAAAGTTCCCTTCCCTTTCAGCAGGAGTAAAAGTTACTCCTAGAGTTTTCTGCTGTGCTATCCTCTGATGTTTTTCTGTCTTCCATGGCCTATGTGCATATAACTCTGCATCTGTTATTATTTTGTTCTGTGACCCATTGTGTTCTGTGTTTGTCTGAAAATAATTAAACTCATCAGAAAATTACAAGCAAAGCTTTAAAAAATAAAATGAAGATTAAAAGTCCTACTAAAATGACATATATTTCAGTTATAAATCAAATATTCGTTCAAATGTGAAATTATTTGTTAACATACTTTAACTTTTATTTAAAGTGCAGGAAGCCATACAGCACAATAAGAAACTAGCATCAGTGAATAAAAGACAAGAGACTGAAATAAATAATCTGAAGGAAGTAAGTACAGTGCACATTTCTGAATGGAAAATGATCCTTGTGGGTCCCTTCCAACTCAGAATATTCTGTGATTCTGTCATTCTTTGGGTCTTCAAAAGCTGCTGAGGCATTAATAGAAGTAGTGGACAAGCAGCAGAACTGTTTTTCATTCCATGACTAATGGCTAAATTACCTTCCACAGACACTTCAGTTAGAACTGGAGCAGCTCTGAGAATTTTCTGTATCCTGTGAATTTTTATTTACCTCTACAGGGTCCTCCTTGTTTCTTGCTAGTAATTAGTAACCTCTCTGCTTCCTGTGCTGTGCTGCCATCTCTTCTCCATCTGATGAGGAAGATTTTCAGTTTAGTCAGAGGTGCAGCATGAGGAGCAGATGCCATGGAAGTGAGCTGGTAGTTTTGTGACAAGGCAGCTGAGACATCAGATTATGGTGATTCTATTTACAAAGGAGTTGTCACTAAGCTCTTTTCTATTCAGAAACTCCTCTTTGCCAAGTACATGTTTGAGCTGCACTCTGGAACATAGGTAACAGTGGGAAGAATAACATTCTTTTCCCTTTGAGCTGTTTCTTAAGAGCTGACAAGAGAAAAACAAAAGGATGCTCATAAGTCAGAATTGTTCTGTAAACTCAGTATCTTTCCACACCACATCTCCTTATCTTTTTATTTCCTTCCTTTTAATTTTTTTTTCTCCTTTAGATTCTGTAAAGATTTTATGTAGGGATCAAATGCATGATTATCTCAATTTCTTGGCCTCATGTTAATCCCCAGTTTCCAGATGATTACTTTGAATTGCCATGGAATCTTTGCCAAGTTTGTGAATGTTTTTGAAAACAAAAAAGGGCAGGGGGAGAAGATAGTTTGTACATGCAGAAAAGGGACTATGACCATTTTATATTTTGGGTAATATTAATAAAAAAATTGATGTTTACCTGTTTACCTTTCTTTGCCTGAGTTACAACAGAACTTGAAAATCCTCCCTGAATCTATTGTTGTTTCTTTTCTTCTTAAGAGCATGTAACATTTATTGTTAAAGTTCTTTGGAGTATTATTGCACTAAAAGTCAGACTTAAAATTTAATTTTATCTTGAAATATAGATGTTTTGAGAATTTTTTTTATTTGTTTCTTCAGCGCTTTACTTATTTTTTGTATTTATTATATGGAGATATTCTAGCCACAGTAAAAACTAATCAGGAATTCAATTTGGATTTTTTTAGTTATATACTATAATATAAAATTCCAAATCTCAGTGTCAAAAAGTTCAGGTTTTGAGGTGATCAAAAATTTCAGAACACTTACCATCATAAAAGTAGACTGAAATCTGTAGTAACAGTAAAGCAGAACACTGGAAAAACTAATTTCTATATCACAATTAGGTCTTACAGTATTTAAAAATGCTATTTAGCTACATAATTGAAATTCAAATGTATGAAAACTATATATATTTATCAGAAATATTTGATGGATGGAAGAAAAACAAAAATATTGGAAGGTGTCAGTGGTGGTAACTTTCCTCTGTAGGAAAGCCATGTTTGTTAGGATGCTGGTAACATCATAATTCTGAAGGTCTGAGAGCAACTTTTCCTGTATATTGTGTACACTCCAACTGTGCAATTCCTTTAAAAAATGGGAAATAATTTCCTTGTGACAGAAACAGGAGTGTTCTTATAAATGCAGCATATCTTTATTGTAGTATATTGCAAATAAAAAAGTGAGATTTAGAAATATTTCAGCATCAGTAAATTGGATTTGTTGCTTTTGGTGAGAAACAGAGAAAAATTAATTACTTAATGTTCTCTGAGGGAAGTAATTTGAAAGGTAAGAAAACAAATGTTTAAGAAAAATTTACATAGTGATATTTGTGAGTAACATAAGTGTGAGAGAGAAATTGAGATTTATGTACTCCAGCAATCAAACATATTTGGTTCACTCTTTTTTTTAGCTGTACTCTTGATTCTTAAGGTCATGAAGGGTTATGAATTTTCAATAAAATACTGTTAGATAAGCAGAAAGAGGGGGCCAACTGAAACTTAATCCAGCTTCCTCAGTTCAGCAGGAAATGCCTTTATTGTAGTTATTTCTGAATTTCTTACTGATTTTTAGTATTTGGCCATCCTATTCTGAACAATCTGAACTGGGATATTTAGAAGAGTTTTGAAAAGAGATTACCAGGCTGTTTTCACTTGCTTCATGGCTGAAAGAAGTCATGATATCAACAACATAATTTGGGGCAACTTCTGAAGCTGGTTTTATCTGGCTTGGAGACTTGACTGACCTCTAACAGTTCTGACAACTTCTGGGTTTAAACTTCTTTCCTCTGTAGCCTCAGTGCTGGAATGGGAATGACTATCCATGGTACTAAAATCTTAATTTGGTTGTCAGCTCTTATCACAGCCATTACTTTCACTCAGACCTGGATGATCTCACACATTTGTTCTTAATGGGAATGTGAAGTTGGTGAATACTATTGAACATTTTCGGGTAAAAAAGAAACCAATCTCCAATTTTAATGAAATTACAAGTGTGTTATGAGGATGTTAAATATGTGCAACAGTAAACTTGAGTGAAATTGAGGTCTATTCTGCACAGCTTTTTGTCTTCTGGGGTTTCAGGAAAGAAATATTATTTAACAAGGTTGTAATTTTCTCTGGACATTGCCTGCTTCAAGTCCTAAATTGTAATGTAATGGATTGTGGCAAAATTTCCTTTCAGTAACATTTGTTTTAGGCCTTGAACATTTTGATACTCAGTGTGGTAGGATTCTTTTCAATCACTGTGAAAATGCTTGCATTGATATGTGCTCAAGAAAAAGGTTTCTGATGTGTTCTGTTTCATTCTTTTGCTTAAAAAAAACCTCTGCTGTTCAAGACCCAAAAGATTACAAGAGGGTTGCAGCAATCTAGGAAGAGAGCAAGCAGATATAGGTTTAATTTTTAATATAGGTAAAGTTTTCATAGAGTATCAGTCTTGGGAAGTGGTTACATCTGCCTGTGCTGGCTGCTTTTCCACTGCTTCTTTATGCTGGGACATGTATTTCTGTGGCCTCAAGGGAGAGTGGAATTATACTTTGTATTGAACAAAACTAGATTTGATGAAAGAAACCCAAAAACCATAAAAATACCTCAAAACCCCCCAAAAAACCTAGCCAAAAAAGCTTACACCAACTGGGAGAAGGAAAACAGGTTTAGGGACCAAGACTGGGATTTTGGGACACTCTTGACTTACACTGGCATAAAGTGTTTTTGAAGCCATGTCCCTGGGCATTGGCTGCTAGCAACAGATCAAGGGAATAGGTTTAAAGCCTTATCATTCTCTCTCAGCACATACCAGAATTGATAAAATTATTTTCCACATTCAACATATTTTATAGATTTTTGGATACTGTTTGTAATTTTACCAATGAAAGAAAGCTACATGAAAAAAAAAAGCACAAACTCTGGGGTGACATTTTATTTAATTTCAGAGTACAAGAAAATACATGTATGTATGTAGAAAATTATTTTTAAAATATTTTTTGCAGCTACAAGCCTTTTGAGTTCACTCAGCATGAAAAACTTTGCCATTATTTTTGGTTTCGTGGTTTTTTTTTTCTTTTGGGAGTTTGTGTTGGGTTCTGATTGGGTTTTTTCTTTTGTTTTTCCTGCCTATAGCATTGCATTAGCAGGTTTGAGTTATTAGCACTCACCTGCCATTACAAAGAAGAAAGTACAGTCATCTTTTCTACTTCAAGGGCTTGATTTATTTATGTGACTTGTGCTTTCCCCATGACAAAATGAGTTTTTTCTGCACACTACAAACCCGAGTTTTGGAAAACACCTGGCATCAGATCCATGGCAGGATTTGCACCTGCCTGTGTGGCACCAGCCTGTGAGCTGTGCTCTCTGTGCCATTCATCTGCTTCTGTGTGCACCTTTGCACTTGCACAGAGTTAGAGCTGCTTGCACCTTCTGCCACTTGACAGCAGGAGCTCTCCTTGCATGGTTCATTACAGAGCCTTCCAGTAAAAGCTGTACAACTGAGATACATCTTTATGGCAAAAGATGGGGGAAACCCAGCTAGCTTACAGAATAGAATAATTGTAAAGAATGCTGGCTTTCAGTTCTGTAACTAATTCTGCAAGTACACTTAGGACTTACTAGATCATTTTAGATTTATTTATGGCTAAAACACGTGAGAAATAAAGCCTCTAGCAAAAAATGATTTATTTAAAAGTACTACCTATAGTTGTATTTTCCATAAAACTTTGTGAATTTCAGCTACAACATAATCTTTCTTTCTCCTTTTGTACTGTTCTATGATTTTGTCCAGAACAGTTAAACCACTGACCTGTGATAATTCTGTCTGTGATAACCGAAATTCCAGTTTTGTGAAGAAAAGTTAAACAGACCAAACTTAGTTGTTAGATAAAACTATGAGCATTCTGAATGCTTGGTTCACCACTATGGCATCGTGGAGAATTCCTGATGCTATCTGTGAGCAGCATTCATAACCTCTGCTATTTGTCTGAGTAAACGTCAGAGCGCTCAAGGAGAGAGAGAAATTAAACAGACTACCTTGCACCAGGATGGGAGGGGAGGGGGAGAGCAGGGCACAATATTTATGGCTCCAGGAACTAGAAGTTGTAATTTAATGAGATCAAAGAGTTTGCTGTTTATTTGCTGCACTAGGAGCTCTGCATAAACTGGTTACAAAACAGATACCAAAAAAAAAAAAAAAAAAGCTGCAGGATATTTAAAAGAGGATAAAGGCTATAAAATCAAAGGCATCATGTTGTAGAACCTTCTAATATAAATTAATTTAGCATTCTCTTGAGATTAAGTAATTAATGTTTCAGGAAAAGCAAAGATCCTCCAAATTTATAGCCAGTTCCTGTTTTTACCAGATAATCATTGTTCTCCCTTTTTTCCTTCTTGTTCCCAAGAAAGTACACAGTAGTTACAATAGTAATTCCTATTGTATATATAGGTAAA
This sequence comes from Oenanthe melanoleuca, assembly GCF_029582105.1. Lineage (NCBI taxonomy): Eukaryota > Metazoa > Chordata > Aves > Passeriformes > Muscicapidae > Oenanthe > Oenanthe melanoleuca. Next base: position 2,236,215 of record NC_079339.1, read on the forward strand.
GAATATTTTACCAATACCAACTCAATGTCCACTTCTGATATACCTGTTGGAAGAGAAAATAACAAAATGATTAAGTAAATACTTCAAACAGAGTAAAATTGCCATAATAACATTTTACCTGTGAAAATGAACTTTTAGTCACATGTGACAAGTTTGAAGTTTACTAAGTCAGTCTTACATTTCAGTACCTCTAATTTATTCTGTTATTTCCATACATTATTTCAAAGTTAGGGCATGACCAGAATAGTTTAAAAGATTTGTCTCTGTTTTGAATTGCAATGCCTATACTGGATGAACTATTTATACACGTTTCCTGTGTTAAGGAGCTGAAGAAAGTAACTACAGACTTGATAAGGTCCAAGGTCAACTCTCAGTACAGGGTGGGAGAAGAAAACATCAATCTTGCAGTGAAGGAAAAACAGTTTCAAGAACTGCAGCAGAAAATCAGAATGGTATTTTGGATTTTACACAAATAAAAGTTTTGGTGAATATTTTCTGTTTTTTGTTCAGCAAACATGCTGGCAGTGATCTCTGATGGATACAGATTAGGGATTCTTTTCTACTATATTGCATGTACAATATAATTAAACTATTTCCACTCTAACCTTTTTGAGAGAAATAAATGTGCTATGAATATCAGTATAATTTCATAGTAAAAAAATTAGGTAAGAAAACATTAAAAATAATGTATTATTTCTTTAAATAGCCTCACGGTTATTCACTATATCACAGTAATACAATATTGTTAAAATAGTAATTTTAAATGCCTTTTATTATTCTTCATGCTCTTTCCTTTTTTTAAGGAAACAGCAGTCAGTAAAAAAGTTCAAGAAGAAAACACTCACATTAAAGAAGAAAAGCTGGTGAGTTGTTAATGCAGCTTTGCTATTTAAAAATCACTTAAGAATATAGGTGCTGTACTTCATACTTAGGTTTCTTATTATACTAAGCTACAAAAACTAGTTAATTTCACTTGTTTACACTTCAGAGATATTTTAATACTGGCATAAGTGGTATCTTACTGCTCAGGATTTAGAAAAAGTATTACCAGAACAAAGTGCATTGTTTGACACTTTATTCCAAGTCTTACATTTTGTCTTTGAATTCAGGTGGGAGAAATTTGGCATTCCTATGAACCACTTTCCTGTATGGGGGTTCAGTATAAACAAGCAGTAAGGCTGGCATAACATGCTGGCTGTGCTGCTTTCTGGTTGCCAACAATTTATTCTAACATTACTGGTATTGCAACCAGGTAAAATGGGAAAAATGTGTCAGAAGAAATGATGTTCCATTCACACAGAACATAAACATTTAGACTATTAAGCAACACCTTTAGATTCCTGAGCGGAGTTATGACTGTCTTCTTGCTAATTCAGGTATGTTCCAGAAAAAAATTCTTTTTAAAAAAAGGCTAAGGAGTCAAGTATCAAATGTAGAAAAAAAAAAAAAAAAAAAAAAAAAAAAAATTCACTGTAATAATAACATAATGCACTGCTGTGCAGAGCAGTAAGCCTGAAAAGGGTGGTTGGGTTTTTTTACCTTTTCTTGAACAGTTGGAGGATTTTCCCTCTGCAGTTCACAGAAGGGAACAGGTCAGAGAAGTGTATCATTCTTGGTGCCAGGGAGGGACAAAGCAGTATCTTGCTGGCATGCCCACAGAGCACTCACCCAGCAGCACTCTTCCAATTTATAAAATTCTGTTTGCATTTTGAGCTTGCTTCTAAAAATAAACACACAGAAAAAAATGAGAGATGCTCAGGCCTCATTACTCTCCCAGCCCTGAAAGCACTAAAAGCATGTCTATGGAGATACATGGAGCATAATTTGTTTGCTTATTTGCTATGTGTTATCTAAGAGAAGGATTCTGGTTTGTGTCTCTCTCTTGTTCTGTGTGAATTGCTAGGGTTTGTTTGGTAGGTTAGTTTGAACTTATGGAGGGGTTTGGTAGAGTCTGGGGAGAGCTCTAATGTAGAAATGAGCTTTATTTTCCTCTGAGTGCTTGGGTTAGAAGGCAGGGATTTCTGGGTTGTGGAGCACTAACAATTCACCTCAATTAACTGAAATGTTGGTTTCAGTGGTTCTTGGACTTAGGCTAGAATACCATCTAAATTGCAACTGATTTGTACTAACCTGTATCAGAGAAGCAGTCTGGTGTATTTGAGAGAAAACTGTTCTAGATTTAAAAGATATGGCACTGCTACTGGCCTGTGGGATGGTACTGGCCAAGCCATTCCACAGCTCTGCAGTTCAGTCTTCTGGATGTAAACTTGAAGTAAAAATAAATTAGCTTCAGTGAAAAAATATTATTTATACAGCATGAAAAGGAATGAGAGTACACAAAAATATTGATTTTATTTTTATTAGCTGTATCTGTGTATCCAGTATAATCAAAACTAGAATAATTTGAAAATAGTTTGCAAGTACGTCAAAGTACTTTGTTTTAATAATATGTTCCTTTCTCAATGAGCACATTTAAGATTCCTTCCTGCCTGAAATTCTTGGTTTTTTTCTGGGCAGGTCTTCTTTAGTTACTGTTGTAAGTGATCTTAAGAGGGTGTTGATTGGCTTGTCGGGGTCATTCACTCCGGCTTTGAAACTTTGGCATTGTGTTTTGTAGTGTTCAATAGAAAATGGCTCAGTTTCCTCCAGACTGCAGCACGCTTCATGGCAGCACTCATGGCACCTTCATCAGCTCAAATCAGCTCATTTTGGGTGGCTTTTTTTTTACAACTTCCCCTTCTTGAAGTAATAATACAATCTTGAGGAAAGTACCACAAAAGTTCAGACCCTGACAGTAAAATATGATACAGCTGCACTGTATGATGCAAAGCTAATGGGTGGTAGTTCACATCTATTAGGATTTAATTCAGGACATACAGAATAATTTCATGTTAGGGTGATCCATTAATGGAATAATTTGTTTTGAATTATGATAAGATTAAATTATTCTGATTGTCCTGAACTGAAATCACAGCAGGGTTGGATTTGATGTATTTTATCCAGATTCGCACCAAAGAATGTGTAAAGATTGTGTGGATTTCCTTTTAGTTATAGGAAAATTCTCTGAAAAAGAATGTTACAGTAATTTAAAATTCTGTTAACTTCTCCAAGGTAAAAGGTTAGAAAAAATGGGTGTTGTTCTGATTTCTCCCTACAGGATTTCCCTAGTGTTGAGGCTGGAGTACCTTTTTTACAGACATGATTTTGTAAACACTGACAGAATAAAAATAAATTCATATAAAAGACATAAATTATCTAATGTTTAAACTCCAGAAACAAAATCTTACTCAATATATTCTATTCTGTTTGTATTAATAAGGAAATTCTCAGCTCTCTACAGTGTGTGCAGGAGCTGCTTCAGAGAATAACCCAAGCAAATGTTAGAATGGAAAGTGAATTAAATGCACTGAAAGAAGACTATCAGGTCAGATTTTTCGTGATTAGACAAGCTGTTACTATCTGTTATGTATTTTTAAAGTCCAGGGCTGTTAAAGACATCTGTGTGCCTTTCAGAACTTTTGACCTCACTTCCATTGCTCCCTCAGCTCCTTAACTGTCAGCACGAGCCTTGAAGCACAGGCTGTGCTTTCCCTCTTCTCTCCCTAAAGTAAATCATGATTGCCATCCTTAGCAGCCATTTCTAGAGGGCAAAACCAACAAGAACAGGGTTGCTTTCAACTACTGAAATCAAATTATCTTATGACTTGTTTCTTGTAATTTTCAAATAGGTACACATTTCTGGGCAACATTTCAAATTTGAGATCTTCATTCCTAGCTGGAGCTTGTCCTCAGTTTTATTAAAGCAGAGTCTCTAAGAAGGAGCATCTTTAGCCCTTTCTTGTTGTGTTTTCTGGTGTCATGTTTATGCTAGAGGTGGGAAGTAGTCATGCTGGAGGGTGTGGAGTCGCAGCACTCCTCAGTTCCTCTTTGTCTTGGGTTAGGGCACATTTAGGGAGGAAACTTTTGAAGTGGTCCCTTTAGAAGCAAATTTAAGCAGCCTCTCCTCCCACTAGTTCAGGAGACATAAATTTCCTTTGAGAAAAGTGGAAAAAATGGCTTATTTATCAAGCAAAGTACTCACAAACATGAAAAAAAAAATTAAACAATTAAACTTCTGAAGACATGGCAAATTCAGAAAGTCTTTCTGTAGTTCAGTCCTTTTTGTGGGTGTGTCTTGGGTTTTTTCTGTCTCTCTAATTCAAATTGAACTTCCAGTGTGGATGAATACTTTTGTTTCTAAATAAATCTTTCTATGCTAATTTGAAATTATTCACTTCCCCTAAGATTTTGCTCTTAACAGGTGTAAGTTTGCCTTCTTCACAATATAAACATAGGACTTCTGTTTTTTTTGAAACAAGTAAGGTTGAAGGTGAGCTATATTCTCCATCAGAAAGTGGCTAAAATCTCCCTAGGACTTAAAGCATCTTCAACATTTTTACAAAGGTTAACTGAACAGCCCTTTGGCTGTAGAATTGCCTAAAGTACCATGATTTTCTGTAGCTTCTGTTATTTGTATATTGGGTCCAGTGAAACAGCTGGGTTATTTGCTATTCCTACCATCCTGCTTTTTGTTAAAGTAAGAAGGTAATGTGCTTTTTATTTTTATTTCTTAAGATAATTAGAATTGCTTTGTAGATTAAAACAGAGGCTGAAGATAATTCATATATTACCTTACTGATGACTTTCATAATACAGGAACTCTTTAGTCCTGTGTGTCAGGACTATTGAACAGCAAATGTATTTTAAAGTGCTTTTTTCTGATAGCATTTCTGAGCTTTGTTTCCCCTCTCAGATAAAGTTTATTGTATGCCTTAAAACTCCAGCTAAAACAGTAAATGGTATCTGTGAATCTTCTCTTTGAAGACTGCACATAAATGTCTACAAGTATGGCTTGTTTTCTTCTTGTTAAGGTATGAATGGAGGACAAGTCTGTGTTTTGCAGGCCAAAAATTGATTTCTGGTTGCAATTATGCTAATTCTGATTTGGATCTCTTTATATTAGACATTGGGAAGGTATTACTGTTTTCTGTTTTTCTGACTACAGTAAAAAACACTGCTGGTCATCAAAGCTTCAGTGCAGTTCTCAAAGGTAACTTCAGGCATAAATACAAGGCATGGATAACCAATAAGAGGCTCTTGGTTCAATCTTCACTACTTAATACTGATGTAAAACACCTTGTTTTCCAGTTTGATGCAATTACCATAATATTCCAAGGAATGAGACAATATTAACTGCTTATTTTGCATTTTTGCATTTTTTAAAAACATGAAATGGGATTTATAAAATAGGGAGCTGAATATGTAACTTTAGAAAAAAAAAAATTCTTGAACAGATGACAGAATACTTGAGAATGCAAGGAATTCAGGTATTCCCTGTCTGTACAACTGGCTTTAACATGTGATCAGTTCCATACATCTGCTACTTCTGATGTTTTGCCCTAAGAGTTGTGCTGTGAATAATTATAATAATCCATCACCAAAGAGGTTGCATTTCAGGTGCAAGTAAAAGCATCCTTGGAGTTAAGCACAGGTTCATCAAAGAGAGGATGTCTTGCTCTCCTGGTTTATACAACTGGATGAAAGATGCTACATCAGAGTGGGATTATTCAGACAATGTATTGCTGAACTGTCCCATTTTTTTGAAATACATAATCTGTCAAAGAAGATCCACTGTATTCCTATGCATAACTTTTCCCATGTGTACAAAAGTGCAAAGTGTTAAAAATTTCCTAGTGTTAGTACCTGTAAAATATAATTTTATTAACACTGTAGCTAAATTAACATAGGCATTTTAAAATTGGTGCTAGGTGTATCAAAAAGTGGAGTCATTTTTGGTTAAAAGATTTAGTAAAAAGGAATTGGTTTGAAGTATTGCCTCCATAACATTTTTCACATGGACTTTCAAAGAAGCTCAGTGAAATAATAAATATATATTTGGTCATACAGCTTCATGCTTAAAGTTATGCTTACATATTCAAATATATTTGTGTCATCTATATGGCAGGTAGTGGAACGCAGTGAGTCTTACCTTCCATATTGTTTGCTATAAAAATATGACAGGATAAAAATTACAAGAGTACCTGACACTAGTGTGAAGTCGCAGTTGATTTACACAAGACACTTTTAATTTAGCACAAGAAAGCTGAAAGAGTTAACCAAAAACGTTGCAAGTACAGTTATGGTAGTATAAAACTTAATATTACTGTTATTTCAATGCAGTCCTATTTCAGTGACCTAATAAAAATAAATTAAAGCATAATCAGATATATACTTCATGTTGCAATAGACACATTTTAGAATATAAAGATTGTATATTTTATAAGAGAGGTTAATAAAGAAATTAGGACAGAAAAAACTGATTATAATTTTTTTTTTTCCTGTCAGTATACAGTAGTTTTTTCTTTAAGTACAGTGGCTCTGGATTATGCTACATTTCATATCTCTCATCTCTGGACTTTATATTACTTTTTCAGCACATTAAAACTTATGCAGTGAAACTGAATAATGGCAAGTGTTTTTATACCCTTTTATAGCCATTTCTTTTTTCATAACCTCCCCCTGTTTCCTGTTAGCTAAACTATAAGCACCTTTCTGTTAATTTATGAAAATTATTGTTGAGATAGCACATTATCACTGATCTGTATGGCACTTGCAGCATGTTAGAAGCAAAGGTCCAAGCAACATAAAACACATCAAAATTCATTAATGTGGTATTGATTATTTTTTGGATAATTAATTTTATTGCAGGCCCTTGAAAGAGATAATGAGCTGCAAAGGGAGAAGGCAAAGGAAAATGAAGAAAAGTTCCTTAATCTTCAGAATGAGCACGAGAAGGCACTGAAAACTTGGAAAAATGATGTAGGTTTATTAAATTAAATGCTATAGCATTGAAAGTTTTTTGGAATAGTTGTCAAGCATTTCAGGTAATTCCTAAAAGCCAAGAAAATATTGCAGAAATAATGAAATAAAAGCAACTCATTTCTTCTCCAGTAATACAGACACTTTTAGAAGTGAATATTTTTTAAAGGTAGATTTAGGTTGACTTCTGTGCTCTCAAAGGTCAGTGCTCTTCCTGCAGTTCTGATTTGAAAGGAATTCTTCAGTGTGGACTGAGCATGCAAGGGGATAAGAAAAGGTGTGTCTGGTATGTCCCCCTAGTGAATTTTCACCTTTGTGGACACCTAAACAATAGTTTGTCTTCTATATTTGACATTCTTTCTATTATCTCATTATTTAAAAAAAATACTGAAATAATTATTTAATCTAAAACAATTAGCAAAACACTGTAGCTGTAAAAATTGTCTGCAATAATAAATGCATGTTTAGATGTAGGAAGATTAATATCACTTCAATAAGACAAGATCTGCTTAATGTGTGGAAACCAGACTCTAAGCAGCATTTGTTTAATAGTCTGTCTTTTTTATTTCTGTGTGCTTGGCACCTACTGCCAGAAAGGTTTTGGTTTTGGTAGACAGATTTCCAGGGAAGCTGTGGGGGAATAATGTGGAGTTGTCCTTGTAATCCTGTTGTCTGAGTTTCACTCCTTGGAGTGCAGCCACTGTGGGGATGACTGCAACCATGAGACCACAAAACAGCTGAACTGTTCTGAGGCTCAGTTCCCTGGGAAGATTTGATCTCCTTGATTCCTTGGATAATTTGATACCATCATTTCCTCCACTGACACGGGAATTTGCCCTGCTTATTTCTCAGGAACGTTTGCATCTATCCTTCAGAAGATAATTGTTACTCCTTTTCACATTTCTGTAATGGCTAACTAGAAATGTTGTCTCCTAAAGTAAATCATCTGACACTGGTCTGGAAATCTTTGTAAATTAAGTGAAGGTGTTTCTGTAAAATTGCCCTTCAGTTCTTTTTAAAAGTTGTAGTTAAGATCATTCAGTAAGTTCTAAATACAAAAATTTAATTGTTACATCTTTACTGAGGGAGCATTGGATACTTGAGGCTATTTACAGAAGTACAGTGCTAAGCAAATTATTTATTATTGTGGTTTCTTTACAATGTAAGTAGAGAATGTGTGTTGACTATTACATTTATCTTTGAGCCAATAAAGAAGAAAGCTACAAATACAAATCTCACTTTTTTGGAATGTTGCTAGTAGCAGTAAATGGTGAAAAAAAATCCCAAGCCAGTTAATAAAAGTTATAATCTATAATGGAAATGTGGTTAAAATTTTGGTTTGAATGAAAGAGCTCAATGACTTTGTACAAAGAAATTCCTTAGCATACTTTCTTTTAAGGATGAAGTTTCATTTGCTGAGCTGTTGATACCTTTGAAAAATGCTGGTTTACCTGTTTGAACATGCAGCAAAGTGTTTGTGTGCTCTGTGTATTTGCAATTATTACAGGAGGAAAACATGAGAAGAGAAATACAGACTATTAAAAATGAGCTGAATTCCCTTAAAGGACTTCACAGACATCTTGAAGATTATCATCCTCCCCAGGGAAATCAGCATTCTGAGCAAGTGGAAAATCTGCAGGTAAATGTTTTTTCTAGCTGCAGTGTGTCTTGTAAAAATGTCAGAGAACTACAAATATGACAGTTTTTCTAATGTTGTCTGTCATGTCCACTGATCCTCCTTTGACATGGCTCAACCTAAAAATTTATGTGACAATGACCCTAAATATCATTGAAACTTACTGTACCTATAGAATATTCTCCTTTCATCAAGAGGGGTGCTTATGTCACAGAAACTTGAGGTAATACTTCATTAATTAATTTTTACCTGACAGACAGCAGTTATCTTAACCTATCTTTACTAAATCCTATTTCACAGACATATTTTCCAACAAGTAATGATCTGTCCTTCAAAGAAGAGAAAACTCATTTTTCATGTATACAGACTTATTTTTAGTGTTAAGAAAATAGGAAGACTAGGACTGTAAAGAAAGGTAACTATTTTAGGACTAGTCCATGAATTGTCAGTAAAATGACAAACGGTAAAAATATTTTAGGATTTGTAAGAACTTAAAATCAATTTCTTCACAATGCTCATATATATGTATGTTTGTAGCTCACACACAAATATACACAAATACATGGCTGTGGTATGGGCTTAATAATGCAAACAAAATTAGACTTGAAATGATTATTCATTGTGCCAAAGCTGAACCCTACAAGGAATAATGCAAATTGTGTATCTTTTAAAAGTCACTGTTTCCTTGAATGGAAATGGAATATTGATTTTGTTTAGGATGCAGAATCAAAGTGATGAGAAATTCATGATAAACACTACAGGTGCTTACTAAGATTATCCCATGGATTTGAAAGCAGGAAAGCTTAAAGCATAGGCTCATAAATGCAAAAGAAGTCAGTTGTCTTCCAAATATACATCTTACAATCTCTTATGGCAAATTGCCACACCACTTTGTGTTGTACAATCATTAGATTTCCAAAGCTAGGCAGGCTGGACTGAGTGGAACAGTGCCAAGAAATTGAAGCTGCAGCAGATCATATTGGTTATTCTGATTTGTGGAATTTCACCTTGTATCACTGATGAGTCTAGTGACACATAAAAGGGAAAGGTGTTTGCTTGGATTTAGATCTTGCCTGTGGTTCCAGGTGTTTTAAGGAAATATGCTTATACTTATTTTTACACCTAGTGCAGTCTGAAATCCCTGTAGTTATTTGTGGGGCATGAAATTCAGAATGTACTTAAACTTCTTCACACTGATCACCTCTGGAATAGTAATTAAACAAAAGACATTTTTAAAAGAAGGGTGCAATGTCAGACCTCATTACAGACTTGGATTGCAATTTAGTTTAACCTTACCATGCTTCACATTTAGTTGGATATAATTTGTAATTCAGCTGGGTACCACTAGAGAATAGGGTTACACCAAGCAATGGCTTGCTGTCATTCTTTTGTGGGTGTCTGTACAGGGAGATCTGGTTTTCAGAAAGGTTTGAATTTCATACTGTGGAATAGTCTGTTGGGGGGAAGGATATTTAGGGATATATATGTTTCTTAGTTAGGTTTTACTAAATCACAGGCAAAAAATTAAAATCCAAGTTTGAAAGTTTTGTTATTTAGGTATTTTAGTTTATCTTGGCCCTATTTTTTAAGAGCTGAGCAGCCATTTGAATTTATTGAAAGGTAGGTTTCTTCAACCCATCTGAAAACTTGAAAAGGAATCATGAAACCTTTCTGCCCTTCTGTGAACACTTTGCCCTGTTTGTTTCAGATGCAGTCACTAGCTCAGCCCATACCAACAAATGTGGTAAGTTCCACTGCAGTGACTGTCTTATTACTGTACACAAGAGTAATGTACAGAGTTACAGAGTGTGCTTGGTGTTTCTGTCTGAAGAAAGAGCTCCTAGAAACAAAAGATTATAAGACAATTACAGCTTTCATGAAAGAAAAAGGAAATTTCTACTATTTGTATTCAAAAAGCTTGAAAATGTAGTGCCAGGGCAATGTAGAGCAAAGAATCAAAATAATTAAAAACCTAGAAAAGAAAAATATATACAATTTCTGAATCAGAGTGACAGGGAAAATAATGATAAAACATGAGGAAAAGAGAAAGAAATTCCCACTGAAATTTCAAATTGAGGGTGGAATATTTGGCAGAGGAAAATGACTTTAGGACCCTCCTCTATTTACCATGACTCCTCCCTTCCCCAAATCAGCAAAGCTGGGAGCACCAGGATGTTGCTGTGACCTGCAGGAAAGGGTTTCTGGCAGATTTGTGTTCTACATCCCCTACTCTGCCAGCACTGCAGCAGCCCCATTTTTTAGCAGTGCTGTCTCTGTGCCTCCCTCCACTCTGCAATATTCTCTGTCCTCCCCACACACCCAATGCCCAACACAGCTCTTGTAACTCCCTCCCACATCCCAGCCTTCCTCCAGTCACCCAGGTATCTCCAGCTTTTTCCCACATCTTTTATGGACTCAGCTCCCTCCCACAGCTGCCCACTTTTATATCCTATCTTTAGAGCAAGAGCCAGCACGTGCTTCTGTCTTCAGCTGCCAAACAGCTGCTGATGATAAAGGATGCATCTCCTTTTCCTTTTATTTTGGAGGGATTTTATTTTCTTCACTATTCAGGCCCTAGTTTCCACAGAACTTCATTGACTGCAGCTTTCAAAACTGAACACAAAGACAGATGCAGTGATTTAGACTTTAGACAAATCTTTCAGGCTTCTATTCTTGTTGAATTTGACTCAGATTCATGTTAAAAAGCTGTTTGGGAGGGAATGAGGAATGCATGTCAGGGATTGCAAATTCAGAAGCCTTATTTTTCTGTGAAACTAAGTTTAAAGGTCTGGCCAGTTTGCTAGAAAAAAATGTTTATATGTGCATGTGTTGTTTATGTGTGTATGTGTTTGGGTGTAAACAGCAATCATGCAGGATTTTTCCACGTGGAATTACTGAGCAGTTCACTGAGTGGGCCAGCAGAGAGAGGGAGGGATCCAGTCACCACATGTACAACACAAATTCCTTACATTGAGGAACTCTGTCAAATGTATAACTTTGGGGGCTGTAAATTTATGTAAATTTATAGCAGGACCTGATTTCTTTCCTACTTTTCTAGGGTATTATTCTGCTTTTTTCTTTTCTTCTTTTTATTTACTTTTTATACTTCAGATCTTTGTTTGCCATCAGAATTGTAGAATTAATTTTAAATTTCAGTCCTGAACTTTTTACCTAATCAGTGACTATAGTAAATTACTAAAATACTTATAATCTTTTGTTCCTTCTTATACTAGGGTGGTCAAGAACACTCAAAAGACAGTGAAATACAGGCTATTCAGAAAGAAAATGAGTTTTTGCAGTCTGGAATAAGTAAATATGGTAATTGTGGAAATGAAGAAGAAACTGAAGTAGAAACCACAAGGGACAAGTCTTCAAGCACTGAGGAATTAAAGACAGAACAAAGTAATAACCTTCCATGGATAATAGAGATAAGTAGTACTGTTAAGAAAGGATAAATGTTTTCAGATATAGTATATGGCAAGAGAGGGCTTAAATCCTGAATTAAATGGTCATATCTAAAATCTACAAATGTTAATATATTCTCTGCTCTCTCAGTTTATAAAGATTTTACAAGTTTCAGTAACTTTTTGACAGGCTTGTGTCTGTAATATACCAGTATTGATACCTATCCTGAGTGCAGCATTAAATTCTAAAGTGTAAAAACAAAGCATTACATAATCTCTGAGTTATCAGTCACTAACTAGAGAATACTCACTCTACAGATCCACAAGTTCTTGAGAACAGTTCTAAGGATGAAATTAATGTTGCTAGCCCTCGTGAATTAAAGCCAAGGGAGGCTTCTCCCAGGAACACCCTCTGCACAGATACCGATTTAATTACCCAAGGACACAGCTCAGAAATGCACGTCACTGGAGGCAGAGAGGCAGAAGATGCAGGAACAGCACACAGAACGTTACCAGATGACAACAATGCAAATTTAGATCAAAAGCCACGGGACAGCACTGAGCCTTTGGCAGCACAGCACACACAAACAAGGAAGAACTTTTTAGGCAGTGCTGAGAGGAAAAGTGTAGGTGCTGATAGGAAAAATGGGAGTCAGGAGACCAACACTAGCAAGGAACTGTGTGATACTGCAGATGAATCAGCTTGTGCCAAGGCAGATGCAAACTCAGACAGCAGACAGCACAACAGAAGTGTCCTCACACCTGAAGCTGTTCCTTCCACTGAGAAGAGTGCTCTGCATGGGAGAAGTACAGACAGCCACCAAGCTAAGCAGTTAAGTTTTGGCATCCTACATTACACTAAGGAGAATTCTCAAGGAGAATACCAAAAATGTAGCTTGCTGAATAGTGACAATTCTGTAGGCAGTGAATTACATAAAGCAGAAAAAACCTTAAATCTGAGTGGTTTACATAGAGATAAACTTCCTCTGGAACAGACCCAAGTGGATGCTGAAGGCAGAAATGATGGCAATGCCAGAAATATGAACAACACTGGTGTTCTGGCAATTGATGCTCAACATCCACCAACTGTTTGTTGTGATAATGCAAGTGGTGATGCTGCTGCTGCAAAGGAATGCAGAGAAAATAAATCTCTCTTAGGTACTTTTAATTTATGCTCCCTAAAAACTGAGAGAGGAATAAATGCAGACATGCACAGCAAGCAACCTGAACAAGGCAGTGCTAAACAGACAGGGAATGCTGCAAATACATGGACTTCAAATGCTGAAGCCAAATCTCCAGTAAAGGCTGATGGTCTCAAAATTGCTCACAAAAACCCCCCAACAGATAGGGCATGTACAGATAAACTAATTCTATGTACAAATGTAAACAATGGTACTCAGATACACTCCATCAAAACTGGACATTCCTTGGAGATTGACACATCAACAAATAACACACTGTTAAAAGAGAAAGACTCTCAGAGTAGTACAGTTCCAGGAATGAAGCTTGCTGAGGGTCACTTGAAAGAATCCTCCTCTTTACCCATGAGAACATCTGGAAATTTAGTAAACATTAGTTTAAGGTCATCCTTTGATCTTTCAGCTTCAGATAAAAAAGCTGAGAAATCTCCACTATACTTGAATTTTTTAGCTCTCAGTTCTTGTTCAAGAGTAAATCAAGTGAGAGGTCAAGCTGCATGGACTTCAGCTTCCAAGGAGCCTTCCCTTTTGAAAGACAAACCAGCACTGGAAAACACAAACATTATTTCAAAGACACAGAGTCAAAATCTCAGTGAAAATGTGGACAGTGGAGAATCAGGAAAAGGTAAGAAAATATAAGCATAAATGTTCTGAGCTGTGTAGTGCTTAGAAAAATTATCAGAATGTGAAATTTCTATTTATAATAATTTCTGTAGTGTAGAAAAACATAAACCTGACATTTTAGTTATGTTGCACAAAGGTGAGATTGCTCTGTTTGTATCATAAATGCAACTAAACAGCTTTTGTCAGCTTATCAATCAAATAGTTGATTAATTTTTTTCCCTTTGTGAAATAACAGCAGTGCAATGACAAACTGAATTTTGACAGGGATTTCTAACCCTAATGTAGAGCATAGTCTGTCAGGTCTCTGCATGGATTCAAAAGGACTGTTCAGTGTTTTTACTTTGCATCAGAATTAGGGTAGATTTTGAACCAGTAGATGCTTCTTTGAATAGGTCTTACAGAAATTTACTTTTTATTTTATTGTACATCTCTAATTTAGAAGGACCATTAAAACCATCTGAATGTGTTGTATGTCATGTGAGGACTTCATATTCTGTCAGGCTCTGGAAAAAATTGAGCTTTATATGCTCAAGGAGCTTTTTAGACTCCTGCTGTTGACACTTGGTTATTATTTGTTCAGCAATATTTTGAACATAGTAAATATGAACTTTATTCCATGGGTTTCTAAATCATTACTGAAATGTGAAAAATTTTCATTTTGTATTTGTTTTGCAATAAAATGAGCAGGTAGATTATCCCAAAACTGCAGCCCTGGGTGCTCAGGTGTTTTCCAAAGAGCAGGATCCACAGGACAGGGTGTCTGTATCTATAGAGCTTTTGTTGGTGCTGTATTTTCACCTTTGGCCCTTGAACATCCTGAGAGCAGAGTGGGGTCCCATCCTTAGTTTTGCAGCCAGTGGCAGACAGAAACCCAGCAGTCTGGTTTCTTTACATTGTTCTGTTGTTAGCATTTAGTTCTCTAGGTAATACTGTTTCTGTCCTTGGTCTCCTGCCCATGGCTATTTGTGTTCAGATGCACTTTTTTTTTTTTTGAAGTTCAGTTTCAGACATGTCTTTGTCCCTAAAACAGTAGTAGTGGTAGCAAGGTAGCAGAACCCTGATCTCAGGATTATTTAATAATATGAATTTTTGTCTCTGTTTCAATAAAATGAATGCCTAGTTACATCATGTTCGGCATGTATCTTTTCTGTAAGACCAGACAGTGCTATCTGAATTTCTTCCCAGTGAGTTTCTCCCCCTCTTCTTGTCATAAACATTTCTGCATGCAAAGTACTGGAACTCCAAGTGACTCTGAGGGACTCAGCCAAAGGAACTTGTAGGGAACTAACTCCAGTCCCTCAGCTGAGTTGCCTAGTGACCAGACCTCTTGAATTCCAGCAAACCTGCATGGTGAGGGTCTTGGTCTGTGTCTCAGATGTGCCTCATGCTGCCAGATTGAGATAAGTCCCTCCTTGAGCCTGCTGCTCTCTTGGAAAGCTCACCTCCCTGGGAGGCTCCTACAATCACTGTGGTGCAGCACTGCAGCTCCCAGTGCTTGTTGTGCTTGGGGTTTGCGTTGCTTTGTTTGCAGATCTTTTCCCAATCAGCAAACCTGCAGTGGAATCCATGTGGACACTGGACCTACATTTTAAGTTTTTTTTTTTTTTTTTTTACTGACTGAAGCACAAACCATTTAGCCCTATGGGAGATCTAGAAGTGAAGAGAACTGGTGAAAGAGTTTAGTAAAGCTATCTGAGGGAATTCGTTCTAGTGCCTCACCACAATTTACTGTTTGTACCCTGGTTCCCAGAGAGCAGACACTCCACATCAGTAAATGAAGGAATGAAGTGGGAATGTGAAAGATCTTCCTGGCAGCTGCTTAAAAAAGAAAACAAACACATAACCAACCATTTTCCCCTTCCCCCCAAGAGCAAATGTCAGTATTCTGAAATAACTGTTACATAACCAAGAGTAACATGTATTTTGATAGGAAAACAAGATTTTACAGTCATTGCAGTGATCCACAGGCATCTGTGTAGTGACAAAACAGCTCCTGTTTGCATTGGGAGGAATTGTGAAAGCATCCTTGTATTTTCACCTTGCAAGAATTTGATACTGGTTTCAACAGAATCTCTGGTGCTGCATGAAGCCTCTGAAGGACTGGAGGATTATACTCGGCTGTGATTTATCTACTCACCTGCCTTTCCTTCCTTTGGATCCATCCTTTTGGTGGATGGCTATTGCCTGACCACCTGAAACATGAGATACAGCCATTAACAGAAAGACTCCTTATTTAAAATGATTTTTGATTGTCTGGAAAGCTTTGTGTCCATGTCTTCTTTTATTACAAGTCAGCCTGGAATATCATGTTAAATGGCATTAATTATGCATTTTATTATTGTTTTCAGACAGTGAGTTTAAAGTAATAGTGTTTGAAAAAATATATTCAGTTAGAATATTTAGAATACTTTCTATAAATCACTTTTCTGTCATTAACTTAATATATGAAAATGAGAGAAAACAGTTTTAATCAAAGTAGAAACATACCTCATCTTTAGAGAAAAAACAGATGAAGCACGTGAAAGAAAACAATGAAGGGCAAAAGCCTACAACAAAGATCTAGAGGCTTAAAACAAAAATCTTTGATTTTTTAAGATCAGAGGTAAACCAGGTTAGTTATTCACAATTAGTGCCTGGAGACTAAATTGCAGTTGATACCATTTCCTTTTTGTCAATCAGGTTCTAGCAGTCTGAGCAGAGCTGCCAACACTTTGAATACCTCTAGTATCCACCAAAAGCCCCAGGGAGAGCCTAGTGAAGAATGGAATGCTACAGCAAAGGCTTTTTATGATTCTTCTTTTCCCACAGAACATGTAAGTCAATTAAAAATATTGCAAACCAGACCTCAGTGAGCTAATTCCACAGATATTTGTACAACTGTACCCATCTGGATACTTTAAGGCTGAGTCAATCTCCAAAATAATATCAAAAGGGCAACAAGACACCATTTTTCACAATTAAGGTTGATAGGAAGCAGCAGGAAAAAGTCACAGCATATGAATCAAACAGATGCTAAGCAGTCTGTTTGGGAGGGGAGGAAGAGGCTAGTCCATTGTGTACCCTAATAAAAATCATCACCTACAGTAAAGGTAGTAGAGAAAAAAAGAAAATAGGAGTGTGTAAAAGTGTATAAACATTGTTTCCTCTATTACTTGATAGGATCATGTCACTTAAAAGAATCCATGAAAGAATAAAAATTCAGCTCATTTATGAATTAGAGCCTATCAGTTTATCAGACACTGTGTGATGACCTATTTAGAGTAACCATTATTTTGTAGGCCAACATTACACAGACATGTAAAAACCTGTTGTTGCTCAATGACTCATCACTGCATTTTCAGATCTGTGTTAGACTCTGGAGCTCGAACAGCTCTAACTGCTCTATTAGAATGTGACCCAGTGCTGAATGTCATTCAAAAGTGATACAGTAATTTACAGCTGCACTTGCCTTTCCTTTTCAGAAGAGGTTCTAGAGGCACTTCCCAGGTAGTTAGGGCTGTCTCTGGATGAGGAGTACAGTGGTTTCAAGTGACAGAGCTGGCTGATTTCAGAGATAATCAGGTCTTGATGCCATCAGCATCCACATTCCCTGAAATCCTCAAAACTGATGTTTTAAATTGCTCGACTGTCCTAGCCTGACTCTCCTTGTGA
This sequence comes from Oenanthe melanoleuca, assembly GCF_029582105.1. NCBI lineage: Eukaryota > Metazoa > Chordata > Aves > Passeriformes > Muscicapidae > Oenanthe > Oenanthe melanoleuca. The sequence continues at coordinate 2,253,587 of NC_079339.1, forward strand.
ATGACACTGAGGTGGGTTTTTCACCAAACACAGTGGTGGTCTTTTCTGTGTGTGTCTTGCTTTTTCTCAGAGGTGGAGCCAGGAGCTGAGTGAACTCCACTATGCAAATGTAACCACAGCTGAAGTAAAGCTGTATTTCACTATCTGGTTGTGGTTATGTCTGTTTGTCACCTCCAAACTAAAGCTCCTGCTGTGCTAACTAAATAAAAGCAAAGATGGACAAGAACAAGGCCTTGCTAGTTTCACCTTAGATTTTCCAAATCCTTAATCTATGAAATCTCACCTGCAATAAAGCAGAGCACTCCCTCTTTTCTTTTCCCTCCTTTGTTGGTGTCATTCTAATACCTTCTGCTCCAACTTTATCATTTTAACAACCAATACAAACAAGCTGTTGGGAGATTAAAAATGGGCTCAGTCTTTTTTGCTGCTTCATTTGCTTTGACTAACATACATGACTGCAACTAGAGCAGATTTAAGCTTTCTACAGTTTGGGTCATCTCATTCAACCACAGTACAGTACTCTAAAAAGGGATAAAAATTATAAACAAATGCTACAGGTGCACTTATAATTTTAGTAAAATTTAAGGACTGTTTTAAACATTAGTCTGTCCATGCTTAAGTACCACAGTAAGGATGTATAAGCACTCCTAGCTCAGTCTAGACATGCAGTTTTCAGTAGAGGACAGCTTCAGCCCCACATCCTATTCCATAGATCCTGACTAGTGGCTTGCAGTGAAGTATGATCTGTTTGTTGCTGAGGCCTTGGGGAAAAGCAGGAGAGAATTAACAGGCTGGAACTGCTCAAAAGGAGAAGTTACTTCCTCACTGATGCCATTCATTACTGACCTGAAGTACCAGGACCTTCAGCTGCATGGCAGCAACACTGTTACAAACACAACAATGAACAATTTGCATTAATTTTATTGTTCATATTTCAACCTTTAAGAAATGCTTGTACACTAGGGAAAGTAAGCTTTAGCACAAAATTAATGTGCTAAAATAAAGGTAGGCCTGATAAAGACATAGTGCCTTAGAGCTGGCTGGGGCATAGTTGCTCATTATTAAAATATTAATAAATATTAAAATGACTGAGCAGAGGGGGAGGGTGTCACCTTGTGACCCTTGCAAGAACAGTCTCCTAGCACAGGAGCAGCCTGAGGTCACCTTGCAGATCCCCTGTGCTGCACCTTGCTCAGGCAGGTGGCTGGTGCTGCCTGCTGCTCCCCCAGAGCCACACAGGGACAACTCATCATTCACATGCAAGGGTTCTGCTCATCAGGCCACAAACCTGTTTCCCTGCTGTGTTGCCATCTGTCTTTGATTTGGATAGATATAAAGTATTACCTAACAGTAATACATCAAAGAGTAATTAAAACTATTAAAAGAGCAAAAAGATCTTTAACATAAAAAAGCCAACCTATTACAACCTTGCATTACTGATGTTTGCTTTCTAATCTATACACTATAAACCTCATGATTTTGGGTTTTATTAATCAAATGCTTGCATAGCAACAGAAATGTTAATTGCAACATTAAATCCTTTAATTAAGCTATTTATTTTACTAATCTGTATTCTAATACAAGCTTGTATTTTTAAAATCATACTCTTGTATCAAGTCTTATGTAAAGGTTTGGTTTATAAAAGCATAATTGTCATTATCAAGTTTTCTAAATTAAATACAATGCAAACACTTCAAATTAAACATGTTTTATCCAACTGATTTATTTTCCTGTTTAACATTTCCTTGCTTGCTTAAAGTTCAGCAAAATCCAACAATCTGAACCTTTATATGTGAGTTTCACTGGGCTGTCAACTGCTAACATTTGTATTGTCAGGTTAAAGAAGGACTTGCTGCTTTCCAGAACAAACAGAAGTCTCCTCACATGACTGTCACTCCAGCAAGAAGTGAAAAAGCACTCAAAGATGAGGACAGCTGCTCTCTTCAGGACTCCATTATACAAAACCAAACAGGAGGAATTGAGAAATTGCTGAATTTTGAGAGACTTCATCCAGCAAGGAAGAGAAAATATGAAGGGCAGTGAAGATGAGTGCCAGGAGAAAAGGATTCTTTTACAAAATAGATAGATCACACTTCCCTAACCCAGAGCTGTAGAGGTATTCCTACAGAACATGGTATATATGTGTAGTTTCATGTTTAAAATAGCATGTTAATGGTTCTTATGTTCAAAAATTTATACAGTTCCTACTCCTAATGTCAGTTCTGGTTCTGTAATCAAATTCAAGTTATTACTGGCTTTGCCCAAAGTTAAAAATTCGTAAGTTAATGTTTTTATATATGTTTAATAAAATTAAATAATTACTTAACTATACCCTTGTCCTGTTCCTCAGAAGTTTTGGCTGAAACAGTTAATTTTCTCTGACAGACTGCTCACTCAGTTTTCAGGCAAAATCACCTCCAGCTGTTTCAGAATACAATGAGTTCTGCAAACATTTACTACTACTTCCAGCAGTTCTAAGTGGCAGAAGAACAGAAAAATCTTCTGCTTACCTTTACTGCCAAATTATTTAAATATATCTGTTGTAGTTTCTGTATCAGTGAGGTCTCTTTCAATACTGAAGGATCAGGTATGATAACAGAGATAAGGCAGCAGATTTGGCTTCATCAAGCTTCACTTCTATTGGGTCACATTTCTCCTCCCTTGGGTCTGAGGGAAGTTTTCTCTTACTTTAATAAACACGTGCACTATCAATCATCTTTCTGACCTCCCTTCCTCCCCACACCTCTTGCAGAGAAAGGTCCCCATACTGTAAAATGAACAGAAGAAGCACAACCAATATTGCCAGTTTCTTGTTGCTGATTATGTAAGAAAATCAACAGAAGACATTTTCCCATGTTAGTTTTATTGCTTTTTTTTTTTTTTTTTTTTTTTTTGGTGTGTGGCAATTTAGAATATTTAGCTTCTTTAAACCAATTGCATACATTTTTTGGGAAACATTCACAAATTGTCAAAGTTTTGAATAAAATTCATATATAGCAATATTACTAGGTCAAAAAAAAATTCTTAAGTGTCTGAGAGACTGAGGAGACTGTTTTTCACTTGATTCAAATTTTGTTTCCAGGTGTTTAGAGTGTCATACAATTGCTGCCACTGCTGCTTTCCAAAAGTCCGATGTGTGCTGTGACTGGAGAAATAAAATAAAATTGAGAGAAGGTTACTAGAGATGTCACACTCACCTAATCATTCTTCTACAGCATTACTTCACTCTCATGAGCATTTTCTCTCTAGAAAGGGCTGCACTTCACCAGTTAAGACAATTCTGTAGCCTTCCCAAATATTTAAAGCAACAACAGTCATTAGTATTCTTGTCACTAGTAGGTCATTAAATGAAATGTCCTGGAAAGTAGGACTCTTTCATTAAATAAGCTAATCACATTCAGTGTGAGCTTTAATAAAATTATGATAAATAGCAACTATTTAACTACCAGCACCTGATAGGAACAATACCTTGCTTCCAGTTGGAATATTCCACAAATGTAAGTGAAATAATTAGAACACATGAAGTTCTGCAAAATGCCATGAAGAATTGTCTTACCTGACAACGACTTTCCTCTGTGTCTGATCTATTTTACAGTACACCATCTTTGTCTTTACAGCTGCAAAAAACAATGCTGTTTTGAGCAAGGTTTTCATCATTCTGCAAAGGTATTAAACTGCACAAAAATGGTTCAAAGTGAGATCAATACACACATAAGAACACAGCAGTTCACTTAATCTGTTTTGCTGTTGGTTTTAATGGCCTAGTAGGCAGAAAAACAAAATGATGTAACAAGATGAAGGTCATGCATGAATCCTATTGTTTGGTGCCAATCTATTAAAGCAATATCCTGCACAGATTTTATGAACTTCTCTCCCCTACAAACACATCCTGTTTTAATGACAGCAAACAAAACCAGATGACAAATTAAACCTACACACAATTTATTAGTTCTGTAAAGAATTACATGAGATACAGTTCCTGTCACTGGGAATAAAAACACTGGTTAAAACACAACAGTTGGGCCTGTCTTTAAACATGAAGTTGTGCAGCTTTACCTAGTAAAAAGCACAGGAATTAAAATTAATATTGTTCTTATTATTCAACATTAGCTTAGAAGTCTTTTCATGAGCACTGTGTGCAGAACCACAGTCCTTACCATCAATGACAAATGCCTCTACATCATCAGCCCCAATCTGGAGTTCCTGCTGCATTGTGTCAAATGAGATTTCTTTATTCTCTACAGCCATTCCCATGAAGGTAAGGAGCCTCATCTTGGCCATATTGTGTTCGTGCAACAAGCCTGAGGAAAAGTGGTGATAGTTTGGAATTAATGGTTTCATTATAATTCATACAAATAATTTGCTTTTCGTGTTATTTTTGCTATATATGCTTCCATTCATTTAAAATTTGTGTCACATTGAAATACATTCTACTTTTCCTTATCAACAGTTCTTTTGAGGTAAAATATCAAATCCTGCACTGCCTTGTCTTTTGCTAAAATAGGAAGTTTCATTGTGAATTCATCAAGACTCATTTGTTTTTTAGCAAAAACATATTACCTACAAAAGTTTTGCTTTTTGAGCAGTAAAAACCTAACCAGAATTTGAGGTGGTGAGAGTGCAAGTGAATCTTTCAGATGCACTGAAGAACAGCAATGCAACAAAATGGAAAATCCATGGCTGGTTATGCCAAAAACCTTCTTACAGCCTCACCACCCATTCTCCTGTAGTTTCTGGAAAATAAACCTCTCACACTGACGGTGTTGTGGTGCCAGAAGAAAGCATTTTGCTGAATTTTTTCACAGCAAAAAAGGCATCATGAGGCCCATGTAAGCATCCAGTGTGGCTCAGAAAAGTGCTGCTCAAAACCAGTGGAATGGATACTGAGGTCAGGTTACATCTTTCACAGGATTGCAAGGAACTGAGCCAAGGCCTTGCATGTCTAAATCAGAGACCATTTTCCTGGAAAAACATCTAGGTCAACCAAGTTAAGTCACTGAGATGAAACAAGGCATTTCTTAATCCCAAGGTCCTTGAGGTACCAACTAAGATCCAGTGCAAGTTTCCTAAAAATGAGTGTGAATCTTTTTGTTCTAGAATGACATTCTAAACATTCCCATGGCTTCAGTAAATATGTAAGTTTGGAATTTATAACAGCCATACCCCAGCAGGGAAGCACATTAGTGCAGGACATCATGCTGTGTTAATTAGCTGTAATTATGATGCAGGTTCCCTATTTGGCACCCATTCAACAAAAACACGATCGCCATAATTCACAGGAACGAGGAGCACCAGCAACTATACCTAACTGGGTTTAATGGAACTCTACAAGCATCAAAAAATCAATTAGCACACATTAACCCTAATTAACAAATGCAAATGAGATGCTGATTAACTTTGTGAAGACGACTGCAGATAATACCAGATTAACTGTGGCCATGTTAGGGCGATGCAGTTGACACACACAATGCTACTGCTGGCCTAAGTTGTCAGCATTAATAAAAAACAAATTGTAACAAACTGATGCTGCCTGCAGGATGCTGCACAGCCTTCCTGGGCCACTTCTAACTGGTCCTGGTCCAGCAAAGGTTACAACTACAGCCCATGCTCTACTGCCACTGTACTCCTATCTAAGCACCCTTTAAAACAAAGGTATTTGGGCAAGTTATTTTAAAAAAATCTCTAAAGCATGGCTAAACATCTCACTGCTTTTGGGAACAGATCATTTTTGAATGCCTCATCTAATAACTGCACTGTTGTCTAGACCAAACTGCCCTTGTTTTTCAAAGCCATAGCTCAGCCATTCAGTTCCCAGCATTTCCATCTGTGCTGTCTGCAAATCTCTGCTTGCCCATTGCTCAAGGAGAGAGAGAGATTCTGAGCATACCATAGAGAAAGCAGCTTAAGTGGAAGTTAAGACTGTTTTTGCAAACTGTTACACAGGTATCTAAGGGTTTTACTAAGATGATATGAATCTTAGATATATTGAAAGTTCACACACTGTATTAATTCATGGAAGGAAGCACAGGCACTGGGAGGCAAGGCAAAAGAAACCACAACAACTGACTATATAATACAATTAATGCTATATAGATGTGTAATTGATCTTCCATAAATTTATTCCAATGTTGGTGCAATAGCAATTTCAGCAAATACTTCTGTGGACAAGTACCTAAAAGATAAGCCCCAAACCCACTTTCCCCTGAGAAAGAAAAGCATAAGATGTCTGCATAATTAATGTTCAGATACACATGACTAAAGATACACTTATCCTATACACACATTTACAAGCTACCAAAAACTTGCTGCTAATTTTATCCACCAAAAAATCCCATTGGTATTTCCATCATTTTAATATCCAAAGTACCACCACTTTAAAGCTCTGAGGGCAATTATTCTGAGAATTGTATCACACTCCATTAAACAAAATAATGCATGTGTTAAAAAGCTGCACTAAACTCTGTTTTAGCAGAACTATGGCTTTCCTCAAATGCATCCAAGGCAGTATTTAAGTGTCATTTGAAAATCAAAGTTATAAAAAAAAAATATTGTATTTTTATGGAAACATTTATTCATTACCAATATGTCAAAACCTTAATGCAGTAATAAAAAAATCTGCATCATTGAACAATTTCTGCATTGTCACTGACCCCTGTCCTAAAAAGCTGGAATATAAAAACTGTAATTTTAATGCATGCAATAGCTTATGAACCAGTGCTCCTTTGAAACAGTCAATTACACATCAACGGGGGAGTGTCAAAGTGTTAATTACTACTCCTTTTTTCCACAGTGTGTAAATAAAGAGGGTGCTGACATTAACATTCCATCACATTGCTTCATGTGATGAAACAAATTAACTGGGACAGACTGTGGCTTGCTGGGTCTAATGCATCAGCACACACACACACACAATATGCATGCTCTATCTTACTGTGCAGAAGTATTTGCTGTTACAAAGTTATTCATAATTAAAAACAAAAACAGATTTATACTGGTGGTTTCCTCAATGCAGTTGTGATCACTGGCCTAGCCTAGAGTATGAATGTGTTAAACCTTTCAGGAGGGGAGCTCTAAGAGAAGAAAACAAAGTGGGTGAAACCACAGTTTTCAAAAAACAAACCATAGTTGGATGGCAAACTCACAAGCTGCAAGAGGTTATCATCTACAAACCCTAAACTGTTAAAGAAATTCCTTTGCTTCAGTACATGGATCCAAACTGAATTACTGTGTGGCTTCCACACCCTAAACCATGTAAAGAAAGTCAGAAATGTAATATCTGAAAACTTACCCAGAGAGTCAATGAAGTCTTTGTTGTTCTGATAAAATTTGACATAGGATGCTAGTTTAGCACTTACAAAAATTGTCAAAAGCTAGAAGATGGAAAACAAACATGAGAACAGTTTAAATATCATCTTGGTTTCCCTCTTTGCAGGCTGGACAGATACAGATAGAAATTATGAGTACTGAACAAAACCATAAGCTGTTAAGAGCTGAAATTCTGTCTTCTGTCAATAGATGTGGCCAGTCTGTGCTGAGCTTACTTCCTTCCCCCAGATTTAAGAGGGAAGAGCATGTAACTGAGTTTCTGAAACTCTGAAGGGGAAATGTTTCAAGTGCAATTTTAACTTTAAAGACTGTAACAGAAATACCACGTTGCAGCTCAGGATTACTGACACAGACAACTATTCTAGTGGATTTCAAAAGACAAATTAGAACAAAGCAGTCTACTGCTATCCAATCATCTCACTAAAAACAAAGTTACTTACATCATGAATAAGTTCTCCTTCCAAAAACTTGACTGGTTTTAAGGCAAGAAGATGATCAAAGAGAAAGGTATTTGGATCCTTCAATGCTCGTACAATACATCTGATGAGAAAAGGAAAATGCTTACTTCCAAAGCAATACACATCTTTGTGACTAAGAGCAACTCAATTTGCTGTTTCTTGCTTTCTAGGAAACACATAAGGGTTTTTAATTACTATTAGAAGTAACATATGTCACATTCCAATTTTAAACTTCATTGTACAGATGGAAAAACCAAGGAACAGGAAGCATTAAGTGATTTGTCCAGTATCCCAAATGAAATGTGCAGGTGGTCAAACCACAGATCACTCTACAGTTCCATCTGTGCATTTATTTCCAGCACAGCCTCTGCTCCTAGAGGTATTTTTACTGTGCTCCTAAAATTCCATTTAATTAAGCTGTTTTGGAAGATTTAATTACACTTGAATATGTGACACAAAACAGTTAGGCACAGACACAGCCCTGGATTCAGAACACATGCAGGTTGCTGTAGGGTAGCCAGTGAAGTTCCCACTTATGCACAGACATTAATTTTCCAAAGGAGTCACCCTGATTTTCCTCCATGGTTAAATATAAACAACTCCCCTGAGAACTACTGGTAGTGCACAACTGGGCAAAACTTAACTAATTCCTAGGAAATATCATAATAGTTGGAACATCAGAACACAGGCATTTACTCAGCTTGGCTAGTGGGGAAAATGCACTGTTATGAATTAATTTAGACCCAGCTTGTTCAACAGGTAAGTTTATTTCTGTACTTGCTCATAGAGAAAGCAGCAACAATGTTTTGTCAAGAGAAAGTGCTATTTGAAAAGAGTGCTTACAGTTAGATAATAAAACCAGCAAAAAGTAAAACACTCTGAAATAAAGGATTCCAGTAGATTCTGAGTGTACAGCTGATGTAAAGAAGTCTTTACCCAAGCCTGATCTCTCTCAGCAGTTACCAGGAACACTCCTGTGCACTTGCACAATGAAATAAATCTGGCTGATTATTACCAGACCTACTGCAGACACAAACTCTTGACTGAGGCAGCAATGCTACATTCAATACTCTTAATAGTAAGGGGATTAAAATAATTTGACAACTGAGGAAAAGTTGGGAAGTCAATATTACCTGTGAGCATCAACTCTAGCCTGGGAAGCATTGTCCTCTGTGTAACTTCCCAACAGCTCCACCATTACTTTTGCTGCAGTGTCACTATAGGAAAAAAATAAAAAGTTACCTCAGGATTGCTGAAAAAATAGTTCAAACAAGACACTCAAATATTTAAATAATTCCATTATGGTATTAAAAGGTCAAATTAAATTACACTTGAAAAAGATGTAGATGATCCATTTTAATTCTAGTGGAGAGAACAAATGACCTGGATGTATTCTTTCAATTCTTGTTCTACAAAATGTTTATCTTCACCCTTCATTTCATTCTCTTAAACTGATAAATTACCTGCTGGTTATGGAAAAAGCTTTCTGAGCTAGGAACAGCTTTATATGGTTCACTAGAATGCTCCTCTTAGGCACATCTGGATTTAATCATTGCACAATAAGTAGTGCTGCAAAGTTTATTTCAAATGTAAAATGGCATCTCTTAAAGAATATTTATGGTCAGGAAAATGACTGCATAAAAGCTGCTCTCCTCTCTCACAGATTCTCTCTTCAAGTATTCCAAGTGAGAGCTGCTGATTTTACTGATGAAATGATGCTGCCAGCAATGAGACTGGCTGAGGCTGCTGGAAGCAAACAGCTCCCAGCACTGCTCTGACAGACAGCTTTTGGACAAACTACTCCTCAGAAAGCTGAGCAAACCTACAGCCCCATCTACCCAGATTATCTTGTGAACAACATCAACACTACTGCAAACCAGCTCTGAGAGTCATTTTAACAGATTCTGATTTATTTTCACTCTAGTCTTACCACCACCAAGGTCAGCAACTGCTGATTCCTGTTGCAAAATTTACAGCAAATTATCCCACATGGTCTAAAAGTACACACAACTTTCCTTAAAACAAAACACTGAGAATGAAGTTTCAATTTGCATTAATGACTTAGGCCAATGGCATAAACTGTACAGGGAAGAACAAACCAGCACAACATGTCCAGTGTGTTCTGTGCTGGGACAGAGGTTTAACTCACACAGCAGCACAGGTTCAGTGGTTTTTGTAGTACAGTAACACTGTCTTTATACAGATATTTATTTGAAATCTCACCATACCACTGTTTGACAGCCACGCTGAGAGGGAAGTCTGTTCTCAGAGAATTTACCAGATCTGAGAGATGTGCAGCACAAATATTAAGACATCATGGGCAATACCCAGTATCATATATAATCTGGATGTACATTTGTCCCCAGGCAGGGGCATTTTCTATAGATCCCAGCATTCCAAACCATGTTTAGGGATATAAGCTTTAATGAAACATATGTTTTAAAACTCCAGCATTAAAGAGGTCAGCTTATGTTTTGCCCTGGTAACTAATATTGACATAGATGCAGTGACAATTCTGCATCAGTGAAAAAAAAAAATAAAATTCAGGCAGCTTTACATATGAGAGAAGCATTTGCACATAAATCAGTCTGTGACTGACTAGGATTTTAGCACTGGTGAGATCTTACCAAAACTAAATGTTCTAGGAGACAAAGGACCAGTTTAATAGAGGAATGGCAATATACACATGCTAATCAAAGAGGCTCAGCTCATGTCCTATGCAACCTAAGAAAACACAACTCCTTATTTAATAAAAGCTTTTCAGCAGTTGTTACTGTGCACAGTTTTCTGGCACTCCTAATCTTTCCCTTAGCAGCAAAAATTGAACTTAACTAATTTCAAACAGTATTTTCAATTCCCTGCTTTTTTTTTTTTTATTATTATTTTTAAGTGGGGAAGAAGTGGAATTTTTCACTTGTATTTCCAGGAAACAACAAAATGCTACAAGACAATTACTCCCAAACATCATGTGCTAAATTCTTGTGAACCTCAGCAAATATGGCAGGTCTTTAGTCTTACATTCTATTCAGTGTCACATTACTACTGTAAATTATGCTGTTTCAAGCACTAATACAGATCATTATTTAACCACAGCTTGCTGTTAAATGTGTCTCACCTAAGGTGCAAATGTGAACATTTTTTTGAGCAAAACAGCCAGAAGGAGTGCTCTTGGCTCCACCTGCCAGTCTAGATGCATAACTTGACAAAAAGCCAGTGTGAGCTTAAGAGTGATGGTAGATGAAAGGAACGAAAAAAACACAGTAGAGCTTTCATAGACCTAGTGAGATGTTGGAACTGAGTCCCTCTACATTACATGATATAAACTGAACTAAAATTAAATGAAACAATTACTCTGCAGGTGCTTGACATGCTGAGCTTTTTCCTACAAGTATTAACAGCCAGACTTGCCAGACCTGTTTGAATTTAACTTGGGCAGGGCCAAAGCTGCTGAATCCTGCCAGCAGAGACCAGCTTTAAACTGCATCAATGTGGCTGGAGAAGGTTTGATAAAACAAACATTCACTCGTCACTGCAGGAAAAGGGACACCACACAACCTCTACACATCTACTTTTTAGGAGCTACCAATCTGTTACTACCAACTGATCCACTGGGAGAAAGACTTTGAGCTACAGAAAACCATCTCTCCTGCCACACTGAGCAAAGCTAAAACATAAATCAAGCAAACAAAAGAATTCATTGTCTTTAACAATCTATTCTTTGCCCTTGATTATAAACCAACAATGGTAAGTGAGGTATGATTTTTATCATGTATTTTTCAGTTCCCACTTATCTTCCCATACTGCTAGATAGAGCAACATTCCTGAGTGCTGCAGCTGGAATGCTGTTGTGAGTTTCCCATACTATTGCAAACACTGCCCACTGATCCAGGAGAATGAACCAGGTCAAAGGTGCCAGGGTCACTTCTTGTTTTCTTTTCTGGAGAGAAGTGCAAGTGCTCTGTAACACTGCTCAGTGCACAGCTTGCTGCAACCCATGGTCAGGACACCGAGTGCAGGAGTCATCTCTTACAGGGTTTGTGGAAGATTTTATTGGCTATCTTAAAATCACCTATGGTTAGCAGGCAAAAACCATTTGGTAGCAAGGTTACAGTAGCAGTGGAAACAAAAACTAAAAGTTTAATCCATTGATTTGATAGCAAGACTAGCTAAAAATAACTGGCTATTAAGTTTGGGAATGAAACTAGTTAAAATTTCACAATAAATCAACAGGATGGGAAGTGGCAGGAGAGGAATGTTATCAGTGTAATATTTCTGTAACAAGGTAAGCACTAAGCCATGGAAAGATCTGTGACTAACATTTCTGAGATTATTTTGACAATGTGAAATCTGCCATACAGAGCTATCAATCCAAAAGCATTTGAGTGTTACAAACAGGAATTCCCAGTAAAGTAGCTCACAGAGTAACTACTCCATGAGGATTAATCATCCCTAAATTGAGGTTAGTTAGAAATGATCCTGCTATGCTGATGCAGCATTTCCAGCAGGGGAGAATAAGCCAACTGTCCTGACAGGAGGAACTCTTCTCCACCTGTGACAGCTTCACACTTGCCATTTTAAACCCCTAGCTAGGTCATGTCCCCAGTTCCAGCCTGCTGTGCAGTCACACAACTGCCCACACCAGCACAAACACACACAGGTACTGGCAGCTGGAGGAGACAGGAACAGAGGGTACAGGACAGAACTGCCTTTTGCAGCAGTGCAAGGTTATGCAAATGCTGAAAATGCAAGTGCAGCTCTGGTACCACTGTGAGTCAGGAGTGGAGGGGGCTGATGCTGCCTCACTATGAAAAAAAAACAAAAACCCTTGAAAAAGCAATTAAAAAAACAGAGTGGATAGGCAGGGGGAAGCAGCACACACCCCCTACACCCCCATCCCAAACTGGGGACAGGTTAAATAGGTTTGGGCTGTTGTGGAACTACACCCTGAACCACTGCACAGCAGCTCAACTCTGCAGCCCTGCCAGGGCAGTCAATCCACTGCATCATTCTGTAAGATAAACTGATGACAGCTCTCAGTTCAGACCTGCATTCATTTACAGGCACCATACACACTGGATTACTCTACATGCCAGAACACAGTGGTCTGCCAAGTTTGTTAGATCAAAGATGCTTCTTATGATCCATGATAATAATTCAAAATGGCCAAGCAGGTATTCTGTGGGCATTAATTTCAGTGACTAGTGGAAAGCTCTGTCCTGAAGGTAATGTTTACACAAAGACTGATTCTGTTAACCATGACTGATAAGCCTTCCCACATCATTAAGTAAAAGATAGCACTACCATGCAATAAAATGTCAAAAATGCAATTAAATAATAAACTTGGCATAATGCTGCATTGCACTAAGATGATTATTTATAGAAAGGAATAGTGTTATTTTGGGAGCCTGTGGTTTGCAGCTAATTCACTACTAACTTTAACATTTTTGGGAACATTGGTTTAATACAAGAGTGCTTAAAAAGTATTTAAAAAAAACCCAGAAGTGTATTTGGATTGAATTATTGGTACAGATTAATTTTACAAGTCCTGTGAGAAACACTTTCCCTACAGATCAGCTACAGTACATTAAAATATAGAATTATCTAGTACATATGCTTTTATACCTTTTCTTGCAGTCTACTAGGACATCATAGAGCAGTCTCAGGAGAGTGTGCTTTTTCTCTGTGGCCAGATTCCAGTCAGAAATCCATTTTCGGACCTAGGTAGAATACAAGTGAAAAAGAAGCATTCAGGAAAAGATTAGAATAGCACAACAAATACTTCTCATTTTCTCCCAAGCAGAAAAGGATTAAAAATATCTTGCACAGAGATTTCTCTTTTAGGGCTTCTGATTCTCCCATCTCTTCATGCTCCCACTGTCCCTTGTCCTATCACTATTTGCCCATGTCAAAAGTTGCTCTCCCTCTTTAGTAAGCCCCCTTTAAAGTTCTGCAATAAGGGCATCCTGGAGCCTTCTCTCTCCAGGCTGAACAATCCCAAAGCCCTCAGCCTTCCCTCACAGGAGAAGTGTAGCATCTCTCTGATCATCCTCATGGCAATTTCTCTAGGCTCTGGCAAGTTTTAAGAGAGTCTGTGTCAGCTCTGAGTAATATTTAGGTGCAACACAGTTCATACCAAGGCCTCAACTTGAAGAGTCACTTAATTACCTGATCTAGTTCAGTTGGAATGTACTGGATGGCACCACAGGACGAGGCCACTTTCAGAAGGCTGCAGTACACTGTGTACCTCACAGGAGTGTTCTTGTCCATGCCATGGAAGAGATTGCTCAGGCTAAAGCACAAACAACCAATAATGGAATTACAGAGGTTTCAAAAAACATTACTGGAGTGCATGCAAATGCTCTTTAAGATACAAGCTTGTCCAAAGCATCTGTTAGTGCCTTACATCCATGAATTGTAACAGCTTCCAGTTTGGTAATCATTTTCAGCAAAGCTGCAAATTATGCATACTGATTTTATTGTAATACCAAAGGAAAAAAAACACATTGGTACTTTTATTTTATGACAGTGAAAAGAAGGTAAAGAAGAGTGCATGCTGCAGCACCCCACACTTGATTTAAAGAGATACATAGAAGATAATCCTTCCTCTTCAGAATTACTTTGCCCTGAACAATACTTACAGCTGCAGTCTGAGAGATGGGCGCTCTCCTTCCCGAAATTTTACCAGCTTCTCACACAGGTTTTCAATCAGTGCTTCTTGCTTGTCAGGTTCCAGGATAAGAAGCAGAGAGACAACACTGTTCATCACACTCTCCACATCTGCATAAACCACAACATACAGCTGTTTGAAAGTGCAAGCAGCAATCAGTCACTACTTTGTGCTGGATATAGTTTTGATAATAATAATACTTTTGATATGAATTATTACTTTGCATAAACAGGAATTGTAAAAGAAGGAAAATGCCAAGATACCAATGTGGATATTGATCAGAATGTACAGAGACTTGGCTCAGGTGGGTTTACACCAACACACCTCCATGTAAGACAAGAATTACCACTCTAAGGTCAACACAGGACGTGGTATTTGATATCACACTTGCTCTGAATTCTCTGTTTACACACAGGAGGAATCAGAGGAACTCCAGGTTCCTCACAGTGGCCTCCTCCTGCACATCCAGGAAACTGCCCACGATTCTACAATGAGAACAGTAACACCTAGTGCTCAAGCACAGTAAAACATTTCACCAGGAGCACAGGGGACACCCAGACCTCAGGGAAAATGCCCTCAAGAACAGTGAAGCATATTACAAACCCTCCCCAGCTCCTGTTTTAAGAGTGGTGTTTGATCCTTTCCAAACAGAACCAGCTTTGTGTTTTCTTTTCAGTCTACCCAATTGCCAAGCAAAGGCAAAGAACAGAATTCATTACATATGGAAAATATTATCTATTGCCCAAAATTACACCTGAGCATCAAAAACTCTATTTTACATACACGTCTCTACACCCTCATTACAAGCAAAGTCTAGCTCAGCTTCTGACTTCTTCAAAGAGTGCTGGATGTTTGGAGGAAGGAGGGGCATGCAAATACTCCATGGCAATGATGGAAAGATGCACTTCCAGTTTTATGAAGATGCACAGCTTGTGTTTTAGTATCTCTAAATTCTGCCAACTGCTACTGTTTGAAAGCACCAGTGGTGATAAATTTAGCAAAACCAACAAGACTTAAAGATGCAAACCTTTGTCATCCTCTTTCAGGCACACATCACACACTTCAATAATCTGTGCCAGGTCCACATGAAGTCCACCTTCAGAGTTTTCTTCAGAGATTTCTGCTCCTTTGGATTTCAGGTATGCTCGCAGTTCTGCAGCCTTAAGAAAGAGACAGACAACACATATAAAACAAAATAGTTGTTTTGTGAACAACAAAGTCCAAGCAATTACATTTCTCACAGATTTTTGTTCAGCCAGATGCTGCATCTGTTGTTTTGCCAGTCACAACAGGTCACAGAGCTGCTGGACTTTCAGTATCAATATGTCACTTACAACTGGGTACTGCACTGCACACTTTCTTAGAAATTTTTACTTTTACTGCCTCTGCAAACTTCAGACAAACATTAAAACCATTTAGCTGCTTCTTCACCAGAAAAGAAGAAAGGTATAAACAAAGCCACTGTGGAGAGGGCAGAACTTTGTCTTCACAACAGTTTCTAATCTAATTATAGAATGGCTTGGGTTGGAAGGAACCTTAAATATCATCTCATTCCACACCTCTGCCACGGGCAGGGAATGCTCCACTAAGCCAGGCTACCATTCAACTTATAATGTCATGAGCTGCCTTACACTGTTGGGAATTAAACCTACACCAAGAAAATACCTTTCCCTCAGCAACAGGCCTATCCATTATAATTCAGGGCTTCACCAGCAGAACCATAACCCTTCAGAAAAAATCTCAGGGCACACAGCTTTTGGCACAGAGCACTTCTGACCAGCAGGCTGCTGTGACATTTACACCTTGTTTAGTGTCAAATCGTTTTGGAACCAGACGAAAAAGCTAAATTCCCTGGGACAAACTGCTGTACTGAGGATGTTTCATATTGATGCGGCTGTATTAGGAACTATGGCAAGTAAAAACTGGGCTGAGGGCTGGTAACCATGTGTGCATTTCCTTCAGATTCCAATATGTGTACACACACTGTATACACATACACACGTATGTGCACATACATACTCCAACGACACCGGGAAACAAGCAGCCCCCACATCCAAAGGCACAGCAAAGCAGCAGCTCATAGACAGAATTCCCATTCCCGTGCCTGCAGCACCGAGAATTCCACAAAACCCAAGTAATGCCCATATGTGAACCAGTTTTCTTCTCCTAAATAAAAAGCAGGGCTGGCGAGCGCTGAAAACGAAGTGCCGGACAGGCGGAATGCTGAAGAGCGAACTGCAAACACAGGGTTATCTTTCAGCCATTATGTTCAAGTTTCTCTAATGGTCTGCTCTGTAGGAAGAGCCCAGACGAGCTGGCGGCGCGCACGGCGGGGCAGGCCCGGCCCGGCTGCGGCCCCCGACACGGCCCGGCCCAGCTGCCCCCGCCCGGGGCCGATGGCAGCCGGGGCGCTGACCTGATCCTCCTCGGTGATGTCGATGAAGGCCGGGACGCTCATGGCTCCGAGCACGCCGCGCTCCGGAAAGGCGGAGCGGCTTCCGCCACCGCGCCAGGCCGCGCCGCTTCCGCTTCCCGCCGGCGGGCGGGCGGGACCCGCGCTGCCACCGCCCTGCGGGACCGCCCTGCACGGACGGGCCTGCACGGGACCGCCCTGCACGGGACGGGCCTGTACGGGACCGCCTTGTACGGGACGGCCCCGCTTGTCTCGGCCCTGCCCGGCTCGGCCCTCTCGGACTCAGTCCTGCCGCTCCGCCGGCCCTTCCCAGCGCCGGGCGGGAACCTGGGACTGAGGGCGCGGCCGCGGCACCTACAGCAGCCATCCCATTCCTCTCAGAGACAGACACACAGACAGACACACCCGCCGTCCCTCCCCTCAGAGAGACACGCAGACAGACATACAGACGGACACACAGACGAACACACAGATACACAGACAGACACACAGATACACACCCTGCATCCTTCCCCTCAGAGAGAGACACAGACACACACCTGCCCCCGTTCCCCTCAGGCTCACACACCCCCACACCCGCCATCCCTCCCCTCAGAGAGAGACACACAGACGGACAGACACACACACAGATACACAGACGGACACACAGACACACAGACGGACACACAGGCAGACACACAGACGGACACACAGACACACAGGCAGACACACAGACACCCGCCCCGTTCCCCTCAGGCTCGCACACCCCCACACCCGCCATCCCCCCTCACGCCATCCTCCTCCCCGCTCACAGGCCGCGCTCGCCCTTTCCCGGAGCAGCGTAGCGAGCAGTGCCTCGGCTGTGCCGGAGGAGGGCCCGCCGCTCCCTAGAGGAGCCTTGGCCGTCTTCCCTTCAGTTGGAGCACCTGCTCTGGCTGGGCTGAGCAGTGAGGAGCCCTCACTCGGTGCCAACGGGGTGCTGTGCGTGTTTTCTGCTCAAGAACTTTCCTGGCAGACCACAAGGTGACTTTCCCCGTGCTCAAAACCTGAAATGAAAGCCAAGAAAATCATAGAGTAGCTGAAGTTGAAAAGACCTCTAAAATCACCAAGTCCAAGCACTAATCCAGTTAGTAAAGACTCTGTACACATACTTCCTTATTTTATAAACCTGACCAAACCATGGCTAAACTCATTTATTGAGTCTAATAACTAGAGCAGGGTTTTTGACACCAGGATCTGAGTCTGCACAGAACTGAGCACAATGAAACTGAGAAAGGCCCACACTGCCTTTATTAAATGTCATGACTCAGCTTAGTTTTAATATCTACATGCTTGTATGACTTTTAAATAATGCTTCAACTTTTAATTTTTCCATCATACAAATCCTGCCTAATTAGTTTATTCTACTTAAGGCATTATTTTTAAAATATTACCCCTACTGTGGCTGATTAATTATCTGGGTAAAAAAGCAGAATATTCTAATACTGTCTGATTGACAGTCTTACCAGTATTCTGCACACAGGAAACCCCCAGCCCCAATGTCTATTTTTATTTAGGCAGTGCCCCCAGATGGAGGTTTGTCATGTATTTTTCTGAATATATGAAAATAAAATAACCATGGAAACGAGTCTGTGTATGTCTCTATAACATGGGGAAGATCTTACCACCCGAGTCAGACTTAACTGCTGAAGGAAAAAGGGGAATTTTGGCCAGTACTCACTGTAAATAGTTTTGTTTCTGTAGGCAAACCAGAGAGAGAGGTGGAGTCTAAAGAAGTGACATGCTTTTCTGTGTGCTCTGAGTGTGGTGACTGAAGAAAACAAGGTCCTTTAGGTGATGCATCTTAAAAAAGCTTTTTTTTTTTTTTTAACTTTATGGAGTCTCTTTGAAACCAGCAGCCAGCTTTTGAAAATAAAGTGTTTAGCATTAGGCTCTAGAAGCTGATCCTCTTTTGTTAAAGGCATTGAAAAAGATCTTCTCCAATATAGAAAGACCCTATGATGGCATCATTATTCCTCTTCAGAATCCCTCTTAATTATTTATTTATTTATTCATTTATTTGGTTGGTTGATTGGTTGTTTATTTGTTTAATTGCTTAGATAGTTAGTTAGTTAGTTATAATTATTCCTCTTCAGAATCCCTCTTATTTATTCATTCATTCATTCATTTATTTGGTTGATTGGTTATTTGTTTAATTGCTTATTTATTTAGTTAGTTATAGTTACTCAGCTTCAAAATCCCTCTCATTTAAATATTTATATATTATTTATATATCTATATATTTATATATTTATATATTTATATATTTATATATTTATATATTTATATATTTATATATTTATATATTTATATATAAATATATTTATTTATTTATTTATTTAGCAAGTTAGTGAATTAGTTATTTATTTGTTAATTTGTTTTTACAGTTCTCTCTGTAGGAGAGGTGGGAGTTGAGCTGTGCCTCTGGAAAGCCGGGTAAGGATGGGTGGCTGCTGGGACCTGCAGCCCCCTTTCTCTTTTCCCTTTTCCTTCTCTTTTTTCTTTTTCCCTTTTCCCTTTCCCTTTTCCCTGCCGGCGCGGTCCCTTTTGTGCTGAGTGCCCTCTGGAGGTCTTGGACACGCAGTGACCCGGGCGAGCCTGAGCTCTCCACGACTCCTTGCTTCAAAGGTTCTCCCTCTTTTTTTTTTCTCCTTTGGGTGAGATATTCCAGCCCACCTAAACGAGCAGAACGCCGTTAAATCAGTTTTTCCTTTAAGTCAGAATTACGGCATATGAGTTACTCAGAAAAGGTAAAAAATAATTTAAAACTTCATCCAAATCGCCAGACAGCCAAACTAAATCTGTTTCATATTGAGGAGCTTGGATTAGCTTTATCAATGTATCGAAGTGTGCTTCCTATTTATGTTTCTATTTTCTCCCTGGTTCTCACTGGGGCTAAAGGGAAACTGCTAAAATACCCTTTGAGCCCCTTCTTGCAAGATATATCAGAGATCTCAGGGGAAGCCTGTTATCCTTATTCTTCCAGCCAAGTTCTGTAGCCAGAGGAACTCTGCATAACTTCAGTAAGTATAGTAACTTTTGTGTGCTCATCTGGTTTTCTTGTAGTCTGTAAATTCTCCACTTTTGTTCTTTTATTCTCCTAAGTGTATCAGTTAAAATAAATACCTGCAGTTGCCCTGACCAGTGTGCTGTCTTAATTCAAGATATGTATTAAAAATTCTGACTTGAAGAAGCAAAATTCAATATTGCATTATTATTATTAATAATACTGGGTTCTGACATGGAGTTTTGCCTCTGAAAAGCATTTAGAAATTTTTTTTTTTTTTTTTTAATTTTTGGTACTCTTATTTTGCTGCTAGTGTAGCAGGTGTTTTTCTTAACCATTTTTAAGGAGAAATCCTAAGTTTAGAGGAAATGAGCACTCAATTATTTAAATTTCCTGAGATTAGAGGAAGAACACTTTGCCAAACAATGCCTCTTCACTTCAAAACCTCTCCCCATAAATTATGTTAGGGGATCTTATTAAAAGTCTTTAAAAATTTCCTATTAAAAATGGTTGATTGCAGTCCAGACCATCACAGCTTTTGTGCTTTCAGTGAAATACCACAGCTGTCCAAAGAAATATATTGTGAGACAAAAGGTTTTGTTTCCTTAGTCATAAATTATTTTTGTGATATCTGAAGTAAGATAAAACTTTCACTTATGTTTGAGTGAAGGAAGATTCCAGTGATAACTTGTTCAAAAATCTATAAAAAGAATATAAGAATGTAGATCTAGATAGCAAATTAGAATCAGACTTCCTTTTTGTTTAAGGAAAGCAATTATTTCTGAAGTCAGTGAAGATTATAAACAGGGATAATAGCATAACTCTGCAAAGCACTGTGCCTTTATCTCAGTAGAACCTGAAGTTTAAGCTTTCAAGTCTGACCTTTGAGAACTCTGCAACAGAAACCTTCAGTGTTGGGCAGTTTTTAAACCAAAGTTAAACAATAGCAAGTAGTCTGTTCACTAATTCTACTACATTATATTATTCTATAACTATAATACATTACATTAGATTACAATAAAACAAATATATATATATATATTATACTGAAAGAAGCATCAAACAAATTGGTTTTGACCATATTTGTTTTTCTATTAGCAAATGAGTTTTTTGCTGTGGGATTCTGCAGCTCTTTAGAGGAGGGAGGCTGTACATGCACTGAACAGGCTGTGAAGAATTTGCTGTCAGGACTGTGTTCACCCAGTCAAGGAGTAGAAGCATATTCCAGGTATGACCTGTGAAAGTAATGAAAATATGAAATTACAGCATAAATGCTAAAAATTATTTGTCAAAATCTTTTGCCAAGTAATTTTGAACAAAAGATGTATTAGGACATTCACAATTTGCTCATGCATCATTGTTTTATGGATAAAGGTCAAATTTCTCAGCCTCCTCCCCTGCTCGTTATGGAGATTAGTGAATAAAGAAATACAGTACAGGTGCTAGAACTCAGAATTTGAGACATTTTAGGTTACATAAGGGAAAAATCAATGTGCTTTTTCTAATTAGCAATAACATCAATAACTAAGCCAGTTCTCTTCACCCAGTGCCATCTCAAGAGTTTACTGAAATTTGTTTATTTGTATATTTAAATCAGGAGTGTACAACACAAAAATGCAAGACAAGTGGAGTATGCAGCCTTGATCCTTTAGTAAGATTCATTACTGTAGCCCCCTACTTTTTTTTCCTTCTGAATGGCTTTTCTTATAAATCAAAATTCATCTGCATAGTGCTTTTTTCCATGGCAACATGTGCTATGCATTCTTTGGGTCCAACTTAGACTGAAAGAACTATGAAGATAAATATTGACCAAAATAATCATCACTTGGGAATGATTTCCTTTGTGAGGATGAAGATATATATTCCCATATCCCATATACCTGGGGCAGGTATTTGTGGAATCAGGAGCTGATGCACACCAGTGAGGATGAGATGCCTGGAGCACACAATTCCATACTGCTCCAGCCACTGCCAAAGGATGTGTGGGGCACCTGGGGGTCAGGAGGGAGCACCTAAAACCCCCTGTAAGGTCTAGCTCTGTGTTCTCACTCATGCTGAATGGCCTTTTACAAGTAATCCCACTGATGTCAGTGAGACTTTTCTGTAATAAAATGCTGTCTGACAAGAATATGGGTATCAGAATCTGGCCCTGCTTGTACTAATTCCATTTTAATGAATACTTAAATGGAATTGTTATTAAAAAAGTCTATATCCTAATATACAATAAATCAAAACTATAAAATCAGCATGCCAGTTGTTGCCGCTCTAGTCAAAGCCATTTTCTCTTGTACTGAAAATAATAGTGCATACTGTCTCCATTCAGGAGAGATTAATTGTAATATTTTTATCTGCTTCATAAGATTTATTTCTGGTAATGAAGAGCAGAGAAAAGTAGGGGAGCTTTAAACTTTTATTGTTTTTATTAAAGCACCATATATTCATGAGATGTTCCACAAACACAGAATTCACTTAACAGAAGCGTGTTTCACGAATGAGCAATTTCAAACCAGAGTTTTAAAAAAGCATTGTTCATTTCTCTGGTCATACCCATTTAATTCTATAAGTAGGAGCACTGGGCAATTTGTGATGATGCAGATATACACATTAAAACCTGCTAAGAGTTTGTAGGCTTGTCATCAGATGAGGATTATTGGAGCAGTGCTGTGGTGTGCTGCTGGGGAAGTTACCTGAGATCAGTCCCCACTGCAGCCAGACAAAGCTGGGACTCCACAGGGTAAATGTTTTGGGTTTGAGGTGCTTTCTCCCTACACATGGAAGAGGGCTGATCTGCTGAACTTCCATGGTGACATCCACACCAAGGAACAGGCAGTGTCCTTATGATGCTGTTTGACTTCAGTGCACATTAACCAAGTAAAAACAGAAAGCAACTGGAAAAAGAAACTGAATTCACTTAAGTCAGTGATAAATCCACTGTTGTATTGAAAGCCTGGCAGAAAAATTCTAGCAGAGTATTATGTCCTTGGAATTTGCTAAATCTTTGATATCCAAATGTTTCACAAGGGTGGGGAGTATTCAGTTTCCTCAAGATGTTCTTCTAGACAACAGGCCAGTTTTCTGATTTTATCCTTTTCCACATGCCAGGTTTCCATAGTCTCTAGCTTTGATGCAGTCCTGTAGACACCCTGATGTGGGACTAAGGATGCCAACTCCTCTATTGCTCTGCAGCAGCCTACCAAGTTGTTTTTATAAATTACACATTTTCTCCAACCATAAATATTGTTCCTAAAAGGGATACTGAAATGAAGATAATATGACTTTTCAGTAATAGGTCTTCTAATGTCAGCCATTCTGTTTAAACTCTTCAATTTTCAACAGAATTAAAGATCTATGCAGTATATTCTACCTCCTGCAGACTGCAGTTGTTAAAAGAAAATAAATCACTTAAACAGGGTCATGAGCAACAAAGGCCAATGTGGGTTCAAAGTTTACAGGTCTCTGCATTTATCAGGTAGAAATATGCTACATTTCACTATTTCATAAAATATCCTTTTATGAAAAAGCCATCAATCTTTGCTTGGCCTACTAAAACTGATTTCTCAAATGAAAGAAATGAATGATGACACCAAATCAAAAAATCGTTTATGAGTTTATATTTTTGCAAGACCACCATGACTTCCACATACGTTTTCAATTTTGGTAAGGATGTGATTATCATGTGGATATGTTTTACTCCCACCATTTGTACTAAGGGATCTGTCAGAACTGTGTACCCTTCCTGGGGCAGTTCAGGATTTGTTCAGGTTTTTTCATTAATCTATAGTGGTTTTCATCCAGTGATCGTTATCATTTCTGTACATGAGCTACAGGTTTTATGGGTTATATATAGATATGTATAAAATCACATCTATCATGTGCAAGTTCACATTTAAGACTGCATTTAAATGACTTTGTTATTTCTAAAAGGTTTTTAACATTTCTGTGGAATGATTTTTGCATGATTCCTGTCGCTCACTCTACAAAACATCATCTTAATTACAGATTTTAATTATCTTTCTGATCTTTCCTAATCTTTGCCATGCTTCCTCCAGGAATCTCCAAGCTCTTTAACCAAAAGGACAATCTAGATACTTGAAAACACTATTGTACATTTGTATTTCAGATAATGTAGTGGCAGGAACAATATAAAAAATTATTTCTCATCTGATAATGACAATACAACAACCAACACGTTGTGCTGGAATAAGGAGAAGTGAATTCTGTTCTGGATAAATGCTGTGGTCTCCCTTTGGGTCTGCACAGAGCAAATGAGCTTTGGCCCTTCCAGGTCTCCAGTGAAAACAGGCACAAGCAAATGAATACGATTTATTAAGTATCAGTCTCATAAGAAGAAGAATGCATGGAGAAATTAGTCCAAACTTTGGAGAAAGAACTTGGTGCTTGGGTTTTTAAGAGGAAAATTTTGCTCCTCTTGCTATGGAGTTCATTTTGGAAAAAATTGTCATCCTTGCACTGTTTTAAAAGCATTTTACTTTCCCCAGTTTATTTAGGAATTATCTTTTTTAATCTATCTCTGATTCAGTGATGAAAATGCAGAGTTAAAGAATGTTCTGTGCATAGTTTGTAACTGAGAAATTAGACTTTTGGTCAAATAAGGCATCCTATCTAAACATTTATTTATTCCTGTCAACTTTCTCTAGTCCCTCCTAGGAAAAATAATAATAATAGTAATAAAACCCACTAAAAGAATGGAGTTTAGTTGTTCCTGGGCCAGCAGGCTTTGAAACACAGCTGATGCCACCACCAAAGATTCTGGAAAACCTCACATACAGAGAAAACAGAAACATCTTTCAATGAGCACTTTGCATTACAAACCAAACATCTTCCCAAAACAAAATATATCTTGTCTGATTAGACCAAAAGGTAAACAAAACATTCTATTATTCTGGTGGTGACCTTAGAGAAAATGTTGCTGTTAGAGCAGGCAAGATAGGAAGTTCTGGACTTTTTTTTTCTTTAAATTTAAATGAATTTCAGAAGAATGGTACTTACAATAAATTTGAGGAGTTCTGTCAATGTGCTCTTCAAAGTATACTGAAAAAAAATCACAAGATTCTGTAACAGCTCACTCAGATGCCAGAATAATGTCCCCAAATCCACAAACTGGCTCAGGAGATCTCAGTGTGCTTTGCCTTCACATCTCAGTACAGAACTCTGTGGTTCTTGCAGTCAAGGGCCTGTGGCTGATTCATTATTAAAAATGCTCAAAGAAGCTGGAGGAATCTGAGGCTGTGTGCATAAAATGTAAAGAGCTCATAACCCTCCTTGAGAAGTTGTTCATCACTTAATGGATTCTCTACCTGAGAAAAAGCAGATCAAGAACTCAGCAGCTTTAGGTGTCAAAAAGGCAGTTTCCACTCTAAGTGGAATGGAAGTGTTATCTTAAAAGTATCTTAGAAGCACTTTCCCTCCCTTTGACCCATATAAAATCTGTGGAAACCTTATTAAAAGTCCAAGATATAGCAATATTTTTTCAAATGGCTAAGATAGTCGAATTCCATTCTGGTGACCGCCTGCACTGTAAACACTGTGTGTAATCTTAAATTTGAAGAGAAAGTCTCCAAAGAAAACTTTATTAATGTGTTCTGTAAGTGCCTGCAGTTTTGCAAGTGAGTTAGGATGGTCACACAGGAGTGTGTCATGATGTGTCATGTAGTTTGGTATGCTGCATCTGATCCTGCCTGTTGGGGGATCACTTGGAGGGTGATGGATGGAGCTCCAAAACAGCCTGTCAGAAGAACAACTTGTCCAGGGAAGGCAGGGGAAGAGGAGTGGAAAGGTTCTTCATTGTTTCTTCTCAGCCACTGTTTGACATGCCATGAGATGTAAGCATAATTTCCTTCCCTAATAGAACATTGAATGTTTTTGTAATCTGTCATTGATTACAATCATAAGAGGTCTGTAGCTGACCCGTTGAATCACACCGTTTTTACAGTGTTTTCAATTACAATTTTATTAAAGAGTGAAAGATGTTCTGTGAGGAGTATTGAGAGACATCCATTCCAAAATGAGTGGGAAGCTTGTCCTTGCAACGTTTTAAATTCCACTTCCTACTAAAGCCAGGGATTCCACCCATTGCACTTTAGTTTCATTGGAGGTCAGGTGTAATACAGACTAAATACTGAGTGCCTGTTTTCTCTGTATTTTTCATTGTTGGATATGCCTCTGCTGAATAACCCCTTGATCAACAATGGTCCTCTTCATGACTGTCTCTGCTCATGGAGAGATCTTCTCAGACTTCCAGTCATTTCTCTGTGGCTCTGCCCCTCTTTGTGCTAAAGGCCCCATAGGTTGTCTCAAAGCAAAGGTTTTGAAGGATATATCCCCTCTAAGGTACAAGTACAGCATTCTGCTACAGTGTGAAATTCTCACAAGAGAGCAGAGGGGTCTCTCAACCTAAATCTGCCCTAAACCAGGCAGCTTTCTGCTGCTGAAGAATCCACCTCTCTCTAGGAGCTACTCTACCATTGTTATTCTCCCTTGCTCTTTAATTCTAAAAGCACAGTGATACTTGATATGCATTTCTGCTTCTCTGTCCTCAAGGACGTACTAATGTGCTGCTGGGTTGGAAATACTTTCTTTAAAAGTACTCAAATGCTGGAAAGCTATTTTTTCAGGATAGCTGCAACCTGAGAACATCTTTTCTTAGGGAAAAGAACAGTTCTTAACCATTTAAATGCACTGCGAGGTTTGTAATTAAACCTTTTAAAAAGTTACAATAAATATAATTGTATGAGCCTTGTATTTCAAATAAATAATGTATAATTACATTTTTTATTTATTTTCTAAAGAGTCAATTTTTGTGATAAATCTCATTTTTTTAAAGAGCTGTGTCTTGCTTCCATGACTTGGACATAGGCACTAATCTTCATATTATTCTTCTTTTCTTTTAAGTTTATTATATCCTGTTGACCTTGCCTGAGAAATATCTTCATGAGGGTCATGGAATCAGACAATCACAAAATCATCTTCAAGGAAGCTTTGCTTACTTGCTGCTGCTGAACTGGATATTGTTCCTAGCAAGGTTAGATGTTGAGGAGTGCTACGGACAGTTTCGGTTTAGTTCCAATTGACATTTTCATTTCAAATCTCATATTCCTGATATTAACTTGGCATCCTGGAAAATGTGCATTTTTCACTGACTAGCCATGGTCAGGGGTGAGTAACTTTGAATTTAAATCATTTAGAGAGGGATGTTCTTACAAACTCAGAACTCTGCACTCAAAGAGAGCCTTAATAGAAACAGCTTTTTAAAAAAATATTTTTCCTCCTGTTAGCATTTGGCTGGATTTTCTGTCAGTTGCCTGGTGTATTGGTGGAGTTCTACATTTGGGCTCCCACTTTCCAAATCATCAAGAAAACTCTCTGCTTAAAGAGCAATTATGGGGCTGTGCATGTTCAGTCACCCGGTGGGTTTGAGCAGAAGTCATCAGTTATGTCGCAGCGTGTGTTAGTTTTGTAAGTGTCGTGTGAAGGCTGACAGAGATCACATTTCTGTGCTTTGCTGCTTGGTCCAGCCCCTAACCTCCAGAGGTAATGGATCTCTGCAGAACCTCTCTGGAGCAGGTCACCAAACAGTGCAGGATTTCAAGAGCTGATGCACTTTTATTGCCACAATATCCTTGTCATGGAGGTGATGGGTTTTGGGCTGTGGTTTCAGGTATCACTGTGGTTTTACATCTAAGGCTGAGCCCTTTTGGTAAGCTGGATACATTTTTTTTTTTTTAAGAGAAGTTTCTTTTGTTCTTTTATTCTTAGAGATTAAGTGCTTCTGAGTGTACAGATTCATAAATGCTGTAGTGAAAAGACCAAATGCCTGTACATGCAGAACAGCTGGATTGCAGCACTGGCAGTGCTGTTATGAAGGACTCCAGGTCTGAGAAACTCCTGTGAGAAGCATGAGGAATTTATCAGAGCATGGCTCAATCACAAATTACATGGGTTTGTTGAAGAGAGTGACACCTACAACCAGCCACAACCATGGGCCAGCCACAGATTGATCATGCTGTTGGCAAAGTTACATTTTCTCTGAAGGTATGTTGTGAGAACTGTGCTTGCTGTGTTTTACTCTTGGAACTTACAAGTGCTTGCTAAATGGATTGGGTCTCTGACCATTGAAACCCCAATATGCCATTATAAAAAACAGAATAATCCAGCCAGCTGGATGAAGTCCCCTAAAGAAACTGATTATTACTAGAAAAAAATAATGTAGTTATTTTTTCCCCTTTTTAAAAAGGGAACATGATAGAAACCTGGGATTTGCAGGAAAGTTTTGAAGTCCTGGAGTGTTTTATTACATGTGTGTTTATGCATGCATTTCTCTATTAATTTCCAGTGCAGCAGAAGGCAAGTCTAATTCAATTCTTATCTCACCAGTGATATTCAGTGATATTCAGAGCTGCCCTCTGCCAGCTGTGGGATTTACATTTGCATGGATATTCTGGCATGATTTGGGAGTAATACCAGGGCTCACAGCAAGAGTAATGCCAAGTATTCACAGTCTTCCATGGTTCCTTGGGCACACTGAGGTCCAAACTGCACTAAATCCAACATTTCACCAACGACTTCTGATTTCAAAGACTTCCTCTTTGCTGTTTTTTTGCAGGGATTTCCAGATGCAGTGGTCCCATTATTCTGACAGATTTTTATTGTCATACCTGTGTTTTGTTTGTTGCAAAGTAAAAGACTGAGCCCTCAGGAGCTGTGTGCTGTGTGTACAAGTCTCCAGTAGAAGAAAATTAGGAAACATGAATAGTTCTATCACTGAGAATAAACATTAACAGCAGCACTGAAACACCTATGATAACAGTTTTAACTGAAATATGACAAAATCTGGAGAGATCTGGACCCAAATACCTGGAAATACTTGAAGGTTATTTTCTTTTGAATTGTTTCAAAATAATTTTTGTTCAAAAGAATTTTTTTCTCTTTGCAGTTTAGTGAGGTGAGGCCTATAAAAACTTGCTTCCCTATTTTCATGTTAAATGTGCATGGTAAGGGTTTTTAGTGGCACTGAGTCTATTTTATGTGTTCTTTAGAAAATGAGACATGAGGACTTTTAAAAGCTGTTGTTTTTCTTGACTTCACCTTCATTAATCTTATTTAGTTTCTGTAAGAGGCTATTTTGTGAGCTCCACCGATGGATAATGTTTTCTTTTCCAAAGTTCATGATTCTTCTATTCAAATCACTAATTTTCACTGTTACACTCCAGTGGTTTAGTGCTTCCCAGGCCTCCAGGAATGAGTTTAATTAGCAATGCTGAATAAATTCTGAGACATGATTCATCTTTCTTGTCACTCAGATCTAAGTAACAAAACTGCAGTTTAAAGATGTACTTAAAAGCCCTTCTGTACAACTGGGAAAAGATTCAGATGTAAATTTGGAAATGAGGATTTTACCTGGCTGCCTGTTTTCAATTTAGCTAAAAGATACAGGATTCAGTCATATGTCCTTGAATATATATGAATATATGAATATATATGAATATATATGTCCCTGGTATATTGTTTTAAAAATACTGAGCTATGAGCTGTACTTGGCACATCCATTCCAAATTAAAGCTCTGCATCTGGGCTTTCTTAGATGAAGTAAGTGATTTGACAAATTTCAAAACTCTCCTAGAATTAATGTGATTTAATTTTACACCATCAATGGATGATAACTCTTCCTCAAAACACCTGTGGGAAGATTTAAATGGAGTCTTCCAGAATTTAGAAAAATGGGTCAAAAGAGTAACCTGCCCTAGGAGAGCTGGAAGCCAAATGAAGCTGAAGTGCCTAAATCCCAGGTTTAATTCTGAGACTGCTTGCTCTACCCCAGCACATGGAGCATTGGATTGTTTAGCACCTTTCCTATGTAGGAAAAAGAATTTATGGACAAATTGTGGCTGTAGCCAGTTCCCTGGATTTTGTCAGATTCAAACAGATCCCGAATGTTATTTTAATGTAACCTCAAAAGAACCCCCATGCTATTAATTTTGTATTTATTGCAGTTACACTGACCCTAATGAATTTTTTAAAATTAATTTGACAGATGTCACAAATATTTTCAATGCAGTTTAGCATCATTAAATATAACCTTTCCTAGAAAAAGAGTTCTATGAAGTGAATGTACAGTGAGTGTCAGTGCTGGGTTCTGGAAAGTCATGGTTGTCACACAGGACTTAGAACACAAAATGTTAGGGAGGAATGTTTATGGGGCAACTTTACAAGGTTCTCCCTCTCATGTCTCATCAGTACATCTCACCTAGAAATACAATCTCCTCTAAAAGGGAATCTGTATATGGGTTTAGCATTTAGGTGTTGTGTATAGCTGATTAGGAAGTTTTTTTCAGATTTTAATTCTTTTTAATTTCTCTTACTTTGCTCACACATGAAAGCTAGGAGGGCTAAACAGAGCCTCTGAAAAGGAAGGGTTATTCCACTTCCTTGGAGACATGAATGATCTTATTTTATGTGAAGCCTGCACTGTTTTTTTGTACCTGGTGGACCCAGTCCTGGTTGGAAGAATGACAAAGAATAAATCATAGTTCCTTAAGTTGTGTGTGAACTTGTGGAGCAGTGCTGATACATAGTTCTAGTCCAGGCCATCAGAAATATAAAATGCATGATTTGAGGACTGGATTCTACTGGATTCCAATACTTTATAAACTTTAGAGTATTGGTAGTGTCCCCAGCTGGAATATAAATAAAGCAAACCCTTCCAAGGGTTTATAGGACTGTATTTGGTGCTCTCTTACTGCCCTAATTTATGATTGTTGGAAATTCACAAGCTGTGAAATGTGTTGGTCACAGATCTGATGGCAATAACTTCAGAATATGAATGAGGGCATCTGGGTTGCTATTTACCTTTGTTTCACAAAGTCAGCTTTTTATCTTTGCATCATTTAACCCCAGAAATATGGCTGGGTTAGACAGGCATGTGGAGCCTTCTTCTGTGGAACAGATTTGCTTTCTCTGTCTTCAGTAGTTTCTTCTGTGAAAAAAAAATATCTTTTCCTTTACCACTTTTGGCTGTTCCTCTACAGGAATACCAAGCAAATAAAGGTAAATGAAAATAAGCAGTAGCTTTCCTCTGTGAAAGCAAAAAGGTGATAAGACTCAGAAATTCTTTATTTTATGTTCACTTTATAGTGCCTGCATGGCACTCAAATCTCATTTAAAACCCACTTTGCAGATTTTCATTAGTGCATATAAATTTTGCTTGGCTTTAGTTACAGATTAATTTTCCTCTGCCTAACTTTCATGCATTGGAGTTTCAGTTTCCATATTTCTCAAATAGTGGAGAAATGGTAAAGCTTTCTCAAACATTTGCCAATTGCCATGAGGTTTTCTTGGGCAGAAAATTATAATACTGAGTCTTGCTGTTGTTCACCAAAAATGGGAATCTACTGGAGATGGTTACTGTGTGCTAAAACTTCTTTTGTGTTTGATGTCCAGAATTTTGAGACTAAATCAGGGATACCTGGGTGTAATTTAATGGTCTGTGCAATGTGGGAGTTCAAACCAGGCTGCTTCAAATCTATTCCCCACTAAGTGTTTCTTTAACCAGAAAAAGAGGAAACTTTAACTTCTATGGCAATTGGTGAATCTGAATCAAGGCACTGATACTTTGTGATATCCCTTCTTTTATTGTGTTGTGACTGGATAGAACATCCCAACCTGCATTTGTTTGCAAAGCTTTTTGACACTTTTCTGAATTGATGGGTTGGTATAAACAAAACTTAGAGGCTGTCACCCATAGCTTATTTTCTGGCCTTACCTGACTTGTGTCAGCTCTGCTGATATAATAGTAGATGTTATTTGTGGTGGATCCCCTTGCTTGACTTCACATGTATTTATGGATACAATTTGGACTGCTTGAGTACTACTTTTACTGCCTCTTGGTACAACACAGACATATAAAGCATCATGTTAAGGACTGGCCAGCTCTACAGAAACAGACTGGGGACAGAAAAGATAGAAATAAGATTTTCTTGAAAGAGTGAAGGAGAGTGAGACATAAAACTCTTTCCTTTCACTTCCAGATGGGTCCTGTCTCACCACCAGCACAGAAAACCTCTTCCTCCTTCCTTCTGAGCAGCAGGAGTTTTACAGCCAGGAAACAATGGTGAGCCAGGGTCTGAAGGAGACCAAAGGAGTTATGTTCACCTCTGGTGCCTAAACCTAGGTTTGGGTTCAGGCTGTTGGTCAAGCTCAAGACAGGTCTTGGATGAGATCATACCAAAGGGCTTGGTGAGTGCAAATGGGGGATCCAGGTGGGGTAACCAAGAGAGAGGACAACACAATTTGTGCTTTACTGTTTGAGAGGTTAAAGGTAAGGCTAAGCTTTGTCTAGTGCCCTGAAGAGCTGCCTCTGAGCATGAATGCAGCCCATCAACTGGGCTGTGCTGCAAGCTGCCCTTCTGCTGGGGCTGTCCAGCACTGGCCATGGGGCTGGCTTTTCACAGGTGACCACTACACATCTCTGCTGTGTGGCCAAAATTTTGAAATTAAGAGGAAGGAGGGAGCTGGTGCAGCCTGGAACTCCCCATTCTTTCACTTCAAACAAGTAAGTTGTTCTGTGTTGACTTCAGACCAAACAAAACAGGTTTCCAAAGAGAGCTCATTACTTGTTTATGTGTCTGTAATGCATTTTGAAGAGCTTTTTTACAGAGGTGTCAGTTTGACATTGATAAGTTATTGTACTAAAATGGCAATGAGTTCCCTTGGAAAACTAGTCTTCCTCTCATGCATCCCTTCTCTCTCTCTCACTGAGGTTTGTTTGTTTTACACTCTTCTTTTGAGGTTTTGGGTCAAGCCACATGCTGGAGCTACCTTTCTGCAGT
Organism: Oenanthe melanoleuca; assembly: GCF_029582105.1. Lineage (NCBI taxonomy): Eukaryota > Metazoa > Chordata > Aves > Passeriformes > Muscicapidae > Oenanthe > Oenanthe melanoleuca. Next base: position 2,286,321 of record NC_079339.1, read on the forward strand.
TTAGATATGAAAAGCTCTTAGATAAACCATGTGAAAAGAACTATACACATCTTTTCAAGTGTCCTGAATGGCAGATGGTTTAGAAGAAGGTACAACATTAAAGATCATAAGTAGTACTGAGTTCAGCATTTGTTCTCTCCAAGGAGAATGCAGATATCACATGATGTGTCATTGTTTTATCAAGCTTGATGTGATGTGGGGACAGCTGAAATACCTCTGCAATGTGCTGCTGGTAAGGATGGGTGTAGTGTATATATGTGTATATATATATATATATATATATTTAAGTCTTAACCTTTTTGAAAATATCAATTGACAGTGTTCTGTAGCTTTTCCCCCAGCCTGTAAACAATTATAGTTCTACCTCCTTTTCTTGGCTGAAAATTTTTTTGTCTGTCACAGGACATCATGCTTCAGTGCTCTATAATAAAATACCTTATTATTTACATATTTCATTATAATTGCTGAGTTCCTCTTCTTTTACCTGTTGAGACTTTAGATAGACTTCACACCTTATGTTCATGATCAGAGCATACATCTTCAAACCAGGGTACACTTCTTTCTTAGGATTTTTGTTTTCAAGAACTTTAAAAATGAGTGTTTTACTCAGCTGCTGGTTGAGTGATTCTAACTTAGTGTTTCATTACTGCATTATGTTTTTATTTCCTCTGCTGAATGCTAGAACTGGAGTTACAGAGAAATTCATCCAAGATTCTCTGTCATTTACTGTACGATTAATTTTCTAATAAACTTAGGTAATGTATTTCTAATTTAGATCCCTGTTCATTTGTTTTATCACTGAAAGGAAGAATCCACAAGAGAGGCTCGGGTTCATGTCAGTGTTTTCTTCTTCTAAGGTTTCCACAGCCCACTTGGTGGTCCCTAACCATCACTTATGGTTCAAGAGTCTTTCCAAACCCAGTGACCTTAGGTAGTTCCAAAAAAAATCTGTTCTAGAGCCTGGAGTCCCATTGGGCCTCCGCTGGTGGAGGAGTGGAGGATACCACACTGAGCCCCAGCCCTTTCCCTTAGTGCAATATCTGTAAAAACAAATGCAATCTAAGCAAAGATTAGATTAATTTTGATCCCATTGTCAACTTAATTTTGCCTGATTTGGCTGTGTGTGCTTGCAACAGTGGAGCAGCTTGGCTAACAGTCTTGCAAATGCTGTATTCTGGAAACTTTCTCTTTCTCTTTCTCTCTGGAAACTTTTTCTGGTTATATGATACCAAATGGGCAAGCAAAAGTGATTAATTGTACACAACCACAATGCCAGCTTTTCCCTCAAGCCTATTAAAACAATCCTGATGTTGCCAGTCATGAAGTCAGTTTCAACTCTAAGAAGACACAATTTTTATTCATTAAATTCATGATGGCATTTACTTGGCAAGAAATTTGTGATCAGAATGTTCGAGTTTTAAATTCTTTCCCAGTCAGATGCAAAATGCAGCTGTGGGTTTCTCACAGTGAGGACTGAGAAAACAGCAAGGTCCCAGTGAAAACAATAACCACAATGTCATGCAGTATATCTTGATATTTTGCATAGTAGCTTTTGTAAATATGGAAGGATTTTGTCTGCAGTTCATAGATAACTTTTGTTCAACAACAGCTGCAGCAGAGCAGCTCAGATTATGCAACTGCCTTAGAAGAGCCTGGGCTAAACTCACCCAGTTGTAATCAGGTTGGAAATTTGTTACCTGGGAGTTGAGAAATGAGCCTGAAAGAGGCAGGAAATTGCTTCAGAGGGGTAGCTGAGATCCAAATATTCAGGCAGGAGTTGCAGTGGGTGGGAGCTGAGCCTGGGAGAGGACAGGGGGTTGGATTTGCATGGGCAGGGATGGGAGCCCAGAGCCCAGAGCCTGCAGCCAGCCAGGTTATCAGGGTGCAGGGTGGGAAACCCAACTGCACCATTTCAAAGCTGGAAATCTGCAAGCACTTCTGGAAAAGCATGTCTCTACTCACTCAATTTCTCCACATAAGAAAATTGTGACGTCTCATCACCAGCCTCGTGCTTTTGGAGACATGTGTGTTTAGTTTACTGCAGATTAAAAAAGGGGAAAAAAAGGCAACAAAGAAGTAAAATTTTCAATTCCAGTGAATCTGTTTGGATTAAAAATGAACAGGCTTTGTATGTAAAAGAAAGGTACAGTCTACCTAGCTTAGAACTGTGATGAATTATTATCAGAAAGGTTATTTTTATCTCTAGTGGTTGATCTGCAAATGGCAAATCCAGTCTTGGAAAAGGTAGTTTATCATGGGCCATAAAGCTGGAATAGCAGTCGTGGTTTTATCTTAAAGGGACTTCTTTTGATTTGGCTTTATACAGAAGCCAATAGGAACACTCATAGGTGTAGGAATAGTTCACAGAAATTAGAACACCAAGTGTAAGCCATATTTTCATATGTGCTGGTGCCATTGACATAAAACAACATTTAAAGGTAAGTATTTCACTTCAGGTTGCAGAGATGTACATTATATAAACTTTTTTTTTTGGATGCTATGTTTTTTCCTCTTGTCACAGCTCCCGAGTTCACACTGTGGTGAACTGAATGTGTTTCTGAATTAGCCACAGTAGCATTTAATAAATTATGTATAAGGATTTGACCCATTCTTTTGGAAGGTTCCTCAAATACCTTAAGAAGTTGTGTTTTACTTAAATACCAAGAAGGGACTCATACATTTGACTTCAGCATCTTTTAAAATCCAAACTGTTCATAGATAGTTGATCATTATCCATTCAGGACTTACCTGGGTTAGTTCCAAAGGATCAGCTTGTGTCTGTGTTATTCAAAGGACTGCATGACCGAGGTTTAAATTAAATATTTGGGAATGCAGTGTGTTGTGCACATCCCCAACCCACTCCCAGTGTATTTGGGCTAAGAATACAGAGCACAGATTCTCTTAAAACACATTTTGGAGTGTTTTCCTCAGCACTTCACAGCTCCAGACTGTAAACTGTTTAGACGGCCTTTCAGAGTTTATTTGCAAACCATAAAGAGTTAGAGAGTGCAGCAGGAGCATCCATCCATGATCCCTGAGTTCTCCATGCTCATATTTACTAAACAATAGCACCTAAAGCAGAGAGATTAGGAGCTTAATTTGGAAATGTGTTTGTCCTGTAGCACACTATGTCCAGTGCCCCCAGCAGAGGCACAGAAACAGGGCATGGCAGATAACAGCAGCCTTTGGTGTCCCCAGAAAACACAGGCACTACAAAAGGACTTGGTGCTATTTCTGTGGAAACAAAAGATGTACCCTGGAAGAAAATGCCTGTGAAATAACAATAACAAAAATAGCTTAAAATATACTTTGGAAATGTTGGGCCAGTTCCACAAAGACAGAAGTAAACAGAGCTTTAAAAACAAGCAGAGCTGTTTATCAGTGGAGAATTCTCAAAATGGCAAAACTGCAGTCAGCCCTTGCTGTGATGATACAAAATCCTTTCTCTTGCAGCACCATCCTCCTCAAGTGAGCTTGGAACATGCTCAGACTGATTTGAAAATACATTTAAATACCTGCTACAATATGTTATAAGGGGCATGCTTTCAGTCTATTAATTGCAAACTTGCCATTAAAACAACTTTTATTTTAGAAGAAACCAACAGAAGCAAGAACCTATAATTTTCCACAGGTGTAGCTATGATTCTCTCTGAGTCCTAGGAGACCAGAGTATTCCTCCTACCAAAGTGAAAATTCTGTACACAGCCTGAAAAGCAAAGCAGCCACCCAGGTCACTGATACCTATTAACCACCGAGGGAATTTTCTGAGCTGCTCCATTTTCTTCAGAGCAGGAGGCACTAAAGCAATTTTTCTAAAATGTTGCATATGGACAGTTATGCTAAGCTTGAAGGGTGAAACCATTTAACAAGCCAAGTTAACTTGTAAGTACAGAACAAGTAGAACAGTAAACAATTGTAATACCAGAAGAGCATCCATATAAACATATAGAAAGGATTTACCACTTACAGCTTACTGTGACTTGGATCCAAATTCCCATCTGAATTTCTCTTTGGTTTTGATTCAAATTCCCTTTTCTAAGCCCTGAATAGTGTATTTGAGATTGCTAGTTTGCTAATATTTTATCATGGCAGCTAAAATAAATTCTGACCCCTTCCTGTCATGAGAAGATAGTACAAGTTTTTTAAAAATCAACTTTTTGCATATAGCTTTTATATTTTTTTCAATTCAATAGATAGTGTGATTAAATGTTCAAGTAAATGCTTTCTCAGAATTAACACTTTGGTTTCTTACTGATTGGACTGGAAATCTTTCATGTGGTGCTAACTCAGATCAGCTTTATCTCTGTTGATCAATAGTCCATCTCTTAAAAGTGAAATATTGGACTGATAGCTGTAATCCTGCTTTTTAGCTTTGGTAACTCTTTTATACTCCAGAGCTGAGGATGCTGGAGAATTTCTTGCACACTGCAAAGATTAAGTTGACTTAGAAAGTTTTATGTTCCTCTTGTAGAAATACTGAGGAGGTAGTAAAGGAGTTGTTCTATCATATGTTTGTTGAATAATTGTTGTTAGGAGGCAAAATCAGTCAATGAGGAACAGGCTGCTTTAAAAATATTTTTTTAAATGTAAGCCTTTAACCAATGAGAATGTGTGCTCTGAATTTCAAAGGTTTTTAAAGTAACATTAAGTATTTTTTAAATATACAACTTTGGAAACATAATCAAGTTCAAAATCTCTTCAGCTCCATCTACATCAATTTTTTTCACTTCTCTTTCTGTGCTATCAGTATGAAATAGTACTTGGTGGCAAACAGGGAATCCAAATTCTGAAATAATTCTAAAGGGAATTCTGGCAGAGATCACTGATAGAAATTACAGCTCTGATTATATGGCTGGCTGCCCAGTACTTCCAAAGAGCTCTACAAACCTGATACAAAGAAATCAGCATAAAGAGCATCTTTCTACAATTCCCACATTTCTAAGAGCAGTGAGATTAATAATTAAAAAAAACAAAAAAACAAAAAAAACAAAAAAAAAAAGCAAAAAAACCCCAAACCCAGAAAAAACCCAACAGTAAAAAATCTCACAAATAATTTTTGTTGTTTGCTCCTGAATTTGGGAAAATGGTCAGCCCCAGGTAACCAGTTCTAGATGAACCTCCAGATGTCCCTTCCAACCTCAACCATCCTGTGATCCTGTGAAAACCAGAATATTACTGGGATGTGAGTTGAAATGTTCTGTATATAAAAACAATCACTCAGTAAAATTTATTCATTTTTTACAATTCATTTTCCCAATAAACCTGTACTATCATTTTATATTTGAACATGTAATGGAAACTGACCCAAAACAAAGCTGTTAGTTCAGCCTTCCAAAATACAGAGGTGGGTTTGTTTGTATTTAAAAATCCATTTAAGAAATGGCTGTAAAGCATAAAAAAGTCATTGGCCCAGGGTGTTCTGATGCTGTGTCTGTGCCTCTCCAGTGCTGAGCTGTAGACCAAACACTTGAGTCCTGAGCACTTGGAGTTTTTAATAAATACTGATCAAAAAACAAATGAAAACAGCAGAAAAAGACTAATACATTTATTTTCAGGAAATTGTCTGACCTTGGTGTAGCTAATTGCTAGTTCCAGACAAAAAACATTTTATTCTTTGATTCTAGTCCTTCACTTTGAAGATTATTGTTATTTGTACATATCAGTCTTTGCTCACTTGTTGATACACACACAAGGTAAAGTTCTTGTTCCTTTAGTATTTCTAAATCCAAATTGCCTAACCCTTCACATTCTCATGAAGAGGCTTTGCATGATTTTTTTTTTTCCATGGAAATTCTAACTTAGGCTGGATGACTCTTCTAAGGCAGGGGTATATTTTGAATTTTGGCATGCAAGATTTAACAAACACATCATAATTTAGTTAAGCGTTTTTAAAGAGGTTCAAGATTTTGAAAGGATGAGCTTAAATTCCTGAGCTGCTGCTATCACTGCTGTTACCAGGTGAAATTACTTGAGCTCTGGGAAAGACCTTTGAATTCAGAGACTGAGAGACCAGAATTTTAGATTTTCAGGGGAAAGGAGCCTTTGAAACACACAAGCAATATAACAAGCACAGCTTCTCACAGCAGCATGTGCAGAATCTGTAAATCTGCTGGTGGAGGGCTCAGCAAGGGCTGTGAATTACCTGGAGCAGGGGAGGGATGCAGATGGTCATGAACCTCTGTCTGCTTCTCCTTGCTGCCTTCCAGAGTACTCTGGGACAAACTCTCCCTTTGTCTCAGTTTTCATTTGTTGGGGGAATAAAGGTAAAATGCTATTTAACTCTCAGGTGGGTAATATGTTCCTTTCCTTTTCCTTGTTTGAGAGGGATTTTATTTATTTATTTATTTATTTATTTATTTATTTATTTATTTATTTAATTTAAGGAAGGTATTTGTTCCTCTCCTAAAATTCCAAATGGTTTTCAGGGATGAAGGTGGGAGAAAAAAAAAAAAAAATTGTCCTTATTGCACTGAAGGGTTTTCTCCCTTGAGCATCCCAAAGGCAGGAGACAAAATACAGCAATTTTTTTCTGCTAAAAACAAATGCTGACTCTCAGCAGAGCACAATCTTGGCTTTATCAATCAGGAGACTACAAGGAACAGCATGAGGCTTACCAAACAATCACACACTTCCACACATGCTCTGTGCTTGGCTCCTCACACCTAAAATTTGCTGCAGAATTTTCTCTTCAGTTCCCTGCTTGTTTTTTTAACATTTCTGCGAATGTATGTGTTCAGCTTGTAGGATTTCTGTAAAGGTATTTCAATTCTGTGAACAGAAAGTGCTTAAATTAATGTGGAATTAAATGGAAAAGGGCTTTTTACAGTGAGGTATTCTCACTCTGCTATTGCTCAACAAAGTGAAATGAGGACTCAGCCTCTATAGTGATATATTGTATTTACTTAGTGTCAGATGTAGGTGTGGCTATCAGGGAAAATTGTTGCAACATATTTTTTTCCTTCACAAAGTGCAATTATGGGTGATATTATTTGTTATTAATTGAAATTTATTCAAAGCTGCTCATCATTAGTTTATATTTTCCATGCAGTGGCTTCTTTTCCCTTGAAAAGTACAGCTGAGAGTCAGTGCATTGTTATGGCAGAATAAAGGGATTGGAAAATCCCTGCAGCTGGTAGAGAGGGAAGCAGACCCTCCCTAAAATCTCCCTTCTGAGGTTTTATTACTGGTCATGCTCAATAAATTATCTCATCACACAGTGTTTGTTATGAGAGGGTTTACTGGGAAGAAGAGGTGCTCTTGGTGGCCTATAGCTGATTTTGGGGGGATAGAAGTGAGCCAAGCCTTTAGGATTCCTAAAATTGTGTCATGCACCAGTCTGTGAGAAAAAAAAAGACCAAAATCTTGGGGTGAGCAAGCAGATTAAATCTGTTACTTGGGAGGGCAAGGCAGTACTGTGTTTCCTACACATACTGCAGTGGCAGAATTGCAGCAGTACTAAATCCTGAGCATTCTTGCCCTGGGATAGGAGTCAGGCCTTTTCCACACCACTGTTGGCTTCTCCCAGATCAGCTTATGAAGTCTGGGATACCTGAGATCCAGTTGTAGATAAAGCAATATTATTATTTGTGTTGTTAATGAGCTGCCTTGTGATATCTCATGGTAAATATGATTAAGAAACCACAACACAGAGTGGCTGTAGCCTGTTCCCTGTTGTTTTGGGTTTCTAAAACAAAAAATGGGCAAAAAATGGGGGAGTGGTAGTGGCACTGAATGAGAGGGTGAACTTAGCCTGAAGTGCAGTTTCCTTTTGCCAAGAGCAAAGAAATTATAAAAACAAATTCTTGGCTGAAAACGTGCAAGGATAGGTTTGGAATGTTATCTTAAAGGACATTACAATCCTGGAGCTTCCAGTCATACCCCAGATAAAGCACTTTGTTTATACATTACCCCACTTCACATACAATGCTTCTATGGGAGATGGGCTGTAAGGATTCATCCTGGGCTTGGAGCACAAAGAATTTAATTAGAGGGTTTTTTCTTTCTGTCATCTGCTGATTTTATACATCACATATATAATAAACATCTTTGCACCCAGTACTGGTTAAACTGTTCAAACAGATTTCACACTGCTGTTCTAGGATTTACTGCCTTCCAGGAAGCTGAGAGAAACTTTAGAAATACAGTATTTACATCAGTGTGACCTGGAAAAGAATCCAGGAGAGAGTTTTTAATAACACCTTTACTATCAGCTTTGGACTTTAATTTGAGCTTGTATCTTTGTGGTTTTGTTTTGAAGAAAATGAGACTTTTGGAGCTGTGAGAATTAAAATTGGTATTGCCATTTCTATACTGATAAATTACCTGAAGTTTCACATTTCCAGCAATATGGATATATTCATGACTGAGAGAGATCACTGTTTGAATAATATTTAGCACAAACATCAGCTACTGAAAAACCTCACTGCCTTACAGCAAGTGTTGACACCTCCCTTTGTTGTTGAAAACAAACCACAAAGGGCTAAATTTTGGGTTTGTGGGCTTTGATAATAAAAGAGAGTATTGGCTTCCACTGAAGTTGACAGCAAAACTCTTGTCTCCACTAGCAGCAGGATTTCTCTGTACAGCAAAGCGTGGGAGAGTTGCAGAAGATCTGTAAATATTTTTGAAAATTCAATTTTTGGTTCTCCTAAGTGCTCAAGAAAAAAATAGCTTTCTCCCTTTATTGCATGGCATTTTCACTTTTTATAATTGTGCTTGGTAATCTGCTCTTACTTGTGCCTAACTTAAGGGCCTACAGAGCAGAAGGTGTGGTCTTCTAAAATAAACTTGTATTGTTTTTGTGGGATCCACTTGATGCTTTGCACTTCTGCTTCAGCAGTAAAAGTGACTTGTGCTGACAGCTGGAGTAATTGCTGTAAAACTGTCTTTGTTTTCTTGCTCCACTTCTAAAATTTAAGTGTATTCTTGCAGATCTGAGCTGAAATACGTAGATAAATTTTTGCTCTATGCCATAAAAATGGTTTATATGTTTTTCTGATGCTTGAATGTGCAGAAGACACATAATCATTATTGAAAGGTAAAAAACAGAATGGGGCAGATTTGGAGGCAATGAATTTTATTTTTATATCCCATTCTTTCTCATTGTTTGTTATTTTTATAAGCTCTACTAGTCCTTTTCCCAGCTCCCCTCAGAATTAGTGAGAGCCAGAACAAGTACAAAGAGACTTTTGTAGATATTTAAAAGATGAAACACTTTTCAGAGGTGACAAAGCTCTAACTTTAAAATGAGTCCTGCCTGGTGCAGCAGGTAGGCACTTGGGAGGGAGGTAGAGCTTTAACAAATATCAGTAGATGATGGTCCTGTCACACTACTCATCACAATTTTTGCCTGATTTCGTATTAGAACATTGTTAGAAATTATGGAGGATTGAATCAAATGCCACTGAAGACTGGGCATTTTCAGTGATGAACTCACTTTTGTATTTGACAAACCACACACTTTGAAGATCACATTGTAATTCTTCTCCCCTCACTGGTCATTTTTGCCAAGCTGGCTACTACAAAAGTTCTTCTTTTGTTTTTTGGCTCCTTTTTCTACAATGCTGTGTCAGAAGGTGAGGGGAGGATGTGTTTTTAATGCAGCACAGTGAGGCAGATAGTGATGCTGTTTAAGCTTTGTGCTGCTTGGATCCTTTGCAGCAGTTCAGTTTTTAGCTATAGGAGCAGTGTTCTCTCCAGCAATCACCACTGGTAGCAGCTCAGGGGAGGCTTCCTCAGAAGTTCCTTTGTTGTTGGCATCCTTCTTTTCATGGCACAGGAAGGTTTCAGCCCAAAGTCGGGGCACAAGAAAAGTCAAGGCTTTGTGACCTTTGGAGAGACAGAAAAATACACAGCAACACAAGGACTTGAGGAGGCTTTTTGGCTGATCATTACTGATCATACTAAATTGGTGTAAAGAGCTACATGTGATAAATCTGGCAAAACTTCTGGATTCTGTTTCACTTGGCTGTGGGAGGGGAAAGCCTGAGACAACATCAAGCTACATGTCAGATATGCCCAGTATATTCAGGCTTGCACAGCCAGAAAAAGAAATGTGTGTTCTTAACAGTGACTTAATTTTCCTGCCCTATGATGCTGGCTGACATTAGAAGCCTTTCAAAGAATCTTTGTTTAATTTCCATTCTTTCATGTAGAGCAGTGTTATTCTGTGAAGCTATCTAGTTGAACCACATACAGGGGGGATGAATGCTTTTGCCTAGAATGTAGCAAAGCTTGTGATCAGCAGAAGTGGAAAAACCCACATTCCTGCTGCCTGCTGGAATGCACAGCTGCATTCCCGGAAGAACCAGCCCGTCCAAAAACCTTCTCCTGTCTTTCCTTCTTTTGCTTGCCCTTGAGTTGGGTGACTGCTTTTTGTCTGTGGATTTCATTTGCAAGGCTACAGCTCTGCTGTCATGCATGTGGGTGCAGGGGTTTGGTCAGAGGAGTGGTTCCTGGCTGGCACTTACTGAGGAAGAAGAAAAGAGCATTTCCTCTGTGTCAGACCCCTGGCAGGAGCAGGTAGCTAACAGCAACACTCCAAGTGTCACTCCCTCTGCACAGGACATGCAAGTTGTATTCTGCAGGCTGAGATAAGCTTTGTTTCCTTGGATGGACCCAACAGCTTTGCTTTGAGATAAAATCCTCAGGCTGTTTGTCAAGTTCACAGCTCCCAGAAGGATGTGGCTCTGGAAGGAGAGAGGAGCTGCCCTGGCAGCTGCTGTTCCCTGATGGATTTTAGTGTGGAGCCTTGTAGCAGGGGCAGGGGGAACAGCAACACAGAAGAGACAAAAAGGACAAAGAAAATATTTGTAAAAGAGCATTTAGAGCAAGACTGAGTGCCACACAGACACTAAAAGCACAGCACAAGGATCTGAAATCCTGGGGAGTTGATGTTTGAACAAGTCAGTGCTATGAGTGGAGCTGTAGAATTTTGCAGCAAAAAGCAAAACACAAATTATTTTAAAGTATCCTAACTGGAGTTAGGGTACGTTAAAAATAATTTATTGTACTGTCATATTTTCCCCTTTAAGCAGATAAAGTTGTCATTCTTTTCAAATTAAAAGAAGAACTGTGAAAAATAAAAAAGGAGTCTCTATTCCAGTGCACTGTGCTGTCACCCACAGAACTGTAGTTTGCAGTTACATTCTTTGATTTGCAGAGAAACACTTATTTTCTAAACTGAAGTAATTTTATAGGTCTCTAAAATCTGCATTTTCTCTCATTTCCCTCTCCCCTCAATTCCAGGCATCCAGAGAAAACCTAAAGCTGTGAAATAAATCTTCCAACGCTGCAGAAGGCTGAGCCTAGTTTTCACTGCATACCTTTGCAATTAGAACTAATTTACTGCCCTGTGAGATGGGGGAAATGTGCAAGGTACAGCACAATAAGAAAAGCAGAGCTGTTCTGTAAAAGTTATCAGCTCGTATTCAACAATTATCAGTGTCATTCTTACAGCTACATACCTCAGAGCATTAATTAATGGGGCTGCAGCTGGTGGTACCACTTTGGCTGCTTCAGCCCAGCCTCTTATTCCATATTTCTCAGGTTCCTATGACCAATCTTGGACCACATCCCATCACCTTTTTTTTTTTCTCCCCCAAAGTACAAAAAGTACTTAAGTCTCTCCTGGAAAACTGCCAGGCTTTCATAAAAAGAACAGAGCTGTCGTTTCTTTGCTATTTTTATCTCCTCTGCCAAAAAAGACACCATGTTGCATTGGCAGTTGTGTATTTTAAATTTCTTTCTCAGTTGAGCTTCTCGGGTCAGACCCCAGGCTTCCTGCAGTCAGTGGAGGTCCAGCATGAGCATCTTGGGGCACTGGATTACTTTAGGCAGTGATTCCCTCACACAGCAGGACTGCACTTCTCAATTTCCTAAGTGTCAGGAGGCACACGAGTTTGAAGAAGAGCTGGTGGGGCAGGTGTGTTGAGAAAAGCTTGTGAGAAAAGCTGTTTCCAGTCACGGTGCCTTTTCCAGCAGGAGGGTGCAGTCATGACTAGGTTGGCACAGGGGCAGGATTCCCCTGGAATTGCCTTTCCTGGAGCCAGGATCTCAAGGTCTGGAGGGCTGGAGTGGGTAGAGTGGTTCTGTCCTCCTGTGGTTTGTGTAATCCTGCTGTGAAAGCCAAGTCACTCCAGCCCCTCCGTGTCAGGTTTTATTCCTCAGGAGTTCTGGAAGCGGAAGCAGAAAGGAGCTAAATCTGTTCTCATTGCTTCACGTCCTTGCAGCAGGGAAGGCAATTCCACACACTTCTAATGGAATTTTAAAGATGGAGTTAGCTGCCAAAAGCATTTAAAAATAAGATTGTGTGAAAGCCCGAAACACTCACTTTGCCAATGCTTTTAATTCTGATGAATTGTCATTTAAGATACTACTTTGGACTGTGAGAGGTGAGATTTCATTGCCAAAATACAATCTGCTCCTGCAAAGACTGATGCTTGCATTTAAATTTGAATGAATAATAGGAGTGGCCTCTGCTGTAATAGCTACAACCTAATTTGGGATGTGCATAAAGCTTGTGAGAACGAAACTTTTTGGAGGATATTATTAATGTGAACACAGTCTTCAGCTCCAAACTGCCTTGGAAATATTTGCATTTAGTGCTACAGCACCTCAATGTGTATTTTTACTGTAACCTATAATGTTACTTATTGTCTCTTAAATATAGATATATGTAATGGATATAGGTGTGGAAACACAAACAGATAAATATTTGGAAAATGACTGGAAATCACTGGAATAGAGAGAGGTGGAAAAAGGCTTCATTTAAGCTGTCCTGCCACAGGAAACACAGTTTGCTGTAAAGTGCTCAGTGGTGAAAAATGTAACCACACTTATTCTCTACTCTTTGAAATATTCCCTTCTCCCTCCTCCCCCTACATTCTCCTGGATCCTCAAAATCCTTGTAACAACAGATTTTTTTAAGGTCACTTTGATCATACAGTTCCTACTGTGGAAAGCTTTGTAGTTGAACACCTGTTTTACATACACAAAGATGAACTAACTTTCATACTTTAAAAAAAGGCTTCATCATCTTTGGTATTGATGCCAAATAGAGATTCCTCTGCTTCAGAATGGAGAGCTTTCTGAGAATTTACAATGCTATTGACAAACAGCACATCTTTGGCACTCTTTGCTAAGTGTAGTAATCCTGAAGAGGATTAGCAATTAGAAAATTAGAGGGATAGTAGATATAAAATCTGATATAACTCCTTACATGCTGCTTCAAGTCTTTCACTGGGACCACACTGTAAGGAAGCAGATCTTTCAGCTCTTAACCCACATGCAAAGCAAACAAAAAGCAAAAAAAAAAGGCTTTTATTGCCTTTTTCTATTCAATCTGCTCTATGCCAGCTTCTGTGAATGCAAAGTTTGGTACTCAGTGTTGAGAGCTCTTTTGCCTTCCTCCACATCAATCAGCTATTCCCAAGCTCAGGGCAGCCTGCCTCCCCCACAAGTGCTGAGAGAAGTGATCCTTTGGGGAGCTTGCAGGTTTGGTTCTTTAACTGAGCACTGATTTATGGCTTTTGACTGAGGTCATTGCTTGGCACATAGTGATGACCAATTTGATGGATTAAGAACTCAAGCAACTCAAGGGCCCTTAACATTTGTAACCAATCATAATCTGGCTGGCAATGACCACAACAAAAAAACCCCACATATTCTTCTTTGGATCTATTTTAAACTAGTTTAGCTTTCTTTTCTTCTTGGAGACCTACTGCTGTCATTAGATACTCTTTGATTTGGTTCCAAGGATGGGTCAGTCACATTTTTCCTTGATAAACCTATTTTGGTCCCCTCATTGATGTACATTGCCAAGAGCTGCACATTTCTTTTTGGTCTGCTATTGCATTACTACATCAAAGAGAGCTGCAGAATGGGCAGGAGAGTTTTACACAGTGTCAGAGGGTGCACATGGGCTACTTTTGTGCCACCTGAAGAAGCAGGTCCTGATTAACAGCACCTCAGGTATCACCAGTTCATCAGCATCTGTGAGGTGTGTGAGGCAAAGTGCTTCAGAAACAGCATTAGAGAGGCTGATACTAATGCCAGTGAAGGTGTAAAACTCTGTGACTTTGGTATTGAACCCCTTGAAAGTTAGGCTTTGAAAGATGTCTTTGCTATGCTAAAAATGTCTTGCTGCACTGCATGGCTGGGAAGGGGATATTTCTACCAAATTTACTGTAGGCAGCTCAAACAACAGCAGTAAGAATCAATACTAATCAATACTTACATAGCATTTTGCTATTCTGGAATAGAATCTCTTGCAGGGGAAAGTATTTATTCAGGTAGTCTTGTTCTGAAGGTGGTGATTTATTTTTCCTCTATGGTATCTCACAATCCCAAGTGTTTATTAGAATATTGGTAAGTCCTTGGGGTTCTGCTCTTCTCTGTTACCTTTTAAATTACTGAAATATAGGTTGAAAATATGCCTTGGAGCCATGCTGCTGGCTCCCTCTCCAGTGATAGGGGTTGTATAAATGTAGGGAAAAAAGAATTTTCACTCAGACAGAAAATATATTTCTGTGGTGTGCAGGGGAAGACAAATCCAAGGAAGGCTGTTCTTTTGCTCAGTGCACCTCTTTCAGAGTGACTTTCATGGATGAACATGTTATTTCCTCTAACTCTAGAATTGTGTGAGCAATGCTCCTGAGCTAAAAATCCATGATGGAAACATCAACATATACGTGCAATGCTCCTGAGCTAAAAATCCATGCTGGAAACATCAACATGTGCATGCAATGCTCCTGAGCTAAAAATCCATGCTGGAAACATCAACATGTGCATGCAATGCTCCTGAGCTGAAAATCCATGCTGGAAACATCAACATGTGCATGCAATGCTCCTGAGCTGAAATTCCATGCTGGAAACATCAACATGTGCATGCAATGCTCCTGAGCTGAAAATCCATGCTGGAAACATCAACATGTGCATGCAATGCTCCTGAGCTAAAAATCCATCCTGGAAACATCAACATGTGTATGCAATGCTCCTGAGCTGAAATTCCATGCTGGGAACATCCACATGTGCATGCAATGCTCCTGAGCTGAAATTCCATGCTGGGAACATCCACATGTGCATGCAATGCTCCTGAACTGAAATTCCATACTGGAAACATCAACATGTGCATGCAATGCTCCTGAGCTGAAATTCCATGCTGGGAACATCCACATGTGCATGCAATGCTCCTGAGCTGAAATTCCATACTGGAAACATCCACGTGTGCATGCAATGCTCCTGAGCTGAAATTCCATCCTGGAAACATCAACATGTGCATGCAATGCTCCTGAGCTGAAATTCCATGCTGGGAACATCAGTGTGTGCATGCAATGCTCCTGAGCTGAAATTCCATCCTGGGAACATCAACATGTACCTTAAGCACTTTTGGGCTCCAATGCATCTGTTTCCTAGAGCTAAGAATGCTCCTCCCAGAATGCCTCAGATCTGGATGTTCATGTTGGAAAATGTACATCCTCCTTGCTGCAGATGAAGGAGGGAACCAAGCAGACTTTGACTGTGGCCATACAATGTGCTGCAGCAAGAGCTGGGACCAAGACCTGCTGCCTGGTAACCTGCTCACCTCTGCTTTATTCACAAAAGGGTGGGGATGAAATGAGTTTTCTTCAGATGGCCAGAAATGTCATCAGACTCCAGAGATCCCCAAGCCTAAACTGTCTCCAACGCCTTCTCATGAGTCCAGGGCCTCACCTCTTCCCCTCTGTGCAGCTGCCAAAATCTCTTGCTTCCTTTCACTGACAGCTTCACCAGTGCAGCTGTGTATTTTCAATGAGTAGCACTAGGAAAATTTGGGGATGGAATATAATTAAATTTTTAAAACCCACAGGAACGTTCCTGGTTTGAACATATTAGTCACTCAAGTTCAATTAAAGCTTTGCTTCTAAGGAAGTTACCTGATGCTAGCACAGAAATACAGAGAGCTGCAGGATGATCTCTGCTTTGCTGAGATCACTGTCACTCACATCCTGATTTGAATCCATAGGAAAACCAAGGTGCTGAAAGCCAGTGACAGATTCATGGAAGGATTTGTGTCAGAACCAATTTGGATCTTGAGAACTTTTGGTTACAGTGCTGTGCAGAGAGCCATGGCAGCATTCCCTTCCTGAAGCACAGCAAAATTCCACCTCTCCTTATCTAATGAAGGGAAGGCAAATATTAAATGCAGTTCTATTGTGAGCTATTCTGAGCTAGGATTCATGCAAGCCTTGTTCAGCAGAAAAAAATGAATGTTTCAAATGGCTTGTAATCCACTTTTTTCTTTCCAGCAGCCCTAGGTGCTGT
Source organism: Oenanthe melanoleuca (assembly GCF_029582105.1). Classification (NCBI taxonomy): domain Eukaryota; kingdom Metazoa; phylum Chordata; class Aves; order Passeriformes; family Muscicapidae; genus Oenanthe; species Oenanthe melanoleuca. The sequence goes on from NC_079339.1 coordinate 2,302,623, forward strand.
TACATAGAGGTAGGTCTGCTGCTGAAACACACCCCTATGGAATCCTGCTTGCTTCCTCAATAAGGGATTCTTTAGCTCATATGGGGAATTTTCATAGCTGATGTCTCCTCTCCTCCTGTATCTATTTTGAACACATGGGAAGTCAGTGCTGCATTATATGAGACACTGACATGTGAAACACTGATATACTCTGAATTTATTTTCTGCCTGTGGAGTTGTTTAGTCCTGTCAGAGTCCTTGTCTGGACTAAAGGCAATCTAAGAACACAAGTGCCAGATGAATGGAGACAACAGAAAATGACTGGGGCTACAGCTCTCACATGCTCAGTTGTAGTTCTGTGGATGTGTCAGTTCAGATGGAAAGCCAGCAATGGGAAAGAACTGCACCCAGCTTTGACCACCAACAAAGCATCTCTGGATTCTCTGGTGTGAGAGGTCATTCCTCCCCACCATGACCACTTCATGGTTTTGTCTTTTTTCCCTACACCACCCATTAGGTGGCACCTATGGAACAGAGATATGTCTGGCATACTCTGGCATACAGCCATTTTTAACTTCCCCCCAGACTTCTTTGCACCTCTCCACACTCCTGAAACAACTCTGCTTCTCTTCTCTTTCAGCTTCACTGTTAGAGGTCCAGGTTGGCTCCATCAGAGAGTTTGCATGGTCCTTTCTGGCTCCTGCACCTTAACCTTCCCCTTAGCTCTGCAGAACACAGAAACCCAAGTGATAAAACTGCTCATGGGCAAATTCTGCTGCTTTTCTCTCTAGAAGGTGCTGCAGGTTACATCTGAACCCAATGACCAAGACCCTTTTCTTCTCTGCAGTGCAATGTGCTTTGGCCACTTATTCTGAGAGAGAACTGGGCACCTACCACTATTTTTCATTCTCTTCTATTCCCACATCTCAATTGCAATTAAGGAACCTCCAGAGGTCCTCTGGAAGCCACAGGGTTATTCAGGACCAGGTTTTCAGAACAAGCTGTAGGAGATGGTTTAGGCAGACACAGCACTGGGATGGGAAAATTTATCAGGAAGATTTAGCCCCAGGTGTCTCTAGTCCCACTCTGTAGCTGGCAAGGCATTGAGGAATGGTCCAAATTTCTCCCTCCCATGGGTATTGAACCTGCTTTTTGGGAACCTCAGCCACTACTGGTATTGGGAGCAAACCATAGGGGAGTTAAATTTCTGCACTTAAAAAAAATTGCAAGGAGGCTTTCCAAGAGTTTGTATCACTCCTTCAGGGATTTTTTTTTTTTAACAGATAACAGTTGGAGTTTCAAGTGACAGCTACTGATCTGATAGACACTAGAACTCATAATTTTGATAATTCTGTTTCTGTCCTTGTCAAGCAACCTGGTAATGGCTGGGTCTCTTCCCTACCTGGAGCAAAACTGAAGCTGATTTTAGATATCACTCATGCTTAATGACATTCAGAAATGAAGGATACCATAATAATGGAGCTGATGTCACAGGTCTTGTCACATGGGAAAAACTGGGAAATTGTCCTTGTAAGACTTTGTATTCTAGAGTGACCTGGGTACTTTCATATTACCTAGTCAGTTTTTGACAGAGCAAGGAATTGATAGGGTGGTTTCTGTCAACTGGGCTATTTCTTTTGTGGTATCCTTTTGTGTAAGTCACAGGACAACTTTTTATGGGGTCCTTTATAGGAAAAGGAGAAGAATCAGTTTACATCCCACTTAGAAAAAATGCCATCAAACAACTTCTTCAAAGTCCAGCACATTCCCCTAAGCACAAGTAAAAGCCTAAATTGTTAAATCAATCCCAGCTAATTCAGCATTTAGTAAACCCTGTCCTTACTCACACATTCTACAATTCCCAAGCAGAGTAAAATGCAGGAGACAATGGTGCAGATGAAAAGAACCAGAAAATATCCCCCTTTGGAAGGAGACAAGTTCTCCACCAGCATATTCAAAGCAACCTGATGTTTGCACCTCTAGATTGGTGTTATTATGCATATTTTCCTTCCTCCATCCATGTACATGTTTGGTTCAGCATGCTGAGGATTGATCAAATCTTCTCCTTGCACAAGCCCCCGTGGGAGGAGACAGGATCCAAAATGCCAGCAAGTAAAGGTTTAGAAAATGCAGGATCAACAGAGCTGTGCAAATAACTTCTTTTAGTGGTTTCTTGGCTGAACTGTACTACTGAGAAACAAGTTGTTCTGTCACAGGGGAACTTATGAATCCTGGCTGCCTGGAATTGAATCCTTGCCTCCCAGCTCTTTGCCCACCCCTCAACCCCTGCTCCCTCCACGTCCCCTGTGATTCCCTCCCCTCCAGCTACCTTTGCTTCCCTTCCTTCTCCCCTCCCCAGATAACAGCTGGGCAATGGTAGCTTGCTCTGAGGAGTAACTCAGCAAAGAACTGCTGAGCTCACTCAGCAGAGCCTCTGGAGTGGGGGCACTGGTGTAGGTCCCTCTTTTTCTATTGAGCTGCCAGCTCCTTGAACTTTGTGCTCACTCAGCTTTGCTGGGAATGTCATGTCTGCACAGAATTTGGCTGAAACAGGTCTGAGGTTGAGAAGTTATTTGAGAGACAGATGGACTGGCAGTGCAATCACACAAGCCTCATTTCCTAGGGGAACCTGCCTTCAAATGCTTTGCTTGAACCAAGATAAAGTGGTTTTGCTTTGTTTTCCAAGACTTGTTAACTGCTTGGATTAAACTAAATGTGTGTATTAAATGATACTGTAAGCATGTGAGTACTCTTCTGCTAGTTTATGCTTTTTTTTTTTTTTTTAATGGCAGTGGATTTATTTCTTTACATATTTTACAAGCAAAGCATGGCACAGCTAGCCCTGCCTAGTTTATGTGTTTATGTTGGCTTCACATAACTTTTGATGTCATGATGCTATTTATTTTATATCCCCCTTCTCTTCCTCTGCATTTGATGGATCACCCAAAAGTTGCTGTCTTTACAGGAGAAATACACCATGTCTTTGAGCACTTGCTGTTTTCTTAAAAGATTATGTTCTAGTCCAATCTCCTTGGTTTCAAGTGTTTCAGCTTTACCTAATACAGAAGATCAAAAACTATGAGGAAATGGCTAAGTACACTAAGTATTAATAAAATTTAGAAATAACAAGCCCTAGTTTGCCATTTCCTTGAATAGGCATCATGTCCAGTCACTCTGTTTGGACAGACACAAATGAATACTGGGATAAGTCTTTTTGCACATATTCCCATATCATATTTAATGATAAAGGTGTTTGGCTTTCCTCCTTATGAGTATAGCAGCCACCAATATTAATAAATAGCTCCTCCTCATTAAAAAAAAGACTCTTAAATTCATATCTCATTCAGAAGACCCATTTTGTATCAAATGTTTACCTTCTTTTTCTTGACTCATTCTACAGTTATGACCAGCACTCTGTACTGCAGGGCATTAAGTACAGAAACACAACATGATCAGGGTTTTTTTCTGACCAAGGATCTCTGTACTGTAATATAGAAAGAAAAATAATACAAATATAACTTCAGAGGGCCATCAATGCTATCATATTCTACCTAACTTTAGAGTAAAAAGTGCAAACTATAAAAAGGATACAACTGGCAAAATTATCAGTAACTCAGAAGTGTGTTGAAATCCAGGTCCTAATTTCATAGTAGAAGTCAAGCTAAGCTGTTAATATTTTCTAATAATCACTTTTCATCTGCTGCTGTTTTTTGTTTGTACCACTGAAGTACCTCAGAGCCCTGGTGGCAGACCAGTGCCATACTGTTCCAAACACTGTATAAACAGAACAAAATGAAGATTCTTGCATTTAAGGATTGGGAATTCTCAAAAATAAGTCACTGCTTTTAAAACCATCAGTCATGACACTATCAACTGTTAATCTATTCAGTAAACTGTATTTTGTCTTTTCATCTGTATTCATTTCCAGATCTCATTCAGAAACATTTTTCTCCTGCATATATATTTAATTTTTATCCTGTATTTAATTTAATGCATTGTGTAAATGCACTAAAAGAAGTTTTACTTTGAGAGAATGATGTTCCATTCTGAGTTTTAGTGCATTAGCTTTGCCTTGCAAGAGCAAAGAGATGATTATTGAGGCAGCTAAAAAGGAAATACAAATGTAGATTAGTAGGTTATATTGTCTTTTATTATTACTATATTCAAATCCAGCCTTGACTGTATTAAATGCTTCATTGTGACACTGCTGGCTGCTTGGAGCCTGGTAAATGAAGTTCACGGGGTAAATCCTGCTCAGGGGAATAGCCAAACTTGATGCTAATTGCCAACTTTGTTGCCATGGTTATGCAGAACAAACATCTCCCTAACCCCCTGGGCAGGAATCAGGCATAGCACAAAGGTAGCTAATTTACTGCTCTGAATAGAAATAGGCTGAACAGAAAGCCAGGGTTTCTAATCCAGTTCCAGTCATTGAGCATCCCTGTGTAGAGAAGTGATCTTACAGCTTACAAGTTGTTAAAGCAGGCACACAGTTGTGTTTGTATTTTCTCTATTACAAATATCAAGCCCATTTGCATTTTCTGTTCCAAAATTTGACAATAAGAGACAAAGTTTGGCCATGGAATAATTTCTACACGTCCTTTAGGTGCTCCTGTCAGCGCATAGAGGGTTGGTTCAGGGAAAATGTGTTTGTTACCCACCTGATCAGCTCCACAGTTTCTCCCAGTGGGGCTGAACTTGTACAATGAAAACATCAGAGAGTTTTGCTATGTCCTGGTGTCCCCAGCTAAGTCATGGCTAAACACTCGTGTCTGCTGGATTCACTGTGTTGATAACAGCAAATGGAGCTCCCAATAAAAGTGGGTGAGCCACAGGGATAGGAGAGAGCCTGGCTGCTGCTCCTGAAGGCAAGAGTGAGAGCAGAATGAGGATCTATATTGAGACAATAAAGAGCAGGAAGGCCAGAGCAGCTGGAGAGGGGCTGGGAAGATCCTGGTGGTGGACAGGGACCACTGTCCTTTAGGGAGATTGTCCTCTTCTCCCAGCTGTAGCTACAGTCCTGACTTCTCCAGTTCTGCTGGCTGGAACAAGTTTGGTGGATGCAAATGAGATGAAACAGATGATTTTGACATTTTGCCCCACTTGCTTTGACAAGATGCTTTTTGGCCTGTGCTTGGAGGGAGTGCTGTGCACAGCAAGGTGCTGGTGCTCACAGCAGTGAAGGGGATATATAAACCTTGTGCCTCCAGCTGATGAGGGCAAAACTGACTCTGTCAACTGGCAGCCATGCATGTTCTGCCAGCAAACTACACAAAAATGTATTTTTAATTAACTTCTTCAGTTATAAAGGCCATTTAAATGACATATGACTTTCAAAACAAGATATTCTGTGGGGTCCATACATCTCTCCCCACTCCTATGTTTGCTTTTCCTGCTTTAGCATTTGACTTTAATGTCTGTCATTGAACATCTCAACCTTTGAATCTTTCTCATGGGAGACACAGATCAGGGTGTTCAGGCTTTGCAATTTGGTGTTGCTGGCAGGTTTTTTTCCACCACAAATGTTTCTGATGGTCATAATGACATTTCAGCAAGTTTTGGAGGAAAAAATCATTAGGAATAGAATATAAAGAAAAAAATCCCTTGTTGATCTGAAGTGCTCTCTGAACGAGTTCTGGGAAGTTTAAATTCAGATATGGAATCCAACCTTTCCATTTGCATTAGAAATGAGACTATTTGCAGTTACTGTTTAAGAGAAACCCAGTGTTGAAATCTTTAGACAAAAGGTTTCGAGTTTGTTCCATGGAGGGATGACTATTGATCAAAGATACATTCTATGTGTTTCCAGTTTAGTGAGGCACACTCATTTCCAAGACCAAAACTGCTGTCTTTTTATTTTTACAGTCTTTGTTTGAACTGAGATCCACATTCATTGTTACTGAGCTTTAATAATCTAAGGGTCACTTGAAGGGCTTTTGTTTGAGAGACCTTTCAAGCCAAGCCAAGGCAGCAGTTTAGAGAACGTTTCTTGTTTGTAGACAAAAATATATTAAAACAACCAAGGGAGCTATTACTCTTCCACATAATTATTTTTAATGTCTCATTGGACATGTATGAAATGCCTTTCAGTTCCTGTGGGAGAATTACTTTTTTGCCTTTTGCAGCACAGCTTTTGTTAAATTTCTGTGCTGCTTTTCCATTGAGCAATGCTCACCCCAGAAGACTTTATAAACACGAACAGTATCTCCAGGAATATGCTTCCAACATAATCCACAGAAGTACTTAGAGATTTGTCAGCAGTCATGGGCCTGACACCTTGCATACCTTGTGCCATCTATGTTTTTTTCTGGCCACAGTCAGGAGAGAACGTGACCCCAGCTCACAGTGGGAGAAGTCAGAGAACAGCCAAGAGTCCTGCAGGAGGTGAGGCAGAGCCATGTGCTGCAGCAGCCCATGGTGGGGGCAGGAGGGCTAAGGCTCCCTTCACCCCTTTTTTCCTGGGAAATACATGCCAGGGAATCAGAGCACCTGGTGTCTTTGGAATAAAAATGATCAGCACAAGTTCTGTGCTGTGTAGCTCCTTTTAGTTACCTGGGGAGGATTGCAGTGGTGTGCATCCTTCTTTCTTATGGCTGGAATGCATTTGTGGGGAGGAGAACAAGCACAGAAGCTGAGGAAAGAGGGAAAGAGGGAAAGAATGGCTTTATGGAAAGACAGAAACCATCCTGCAAAGATGTAATTCCAGTAAAAATATTTTAGCTTGGCTTGGGAAGTGCAGTTTGGTGACATTTGTGCTCCACAGAGGTTCAGGCTTGGCAGTAGATGCAGGTGCTTGGCTGGGATGTCTTCTGTTGAGTATTCATGATCCTTTAAATCTGCCAGTTGCCCTTTTCATTGTGAAGGATGCCCAGATGTTTCTTGCTCAGATGTTGGGAGCTCCCACAGATTCTTATTTCTGCAGCCATCGCCCTTCTCCTGAGCGTGGTGAAACTTTCAGTAATCCCAAATGGACCTTACACAAACACACCCCATCATCCATGTCTCATAATAAAGCTCATAAAAGGGTGTATAGACAACTGGACTTGCTAACTGGGTGTAAACCAAATTTGAAATATATAGTGCTCCCAGGTTTCAAAGAGATAAATTAATATATTCATCATCTTCAGATGACTGAACTTGAAGTCTTTCAAACTAAGCTTATAAAATTTTAAGTTATGTAGATGAGGTATGATTTGCAAAATGCTGTGGTTTGTGGAATGGTCCTGCCTTGTTTAGGGATGAAACCCACATTCTAGCAGTTTCTAGCAGGGAAAGGCTGTGGCAGCTGCATCTTTGAGCAGGATATGATGATAGGAGCAAATTATTGTAACTCTGTAACACAGAGATGTTCTAAGGTCTGAAGCACAAATTGCTCAACAGTAAGTGATCTAATTGAGCAAAACGTTGCCTTTACATGAACTGCAGTATACATCTTGGAACAATAATTATGTTGTAGCTCAATAATATATTGTGAGCTTGTAAGGGTAGTATGCACTTACCAGTATCTGACTGATGTCACAGGGGCAGAACACTTCTAAAATATTTTCTACATAAAAATCACTGCAGATCTCAACCTCACAAAATATTCCAGACAAGGACTGTAAAGCAAACTTGGGCTTATTTTTTAATATATCTTTACTTGAGGGCTTCCTGTGAAGTTGATCTTTCAGTGTCATCCAAAGTTCCCTGTCCCAATTTGACAATTTTATGGCTTTGAACTCTCACTCAGTTGTTCAAGGTGATTTAATCATTGGTTTGCTTGTCTCTACGTTTAGAGAGTGCCAAATATAATTGTTTGTAGAATATCTGTTCAATTTGGAGTGCTCTATTCAGCAGAGGTGTTGTTAGAAACACAGCAGGAAAAATGGGAAGGACTAAATATGTGCAGCCTGAATAAGGGGTAGGAAAAGCTTGGATGAAGGAATATAGTGGTCTATATGTAGCTGAAACATGGAAGCATGAGAGAGAGACAGAAGAATTATGTGGAGTTTGGCAGGAGGATGTAATGAGTAATAGATGAAATGATGAAGGGGAAACAAAATGAATAAAAGCTTCCTGACCACGAGATCTTGTTTGATTACTGGGGTTTCCCAGGGGACTTCTGTGATTTGGGAAAAGTTGTACGAGACTGTTCAGAGCCTCACAATGCACAGCTCTCAGTCACCTAATAACCTAATATCCAGGAGTGGATAGTGCTTCCCTTTTTTCACTGAGTTTGAGGTTCCTTGGATTCCTTGGATTTGCTGGGCAGCCCAGGGCATCTCTTGAGTGCTGGCTGGCCTCTGGCTTCTCTTTTAGTTGTTATTATCTGAACAATATTACAGATCTTGAAGAAAATCTACCTCCTCTGAGCTTGTGCATGCAAATCTACCTCCTCTGAGGTTGTGGGGCTGATCCTGGTTCTTTGGTGCTAAGGGCAGGAGAGTGCAAGGTTGGATTGAGCTGTCCAAAGGATCTCTGAAGATGCATTAGGTGGCAATTGCAAATGCCTTTGTGCATGTCCTCAGAACTCTGAGCCCAACCCTTTACCATATCTGGATTGATATTACTGATACACAGTGTTGGAGTGAAGCATGCTGCAAGTGTTAAATACTCTGAAATCCATATTTGGCCAGAGAACTTACCCAACTGATTCAAGAACTTTCATTCCATGATAAAGCAGATGTGGCTGTTATGGGGTGTTCATGTTACCCAATCATAGAATTATTTCATTATAGATCTGGTGTCTGGCTAAAGCTGACTCCAGTAGTTCCTCTGAGAGAAGTTTATCAGATGAAAAATTAGGTGTTTTTAGCTGATATCCAACCAATTTGCTGAACTTATTTTGACTTCTGCCCATAGGCTCTGAGAGTATGTTCTATAACTGAGAGTCCATTTGGGTTTGAGCATTCAAAAACCCAGAGGCATTGAAGACCACATGGCTTCTATAAACTGGGGAGCTCAGCTCATGAGGGCAGAAAAACAGGTTGACATGCTGCTTTCCTGGTGGGTCTCTTCTGCTTGGCCTTTAAGTTTTCAGGCAGCTTCTCAGAGCAGTAGGACTCATTTCCTCAAAAGCACATTGAAACTGCAGAGGCTGCTGCTGCTCAGGGTGAAACTGAGCTAAACTGGGATCAGCCCTGTTCAACATGGACGATTTCATGGACTGCAAGGTGTCCCTGCCCATGCCAGGAGGTTTGGAATGAGATGATCTTTGTGGCCATTTCCAACCCAAAGCATTCTGTGATTGTAAGTATTGCTAAGAACTCAATTTTGAAACTGCACACGTTCCAATGTCTACTTTGCTCCCAAGAACTTTCAGAGTTTTGAACTGTGGAAGCCCTGAATTTTGAAACAAATCACACAGAAATCTGAGATCTTTCATGCAAGTTCAGCCACAAATACATTTTTAAAAGTTTTCTTGTGAAGATAGTCCTTCTTTGAAATATCTTCTTATTTGAATTTAATATTTATTATCTAATTGAGTGCATGATTAACTCCATATCAGTAGGTACATAACTTGTACATTCTGAGATCTGTCTAATGTCTACCAAAGGAAAAAAAAAAATAAATCATTTAGATCTGGAACAGTGATCACAATGGAAGTTTCATTTGCAAAGGATTTATGGGGACTTGAAGTGAGCATTATGTTTTGAATAAATGCACCATTGACCAGTATCAGATTTCCGTAGGCTTTATCTTGTTTTTCCTAAGCAACTGCTCATAAACTTTTAAAATATCTTGACTAGCATGATGGTGCTACTTGCAAATCTGTTCATAGAGCTATTAATCTATGATACTGCAATCTAGAGAAAGGAATCACACTTACTTGCTCATTCCTTTCACTATTTCATTTAAAAAACATAAATAACAAGTTGACAAGGTTCCTTTGTGCTTCTTTCTTTCTGACTAATACGTGATAAATATATCAGGAAAGGTTTGTCAAGACATCACAAAGTAGGTCTGAGTTCTGATCTGAACTTTATTGAACTCTGCTTTCATGTAATAGGAAGAAAAACAAGCGGTAGATTTGATCAGTCTGCGCCCATGACTCAACAGCTACAGCAAACCCTCGGTGCTTTTAATTCCTGTGTCATAGCAGCGCTCAGATGAATTTAGTGCAATCAAACAGACATAAAATCTGAAGGGAAAGGAATGTCCTGCATCTCACGAAGAAGAAATTTGACTTCTAAGGCAAGTTCAACACGTGGGTTCCCTCCCTGCTCTCCTTTCTTCCCCCACCTCTCCCCAAGCTTTGTCTCTAGCTGTCTGTTCCTGCTTAGCCCATCTCAGCCTGAGCTTTGTGGGACAGTGGGGGCAGCAGAGGCTGCAGCTGGGCAGTGACAGTCACAAACCTGAAAACACTGACAGCTGCAGCCCATCTGAATTGCATCCCTCCTTGCAGCAGATCTCTCTCGGGTTGATGCCCTGAAACCAGGGGAATTTTCAGATGGTCTCTCACACTTGTGTCAAGACCAGATATCCCACACCCACACAAGGGACAGAAAGAGAGAGAGACTGCCTGTAAACCTTCAGGTTTGACCAAAAGCCACATTGAGTGGGAAGCCTTGGAACTAAGAACTGGGAAAACTCTTGTTTCATTTGGGGGTACATTTTTGCTTCCAGCCATCCAGATGAGTGAAATGAGCTTCTCAACTCGTGTATTGCTGCAATCCACAGGCACCAGTACGTGCAGTCCAGAGAGAGAAGAGGCACACACACACACACACACACACACACCTTCATGTAGCTGTGGTTACAAAGGGCTGGGCTTGCTGAGTTTCTAAGGAAGCCCAAGGGCTGTGCTGGGGGCTGGGGGCAGTGGAATGTCTGCCCAGGCTGCAGAGCTGTGGGTGTTGGCTGTGCTGCGCTGCTGGGGCTGGGAGGAGGGACTCGCCGTGTTGCAACAGCTCTCCAGCCCTGCCACCCCCTCACAGGTCACATCACTGACACATCTCACAGGGCTGTGCTGCAAAATGCAACCATCTGCCTTTCTTTGCTTGCCCAAGGTCTCCAAGCACTCCACAAACACTTTTCTGGCAAAACTGCTGTCACCTCTTCCATTTCTCTGGGGTGTGCAGAAGGTGTTGAACAGAACTCAGGAGCTTTTGGTTCTCTTCTGCTTCAGGCACCAGGCACATTGTCCCCACTGCTTGTCTTCTATGCTCACCAAACATCCTCAGGCAGAGGATGTGCTTGGCATTCCCCTCTGCATGGACTGACATCCTTAGGCACTGGTTTCAGTGGGAGCACCTGCCCTACAGCCCTTTTAGTCAGGGGCTTCCATGGATTAATTCCTCTGAGGTGTGTACAGTGAACAAAACCCAGTGAAAGGGGGTTTAGACCCTCAGCTAAGACAGCTGCTGGAGCCCCCATTTCCCACTGGGGACAACTGGGTATCTTCACACAGGGCTGCAAAAGGGCTTTGCAAGAACAAAGGGAGATTTGGGCTTTGCAAGAACAAAGGGAGATTTGGGCTTTGCAAGAACAAAGGGAGATTTGGGCTTTGCTTTGCATTGGTGAGGTGTGTTTGTTAAAGAAGTAAATGGATAGATAAAAGGCATGGACTGTTAGTGTTTAGGAAAACAGGTTCATGTTCAGTCTCTGAAGAAGCTGGTAAAGGACAATTCATCTTCTGTCCCTGTCCTGTAATCCCTACAGGTAGTGAGACCTGAGGCTGTGGGTGTCTTTCCTTATCCGTGTTTGTCTACTGCAGCTGGAGCCTTTCTAATTCTTTTGAATATATAAATGTTTGCTTTACATTTCCAGTACTTACCCATATTCAAAAATGGTGTCCCAGGTGGCTCAAAGAATCCTTTGAATCGGTGTCCGTGCCGGGTATTGTTACTGATGTGTTTATATGTTATTATATTTAGAGTTCAATGGGATCTGCATGCTACGACCTGGGTGTAATTAATTCCTTAAGTCTCAGTTAACAGATACCCATTTATAATGCACTACATTTTGGAATATTTTTATTTTCTCCTGCCGAAATAATAATTTTATTACTTTCAAAGCCATTAGCGGTAATGCCGAGAATGGAGCACATTACCTAAGAGCTTTTTCCCCAAAATTTCTTTTGCACAAAAGTACAAAATACCTATAAAAATTCCATGCAATAGCTTCAGCTGCTCCACAAGTATATCCCATTATATATCTAAGACCTTAAAAACGTCACATACCCCAGATCAGAAAGATGTTACCGATCCCCAGCTTTCCATGAACTCCTATTCACCAGAACCGCGGCGAGGGGCGGGATACACAGGGATGCTTTATGGCCCTATACAACGCGGTGATTTATACCCAGCCCCATCCCAGCAGCACGCTAATAAATCCCGCGTGGTACCTCGCTGCCGGCCGCAGCCGCGGGCACCGCCCGCAGGTGCGGGAGGCGGAGCGGGGCCGCCCCGCGGGTTGAACGGGGGGTCAGGGCCGCCGTCCCGGGCCGGGCCCATCAATTTCCCGTGCTCGGTGCCTGCGTCCCGGCGCGGCACTAATGCGGAACAAATTGAGACATATCCTCTCCGTAATTAGTTCCAGCGTTCCCAAGATTTACGGTACAGTAATGGCCCGGCGGTCTCGGCGCTGGGGAGGCTGCCCCGGCAGAGGGGGAAGAAGCGAGGAGAAGGGAGATGCACAGGACCCCGCGGGGATTTTCAGCATCCCCACACCCGGGTCCTCGCCTCGGAGGGACCGCAGCGCCCTGCTCAGCAGTGCCCCTCTCCCGTCAGCTGCATCTTCACTTCTCTGTGCATCAAAAAAAAAAAAAAACAAACCTCTTTTATGCTCAGGGGATAAACAAAATGTCCTCTGCGCAGCTCGAAGGCGTCCCGGTGCCCACGTCAGCCCGCACAGGGAAGGCTGGTCCCGCCTTGCCGGCGGCTCCCGCAGCGCTGGGCAGCGAGCGATGAGAGATCGGGCCCTCCGGGATGGGTTCCTGCCCCTCTGCCCCCTGCCAGATGTTTGGCAGCTTTGTTTCTGCTGCTCTGGGCGCTTAAATAATCAAACTCTGATCAGCCCCCTGAGTGAAAGGAGACAGATCCCACTGCGCGCTGTGAGCGGCGTGAGCAGGAGGGGAAGGGCAGGGGATTTATCTCTGTCTCAGTCTCACCCACCTCCGAACCGCGGGGGGATCGTTTAGAAATTTAGCAAGAATTACGGTCCCTAAACAGGTTAGCATGCAGAAGGAAAAGGTCGGCTGGGGAGGTGCGGCAGCGGTGCTCAGGTTGAAGCAGGTTCCCGAGCCCGTTTTTCTCGGGACTCTCACTAGAATAATCCTCCTCCAGCTATTGTTTAACCTTGCAGAATATACCTTCGAGCACAATCGAGCACTGAGCGTTATCAGGAATTTCCATAGCTATGGAACAGCGGGCAAGGACGCCTGTCAGAGTTTTGGATAGGGCCGTGTATGGAGGGGACGGGGCAAAATGTTCCGGACCGCCCGGGTCTGGAAAGCGACAGAGGAGATGCCGTCCCCGAAGTGCTACCTTCTGGAATCGGGATTGGCATCTCTGGGGAAGAGGTGGGCAAAGAGGGAGCAGCTCCTCTCTGCATGGCGTGCGCCCCCGAGGGGAGCTGCTGCCCGCGCTCCCGGCCTGTGCTGGAGATTCCTCTCTCTCCCTGCCGCTGGCTAGACGAGAACAGCTGAGGGAAGAGGCGCTGGCCGCTTCCCAAAAGTCCTCAGCCCATCCCTCGGAAGGGTCCGGGCTTTCCTCCCCTCCTCAGGCTGCCCCTCTGAGGATTTCTCCCGGGACGGCCCCGGACGCGCTGGCGGCGGGAGCGCTCCGCGCCGCGCACGGCTGATGGAGCAGGTGCCGGCACTCGGAGCAGCGCTGGGCCGGGCTGAGCTGAGCTGAGCTGAGCTGGCAGCTCCGGAATCCCCCCCAGGGCCTCGCCAGCATCCCCGAGGAGGAAGGATGCGCTAATGGCAAAGGGCTCGTCTTGTTTCACTGCTGGAAAGTGCGAGACGAGAAGGTTTGGAAGGACTTCGGCAGTTCTTCCTCCCAGGTGGAGTAATGCAGAGCTAAACGATCAAGAAAACATTTTTTTTTTTCTCTTTCGAGATGATCTATCAAGCTAGGTTATTTCAAGAAAGGAGAAAAACCCCATGCTAGCTCGAAAAACAGCCCGCTGCAGGAAACGCATTTTATTTTTGCTCCTAGAGAGCTCTAGTTTTCATGGGAAATTAAATACCCCGCTTAGGCTGGCCGAAGACTTCCATTCTTGTATTTACACTGTCCGTGAGCCGGAGATGACAGAATCGATCATGAAATCGTTTAGGTTGTGAAAGACCTTTAAGGTACCGAGTTCAACCAACCTCGTGTGTCGGTCGGTCACCGAAACGAGCGAAGGCAGCAGCCGCCCCTCTCCCGATCCCGCAGCTCCCCGCCGGTCCCGGGCAGGGGTCCCGCGGTGTGCGGGAGCCGCGGTGCGGCCGGAGCGGGAGGCAGAGCGGGAACCCGCGGTGCCAGCGAGGTCAGCGCCATCCTCCAGCACGGGCACAAGCGCCGTCCGAGGGTGCTTTGGTTTGCCGTGGATTCTGTAAACTTAGAGGATATTTAATGTCAGCAAAAGTAGCGAACAAATCTTTCGCGCTTACGTTGCAAGTGGATTTTTGTAATACATAGATGCACGCGCCAAAAGAGAGGTTTTGCAAGGGATTTATCTGGAATAGTTTGTTTAAAAATAATTTCTCTAATAACAAAACCCGACCGTTATGACTCATTAGCTTTGAGAGAAAATGAAATTAAACTTGGCTACTCCAATAACGACCTCTTTTAATTTCTTTTGTCGCAGCATTTACACTTTGAATCTTAAAACACCTCTTCAAGGCTGGCGATGCTGGCGACCTTTGATGCCGCGAGGGAAAGGAAACCCCGAGGTGTACATTGTCACCCCTAAGACGAGTGGCTCGGCGTGTCCCGCGGCAGGTGAAGGTCTCACGGCGGCTCTGCCGCTGTTGTCGCTGAGCGCCGCGGGGGTGTCGCGGGGCGGTGGCTCTGATAGCGATGGGCGACAACGCGCAAGGGACAGGGCGGCGGGACCGCTGCCACCCGCGGGCTCCGCGAGTTCCCTGAGCTGGCAGCTGTACGAGCAGCACCCCGCATCCCCGGGGGATTATTCATCAGTATTTCTGCAGGAGGCGGCAGGATTCCCCTCCTTGCCTGCGACAGGTCCCGCGGGGCACTGCCGCCCGCCCCGGCTGATCTAAGTGGGCTCCCGCACCGCCAGAATCTCGGCATCCCTCTCTGCCGGGGCCGATCCCAGCCCTGCCTGTCTCCTGGAGGAAGGACCGTCCGGGGATAACGTGTCCCTCCGGCCGCCGCCCCCGGGATGGACGCAGAGAACTCCCTGTGCAGGAGGCTGGAGAGGAAAAAGAGACTCCGGGCCTTCCCGGGAGCAGTGCCAGGTGAATCTCTCAAAAGCAGGTTACTCACAGCGCTGCTGTCCTCCCCCGCCCGCCCAGCTGCTTCCTGCCCCTCACACACAGGTCGGAGGGACAGGGCTCGGGCCGGGCACACGCCGGCCCCGGGCTCCTTGCAAGGGATGCCCACCCCTTCTCTGGCCGGTGGACCCCTGGATACCCGGCCCTGCCCTCCAGGGACAGGCAGCTCTCACCCCGCGGGAGCTCATGGACACGCGGGTTCCTCCCGTAGTGGGAGAGGCACCTGGAAAGACGCTTTCCCCTCTCAGGAACGGGGTCCGCCCGCCCCGGGTCGTGTCACTTCCCCCGGTTCCTGCCAGGGCGGAGGCTTCTCCGCGCCGTCCCCGGGGCCTGCGACCTGGCCGCCCTCGGGAATCCCCACGGACACGCACGGGGCTGGCGGGGGAAGTCAGGCAGCACGTACTTACTGGCCACCTGGATCCCTCTAACATCCCGCAAGCCTCTCCTAAAGAGGGGAAACGTTAGGGTGAGATTTAGTGTCGCTCGCAGCAGAAGAAGGGTGGGAGTGATGTGTAGGGGAGATATATTCTCCCACAGTCACCTCTCCCCCTCCATCCCCGGCTGTCCTGGGTCTCCCCTCCCCCCCCGCGCGTCTGGTCCGGCTGGGTTCAGCAGAGCGGGCTGTGGGCAGCCCCTCGGCGGAGGTTGTGTGAATGGAGGATCGGCCTGCCTGACTCCTCCTCCCCTGCAAACGCCTCTATTTGAGCTTTGCAAAGTTGAGGGCGAGCAGGCATCCGAGGCGAGGCGTGCGCCTCGGCTGTGCCCCCCAGCTCGGACAGACGGACATTCGTACAGACAGACACACACACACACACACGCCCTGCGCTGCGAGCGGGTGCGAGCCCGGAGGCGATCCTGGAGAACAACCTTTCCCTGTCGCTGCTGCCGGCTCCCGCAGGGCTGGACCCGGGGAGCTGCGTCGCCGAGCAAACTTCCCCCAAAGGGCTGAGCTCGCCGGCCTGGTGCCTGCAGCCGGAGCCGGCCTCCGGCTTGGCGGGCAGGGGCCAGGTGCCCTGGAACAAGTGCGGCCCGGGGGGAGACTGGCTGCCCGGCGGCAGGCAGAAGGTGTGCGAGCAGATGGGCTCCGACGTGCGAGACCTCAACGCGCTGCTGCCCTCCGTGCCCTCCCTGCCGGGCAACAGCAACTGCACCATGCCGGTGAGCAGCGCGGCGCAGTGGGCGCCCGTCCTGGACTTTCCCCCGGGGGCCTCCTACGGCTCGCTGGGACCGCACTCCTTCATCAAGCAGGAGCCGAGCTGGAACGGATCGGACCCGCACGAGGAGCAGTACCTGAGCGCCTTCACCGTCCACTTCTCGGGCCAGTTCACGGGCACGGCCGGCGCTTGCCGCTACGGGCCCTTCGGCGCCCCGCCGCCCAGCCAGCCGCCCTCGGGCCAGGCTCGGATGTTCCCCAACGGGCCCTACCTGCCCAACTGCCTGGAGAGCCAGCCAGCCATCCGCAACCAGGGTAAGGGCCGCGCTGCCGGGCGCCCCGGGCTGGGGGCGGCCCCCGGAGGCGCCCGCTCAGCCCCGCAGGGCCGCGCCTGCTGTAAACACCGAGGCCAGGCTTTCTCCGCGGCAGCCCAGCCGGGTTAGCCGAGCCAGCCCTGCCGTGCCTCTCCCTTCCCTCCCCGTGCGGCGGCCACGTCGCTCCCGGGAGCTTTAGGAGCCACGAGTTGCTCGCCCCCCACCCCTCCTGCGGGCAGCGGATGCAGCGGGCGGCTCTGCCAGGCGGGCTGGAGCCCCCCGGCCCCCTCCCGGGGTTGGAGCAGCCTCTCGCCTTCGCAAAGGTTTGTTCGGACCGGAGACGGCACAGAGTCCTGGAATGGAGATGGGGCCCGTGGCCCGAGACAATTCCCCCTGCGTATCTCGGGGGTGATGGGGTGGTGGAGGGGGGTGAACCTCCAAACTTCCTCCTGAGCCCGAAAAGCGCTGTCCGCACACTAGTGTGTTCAAGCCCCTTGTCGAATTAACCTCGGGAGGGCTGAACATCCCCGGGCTGGAATGCACAAGCAGTGGCGACTCGTTTCTTGTCCGCACCTCCGTGGCCGGCTGCGCCGTAACTCCCTTCGGTCCGCGGTGCCCGCACCGCCCTGAGAAGCTCCGAGGGCTGAACAGCCAGTGGGTCACCCTCGTGTGGCACCGGGGTCGCCATCTAATCCTTTTTATTCCAGTGCCTGCAGTGTAAACATTTGCGGGTGCAAACGCGAGGAAGAAAGGAAAAGGGGCCAGCGTGCGGAGAACTTGTAAGAGACCTTTTGGGTCTCCTTCGCCCTCCTCCAGCTGGCCCCGGAGCGGCGGGGTGCCGTGGTTTGCCCCGCACTGCTCGGCCCCGGGGGAATCGGAGCGAGGGGAGCCGGGCAGCCGAGGCTCGGGGGCCGGGGGATCGGCAGAGTGTGCGTGGCCCTGCCGGAGCGGGATCAGTGGCTTTTAGCAGGAGGTTCTCCCCGCTAAACCCTGCTGGGCTAAACCCAGCCCGCGGCTCAGGATTGCTGTGCCCCGCGGGGACAGCACGGAGGGGCTGGGACCGACCGTCCCGGGCGATTCGGGCGAGGGGCAGAGCAGAGGCGAGGCCGGGGACGAGCTCGGTGCTGGCGGCCGAGGCCCGGGCGATGCTTGCAGCGAGGGCCAGGGGTTGTTCAGCAGCGTGGCAGTGCCGGTGTCGCGGTCCCGGTGCCACCTTCGAGCCCCGGCCCCTGCCCCGGGGTTCGCCCTGCGCCGGGCTCCGACTTGGGGAAGCACAGAGCGGGGCTCCCGGACCGTGCTGCCCATCCCGGCTGGGAACATGGGATCAGCTCATCCCTGGAGCTGGGAGAGGCTCGGCCGTGCTGCCGATCCCGGCTGGGAACATGGGATCAGCTCATCCCTGGAGCTGGGAGAGGCTCGGCCGTGCCGCCGATCCCGGCTGGGGAAATGGGATCAGTTCATCCCTGGAGCTGGGAGAGGCTCGGCCGTGCCGCCGATCCCGGCTGGGGAAACGGGATCAGCTCATCCCTGGAGCTGGGGAGAGGCTCGGCCGTGCCGCCGATCCCGGCTGGGAGCATGGGATCAGCTCATCCCTGGAGCTGGGAGAGGCTCGGCCGTGCCGAGGCCCCGGAGCCGCTGCGTGCCCCGCGGGGTCCCGGGTCCAGCTGCGGGATGGGACAGGAACGGCCCAGACCCCGCCGGGACAGGGACTCTGACAGGCACTTTTGAAAGGATTTTAGACACAGAGGGGATTTATGATCGCTGAGTGGAAATAGTGACGAGAAAGCGGAGAGAAGGGCGAGGGAGATAAATTCGAATTAGAGAGGGACAAAATAGCTGTGACTTCGAGCCGTCCTGGCGTCCGGGTTTACCCATCCCGAGGAGAAACGGAGCCTTTAAGGCCCCAACACACGGAGCCCGCCCTGAGCTCTGCTCAGGGACCCGCACACACCCGCACCTGTGCTGGCTGAGAGCGCACCGAGCCCTCCTCATAGCCCCGAGCATCCAGGCTCGGCAGGAGCCTGGGGACGGAGCAAAGAGAAATTCGGCAAAGGGTGTTTGCTTTTTTTTTTTTTTTTTTTTTTTTTTTTTTTTTTTTTTTTTGGTGGATGGATAAAATGTTTTTGCTTTGGCTCTCCTCAAGGTTGAACTCCATTTTTTTTTTTTTTAGACGGTTCCTCCGACCGTGGGAAAGACGCTACCTTGGCTCTGCGATGACATTTCTGCCAAGTCTGGGATGGGGTGGGGGGTAGGAAACTAAGGCTTTGAAACCTCTGCCCAATTTTCCTCTTCTCGTTTGCCTGCCTCTTTCATCCAGCTGGGCTCCTCCAACAACTGGATGACTCCAGCGGGCCCCGTTCCCCAGCAGATGTACAACTTTCAATTATTTTCAGCACATTTTAATCAGGCCTAGTTCTGATAACGCCCTAATTAAAGAGACCTCACTATCGGCAGCTCGGTTCAGAACTCAACTTTCTTATCACATTCCTGAAGCTTTGGGTCAGGCAACACCGGAAAATGTGGCCAAAACCTCGTCCTGCTCCGAGCTGAGTTTTGAAGGTCACCGAAACTCTGTGGCGGGCCAAAAGTAACGTAGAAAGTGTCAGTGTTTTCTGAAAGTTAAAAAAGAGGCAGAGGGAAACGGGGAAAAGGGAGTTGAAGGTTGAGCCTCTACCCTGGGGGCTGAGGGAGGAGATAAGGAGCGAGAAGCAGCTGTGGGATGGGAGCCCGTGAGGTACCGGCCTGTCAACGCTGCCCGCGGCCCCGCTCTGCTCGCAGGGTCGGGGGATGCGAGGGACATTTGGGGAACAGCCCAGCCCCACTCCCATCCCATCCCCAGCCTAAGGGCCGACTTAAAATCACCGCCAAGGTGAAGGTTTTAAAGTCTTCTGGAGTATTTGCTGTGGCTCCCTCCGTTTCTCCCGCGCAGGTTAATGAAGTCCTGTAATGTCTCTGCATCCAGCCTGCCAGCAGAGAGAATAAAACGGAGAAGCAACATTCGAATCCCTTTGCTGCCTCTCCATTTTATTCTCTCTGAAACCCGCTGTGCTCACGGATGGTGGGTGAAGCAGAGACCTGCCCAGCGCCGAGCAGCCGGCAGCGAAAGGAAACCGAGACAGGAGCCTGAAAACAGCCCCGGGTGCTCCCTCTCGGCTGACAAAATCACTCTCCAGCCTCATGCCCCATCCACACGGGTCCATGGGGAATGCCCGTGCTGGAATATGCGGGTTCAGGGAGAGGAGTGTGATGGAGAAAGCGCTCACAGTCCCTTTGGTTTCTTTCCCCTGCCCGAGTCGCATTTTTTGTTTTGTTTAGTTGGGTTTTTGTTTTGGTTGGGGTTTTTTTGTTTTGCTTGGTTTTGTTATTTTTTGGTTTGGTTTTTTTTTTTAATTTTTTAAGAGTTACTCTCCGAGGAGCTTGGTTCTCGGGGTAAATGCTGATGAGCCGAGAAGCCTCTGAGATAATATTACTTTGTAATTACTTTTTTAGCTGAAGTTGTTTAGCCAGCTCCAAGTCATTAATGAAAGTTGGTGTCCAAGCACCTGATTTACGATTCCGTGCCGGCCCGGGGTCAGCAGAGGTGGTCTCTTTCCATCTGAATCTGCTCGGTGTAGGAAACAAAATAGGCTGTTTATTATTTTGGAGAGCAATTTTCGCTGAAAGGAGGAGTTTTATTTTTGCACGTAACATTCCTCCTCTTTATTGCAGACTCTTCAGAAAGCCGCTCTTAACAAAATAAAAAAAGCGCAAGATTAAAGGGTAACTTCTAAACTGGAAGCGCCAGATGAGTACACCGAGCAGATGGGAACCTTCCTCTTTTAATATGAGCAACAATTAATGGAAACATCCTTTTTATTGCCGAAGGCGATCTGTTCTCTTTAAACACGAACGAGACTTCCGACTTTCCGCGGCTCTCCCCGCCGGGAGGGATGCTGGAGTGCGGAGAGGGCGGTGCGGAGGGGCCGGGGGGGCTCGGGGAGCCTGGCCCTGTCCTTGTCCGCGGCGTGGGCAGCAGCCCCGCGGGGGGATCAGACACTAAAAGCATTCCGAGCGGGCTGTGCGTGGCCGTGAGCCCCTCTCTCCCGCTCGGCGGAGCTGCTCTAACCCCGCTCTGCTCTCTCCGCCAGGTTACAGCACCGTGGCCTTTGACGGGACCCCCAGCTACGGCCACACGCCGTCGCACCCCGCCGCTCAGTTCACCAACCACTCCTTCAAACACGAGGATCCCATCAGCCAGCAGCCGTCCCTAGGTAATTCCTGCTCAGGGCAAACCCGCAGGGAGCCTCGCCGAGCTGCCAAAGCCCAGCCGAGGGGTCTCCACTCGCCCCCAGGGTTAACTCTGCGCTCTCTCCCCGCAGGGGACCAGCAGTACTCGGTGCCTCCGCCGGTGTACGGCTGTCACACGCCGACCGACAGCTGCACGGGCAGCCAGGCGCTGCTGCTCCGGACGCCCTACAACAGGTACCTCGGCCGGCAGGGAGCTGTGCCTGCCCTCCGTGAGCGCGGGTTGCTGCTCTCTCCCCCGCGTGCCGCTCGAACAGCTTCTCCTTTATTCAAGGAAACAGGTTTATCCTTTCCCTTCTCAAAAACAAAACTAAATAATCCAAACCAAACCCGAAAAAATGAAAATTCACACGTAAAAACAAAACCATACCAAGGCTAAACCACCCCAACCCCCAAACAAACAAACTAACAAAAACAAAGAAAGCAACAAAAAAATCTTAAAAACCCAAACAAAGCGACATCCCCAAACCCCCACAAAACGAGAAAAGGTGTCGCGGTCCCCGCTGTGTCTCGGAGGTTTCCCGGGCCGGGGTTGGCGGCGCCGCTCGGTCCTGGCGGAGCATCCCGGCGGGGAGGGAGAGCCGCGCTCCGGCAGCAGGTGCCGGCCACCTCTGGGAAACGAGAACCGGGCTGCCCGCACTCCTTGGGCTGTCCCGGTGAATGAATTTGGGGTTTGCCCTTAGCCGCACTGGGGGAAGCGCTTGGGGCAGAGCCCCAGGCTGCAGGGCCCCCCGCCTCCTCTCCGCTCCTGGCTCTGGGAGTTCCCGAAGCTCTTCCCCGAGGAGGGGAAGGTGTGGGAATGCTGGCTGGTGAGCAGCAGCCATGGGCAGAGCGGTGCACAGGCGATTAAAACTCAGCTCCGTCCCAGGGCTTCGTCTTGCAGGCCAAGAGCCGTTCCGATGGCTCCCAGGAGTGATGGGAGCGGGCCTGCGGGGAGGTTATTTATTGAAATCGGGGCAATAAACCTATCGGGTTTCCTTGCTGGGAGAAAGGTGCGTCTGGAGCTTTGCTGCGAGCAACGAAATCTCTTTGCCAATAGACTGGCCTGTGGCAAGCGCGGCTTCCCGGATTGTTTTCTTTTTATTTCTCGGTCTGACATGGGGGCTGGGCGTTGGAGTTTTACAACGTGTTTAGTGAGTAAAAGAAGTTCCCCAAAATTTATTCCTCAACTTTTTGTGAACTTGGAGCCAGTCCCGTATCTTGGAGTTGCTAAGTAACTCTCGCACACAAAACAATGTGCCGCTGCGAAGGAAGCCGAGAGCGGCTCCTCTTGTAGGCCGCTTGTATCACCTCAGATTAATCGACACTGGACGTGACACAACAAAATTCTGTCACTTCCAGAAGCCACTTCGCTAATGAACGTGAGTTGACGTCAAGGGAAGGAGGGAATGAGGTAATGAAGGAAGGAAAGAAGCCTATCCAGAGAGATTAGCTTGCAGAATAATTGGCGGGGCGAACTCCTGCGCTGAAGTGCCAGAGATTGCTCCCCGCGCAGGGAAATCTATAAATATGGTTTGGAGGAGGCTTGGGGAGGGCAGCTCCGAGCTGCCGCCGCCTTCCCCGGTCCCTCGGGCCCCGGGGCTCGCCCTCGCCTCGCTCCTGGAAGCGGCAGCACCTGGAGGTGCGATCCCGATAGGAGATTGCTGACAGTGTCGAGAGCTCTCTCTTCCATGTGCCTCCACCGAGGCAGGGTGAGCACAGAGGTCGCCTCCCTAACGCGGCCACCGCCCGCCCAGCGCTTGGGGTCCCGCACCCTGCGCGAGTGGGCGATCTCCTCCCGACCTCAGCCCTGATCCTGCCCTGCTCCCTGGGAGGTTCACGGCTTGCTCCAGTAAGATAAGGATTTAAGCCTTTAAACCTCTCAGGAGCCAATATTGGTGTGTGGGGGTGTAAGCGAGGCAGAGCTGGTTCCACGCCGAGGGCAGCCCCAGCTGCACAAAGCCTGCTCCCGCAGCGAGGCACGCACAGGTGGCCGAGCTCGGGGCGGCCTCTCCTTGTCCCCTGTTGAACACGTTCAAAACCGCCTGGAAAATGTGCTCAGGAAAGTGGAAGAGGCGTTGCGGTACAGGAACGGGCGGGACTCATTTGCCACATAGCCAACGCCCTGAAAACGACCGCACTGTCCTTGTCCATATTTATCTTGGTTTGGCAAAATCGTGATTATTTTATTTATTTATTTATTTATTTATTTTTCTCAATACCATACTTATTCCGCGCCTCCTTCTAGAAGATTTCTTCTGCGTTTCACAGTTCAGGTCAAGTCCGACAGCTCTGCTTTGTCAAGTGATTGCTCGGTCGCCAAAATACGAGTGCCGGGGCTGGCGACCGTGCCCAAGCCCCTCTGCGCACACGGCGCGCTTTGCGCGGAGCGCTCAGAGAATGAGCGCTCAGGGGATGGTGCTGAGCCCCGGGATGCGGGGTTTGCGGGGATGGTTCTCAGCCCCGGGATGCGGGGTTTGCGGGGATGGTGCTGAGACCCGGAATGCGGGGTTTGCAGGGACGATGCTCAGCCCCGGAATGAGGGGTTTGCGGGAATGGTGCTCAGCCCCGGAATGCGGGGTTTGTGGGAATAGTGCTAAGCTCTGGAATGGGGGTTTGCAGGGATGGTGCTCACCCCCGGGGATGCAGGGTTTGCGGGAATGGTGCTCAGCCCCGGAATGCGGGGTTTGCAGGGACGATGCTCAGCCCCGGAATGAGGGGTTTGCGGGAATAGTGCTGAGCTCTGGAATGGGGGTTTGCAGGGACGGTGCTGAGCTCTGGAATGGGGGTTTGCGGGGATGGTGCTGAGCCTCGGAATGCGGGGTTTGTCCTTCCTCGCACCGGCTGGGGACAGCAGGCGCTCCCGTTCTCCTTTAGCAGGGGAGAGGAGGGGATGTGGCGGAGGAGACGAGGTCGGGGACGGGAGGTGGCGTTGCCTCTGTCCCCGAGGCTACGGGTCCGCTCCGCCGTGCAGCGCCTGGCAGGGACGGCCATGCCTCCATCACCCCGTCCCGGATCCGCCGCGTCCAGCAGGACCCGAGGGGTGATGCTTCGGCGGGGGAGGAGGGAGAGAGCAGAGGGAGAGGATGCAGAGGGAGTCGCCTCCACCTGATGCTCTCGCTTCCCCCTCATCCCCATCTCCCCAGCCGGGTGCGAGGGACCCTCGGAGTGCGACCCCAGCCCCACCCGCGGGGAACCGAACCGGGTCCGAGTGGGTGAGGGCAGGAGGGTCTAGCCCGTCCGCAGCGCGGGGCTCAGGGAGCCTCGTCTTCTCTCCCGTACAGCGGCAAAGTCGGGAAGAAAGGAATGGTTGAAAGATCGTAATTCTTAGGCTGGAAGCAAAACTATCTCTGAAATCTCTCGCCCCGGCCACTACTTGCTCTCTGTTTATGGCCCGGTCCCTGCTCTGCCAGGAGCCCCAGTGGTTGGTGTCTGGACACGCGTGACAAACCCGCGCAGATCCCAAAGCCTGCGTTTGTGGGTCCATTAAAAATGGTGATGTGAACTTTTCTACCTCGCGCTGTTTAATGTAGTAAACATGCTGGATGTTGAAAATTTACTGTGAGTCACACTTGCAAAGACTTTAAAAGTGGAGGAGTCTCGGTTCAGATTATAGCTCTTTCTGTGCAGAGGTCAAGAACTCGGTAATACTGCAGTGCAGGCCAAAACAAACTCTATATGATCTACTACTGGTTTCCTTTTAAGTTCCCTTTTTGCTCAGCGTTGACTTCCTTTTATTCCACTCCAACTTACATTAATCCCCGTTGTAGAAATGTTTTTCCCCCCCTTCCTCTCGTTTCTCTTTAAAAGCATCTTTGTAATGAAAATAAGTTATTTTTAGTGTCTTCTTTGTGGCCGCTCGAAGGGCCAAGGATTCAGATTGGAATCAGCGCAGGCATATCCCTGGAGACCCCGCTTTCCTCCTCCTCATTCAAACCCCATCCAAAGCCGAGATTTTGAGCGGAGCTGTTGGTTCCATGAGATCATCTCACGGTACTGTCAATTATAAACCATGGCTGGGCGTAAACGGCGTTAGGGACGTCCTGCTCTCTGTCACCTGTCTGATGTGAGATGTTTAATCCGAGCCACTGCCCGGTGGCCCCGGGGCAAGCGGCGGCCGGCGGGGCAGCTCTTATCTCCGGGTTTAGGGGGTGCAAAGCCCGGCGGTGCCCACCTGCCTCCCTCCCAGCTCCGATCTAGCCAAAGATCCCGCAATCCCGGTTTTTTTCGAGATTAAAATCTCGCAGCTCCGTGGCTCAGCACCCAAGGGCGGCACGGAACACAGTGGCTGCGAGCTGTGACAAGATGAATAAGTGTATTGCTTTATGAAAAAGCAAAGGAGGGGGGGAAAAAAGTGGATATTGTGGGGGAGGCTCTTATAAATGAACTGTCAAGCGAAGGAAAGTTAAAGGGAAATCTCCTGCTGTAAATGCATCGGGCGGGCACTTCTAATAAAAATCAGGGTCCTGGAGGAATTAATTACAGCAGCATTACAGGAAGAATTCGTGGAATTGCAAAACGTAGTTGGCACAGACCAGCACGGACTGCTATTGCAAATGGGGAAACTGCAGGAGAGTTTAACAATTCCTGAGCTGATATGCAGGACATTGTAGTAGCATAATAGCACTTCAGACACACTAATGAATAATAGTGT
Source organism: Oenanthe melanoleuca (assembly GCF_029582105.1). Classification (NCBI taxonomy): domain Eukaryota; kingdom Metazoa; phylum Chordata; class Aves; order Passeriformes; family Muscicapidae; genus Oenanthe; species Oenanthe melanoleuca. The sequence continues at coordinate 2,328,410 of NC_079339.1, forward strand.
CCAGTGATACTGACAAATGATATTACGCATACTTCGAGATTGAAGTCACTTAATTTGTTTATATATGCAAAAGCTTCCCACTGGATTCTGGCTTTTTTAGGTCGCTTCTACCTGCCACGAAAGGAGAAGAAAAAAACCAAAACCTAATAACAAAATGATATAAATTCACCGCGTAGATCCTGCGAATTTAGGTGTAATTAATCAGCGGGGAGACTCGCGTTTGGTGTTCGCCGGCATCCATCGCAGCGGGGCTGAGGAGCTGCGCTGCGGGGACAGCAGCACCTGCCCGGGCTGCGGCACCTCCCCGGCCCCGTGGGGACCTGTCCTGCCGGGAGAGCGCTCCCGGGGCTCCATCCTGCCTCCCTCCATCCCGCCCCGCAGCCTTTGCGGCTCCGAGCGCTCTCCCCGGGCTGCCCGAGGGGGAAAGAGCCTGCTCCAGCGGCGAGCTTCGTTTATCGCTCAGCCACTCCATTTTTCTCCCGCTTGTCAAGCCCCTCTATGTAGCAACATCCATCACGAGTCACGATAGCTGTTTCACTCCGTTACCCACGTGGTCTCTCACACTCCTGGTTAAAACAGTTAACAGATTTGACTTTTTAAAACAAATAATCCTTCGCGTTACCCCTCCGGGCTGCTTGTATTCGTTTCATTCATTTCAATGTATCAATATCGGATATTATTTTTTCGGGAAGGAAAAAGTTTTATGTTTCTGTTTCCAGCTCTTTACAAATCGTCAGGCTTGCAGATTTCCTTTTCTTTAATTTCCTTTTATTTTTAGAAATTCCTAATGCATCGATAAAAGGGATTATATAAATTAAATCCACTTTCTACTGTTATACATTTAAAACCAACCACAAACAAATTGTTGACATTCTGATGTTTTGGCTCTTATTTGATAGCTTCAATTTTAGTTCTAATTCTACATCTTTTCACTACAGTGACAATTTATACCAGATGACCTCACAGCTTGAGTGCATGACATGGAATCAAATGAACTTGGGATCCACACTGAAAGGGTAAGGAGATTTATTCTCTTCTAGCCTGTTGCCCTAGCGAAGCTACATTGCTGAGCTAACTTTGTCTTGGATTTTACCATTTAATCCGGTCATTTGCAGGAAAAAAACTGCTGTCCGGTCCTGAGAGTGGCTCATCACCCGGCCGTAGTTTGCCGTGGTTTTGATGATCCTTGCCCCGGCCCGGGCGGAGGGTGGGGCTGTGGCTGGGAGCGCAGCCCTGGGAGTGCCGGGCGCTCCGGTGGCCCCGGGCAGGGCAGGGCTGTGCCCACCCCCGGTGCCCGGGCCCCTCCCGGAGGGGCAGCTGTGCCACGCCGCTCTCTCCTCCTTGAGCCACCGCCCCTTCCTACCATCCCTCTTCCCTTTCCCTGCCTTCTCCAGGCGCTGCGTCCTGTGTCCCGGCCCTGCCGCCTCCCGGCTTCCTTCCTCCCGGCCATTGTCGCCCTCCCACCTGCCGGGAAGAGGCTCCGGCCCGGCTCCCCCGCGGGGCTTCCTGCGGCCGGCCGGGCAGGAAGGCTCCGAGGCGCCGCGGGGCCCCGCCGGGGTGGCGGCTGCTGCGGGGCGGGCAGCGCTGCGGGGCCGGGGCTCCGTCTCCGCACCCGCCGTGCGCGGCGCTGCCAGCGGTTCTGCCAGGGATGGGCATCGCCCAGGGATTCTGCCAGGGCTGGGCATCCTCCAGCGGTTCTGCCAGGGATGGGCATCGCCCAGGGATTCTGCCAGGGCTGGGCATCCCCCAGCAGTTCTGCCAGGGCTGGGCATCCTCCAGCGGTTCTGCCAGGGATGGGCATCGCCCAGGGATTCTGCCAGGGCTGGGCATCCTCCAGCGGTTCTGCCAGGGATGGGCATCCCCCAGGGATTCTGCCAGGGCTGAGCATCGCCCAGAGGTTCTGCCAGAGCCGGGCATCCGCCAGAGGTTCTGCCAGGGATGGGCATTCCCCAGCGGTTCTGCCAGGGCTGAACATCCCCCAGCGGTTCTGCCAGAGATAGGCATTCCCCAGCAGTTCTGCCAGGGCCGGGCATCCCCCAGCGGTTCTGCCAGGGCCGGGCATCCCCCAGAGGTTCTGCCAGAGCTGAGCATCCCCCAGAGGTTCTGCCAGGGCTGGGCATCCCCCAGTGGTTCTGGGCATCGCCCAGGGATTCTGCCAGGGCCGAGCATCCTCCAGCGGTTCTGCCAGGGATGGGCATCGCCCAGGGATTCTGCCAGGGATGGGCATCGCCCAGGGATTCTGCCAGGGCTGAGCATCGCCCAGAGGTTCTGCCAGAGCCGGGCATCCGCCAGCGGTTCTGCCAGGGATGGGCATCCCTCAGCAGTTCTGTCAGAGCTGAGCATCCCTCAGCAGTTCTGTCAGAGCCGGGCATCCCTCAGCAGTTCTGTCAGAGCTGAGCATACCCCAGCGGTTCTGTCAGGGCTGAGCATCCCCCAGCAGTTCTCCCAGAGCTGGACATCCTCCAGAGGTTCTCCCAGAACCAGGAATCCCGCAGAGGTTCTCCCAGAACTGGGAATCCCCCAGCGCACCCGGGAGCCGCGGGGCTGGGGCGTTCCCACATCCTCAGCTCGTCCATCCGCTGCCGTGAGCTGCAGAGCCACCTTTGGATCAAAAGCCAGATTGCCTGCTCTGCTCAGAGTAAATAATTCACTGCTCAGAGGAGATAATTGGCTCTGAAAACTCCCCCACTGAAGGCAGGTATTGCCAGCTCTGAGATGTTCTCTGTGTCCAAGCATGTGCAGGCTCAAGAGAGCAGCAGAAGAGGCTGATAAAAGCCTGCACAGATCTCTGCTTTCATATAGTTGTCCATAGATGTGAAAAATCTTGTTCAAGATGGACTTTGTGTACATTGCTGCACTGTGATAAAGGAAAAAATATATTATGGGTCTCCTTGTAGCTCATAAAGCAATGGTGTTTGAAGGTTAGAGGGAGCAGTGTAGTAAACTATCTGTATTGAAGTGGACAAGGGAATTGAGCCTGAAGAAATCTGTCAAGGGGTTTTCTTCTGGTTAAAGAAGATCCCAAAATCCTACAGCTGTGTACAGCTCACTGTCTTTGCTGCAGATCTCTTCTTTTTAAAGGCTATTTCCTACTTTTCCTTTGTAAGTCTTTTTGATTTCCTCTTGAAACTGTACCCTTTAAAGATCAGTCATTGCAATATTAGACACTGTTTTGTCTCTTCTGAAGAAAATATCCTGCAAAATGGAGAAACACATCAACCTTGACTGAGGTCCAAGTTATTAAAGCAAGGAAGAGGTTATTCTTTGGGGAACTCAGTGAAAAAAAAAAAAAGTCACAATAGAAATATTAAAGGAGTACTGAACAAAATAAATGGCTTCTTACTTGTCCAGGAGTCAGACTGTTAGCAGTGTGAAGTATGTGACCTAGGATGCATGGAAAGGGGGAAAAGAATCAAGATGAATGATCTATGGTAAAACAAAGCTGAAAGTTTTGGTATAGGCCAAGATTGTAGAATCTGTGGAAAATCAGTGCTAGACATAGCCTCATCACTGGTAACATGAGCCAAAATAGTTATCTGTCTTTTCTGGCTGAGAGTTACAATACACAGTACCTCCAATCTCAATTGCCATGAACATAAGGTATTCTTCCCAAGATTTACATCTTTAAAATATATGAACTGTTCATAAGTGATTCCCAGGCGTTTAGTGTTTCAGATGCTTTTCTCCATCTCGCAGTTGTAATTTAAGAATTTTGGAGTCAATCTTCCTGTTGAAATATGGAGCTTCTAGATTCTGTCCAATGATGACATGTTCAGCTCCTTGCCTTCAGTTCTCCCCAGCACTTCTTCCTGGCTTCAGTGAGACTTTTGCATATTATAAGAAGGAGGAAAACGTTGCCAGTAAGTTCTGCAAATAGTTAGAGAACTCTGCAGTTACATAAAACTTGCAGGTCATACACTTTATACTTGACAGCACACCAGGTCAGTAGCTTCCTTTTCTGGGTTCATGTTCAGCATAAGTTTGAAATGAAGCTTTTGCAGTGCAGTTTGGGTAGAATTAGTTGGCAGTTTCTGTGCTGAAGTTGTCTAGCAGTTTATCTGAGAGCATCCTGCTTCTAGCTCTTTACAGCCTTGCCAATATTTGAGTGATCAGCTCCAGAATCTCCTCAACCGAGATTCAAAGTTTGAAATTGGGCAAAGAATACTGTCAGGTGGCCAAAGCTGTGTTCTTTCCAGTCATTGTGAAAACCATTCCCATTGACTTGCAAGCTTATCAACTTGTGTGTCAGCAGCAGCAAGAGCCTGGCACCTAAACTTTTGAATTATTTCATCTGCTCAAAACCTCCTCCAGCCTGTGGCTTTAAGGCCATGGGAGACTGTTTTTCCTGAATGCTTCTTCCTTCATGGATATTTTAGTACTGATTATTGGAACTGAGAGCAAGAAGTTTCCACACACCAGTGGAGTTTGGTCTGAGTGCTTTCAGGAGGTGTAAGCATTAGGAATCTGTGGAAGGCATGAGAGAAAGGCAGAGGTGGGCAGGAAAAGGTATGGAACAGAGATCCTGATTGCTAAATGGTGAAGAGAGACATCTGAAGTGAACAGAGATGCTGTTTTCTGCCAGGGTACAGCACAGTGATGCATGGCAGGGGAAGGGGAGAGAGGTGCTAGCAGGGGAGCAGATGGAAAAGGTTGCAGCCATGAGCTCTAGGGGCTCACTGGCAAACCAGAAGGATGTCTGATGGCCCAAGATGACCTTCCCTCTGCCAAGAGCTGTCCCTCGAGGAGAAGACAACCCACTTCTGCTACCACACAGCCCAAGTGACTTGAATCTGCATTTTTTCCCCTTGGGCTCAGAATTCCAAATTGACAGAGCTCTGATTGAGCTCTTACAGCTCATGAGAGGGAAGTGGAGTGCTTTGTTAATGTGTGTGTTAATTGTGAGGCTTGTTTGTCCAGGCATCCCTCTGTCACCTTCTGAACTTTGGGTGGACCAGAGGCTTGTCTGCCAGCTGTCTCACAAACTGGCAGCTTCTAGAATCTGAAAGGAAAACTTCTTTGTTAAGGCAGTGAATCTCACTGTGGGACTGGATTTTATCTCCTCAGACTGTTTGCTGATGATTTGTTCCTCGTTTGTGGTATTTTGTTTGGAGCTGCTGGGATCACATTTATTCTGTTGCAGGAATGTCAGTGGGTCCCAGACATCTCAAAATTCACGTTCCACATTAGTGGACACTTTTGCCATCAGTTTCTGTCCTTCATATTTTTGTGTTGCTTTTTCATTTGTCCAAAATGAGAAACACTGCTTCCTTCCATAGTGGTTCTAGAGGAAGATCCCAGGCCTATAAAACCCTCCTTTATATTTTGATGAGTTAAGTGTAAAAGTGACATGGAAATAACTGATACCAAGTAGGAAGTGATACAGCATGGTAGAAAAGAAGTGTAGCTGCATTCCCTACAGCAAAACTCAATGTAATTTTCTCTTCAGCTGCTCCAATAAAAAGCTTTAATCCATATTTCTCACAGTCATCTGAAAATCAGTCATAGAACCTGTCAACATTTTGATTTTCCCCTTTTGGTTTTGCTTGGATGTTAAACACTCAGCATGTTCCATGGAAATTGGAATTTATTGCTGTTTTCTCAGGCTCACTGTAAGGAATATTGGTATGATCTCTGTAGAACACTATTAAAATTGCATTTAAAACAAGGCAGTGAAAACCTTTCTTGTTTAGGAGTGGTTTGTAGAGGTTTTTCTGTTTAGCTTTGGTGATATTAGTAAAATTTGGAGGTGCAAGACTTGGGTTTAGTTCTGCAATCAAGATCAGCTGGAAATGGGCAATAACCTCCAGTCTCAAATATGGAATTTATCCTTTCCCACCAGCAGCTGATGGTCTCCTTCTGAAGGGAAGGGTTTGGTGAAATCTTGATTCCACTCAGGTTGATGTTAAAAAAAAATCCCAAACCAAAGAAAGACTATTGAAGTCAGAAACACAAAGGTCCCCTGAAAATTTAGAGCCTTCCTTTCATTAGCCAGCTGATTCTCCCACTGAGGATGGCAGAAGGGCTCAAATCTGTGAAATCACAATTTTTGATATTCCTTAGCCTTGGAAAGGGCAGATAAAAACCCAGCTTCATACTCCACCCTCTGTAACAGTATTAGACAAAAACCAGGCAGAAACAGGATCTTCTATATAGCTAATCAGGATCTTTCTCTGTCTCCATGCATGTTTTTCCCAGGGTGCTAGGATGGTAAATATTTTAGCAGAGGGAATTAACTCTACTTCTCTTCCTTTATATTCTGTTATCAACGGGACTAGCCCACACCCTCACTTTGCCTCATTTTTGGCTCTGTTTCTAAACCCTAAAATTCCTGTTCCTGCAGTGAAACACAATTAAATTGAAGCTTAATGTGGTGCCTGTTTTATGTAATCTTGCTTTCTGGCTTTTTTTTTATTCTTCCAAGTCTGAATCTCATGAATCAATGTGTATTCATGTTTCATCTGAAATTTTCTAGCTCTCCTCAGTGTGCCCTAAAGCTTCCCTTTTTTGGTTTATGAAATAATAATAAAAAGCTTAACTCTTCAGATTAAGTTGTAGCTGCTTTATATATTAGACAGGCAATTTCAGTTTTACAAAGTAAAAATGGTGTGATAGAGAAATTGCAGCTTGATTATTTTTTAAAATATTCAGATTAGAATGTCATCTTTTATGAGGTTTTTTTTTTTTATAACCACTTAGATTGATACAACCCTCTAAAGCTGCTCTGTTTTTCATCACACATTCTCATCTGTAAACCCTTCATTTTTATTAATCTCTGTACAATCTGTACAACTCCGAGATTAATCATTTTAAAAGAGCTACTCTGCGAGTGTTAAGGATTTGCTGGGCTAATGGTAAATGCAAGTGTTTCTAAATACTCTACAGCACAGAGCTCTTCCTTTCTAACTATCAGCCTTTGTTTCCCAGTTATCAAGAATTATATTTTATGGCTGTGTTTCCAGGTCTGGCTGTCTAGATCCAGAGAACAAACTATGCTGAGTCCTTTTTTCACCAACTAACTCAAACCCTAACTATTCATAGTCCATTTCTGCCTTTGAGCAGTTCTGGTTGGAGTTAAAGGGAGTTGTATATTTACAAATAATGGCACACCTGGAATGAAGACCAAATCCTTCAGTCCTTGCTCAAACAAAAATTTGTGTTGGATCCTGGCAGGGCAGTTTGGCTGCATCTGGTCTTGCTTAGTTTTGAGTCCTTTTAGAACCTGTGGAGGGAACAGTGTCTCTCCTAAGTGTGACTCTGGGCCTTTTTTTCTGGATTTTTTTTTCTTCTTTGGTTAATTCAGCTGAGCTTATAAGGCATTGTCTCTTTGCCTACTTAAACAGAGAGTGCCTGACTAGAAAAGATGAAAGTTAAGATGTCCTACCCACTGGAGATTTCCATTTAGTTAATGTACTGCAGGTATAAATTCACCACTCACTTGTGTGCCTCATGTATGTGGCATTGCATCTGCTCATTATCTCTTGCATGCAATAAAGCAGGTGTTTGAGTTTAATAATGGATTTAGATTTGTATCTGTTCTTCCACCCCTGCTTTTATGATGGAATATAAACTGCAGCCATATGAAACAAGCCAAGTGTGCCAACTGTGATGTGCACTTTGTGGCATAAATAATGAGTAAAGCATGGAGTAAAAGGAGAAAGAGAAGAGAAGGAGCTGTATTTCCCTGTGATGTTACTATGGATGCAGAGTGAAGGCTGAGCTTCAAGAGAGCAGTGGTGTAGGGACAGTTTATGAAAACTCCACCTTCCCACTGACTGCTAAGAATATCCACCTGTTAATTTCTATCCCCCCCACCAAAGGTCAGATTATTCCACAGTGCTCCATAATGAATAAATATTGTTTTAACCAAGAAATCTCTCATGATCCATTTTGCTGTCAGCAGCCATATGGCCATGCTGAGTACCAGCCAATGCTGATGGAAGTGTGCCCAATGGAAAATGGGAAATAGGGCTCCTAGTTATTAAAGCACCTCTCCTAGGGAGCTGGTTAAGGACTCAGTCTATTATGGGTCAGGGGCTCAGAAAACAGGTTTTAATCTTCATGGCTTTGTATGTGCAGTTTTAGTGAAGTATAACTAGAAATAAGGGGAGGAAATATGGAAAAGTCTGGCTGTTGAGGAAGGCTTCCCAACTGTGCCATAAAAACTGAGATCATCTGGAGGATACCTCTTATTCATAGAGCCATTCCCTAGGGCCTTTGTTCTGCCTCTTATTCCTGGGAGGAATTATTTCAGAACTGACTGGTCTTTACAAAAAAGGTTATCACTGAAAGAGGAAAACCATGAGAATTTGGAGGGAAAGTGGGGCTGTGTTTTATGGTGTAAGATTTTACTGCATATTCCTGCTTCTCCTTACAAAGTTTCTGTCCTGGGAATTCTTATCTGCCTTAGTGTCTGTTGTTTATTGTAGTGTTTAAGGTTGGTTACACTCAGGGTGACCAGTGCTGAAGTTCACATTTGCCCTTGATTTACTGCTGTGCTTCTGCTGCAGGACCTCCTCCTTATCCATGGTGCTTCTCATTCCATTCCTGTTTCAAGGTGTGCAATTTGTGGTCAGCATGGGCACCACCATGGGCTGGGGGATTTCAGCACCCCTCTCCCCAGATTTTTTTTGACATGTACAGATTTGCTGTCTTTAAACAGAGAGGAAAATTTGATGCTGCTGGTGGGGAATCTGTACTGATCCAGTGGTAATTTGTTACTTGAATTAGGCTGCAAAAGGCCACTTGTTCTGGGCAGAGAGGAGACCCTATTTATTTGGACATGGTGCACATCCATAGCATAGTTTAATCCATTGGAATCAGCTAATGGTATCTTCTTTATCCGTTTTTACAGACATTATTACAGAACAGAGATCCTTTCTAGCCACCCTCCATAACTCATTTCATTATGATCACCTTAAAACCGAATTAAAATTGAAACAAGCAGAGCATACCTTTCCAAAAGATTATAGCCTTTGGTTTGAGCAGGCAGGTGGAGCCAGGATTTGAAACTAGGAAGAAGAGACCTCAGAGAACACCTGTGCCAGGTGAATGGTGAGGGGTGCAGCCCATGCTCTGCAGGGAGAGCTGCTCCCAGACATGCTCCCCTCCTCTGCAGCCAGGCTCACTCCCCTTTGGACATGTCCCACATTCCAGCTCCACTGCCTGCTCTGCAAATCACTTAAGAGCTTTAAAACTTCCTTGTAATTCTACTCTGCACATGAACTTTGAGTGAAGGGAAAGGAAGGACCAGTGAAATGAGAGTCTGGACCTCAGGGACCCCTTCAAATTGCTATTGCAAGCATTTGGCAAAGGCTGGGATAACATCCTACATATCCATCTTTGTCCCTAGCTGTGTGCCCTGGGGTTTTCTTCTGGGCTTTCTAATTTCTGGTGTTATGTAAAACATGCACACTTACCATTGCCAATGTATACTTCTACAAGTGATAGTGTAGCATACTCCTTCAAAAATTAAACCCAACATGCATTTTTGTGATTTTGACATCAGGAAGGCTGCAAACAGGAGATGCAGCAATGCTCCAACACTCAGGAGAGGAGAACAGCATTTTGAAGAACATAATTAGATAAAACATATGGCAACCCCAAAACACACCAAAACTTACAAATTCTTAAAATTATTGTGAAAATTTATGTCTAGTAGGGACAGGCTGGGTTTTTCTAAATTTTATTTTTATAAACGGTTACTTTGTAGTGCATCCTGCAGGCTGATCCATGGGATAAATAGTTTAGACACTGATTTGTAATCTCTGTTTATGAGTACATGACTGCTATTCTTATAAATGTCATCACTTGCTTGGTAGTATCGGGTAATATCTGAGTCATGAGGTGCTGACAAAAATCCACTGCACTTAATGTGAAACTTGAGGCATTTTGCTCATTCCAAAAGATATTAGCAATAGCCAGCCCCACGTTTGACTGATAAATAATGTGAACATGTGCACATGACACCGTTGTGCTGCTATGTGAATTTTTTCCTCTTACCTAAAATCTTAGTGGAAATACATCAGAGTTCAAATCATGACAATTTCTTCTTTTTTTTTTTTCTTTTTCTTTTTTCTTTTTCCACTGGATGCCTTAATGGATATTAATAGATGCATGTATGGAGTCAGTACATTGTGCCAGTGGGAGCAGATCCATGTGAATGAAGGCAGAGCAGGTTTCCTTTGGTGAATTTTGCTTGAACTTGGATCTCATGGCTCTAAAAGTGAACTCTGCATCTGTTACCCCTGACTTAAGGAAAGAAACCTCTCACGTGGAGCTGAGCACTGAAAAATATTTAATTTTTTCACTGTTCCCCTCTTTCCTTACAGACATACAGCAGGATATGAGAATGAGAACCACAGTGCTCCCATGTTGTACAGCTGTGGGGCCCAGTACAGAATACACACCCATGGAGTCTTCAGGGGCATACAGGTGAGCATGGTGGGGCATCCTTACAGGGAATGTTTATAGTGCCTGTATTCATAGAGCTCATTCACTGCTTCACTGTCTTTGTAAACCCATCCTTGTTTTGTGCTTCCCCATGTTGTCAAGAAATGCCTTAGGAACTTGTCCTGGCTTCACTGCAGGCACTGAACCCTAACATTTGATTTCTTTCTGACACAGTCATTTAAAATTGCTCATCTCTTCTTCTGCAAGGCAATATTCCTTACCAGCTTGTCAGGATGGTCCAAAATACATGATTCAATTTCCAGCTTCTAGCTCCAATCACTCTGGCCATGTGAAGCCTCTGTGGTTATACTGGACTATATTTAATAACTACATACATGAAAGTGTTAGATGACATTTTGCTTTTATGTGTTTCTGAAACTTTACTAATTCAAATGTGTTTCCTTAAAACAAAATATGTGATTGTTTCCCAATAACTAAGTAATTAGTGAATATTTGGGAGGAACTTACCATCCATGGGAGTTCATTTCCTCCCTTTCTGAGACAGTCCTATCATTATGAAATACCCCTGTAAAAGATATACCTTGTTAAAACTGATGGCAAAGTCATTACTGATTATCTGTCTCTTCTGTGTTGCTCTGTGTTGTCAACATACATCAGTGGCTTTAGATAGCATCTTTTCCCCTTTTCCTTTTCTCTGTAGTTTAGCAAGTCATTTTTCAGTGGCAAGCTCTCAGAAACAGGCTCCTGAGCCAGCTTTTGTTGAGTGAATAAAAGTAAATGGTGGACATTGTTTAAGGAAGTTAATTATCCCAGAAGGAGGAGATCACCTTTGATGGAACATTGTGACAGTGGCCAAAATGCATTAAGGCTGAACTATTCACCAGCTCCACCTAGACAGTTGTTTTTGTTTTGTTGTTAATCAGTTCGTGTTAATCCAAGACATCCATTTCCTTGCCCTTTAACTTCATATTTAAAAAAAAAAAAAAAAAAAGAAATGTTTTATTATTTAAAATACTAAACGTTTTAATAGCTATTTAAAATAAAGTATTTAAAGCAAAAAGGACAATACTCCTTTGGCTCATGCTCTTACATCTCACACTGATATGAACTGTGAAAACTCTTAACTTAGAACTGTTTTCTGTGGCAAGGAGGGCTCTGCCAGGATTGTGTGGTTACACATGAGGTCAGTGTGGGCCATTCAGTCTCACACACAAATACTGGTGAGAGAATTCACTAAGCAGAGCTCACTGTGCTTCACCTTCAGATAATTTTAACGCTGCAAAGAACCGAGCAAAGGGTAATAAGGTTCTTGACGTAGAACACAACAAAACTCCCCGTTTCCAGTGTGACCCATCCAAGTGTCTGTGTGCTGGGGAGGTGCTGGATGATGAAGGAGTGCAGCCAGAGCTGGAGCAGGCAGGTGCTCAGAGGTGAAGGAGTGCAGCCCAAGCTGGAGCAGGCAGGTGCTCAGAGGTGAAGGAGTGCAGCCAGAGCTGGAGCAGGCAGGTGTGGGTGTGAAGGTGTGCAGCCCAAGCTGGGAGCAGGCAGGTGTGGGTGTGAAGGTGTGCAGGCAGGGCTGGGAGCAGGCAGGTGTGGGTGATGAAGGAGTGCAGCCCAAGCTGGAGCAGGCAGGTGCTCAGAGGTGAAGGTGTGCAGGCAGGGCTGGGAGCAGGCAGGTGTGGGTGATGAAGGTGTGCAGCCCAAGCTGGAGCAGGCAGGTGCTCAGAGGTGAAGGTGTGCAGCCAAGCTGGAGCAGGCAGGTGTGGGTGTGAAGGTGTGCAGGCAGGGCTGGGAGCAGGCAGGTGCTCAGAGGTGAAGGAGTGCAGGCAGGGCTGGGAGCAGGCAGGTGCTCAGAGGTGAAGGTGTGCAGCCCAAGCTGGAGCAGGCAGGTGCTCAGAGGTGAAGGTGTGCAGCCCAAGCTGGAGCAGGCAGGTGCTCAGAGGTGAAGGTGGGCAGCCCAAGCTGGAGCAGGCAGGTGTGGGTGGTGAAGGTGTGCAGGCAGGGCTGGGAGCAGGCAGGTGCTCAGAGGTGAAGGAGTGCAGCCCAAGCTGGAGCAGGCAGGTGCTCAGAGGTGAAGGTGTGCAGCCCAAGCTGGAGCAGGCAGGTGCTCAGAAGTGAAGGTGTGCAGCCAAGCTGGAGCAGGCAGGTGCTCAGAGGTGAAGGTGTGCAGGCAGGGCTGGGAGCAGGCAGGTGCTCAGAGGTGAAGGAGTGCAGCCCAAGCTGGAGCAGGCAGGTGCTCAGAGGTGAAGGTGTGCAGCCAGAGCTGGAGCAGGCAGGTGCTCAGAGGTGAAGGAGTGCAGCCCAAGCTGGAGCAGGCAGGTGCTCAGAGGTGAAGGTGTGCAGGCAGAGCTGGAGCAGGCAGGTGCTCAGAGGTGAAGGAGTGCAGCCCAAGCTGGAGCAGGCAGGTGCTCAGAGGTGAAGGAGTGCAGCCCAAGCTGGAGCAGGCAGGTGCTCAGAGGTGAAGGAGTGCAGCCCGAGCTGGAGCAGGCAGGTGTGGGTGATGAAGGTGTGCAGGCAGGGCTGGGAGCAGGCAGGTGCTCAGAGGTGAAGGAGTGCAGCCCAAGCTGGAGCAGGCAGGTGTGGGTGATGAAGGTGTGCAGGCAGGGCTGGGAGCAGGCAGGTGCTCAGAGGTGAAGGAGTGCAGCCAAGCTGGAGCAGGCAGGTGCTCAGAGGTGAAGGAGTGCAGCCCAAGCTGGAGCAGGCAGGTGCTCAGAGCTGTCTGTCCCCGCAGGATGTGCGGCGAGTGCCCGGAGTGGCCCCGACCATCGTGCGCTCGGCCAGCGAGACCAGCGAGAAGCGTCCCTTCATGTGTGCCTACCCCGGCTGCAACAAGAGATACTTCAAGCTGTCCCACCTGCAGATGCACAGCAGAAAGCACACTGGTGGGTGCAAGGCACGGCACAGCAGGGTGGGAGTGGGGGGTTTGGGATGGCGCAAGGGGCAAGAAACGCTCTGCCAGGTCAGGGAGTGAGAGGATCTGTCAGATGAGTGAGTGTGTGCTCTGCCAGCTGGGCAACATCTGTCAGATGGGGAACCTTTGTCAGATGGGCAACCCTCTGTGTCAGAGGGGCAAACTCTGTGAGCTGGGAATCCTCTGTGAGCTGGGGAACCCCTGTGAGCTGGGGAACCTCTGTGTGAGCTGGGGAACCCTCTGTGAGCTGGGGAACCCCCTGTGAGCTGGGGAACCTCTGTGTGAGCTGGGGAACCTCTGTGAGCTGGGGAACCCTCTGTGAGCTGGGGAACCTCTGTGAGCTGGGGAACCTCTGTGAGCTGGGGAACCCTCTGTGAGCTGGGGAACCTCTGTGTGAGCTGGGGAAGCTTCTGTGTGAGCTGGGGAACCTCTGTGTGAGCTGGGGAACCCTCTGTGTGAGCTGGGGAACCTCTGTGTGAGCTGGGGAACCTCTGTGAGCTGGGGAACCTCTCTGTGAGCTGGGGAACCCCTGTGAGCTGGGGAACCCTCTGTGTGAGCTGGGGAACCCTCTGTGAGCTGGGGAACCCCCTGTGAGCTGGGGAACCCTCTGTGAGCTGGGGAACCTCTGTGTGAGCTGGGGAAGCTTCTGTGTGAGCTGGGGAACCTCTGTGTGAGCTGGGGAACTCTCTCTGTGAGCTGGGGAACCCCTCTGTGTGAGCTGGGGAACCCTCGTGTGAGCTGGGGAACCTCTGTGAGCTGGGGAACATCTGTGTGAGCTGGGGAACCTCTCTGTGAGCTGGGGAACCTCTGTGAGCTGGGGAACCTCTCTGTGAGCTGGGGAACCCTCTGTGAGCTGGGGAACCTCTGTGAGCTGGGGAACCTCTGTGAGCTGGGGAACCCTCTGTGTGAGCTGGGGAACCTCTCTGTGAGCTGGGGAACCCTCTGTGAGCTGGGGAACCCCTCTGTGAGCTGGGGAACCTCTGTGAGCTGGGAACCCTCTGTGAGCTGGGCAACACCTCATTCATCCTGAGCAACCCCTCTGTGATCTGGGCAACCCCTCTGCCACCTGGGCAACCCCTCTCTGTGAGCTGAATGTTCTCTGCATCTAGCTAAGAAAAACACACAGCAAGTAGATCACCTCATTCCCTCCCCATTACAGAGCTATGAGTTGTTTTACCTTTTTTTTTTTTTTTTTTTCCTTCTTCTTTCCCCTCTCATTTGGGACCATTGAATCTCACTCCAAATCTCATCTAATGTTAATTATTCAGAAGTTTCCTCTCCAAGAGGAACCTAGACATTCAGCATCCTCTGGATCTCCTGTGTAAACCTTTTCTGCTTGGGGGTGTAGGCAGGGATTGGCAAATAGGTTCCCTGCTATGGGATTTTTCCATGAAGAATTGAGCCTGAAACCAGTCATTTGTAGGGTGATGTGTGGATTCTCTCTGAGTTCAGGAAATAAGACCTCAAAATGTGGAAATCAAATGCTCTGCTGAACATTGCCAAAGAGTAAACAGAGTTATTTCCCCTATTTATTGTGTAGAACGTGTAAAATGATGATGTATCTTTAGATATGTTCCTTATGAGTTTTTATTTTTTTTTATTGCCTGTCATATTTTTATTTAGAATGTTCTTTCTGTGCTTACCTAGAAGTCTTTGGATGAAATCTGTAAATATGGATGGTCAGTTAACCACTGATATGTTGGAAGATCAAAGGGATGAAAGAGAACATTTTTATAAAATATAGTTGCAATCTTCTCCTTTTGGAGACCATTCAGTCAGTTAATTGTGCAAAATGTGAGAAATGCACACAAAGCACTTTTAATTAATGAATGGGCAAGTCAGAAAATGTTGAGACATCTGTCTTCAGAGCTGCTGAAATGAAAAATTTCAGATACTTTAGACTGTAAGTGCAAGATCATCTTCAGAAAGGAAGGTCTAGAGAAATGCTATTCTATTTTCTATAAATAAATTGGAACCAAGAAAAATTTATTTTCCACTCAAACACTTTTTCTATAAGGGTGGGCACAGATTTAGGACCAGAAGGGACTTTTCCCCCTTTAGCAGGTGGCAGGGTTTTGTCCTCAGCCTGTTGAATTAGAAATTTCCTATTATTATGATCTGGGAATTCTGCTTACCAAATTCCCAGCTGCTGTAGAGGCTTAGAATGTGATGCTCTTCATTTCCTGTCTCCTCCTGTGGTCTGGATTTTGGGAAAGTTTGGTGACCTGTGGGAGCATATGAAGGGGATAACTTCCCAGTATTCTTATTTTCCTGGCTGGTTGATGTTTGGATGGTCTGGACTTAGTGGCCATGAAGGTTTTCCACTGCCCTGCTCTTCAGGAGTCACACCCACTGTTGGGATGCAGATCTTCATGTGCTTGTCTAGCCCTGGCAAAAGCAAAATTTGGAGCCAGTTCTCTCCAAAAAATAATGTGTTTGTCACACCTCTCCTAATCAAACAAAAAGTTGTATAAATCTTCCTCTAAGATTCTGGACTCACCCATGGGCTTGGAGCTCTACCTTACACTGTCTTAGTGTAGTGGTGGGTCAAAGATTTTGGTCATTTTTAAAATGATGAGCACATGATTTCAAAACAAGCTGTTACATATATATGACATTAAACCCACAGATTGTATCTTTGCAGGATAGTGTTTGCTCTAGATTATGTTTTTTATTTCTATAATAGATACAAAGGACTGGCTCATCAGATCTTCCATCCTTCTTTCCCACTTGCTGTATTGCAAAACCAAGCAAGGCCCTGAAACACAAAGTTGGGTTCTGTAATCAGCTTTTTACCAATGTTTCAAACAGCCTCAGTTGAAAATGTTAACACTTTGTACCCTCTGAGGCTGCTTATCTGTTCTTAACAATGCCTTTATTGAAACTTGTACAGCCAAAAAAGCTCTTTTCTTATCTTGGTGTATTTTGCTGCAGCAGATAGGCCTCTGAAAGGAAATGCAGAAACACATCTAACTTTTCAACCTTGCAGCAAATAATGTGAGCTGGCACTCTGTGGCAGGCTTCAGGCACTTCCTTGCAGAAACAAATTGATGTCTAGACCCCCATAAATTCCATTTTTGGTGGAAGCATCAGCATCCTTGCCAGAGACCCTTTGGATTCAGGGCCACTCATTGGAAAACTGGATTTATCCTAACACAAAGCTCAGCAGATTTGCAGGGACAATACCCTCTGCCTGTTTGCCAGGGATATTTTTTAGCCTAAAAATACCAGCTGCAGTGGAGTATGAGAATCTGTTGTCATTTATGGTAAGATGTCAAGCTCTGTTCTTTCAGGCTGATATTTCTACAGCATAAAATAAAAATACTTAGGGATCTAAAATTCAAGATTGATTTCAGAATAGTAATAACATGTCACAGCTGAGCAATGATGTGAAGACAACAGAAAATGTTAATTGTAAATGCTCCCTAGTAAATAAATAAACAAATATGTTTTGTGTGAGTTTGCTAAAGCAAATTATATTAAATAACTATGTAGAATTAGCAAGGCAATGTTGTGATCATGGGAGTGGGTACACTTATTTTAGAAAAGGGGTTTAAATTGGTGCAGAAGGTATAGCCCAGCTTTCAGATTCTCATTCACACTTGGTTTCAAAATCAGCCTTCTCTTCTCATGTGTTCTTGTTAGAGACAGCTTTTACTCCTGCAGAACTCCTTAGTTAAAAGCAGTCACTGTGAATATTTTGTGCAACTGCTCAGCAGTAGAATTTTCTGTTTTCCCATGCACCTGAGCAAGTGAATTTGCTCCAGAAAAAATGTGCACCCTTCCCTTAGAGTTAACTACTTTTGACAAAATCAGTTTGTTTGATCATAAACATTTATTACATATATGCAAAGGAGGATTCATGCTTCTTTTACAATTCTTGACCTTTTTAAAAAAATTATTTTCCTGAATATTAAAGCCATGCCATTCCCTCCATCCTCTCTCATCTTTATTATTTCATTATGCCCTAAGTTCAGGCTTCCTTTTGCTGCCCTCTTTCAGCAGTGGAAATAATCATGTCCCAGGTGGAAGGGCTGGTGAAGCTCCATCTGCTTCTCCTGTTCTGTTTTGGGTCTCTGTGTGCTCACATAAGAAGGTGACAGCATTTCTAGATATTTTCACCCATAAAGAGACTTTTGCCTTTTACTGGAGAGGCTTTGATAGGCCTGGGGAAATGAGACACCCTCACTATGGGAATTTAGGGGGATACTAACACTTTTTCTAACCTGGGATGTTTCTCTTGTCCTGTTCTGAGGAAATTTATGGGAGCTCATGGGCTTGTGACACTCAGCTTTGGCAGCTGACATGGAAGATGTAGAAGGAAAGGGAAATTGTGCCTCTTTTTGTTTATTTGCTTTTTGTTTTCTTCCCAGTGTCATCACATCCCTTATGCAAACATTTCAGAATGATTCCTTTGTTATCTGCATGGGTTAAATCTGCCTTTAATTTAATCAAGATTATTTTCCAGAGTATTTAAAGAAATACTTTCATGTGCATGCCATCAGACCCTCCATGCTGTTTTATTCCAGTACCTCCTCAACCATCCTCTAAGTTTATATTGCAATTAGCAGACAATCATCCTGTCACTGCATTCTGCTCTGCTGACATTCCCCCTCCTAAATCTGCCAAAGGGCTGAATTCCATGGATGTAAGTGGTTTCTGAAAAGCAGGCACCCCCCCAGGGAGCCCTTGTGGTCAAAGTGTATGGAACTATTTCAAACACCTGTGGCAACTTTAATCTCTTATGCTAATAAATTCAGCACAGCAGACATAGAAATTGTCCACACCCAGGTTTGAGAATCAGTAAACTCCTTGGGGTGAGTGTCACAGGAAGTTAGCTTGCTCTTGCAGATTTAGTTGCTTTTGTAAAATCTTTATTTTAGGTACACTGGGATGAATTTGGAAAGCTCTCCTTCATATGCTGCTTGTTTGTGTCTGGTTAAATAAATAGAATTATATCTGAGGCTTCAGCAGGATCCCAGTGCTGTGCAAAAAAAATAGGGATTTCTTTTTTTAAAAATCTCAGGGTCTGACTTTTCATCCCAGAGAAATCCCACCCTGAGGATGTCTGCTGAACTGCATGGGAGGAGGGGAAGAGTTTATATTTACATGAGGCTCTGCAATAACTCATGGCTTTGCCTGTGGGAGCTGTGCAGCTATGTGAGAAACTTTATTTAATGGCAATTTGTGGAAGAAACTTAAATTTTGTTTTGGGGAAGAATATGTTTTTTCTTGAGGTTGAATATTTTTTGCTCAGTTTTCTTCTAATTAATTTAATATGGTTAAAACTGTCACCTATGTGGATAGAACTTAGTTTGTTCTTTAAACCCAATTCAGTTCAAACTGTGAATTATTTCCTCTTCTGATTCAGCTTGAATCAATTTGCTCCATATTCTGACAAGCTGATTTTCCTCTCCAGGTGAAAAACCTTACCAGTGTGATTTTAAAGACTGTGAGAGAAGATTTTCTCGTTCAGACCAGCTCAAGAGGCACCAAAGACGACACACAGGTTTGTGTGCTCAGCAGAGTTCATCTGCACGTGGGAATGAGTGGTGGTCCTGAAATTATTCTCCTGAACTCCTATTTTTCTGATCTTGTCTGCTCATAACACCAAATTCTTGAAGTGAATTTTAGGAGAAGGATGTGGTTAGGTTTTTTAGCTGTCCTTTTGGCACTAGTGTGGTTGTTTAGGTGGTTTTACATCCTGACACATCTTTTGAAGCAGCTGTCATAAAGAAACTGTTTTCTCTATACTCAGTGTCCAACATAGAGAATATTTTGGATTTAAAAATAAAGAGTTCTGCTAGAAAAACCTGCCAGTGTGTAAAATTTGCCCAAGACCTACAAGTAGTAGTGTGAAGTAAGTTAAACCTGTTGGGGGCACATGAAAATAGATTTCTGCACCTTGATTTTTCTTGGGTCCTATTTGCTCCTTCAGGATACCCACAGTGCCAAAGCACAGGGTCAGGATGAAGAATGTTTGCAGATGTTCCTTGGTGCAGTGGTTTGAGTGGGGGTTTGTTTATGATGGATGCTCCAGACCCAGGCACTGGAAGAGGAGGTTGCAAGGGGTGGTGGCCTCATTAGTGACTAACTTTCTGTAAAGTGTAGGCACAGGGCTGGGAGGAGCAGTTACAGTAACTAGAACCAAAAAAAAAAAAAAAAAGAAAAAAAAAAAAAATCCAGGCTTTTGAAACTGCAGAAATATCTGATTTCATTCACCCTTCCAAAAATATTGGGACATAAGTATATATATATTTTTTTTTTAAATTTATTTTTTTTTTCTCTCTTAGGTGTGAAGCCCTTTCAGTGTAAAACCTGTCAGAGAAAGTTCTCCAGATCTGACCACCTGAAGACTCATACCAGGACTCATACAGGTAAAACAAGTGCGTAAACTTTTCTTCACATTTATATTTCTTTTTTTTTTTTTTTCAATTTGAAATCAATGTTGTTGTAAATGATGTGATTAGAAAGTGTCTTAACCAGGATTTAAATATTGAAAACAGCAGAAATAATTTCAGGGTGCACTGATTTTTCAGTGTGGCAAAGTGATAGTCAGTTTTCACAAAGGGATTTTGCTGATTTTAGAAACTATACTTTCTTCCTTCACTTTTAAAGAAATTTCAGCTTGGCAAAATAAATTATGAAACGAGCATCATGGTCTCAGCCCACAAATGTCAAGCTGATCTACTGCCTGTACTGAAAAATCCCTGCAAGACAGAAATTTTAATTCTAGCTTTAGCCAAAGCTCTGTAATCTAAAGTATTTGTCCTGCTCATGCTTCTCCCAAGTTCAGCTGAGCCTAGTGCAGGATAGCAGGGCAGAGCTCTGGCTGCTGCTGCTTGTGCTGTAATCTCTCCAGCAGATAAAAGCAGTGCCTTTTGCAAACTCACACTGACAGACACTAAAGTAAAAGCTTACTCAAATATTCAAGGACTTTTTTTTTTTTTTTTAAAGTAGAAACTGTAGTATTTCATATAAATGAGGGGGAAAAAAAAGGAAAATAAAGGAGGCCATTTTAGTCTACTCTGCCCTCATAAATTTAAACATCATTATGTGTTTTAGTTGTAAGTTTTAGAATTAGTGTGCTGAAATTTGCTGTTCCTTCTGCCATGTATGCAGTGTTTTTACCAAATAATTGTTTGCTGGGCACTTTGGCATGTTGTTGGATGTCATGGTGTTTTCCATACTGGTGTTAACCTTTTAAATTCAGTCTCTGTACAGATGGACAAGGAGCCTGAAAATCTTTTTCTCCCTGCTAAGAATTCTTTTTTCTCTTCTGGACCATAAAAACACACATTTCAGACTTCCAAAAAAAAAAAAATAAAAGAGAAATTTTAATAAAGGAAATGATTCACCTGAGAACAATGGCATTTTCTGTGGCTCTGGCCAAATAAATGCTGCACCCAATGGCCATATCTACACTTGCTCCTGGGGTGTCCCCATGGTCCTGTTGACTGCAGGGCCTGGGTCTCTGTGCATTTCCATGAAGAAAGATGTTTTCTTAACCAGCAAGAGGTAATGTTCTGGGAGAGACAAAATGGCAAGTGGTTGGACCAGGCTGGCAAGCTGGGATAAACTACATTCCCCATCACATTTCATTGCTAACAATCTGCTGATTCAGGATTTGCATGACTCCAGTAAATATTTTTTAGCCTAGATTAGCTACACTGAAGGACTGCTCTCTTTTTGTGCACCTCCCTGTCCTGGTTCCCCCACAGACTGAGAGTGCCCTGGGTTTGCTGCCTGCCACTGGCACAGGATGCTATGGAGCATTTTTGGATGTGTCAGCTCCTGAGGGGAATGGGCACAAGGGGTGGGTGGGGATTTTTCATCTCCACCTTGCCCTGCAGCTTCATTCCTCCTTTTTCTTAGCCCCTAAATTTTGTGACAAAGCAGCACCTAGCTCAAGTGATCTTGCTCCATATTAAATCTTGAGGAAGCAAAGCACAGGTGGCTTCCATGCAATTCTATCCTGATTTTAAGTCAACTGCCAAACTATTTGTTAAGATTCAGGGATTTATTTTTTTTTTTCTCTTCACAAGCAATTACACTGTGACAGCAAAAAAAAAAAAAAAAAAAAAAAAAAAAAAAAAAAAAAAAGTCAAAGGAAGTTTTCTCCATCCATAGACATGTTTAGCAATGGAAATGTGATTCCTGATACCTGTACCATGAAGCTGTACAAAGTAATAACAGAGATTTCTTTCCCTTTCTGGGAGAGGACAAGCAGGGTGGAATTGTGCTGCTGTTCTGTGGTAGTTCTGTGAGAAGCTGGTGAGTTACAGACATTACAGATACCTCACCTCAGTTCACAGGATGGTTTTGTTAATGCTGGTGGGAGGAGAACAGTTTGTGCAATCTGTGATCAATTTTTTCCAACACTGTTCCAAGCACTCATGGGATTTGGTTGATGCTTTTGCCAGCATCTATGCTTAGTGGATAAAGTAGATTTTAGGCATCCCCTTCCCACCTAAAAGACCTTTCATGGGAGTTTGCAAACAGAAATATACATTTATGCAAACCCCCTTCTGCCTGAATTTGGATTTGGTTTGTGAAATGCTCAAAGTGTGAGGTAAAGAAGAAAAGATGCCTGGGTGAGGTTGTACCACCCCAGCATGTCTGGAGTGTGTTACAGAGGATGAGGTGTGTAGACAGCACTGAAGAACCCAGCCCAGAGCTGAAAATACTTCAAAATATTGCATTTATTCTGAGGGGGAAAAAAACAAACAAAACAACAAGAAAATGGAAAAAAGAAGCATGAGTCACTGGGCACTGCTCTGAGCTAATGAAAGCATTCCATCAGCATTCCTGTGGCATCAGAAACAGCCTGAAATTCCACTTACACACTGCAGGAAATCAAGGACCAGGCTAAACAGTTAAACATGGTGTCATTTCTTGTTCAATTTGAATGTGCTTTGCTTGGAGTTATTTGTAATGAATATCATGCTCATGGAAACATTAGAAAAATGCTATTTTGAGCATTTGACATCTCCAATAGGTGTGAATCCACTCTGTTTAGATTGTAGTGGAAAACTTTGAGTCTGGCTCAGCAGAATTCATGCTGAACTCTGCTGCTTCTACCATATTCACTTACACTCACCAGTTTCAAAGAACTTCAGCCAAAACCTCCTTGAATTAGCTGGAGAAAACCCCCCTTGAGTGGAGGTCAAGGTGTGAAAAGCCACCCACAGTTTCCACAGTGACTAAGAGTGGCCGGAGCTTTTGGGAATGCCAGAGTGAGTTTGAAACTTGGTCATTTGAGGGCTAAGAGTGGCAGAATGATGGCAACACGGTGCTCAGCAAGGGATGAAGTGCTCCAGGCCACTGCAGAGGTTGAACACCAGCTGAGGCAGAGGTGGGAGCACTGGGTGCTGATGTGAGCAGGAGCTGGGGCACTCCCACACCCTCCAGGACAGCCCAGGGTGCTTTTCCTCCTGCCAGCTCCTCACAGCCCTGCAGAAAGAGCACAAGCAGTGTCTGGGATGAGCTGGGTGCTCAGCTAATAACAGGGTGTTTTGTTAACAGGTGAAAAGCCTTTCAGCTGCCGGTGGCCCAGCTGTCAAAAAAAATTTGCCAGGTCTGATGAATTAGTTCGTCACCACAACATGCACCAGAGGAACATGACTAAACTGCAGCTGGCCCTTTAGGCAGTTCAAACAAGTGACAAATCCTGATGGGACATTATAAGCTACTGCAAATTTCTCAGCCATCCTCGATCACCTGCCCGAGCTGCAGCTGTCTCCGCATCCTCTTTGACACAGGTTAACTAAACCCCAGGATTCTGCCCTGCCTTCATTTGGAGCTGCACAAGCCCCCACTCAATCAGCTCAAGAGATATTTACTCCTGGCTTTGTACAGAAGTAGGCAGGATTGCCACAGTTTCAGGATTGCTGTCTTAGGTTTTGTGTCTGTCTCCGGGTTTTTTTTGTGTTGTTCCCACTTGGGCTTTTCTAGGTGCAAACAGCTGTGCCTTTTTAATTCCTGCAGTGGGCAGGGTGATTCCTCCCTGTTGAAGGTCTGCTCTACATTTCCATCACCCCTGCAGATGCTGAGGTTCCTAGTGCTAGTACAGCTTTCCTCACAAAATGAAGGAACAGTCACCTGAGATATTTCTGGTAACCAAAGGGCAGACTTTTAGAGTTGGGAGCTCTGCTTTTGAATTTCACAAGTTCAAACCTTTTTTTAAAGGTTGTCTTTCTAGAGCAGCTAAAGCCAGGTGAATCAAAGCCTCTCTGTACAGAAAATAAGAATCTTACCATTAAGTTAACTTGGTTTTTAAAGAATTACATAACTGAACCCTCAAAACTGTTTTGTTTGTCCATTAGCTCTCTCCTTTTCTCTCTCTCTTTTTAATGTATTGGTTTAAATTTATTCTATCATGAGATGCATTGATCTCCTTTACACAAAACTAATTCAAATCATTGTAGACATTTGGGATTTGTTTACAATGTAAAGCCACACTGGTTATGTGGCTAGCAAGCTGTATAAACTTAAAACTGAACTTCTAATGGGGCTGGTCCAGGATCTCCATTAACAGATTGCTCTTAAGATAAGTAACTTAAAAAAGACTCTTTGTCAAGTATATGTGAAAAAGACATTATTAGTGTAAGGAAATATATTATTTCAGGGTTTTGGGAGGAGGGGTTTATTATTTACTTTTAATTGCTTGAAATTGTGTGTATATATATATATCTGATAATGTATTGCTCTTAGACATCTCCAATTAGAAAATGTATAAATATTAGAAGCATCACTGTTCTGATGTTGTTGCTGTTACAAACTATTGATAACACTAAGAATGTAACCTTCATTTTTCACTGAGCTTTCAATTAAAGCCCATTCAAAGAGAAACAAATGAGAGTCCAACAGATGTCTTGTTTCATGTCTGGTATTAAATTTCAAATGCCCTGTCCAATAGTATCCTTTTCTTTTTTCTTTTTTTTTTTTTTTTTGTATATAAAGGTACCACCAGCACTGATGACCACTAGTTAACCTGTCCAGGTCTTGACCACAATTTATCCATCTCACTTGGGAATCATACTGGCAGCAGAAAACAGTGTCAAGTTTCATATTGTGCTATAAAGCAGTGGCCTCAGTCGTTCTTCTTCTTACCCAACCATTCCTTCCCTCTCAGCCCGTGAGATTTGTGCAAGAACTTTACAGAACAAGTAAAATCCCATTTGTAAATAGCAGAACTGGCCTTCTGTAGAACTGGGCTGAAACCCCAAGCACAGATAACTTCTTAGATTAGGACGTCACGGACTGACTTTTAAGTAAAAGTTAATTTAGAGTTGGGGTGGCTTAAATCAGTCCAGCAGGTTGAAAAAGACAGTTCTTTCATAGATGATGAAGTGTGAAAAGGGAGATAAAGAAATATTACTGTTTCTTTGTCATGCTGCCTACTTTTCTTTGGAAGTAAGTACAGCCTGCCTCAGCGCCCTTTGCCCTTGCAAAATATTTGTATCTCTTTAGCAAAAATCTTTAATGTATCTTGCCAAGCTTTTTTTTTTTTTTTTTTTTTCTCTAATGTACACAATGGAGTTCTATGATGGGTTGAGCTTTCTCTCTTAAAGTGCAGCTGCATCGTCAAGAAAACTCAACAGTTAATTCTTCAAGTCCTCTTTTTCGCCTGGGTATTGCATCACTGTTAATTACTGTTGGGGTACTGTGACTCATTTGTATCAGTCAACTTTATCTCTTGCTGCCAAAAGACAGCATCTCTCTGGAGAAACTCATAACAAGTGTGGCAAACATCAAATATTTGGAGCCAACGGTGTACATAAAAACTGCACAGAATTAAAAAATAAAGCAACTCCTCCTGCTCTCTTGAAAGAAAAGTTCAGCTGCAATAACAATGTCCTCTGATTTACCCAGCAGTTCTCAGCAGCTACAAAACAATCTGTTTTTCAGCCTGCACCCAAAATAGAGAGCTGCCACCAGTGTTTATATTGAAAGCCAAAAAAAAAAGAAAAATCAGCCTCCAGTTTTGCCTGCATCAGTCAAACATAAATAAAAGTATATTTTTGTGAAATCCAACCAAAACTGTGCTGCAGCACAGGCCAGACTTGCAGTGACCTGTAAATAGCTCCAGCCATGGTTTGCTGCTTGGGGAATCACATGCTGAATAATAATAGTAGATGGCTGCAGAAAATGAAGCGTGGCTTGATGAGTGACAGAGCATGTCCTTTTGCTTTTGCTGTCACCACTTCTCCAGTGAAAGACTTACTGCTACTCTGCTGTTGGATGATCATTATGCCCCCCCAACCTGCCAAGCACAGAGAGGACAGTGGTAAATGTTGACAAGATTTAAAAAAAAAATATTCCCTGTTCTTTCACAGTGTTTGCTATGAGAGGCATTTCAAGTTTCTGCCTCTCATTTCCCTGGTTTTGGGATTCTATCAGGTAATCCACCTTTATGGAAGTGTTTTACTGCATGAATTTCTCAGAAGCAGCCCCCAGATGCTGGCTCTTGCAGCATGCAATTCCTCTTTTTGGGACTCACAGGGACTGATCAGCTGGATGAGTTTCTGTGAGCTTGACCTCCTATGAGAGATGAGGGGGCTGCACTCTATCATACCTTACAGGTACCCTGGAAGATTTTCAATCCCACAATTAATTGAGCAAATCCTTTATGCCTCCGCCCTCTGTTCTTAAAGTGGAAGTGGTGAGTGATGTTATTTTGGCTGATGGTTGATGTCTTAGTGGGACTGGCACACTCTTCCTGTCCAGTGGCTTCTGAATTATGTAGATAACAATTTTCCTTGCCCCTTCACAAGGTACAGTGTGTTGAGTAGGTAAGGGAATGTGATCTCTTCCCTCTCTGACTGTGTGGACTGGAACTCAGGAGTTGCATGGCTGTGGGAAGGGAGGATGTGTGAAGAAGCAGCTCTTTCCTTCTCCTCCCATGGTGGGTAAAGCAAGTTGTCCATTTCAGGAGCCACTCCAGCCTATCTGTTTCAGGATGTCAGGAGGATTCACTTCACTGCTGCAGCAACCCACCTTGAGCTGGGAGCAGCTCCTGGGGATGCAGGTAGGTGCCTCAAACCAGTGTTTCTCCCTCCTTTCTGCTCCCCAGACAGGCTCTGAGAAAACCCTGCAGTGTGCAGCCTGCTTTGGTCATCCACAGCACCTGGCAGCAAATCCAGCATGGTAAGCAAGCTGCTCTCTGCCCTTTGCCAAGAAAAAACTCTGGAGCAGGTTGAGAGGCTCCAGGTCCCCCTCTTAGGGTGGTGGGGACCAAAAGGCCACCAGCAGGCACAGGTGACACCAGCTGCCAGAGGAAAAGTTCTGCTGCTCAGTCCTGCTTGTTTGTGACCCCCCCTTGGGACAAGGAGGGAAAATCCCAGAGATTTTCCTTGCTTGGGGAAGACCCTCATATCCCTCCCTGCCCTCCAATTAACAAAAGAAGTAATTAAAGGCAGTGCATGCAGTTCAAAATGGCACTAATGGACAAGAAAGCCCAGCTGCAATATTTGGGGAGATCCAATAAAAGATTCATTAGGATTCTCTGAGTTATTGGAAATCCTGATGGCACGAGGGAGCCTAATGAAACAGAAGACCTGGTCACAAGAGTGATGAGCTAAAAAAAGCCCAAACCCAAACCCCAACCCCACTGACACCATTCTAAAAATTAGACAATTAAGAGTAAAACCAGGAATGTAGCCAGAACTGTTCCACCTCAAATAATAAACACAAGGATAAGTTGCCAAGCGAGGTCAAAGAAGCAAATGGTAAAGTGAGTTTAAGAGACAGCTAGACACTTTTATGGGGAGAGAGGGGATTGAAGGATACAGTGACAAAACTGGGGGTAGGGTCGAGATAAACCCAGAGGACAGTGGTGGGCCAACAGCTCAGAGAGTGCTGGGGGCTCTGCAGAGATGTAGAGCAGCTCTTGGCATCCAGGGGCTCTGGCAGCATCCTTGAGGGGTGAAGGGAAGTGCCAGAGCAGTTTGAGAGCAAGGTGAGCCTGGCAGACAGCACTGGCTGTGGTCTCAGTGGCTGTGATCTCCATGCCCTGATCCCAAGTGCTGCCCTTGGTTTTGCACGTGAGATTCCCTGAAAAACTTGCTGAAAAGCAGATTTTTAAAGAAATCCTACCCAAGCAGCTTGTCTTGTTGCAAGTTGCCAGTGCAAAGCACAGAAAGAGATGCCAAAAAAAAAAAAAAAAAAAAAAATCCCAAGAAGAAAACTCCCTCTTTTATTTCTTTTCATTTTTCCTGAAAGTCTACTTGCAACATAGGAAGAAAAAGGGTTGGCTAGAATATGATTGAAATGAGGGAAAGGCTAAATAGACAGAGGTTATATTCTCTGCTTGCATGCAGCTTTGCACACTTGAGGTGGTATTATCCCAGGACACACAGAGTATTATCCCATGGACAGAGCTTTAGGTGCTGTAGGAACAGCATTCAGGACACAGATAAGGTTTTAAAAGACAAATGTTTAAATGCATGGAAAATCTTGAATGAGAAAGTTTTGTTGCAGCAGGACTTTCCAGTTCCTGAAAATTAAATATCTATCCCATAGATATAAATATAATTTAATTGCATCACTGTTTTATTTCAATGACAAATAGGCTTGGTATGTTCTGATGATCTCTGGCAGAACAAAGATCCTAATCTGCAAAAAAAAAAAAAGGCTGAGCAATAACAGAAAGAGCTGGCTGACCATCCTGGCTTGAATGGCTGGATAAATCTAATATAAAACCAACTGTTCTTCCCCAGCATCAAAAAAAAAACCTTTTAATGCAAAGGAATTGTAAGAAAACACAGGGCACTGAGACAATTTAGTATAGAGGTGCAGGGGAGAAATACAACTGCATTTATTCTCAGACTGTTTCTTTTTATGGCTCATTCTCATCTGAGTCATGCCCCAGAACTTCCATTCATTTGAATGAAATGTTGAAAAATATAACCACAAAATAATAATAATAATATAAAAAAATGTAACCTCACTGCCTGGAAAAATCCTGCCCCAGAATTTCTTGGGAAATGGTGTGTCTTCATTCATGTGCTCTGTTGGTTCAATAACCACATCTGCCTAATGTTTCCTCCCAGGAAGGTCTCTGACACTTTTAGCTCTATCAGAGAGGTTTTGACTTTAAGCTGTGGTGTGGCTGCACAGCAAAGGTGCATTATAAACCAAATGGAGTTTTTTCCTCAGCTGTATGGATACCCCCACAGCCCTGTCCAGAGCAGGAGGGTGGTTTTGCTCCCAGCCACAGGATGGGATTGCTGGCTCTTGGGACAGCTGTTTTCCTGGGAATGTGGGGCCACCAAGCCCCTGCTGCAGCTGGAGGAGTTTCCAAACTTGCAACAGAGACTCACAGCCCTCACAAAGCAGCAGGCAGAGACTCTCCTGTGATGCAGATCCAAATGCAGTTCATGCAGTTCAGAGATCATGTGTGCTGTTGTGATGCTGTTACAGATTCTATCCCTGTGACTCTGGGTAACTACTGACAATTGAAAAAAAAATTAAAAATCTGGTTGCTTAGGGTGTTTTACAAAGGCCAAATCCTCTGCTGTCCTTGAGGCTGCCTGTGGTGGTGCTTCGTGCTCTGGAGGATGAGTGCCCTGAGCCACTCCCTGCTCAGCACCTCAGAACTGGGGGGATGAATTAGAAGGGAAAATTGCTGAGAATCAAGGCAAGGAGGGGTGGCATGGCCCTGGTATGGCTGTGTGAGGATTTCAGCATGCCCTGCTCCAGGCTCCCCTCCTGTTAAGCTGCAGCTTGCAGCTCTGAAGGTCATGGCACAGGATGAGCAGCCCAGTATTTCTGAGCTGTAGAAATTCCTAGTGTCTGCTGCAGGCAGGATCCAAACACTTGTGTCAATTCTGTACCATGCCCCAGACTGCCAAAAAACATTAATATAAGCATATTTATCTGGGCTGCAGTGTGTTACAAGAATTCATTAGGACAATATGTGATATGGTGCTGAAACAGAAGGCTGGGTTTCTCTGGCCAGAGATGAGGAAGTCTAGTCCCTGCTGAACTTTTACTACTGATAAAGACAATGTCTGCTGGCAGCATTCATTTTTTACTAGGCCATCTGCATCTAGTCAAGGATAACTTGACTTTCTGAAAAAGTCATTCATCAGCATCAAGCCTGAACAACTTTCTCTTGATGAGTAAAGCAACACAAAGAAAGACCAAGATGGTTAATAAACTTCTTTGGGAGCAAAAGGTCAATGCTGGTGTAAACAAAGCAGTGTCATAGCACTGTACAGAAGCATTGAAGTTATATGGCTGATGCCCCATTTATTTTTTATCTGTGTTTGTTATCACTTATTTTGCTCTGCTTTAGCTGATCTATAAATCTTTATAACAGTGTTCTTTATTTTCTTAATTTTTTCATCCCCCTTATCACCTTTTATCACCTGTTTGTGCCCAGGGTGTTTGCTACTCTCTGCTGCCTGATGGTTGATTTTTAACCCTTTAGTTCTCATCTACCACACACAGGTACAATACTTGAGCCTTTCACAACTCCCTTTTTTTTCCTAGGGCTGAATCAAACCCTGAAGAGATTCCCACTGTCTCCTGAACAAATCATTAACTATTAAAGGCAAAAAATGAATGAGTGCACTGATGGGGAAATATTCCTCCCTTCACATCAGCCACAGGTCCTCCAGCCAAATATTTTATCATGAGCTTGGTCTAAATTAAAGGCAGGGGAAGATTCCAGAGCCACAATGACAAACATGAAGCAGCTGATACCTTGGCAAGGTTATCCAGCTCTTCAGTGATGATTGCTGTAGAGCCATAGCAAAACCTCACAGACACACAGGTGACTTTTGCCTAGAGAAAAACATTCTCTTCTGCATTTCAGAGAGAACTAAAACTCTTCATGAAATAATCTCATACAAATAAAAAAGTGATTTTTTTTTTTAATGAAGAACCTCTAGACTCCACCTTGCTTCCTTTGGTGTGCTATTTTGTTCTAATTAGATTATGAAAAGCTTTGTATGGACTAGATATCCAAATTAATATCAAAAAATTGTGTCACTGCAATCAGTTTTTGAGGGATAACCTCAGTGGAGCATATACTGCTCTTTTTAAGGGTTTACACCTTGAAATATTTTACTTAATAGACACTTATGCAATGTAATTACTGATAGCACTGGAGTATTAATTGAAACTGGGTCCTATAGGGAATAAAGACCCTGATTTTGGGACCAGCCAGTGAAAACATTAATCTCCCTTGTTAATAAATGCAATATAATGTAATGTATTTTTAATAGTGTGAGCTTCTGCTGAAATTGCAAAGTTAGGCTCCTACTTAGAAATGCCCCATGTTGATGAATTAATACACATAATACTTTTACCTGAGGAAAAAAATTTGCTGGGCTAGATTCAAAATTCAGTGGTTATTCCAAATTTGGTGTCCACATGAGCAGACAGCTGCCTGTCATGTTCTGTCAGGTGGACAGCCAGACTGCAGGAAGTTCTGTGCACTGGGATTTTATTCTGTATATTTTCTAGTTCAGCTGCATTCCAGTACCTCTGGTATGTGTTTCTGCCTTTAACATGGCACTATGTAATAATACATGAATATAATAAAATTTCAGGTGACAGAGAAAGCTTGAGCAGGTTTTTTGTTACTTTTGTTGTTGGTGTGTTTGTTTTTTTTAACCTCCCCTCTCAGCCTGGAAGGAATATTAAATTTTAGAATGAAGGGGTGAGCTAATCTTCAGACCCATACTGTCCCAAACCATGAAGTCACTTTAGAAGCAATGTAATGAATAATCATGAAAAATATAACATTGTTCTTAGTCAGAGGATATTTTGTCAGTTTGTATTGTTTAGCTTGGCCATTTGCTGGAAATAACTTGGAGCATTCCTGGCTCTTTTTGTGGAGATGCATCTTTAGATGCAGGGTTGTTTTTTAGATTTTAAATGTTTTGATTAAGGCATATACAAAACTAAAAAAGCCCAAAAAACTTAAGCAACCCAACATACTTTAAAATCAGAGATTATTCTGATTGAATATTTTAATGTTTTTTCTATCAGAGCATTTGGAATTCTGACCTTTTCTGAAAATGTTGTGAAAACAATTTTGCTTCTATTGGAGACTGTTCTGTACACTGCAGTCTGCTTGAGCTGATTGGCATAAAATTTAATTTGCATTAATTAGCCACAGGCAAGGGCAAAATAAAATGACTGTGAGCTGTAAGTGTAGGATTTCAGAGTGAGGTGGCTGGGAGCTTTGAGTTGGTTTAGACATGAAGATTCCCACCAAATCCCACTGCTAAATCCACCCAATATTTACCCTGCAAGCACCTGCCTGCCTAAAGTGTCCCTTGAGAAATTTTCCAACCACTCTTGGTTTCATTTCTACACTTTACACTCTGTTTCTATAAGGAGTTACTTATTTCCTCCATAACATTAATTCCTCTTGGTTATTGGTGGGGAATAAATTCATGGTTGAGGTATTGATATGACTATGAACTCTGAAACATTGCACATTTCTAAGTTAACTAGGGTTATGAATTAATAATGGGCATCCAATCCTTGGTATTTCTCCCAAATTTCAAATTAATTGGGTTAAGTTTGCGTTTAATCTTTTGGGGCCTTTTTTTGTTTTTTTTTTTAGAAAAAAAATGCTGAAAACAGTTATGTCAAGTTGAACAAAATGTTTCTCTCAAACCCTAAACTGAATGTTTTGTTTCGGTATCTTGAGAAAAAAAAATAAAAAAGGAAAGGGATTGAAGGGTACAGATCTGCTTAACAAAGAAGTCTTGTACTCAGAAATATGGAATGAGAGCATTTGGGCTGCAGAAAGTGCAAGTTCAATTTTCTCCTTTCTCTGGTGCAATTCCAGTGAATCATTTTCCTAAGAAACAAACACAGCGTGGAGATTTCCACTAGGCAAGCAAATCACATTTTTATCTACAGATACAGGAATGCTGCTTTTTTTTTTTTTTTTTTTTTTTTTTTTCATTACACCAGATAAATCAGAAAAGCTGATCCTGCTGGTTCTTGGTCAGTGGCCACTTACTAGAGACCTAGCAGGCACTGAATCTGTCAGGTAGCAAGGCTGCAGGCACTCCTGGCATCATTAGTGAATCATACCTCAAATCACTTATTTTTGATTTACTGGTTGAGGTCTCAGTCAGCACAAAGATGAACAAGAACTGCTGCTCTTTGTAGGATGCCTGGAATGAGGCTTTTAGTCTGTTCTCTATTCTGCAAGTTGAGTTCTGGTTGATAACACAGTGAAAACTCCATAACTGAGCTGTAGAAGCCACCAGAATCTCAGGTTACCTGGAGTTAAGAAACTCTCTTGAAGTTAAAAATGTTAGAGGTGTAAAATTTACAGCTGTGGAACAGTCTCATTTCATGTTTCAGAGACTGTTTCCTACAATAAACTGACAAGAATAGATCCTGGTAAAACATGGATACGTGGCACAATGGGAGAAGTATCCACCACAGAAAACTTTGGACAGGGGTCACTAACTTGAGGGAAGTGCTTATCTCCTTTATTTGTTTCCATTATGTAATGAGCAGTGCAAAACAGAACTCCAGTATCCCATTGTGCCTCAAAAACAAGGCTCAGAGATGTAATACAACAGTTCTCTGCAGAAAATAGATTATTCTTGCTTAGGTATTACATTGCTTAGTGCATCTCAATATTTTATTAAAAACTAAAGAATGATCTGAAAGGCTATTTCCCTTCATAATTAAAAAAAAAAAAAAAAAAAGCCATGAAAGCAAACAATTTTTTGTAAATGACACTTCTCATTGCACTCTGCTCTGGTAATTTAAGGCTCACAGTCATTATTATTTCAAAAGATTCATTCTGTTTAAATAATCAATTGAGCAGAACAAGATGTTAGTGGGATAGTTAGCTGTGTGTCACAATATACTAGATAAAGGATTATACCCCACTTAAGAATTAATAACATTTTAAACCTTTGCATAAACTATTTTTTTTATCAATAAACATGTCTCTGACAGAGGGCCAGATGCACTCACAGGTCTTAATTGTTCAATCCAGTGACTAATCCCCACTTGATCAAGATTTTACTGACTTAGCAGCTGTCAGGAGAGTGACAAATTTATGATTCAATGGCAATTTCATCTTAAACTTGAAGCTGCACGATCATTTGTGGGAATTAGCTACCTGATAAGATAAGGAGGGTGGAAGAAGTGCACAATAATTCTGTGCAGCAGAATCCCAGTGCTGCAGAACTCCTCAGGATGCACTGGAAAGACACAAATGGCCATTAAGGGATTAGCCCATCACTGAGCTGAGATGAGGTTTGCTAAATCACTGGAGTCCTAGGTCATTATCCTTGGATACAGGAGACAGTTGGATCTGTGTCCAAACACACCAGCAGTAAATTGGAGTGAATGGGTTGTGCCAAAAATGAAAAACAAAATATGCTGAACCCTTGTTCTTCAAGTGTTCAAATTTCCAGGTCATACCCCAAGTTTTTTTTTTTTCTTTCTTGGCATAAAAAATATTTTTTCACTGCCTTTAGTATCAGCATATTCTTGTCTCTGTAATCTCTTTTGAGTGTATTGCTTACTCTCACTATCAAATTTGTGCTTAGTTAACAAATGCTGAAACTTAGATAACATTTTAGAAATGGATTAGGAAAGCAATGTTAGGAGTTTCCCTCTCTGGTTTCAATGGCTTGTGCACAGTTACTGCTAAATATGTAATTAAAATAAATGAGTTTCCCTCATTTGGGTTTTGTAGTGATAACATTTTGGTAAGCCCCTCAATTGTTTCATGTGCCATTGACATGTCAATCAATAGTGCTGCAACAGCTCTGTTTATTTTCAAGACCTATGACAAAAGTGATGCTTTTGTTAAAAATAAATACAAATCTGAATGTTTTTTTTTTTTCTGAGGGAAGGAATACCAGGATTATTTGCAGGAATAGCACAACATTCCTGCCATCCTTGAACACATGTCAGTGCAGCTGATGAGTAAAATTCACCAATGAGCAATTCCACTTCAGGGCTCTGTAACATTATGCCTAAAGACTATTTGGCAATTCAAATTAATGGCTTGAATATGTCCAATTTTGGAATTTTTGCAGTGCTGGCTGTGGCCTTTGGCTAGCCTGAATAAGCCCAAGGCCCCTGGGGGCTATTTCTCTGTGAGTTGAACTCAGTGATCTCTATTCCCAAGGTGTAGATGCATCTAATATTGTTCAACTTATCTCAGTCTAGAGGGACACATAAGTTTAGAAGGGCTTGTTTCCTGAAGCATTTCACTAGAAATTTGTGAGCTGGTAGGTTGGAAAACTCACCTTCACAGAAATGTGCTTAATTTTTATCATTCAATGAGCAATTTTCACTTCTTAAAATGACAATAAAATGTTTAGAGATGGAGCTGGAGGCCAAAACTGAATATTAATAAAGAAGGAAGGTGAAATGTGTTCAGCAACAAAAATCTTAGGCTAGTAAGCTTGTTTACCTGAGCCCAAAAATGTCCTTTTTGACCCCATATTCATCAGGTGGGTAATGTTTTGTTATTTTCCCTTTTTTTTTTTTTTTTTTTTTTTTCTCTCTACCAGCCCCAGCATAAATGTCAAAAAACTACTGAAGTGCCTGAGTCTCTGGGAACATGGTAATATCTTAAATAGAAATTAGGAGAATTCAGTCAAACTGGCTTTAGTGGGAACAGGAACAAGATAAAACAAGGGCTAACATAAGTTTGGGGGAAATAAATTACAAGGAGAAAATTAATATGCAAAAAAAAAAAAAAATCACAGAGGAAGTTACTGCTTTGTAGATTTGCACAATGGCAAGACTGAAGGTTTACACTAGCTGAAAAGCTTTATCCACACTTCAAATGTTGAAATCCTTGGCCAGCTCTGCTGTCTAAGGTTCAACTGATGACCAGAAAATTTGGATGGTTAGTAGGACTGAGAGAACAAGCTAAAAGGAAGGAAAGTGCAAGAAGAAAATCAATCTGCCAAATTAGACAGAGCAAAGGAACAGGAAGAAAAACAGGAAATAACCTAATAAAATATAGTGGAAAATAAATAACTTCCAGTGCCCCAACAATTTCCTCTTACAAAAAGTATTGGCAGTATAAAGCAAATCACTTTCTGTCTGGCTGTGGAAAGTCAGCTATTTAGGGACAACATCTGGCATTTCCTCCCCATCCACCACCAAAATGCAGAGAACAGTGTCCAGCTTGAGTCTGGGAGTCCCTCAGGTGAAGATCAGAGCACAGATATGACCCCAAGCTGCAGAAAGAACCAGATGGTTTGTGAAGGTGAACTTTTTGAGGTGCAGCCATGGAAACCTCTACTCATTTTGATTGGTCCTGTCTCAGGGGCTGATGGCTCAGAAAATACAGGGAAATGAAGGAATGAAGGCAGCACCTCTGTGCCAGAGCATCCTGAGCTTCTCCTGAGCCAGGCATGGTGGCTCTTTGGGACTAGGGCAGAGAAGGGACATATAAAATAGATTTAGGCACTGATCTCCACTCTGCTAGGCAGCAAAGCTCTCAGTGATGGTATTTTTTTGGGAATGATGCCACAGTGCCACCAAGTTTTTGGAGCAGCCAGCAGTGATGTGTAAAGATACCTGACTGGGACCAGCAGTCCTCCCCCAGCTGCAGGAGGTTTGGCAAATAAGTAATGAATCTGTTTTGGAGTGGAATCTCCTTCTGCAGTGTTTACAGTTTTTGCACTCTGCAGAGTGTGATTTTAGAGAGGCTCAGTGCTTGCTGCAAATTATTAAAGTAAACATTGGAGCATTAGTTTTTAGCCAAAACCAACAGAAGTGTAATTAACTTGAGTAACTCCGTGCTGAGCAACAACATACATCATGTACTTATTTCCCTGTGTTTAACTGACCCTCCATGGAAGCAGAAATCACCTTGGAAGTGCAGCTCAGCCTGGTGGAAATTGGAGTTTGTCCTTTAAATGAGCCAGTAATTCCTGTGAAGGATTCCACAGGTGAATGGAAACACAGTGTTAATGGTGTGATTTATTTACATGTGTTTCATCCTATGCATAGATTCTAGGGGGTGTAGAAGAAAATAAATTAATCACCAAATGAATACAGACTATGGAATGTACTTTATAGAATCAGAAGCTTTAAAAACACAAATTTGAGTTTATCATTAAGTGGCATAAAATTACTGTCTTTGTCAATACTAAAGGAGAAAAAAAAGAAGCTGCTTTTTTAAAATTTACATCATTTCTAGCTTTAGAATGACAAAATGAACCAGGGTGTACCATGCTACGATTTCACTCCTTGACACAAAGGAAAAGGATAGAACAGACATAATACATCTGGTTTATGACTTTTAATTGCCTTTGTGACCCAGTTCATACCAAATCCTCTCAAGGCAAAGTCTCTCTCTTTGTATGCATCGTGGGGCTAAATCTCTATCTGAAATATGTTGCTTAAAAAAACATCACCACGTTAAAAAGCAACGATATTTCTTGCTCACATAAATCTTTAGTGCTTGCAGGTGACCTGAGAAAGTGAGAAGTGGAGAGTTCAGTTGTCTGGTGAATGAGTATGTTAAACTTTCCAAATAAAAGCTACTCTTAGAGCACCAGATTCTTTCAGCAATTAATCACTATACTGTTGTTTATTAGGAAGACACGCCTGGAATTTTTTAGTAACTCAGGTAACCTTTCATGGTTTGATGGATACAAAAGATAATTGTGTCTGCAGTGATTTAATGAGCTCTCTGATGCAATATAGCAGCCTGTGACTACTGGGTTGGTGTCTCTGTCCTGGGAATGGGGAAGGGATATTGGAGGAGGGCATGTGTACAGAAACACACTGTTATAAAAACAATCTATTGCTAATCAGTTGCAAGAAATATTTTCTGTGTCGTGTAGCAAGCCAGAGCAGGCTGCTGGGGTAGCAGCTCTGAACTTCACTAACAGCTGGAAATCCTGTGGCAATGTTGAGTGACTGCAAAAAAGGCATTTTGTTGGTTCAAGAAATGAACAATGTGCTCAGTGCAATATCCTGGGGGTACAAAATACTGAGGCTTTCAAAGAGTATTGACACTCTGAAGGGATGGCAGCATGGATCCTCAAAAACTGCTGTAATCAGGGGTTGAATCACTGCATGTACTACAGATTGGTATCAGATGATGGTGATGATAGTTATTTTTGTACAAATACACAAAAATGTAAGCATTGTCATTCTCAATTGTAACCATCCTGTTTCTGAGCCAGGCACTAAATCTCTGCCTCACACAAAGATGGGATTTAACTCTGCCCTTGTCCAGCAGTAGTGTCACTCACTACTGCTACTCAGACTATTAGAACATCAAATTAATTTAGCAGAATCTTTAAGCAGTCTCTCTAAGATCCCTTCTTAGCTCCCAATTTTGTAAATCCTGCACCCAGGTGACTGCTGTTCTTCACTCAACTGTTCCAGTCCCATCTGACTTCCAAAATGGAAAATTTCTCATTCAAGGAACCTGTTCCATCAGTTGTATCTAGCAACTTTATTTCTGAACAATATATTTCACCTGGGGTTTTGTTTTTTGTCTTGTGTGCTCTTCCTAGAACAGCTAACCCTGGGAAGATTGGATGTAATTCTTTCTTGTGCAGTATTTAGTAGGTTCCAGCTGTATGGTTTGTAAGAAAACATTCCCATTCACAAAATTGCTGAATAAGTCTGTAGCCTGCCCACAGTTTGGAATGATGGATTTGCTGAAGCACATTCCTGAATTAGAAGCAGAGAGGTTGAAATGAAGGTGGTGAGCTCTCACAAATGTACCTGAACAATTACTGTCTGCAATAATGTGAAAAGTGTGGAAAGCCTCTTGTTCAAATATGAGGATCCAAATGGACTTGGAAAGCTGTCAGCAGAGAAAGATCACTTCTAATTTCCACACTGAGCACTTCTGGATGTGGAACAAGAAGCAGTTAGCATAAGAATCCACAGTGGTTTTGGACATGCACAACTTATTAGTGGTAGCTAGAAACTTTGAATGCTTCCATTTTTAAGCAGCCAAGTGGAGACACACTAAAGATATATTGTTTTCTAAAAGGAAGTTATCTGAAACTACTCATCTGTCCTCTGAAAAAATCCCAACCTTCATTTCATGTTGTAGAACCAAAATCATGACCAGCATTAGGAATTTTGACATCAGCATCAGGGAATACAGTTCAAACTGTTTTATATGTGCTCTGAATTGCCTTTACTTTAATAATGGTTTCACCAGTGGCTTCTTCACATAATTCAGTGTTTACAAATATTTAGTGTGCATATTCAGAAGCAAAAACTTAAGAAGCCTGCAAAATCCTAATTCCAAGAAATGTGACACACATCAAAGCACTGATATTTTAGAGAAAGCAAGGAGTATTAAACCCATTTGGATTAAGGAATTCTGCAGATTCCTCAGCTTCTCAGCCTTTGCAATACATCTGTCCCCACTTCCAAAGGTATTGTCTGCCAGTGCTTTCTCAACTTGCTCATTTTAGAGCATTCTTATGGCCAAAAATTCTAGTTTCAGATCTCAGTAAGTTAAGGATGAGTCTGAATATTTTGTAGAGGATAAGCATCTGAAAAAATAATTTGGTTTGAGAGCAAAATTGACAAAAATATGTGCCCCAAAGAAAAAAAAAAACCAACTAAACAACAACAACAACAAAATAATAATAAAAACTTTGAATACAGTATAAAGTGAAATACATCCATCTAAACAGGTCAGAATAACAACTGCTGTCCACTGTACTTGCTGAAAAATATGGGAGAATTTGAAGGTAATTGCAAAATTTGCAGGAATTCCTGGTATGATTTTACCATACTGCAGCTCTGACAGTTAATATAGTTATATATTAAACAAATAATCATTGCTATATTTCCTTTTTCTTGTCTCATCTAGATATTACCTATAGATTTTCAATGCTCAGGTAAGACTTTTATTTTGATTTAAACAAACATGAATTTATCCCACAAGATGACAGACACCATCCATTTCCATTCACCATTTCCTGAGTTTTGCTGCTTGCTTGTGGGAATGAAATCTTTGCAGGCCTGGAGGTGATCTCAGCATCTATTATTAGTATCTTTACACAGCAGCAATACATACTGAAGGTGTAAAGGTATTTTCCAGAGGTGCTCATTAATTTGTAGTCACAACCTGTTCAAATTCTTTGCCCTATGCCAGGATTTTATTTGCTTTATTTTATTTATTTATTATTTAAGGGGGCATCCTGTATCCTGTGGATCAGGAAAATGACAGTCAGTCATCCCCATGCTCCTGCAAGCTATGCACTGGAATTTCTGCTTTACCCAGGGAAGTCACCCTAAATCAAGAGCCTGAGCACATGAAACTTCTCTTTCCATGTGAACTGTGCAAGTTTTGCAGTAGTTGGGAATTTGGCACCAGTGGATGAGCTGTTTGTACACAGGTCACCTTCCATGTCTTGTCCAGCATGCTGCTATGTGACAAAATGGTTTATATCTTAATGCAAGAAATTTATTTTTTACTGTAAAACAAATGATAGTGAGTAGCTCTTTAAACTAATGTTTTACTTCCAGTGAGTCAAAGTTTTGGCATTAGTTTCATGGAAAAAGCATTAATCTTCACCATTGAAATAGAGAGCTGGTTGACTAAATATGACCTGACAAAATTAATTTTGAAAACCATTAACAGATCTTTCTCATCAAATTTTAGCTGGTTCTTATTTGCTATTGGCTTTTAGGGACTAATAATTACTTTTTTTCTATTCAATTTCAGTTGCCATGTCATTTGAAACATTGGCTTCCAGAAGCAAGAGGAAAGACATGTTTAACTATCTGCTGAGATGTTTGTATATGTGTAAGGAACTGTCAGATGCAATATGGAACAAACATTTGTTACTCACATTTAACCTTTGGTTAACTAATAATGCTGTGAGTTGTAGTTCACAGGAGGAAGAAATGTTTGTTCCCAGCTGTGTAATACAGACAAGCCTTGAGGGCTGTTGGGAAGTTCTTTGAATTATTTTTTCTCCTCTTTCCTGCTGGGAAATGCACAGAAATTGATAGAAGACCCTGCTATCATTCATGTGGCAGCAGACTAGCAATGACTGCTAGACATGCTTTATGTTTAGTGCTGACAAACTAAGCAAGACAAATATGATTTATGGGACAATAGTTCAGATGGGGAATGAATGGAGATGTCTTGGTGAAAATATCAGCATAAGTAGGCTGTGAGAAGGAAGTGGTTTTAGGGAAGGATCTAAAGGAGATTTGGCATGTGGCAGATGGGAAGTTATTCAAATTATAAGAGGCAACATGGAAAAAGAAGTGAAGCTGAGAGTGGGAGAAAAATGTGAAAGGAACAGTAGGACAGAAGGGCACTGGAAAAGTCTGCTGTTCCT
Source organism: Oenanthe melanoleuca (assembly GCF_029582105.1). Classification (NCBI taxonomy): domain Eukaryota; kingdom Metazoa; phylum Chordata; class Aves; order Passeriformes; family Muscicapidae; genus Oenanthe; species Oenanthe melanoleuca. Next base: position 2,369,039 of record NC_079339.1, read on the forward strand.
ATCCACATATCAAAATACAGCTAATGAACATATTAATACATACTAATGAACTTCTGGTGAATTCTGGTGTATCTCCTTAGACAATAATTAATAACATTTTCAAATATCATCAGGTCTTTCCAACCTGGATATTCCTCCTTAATTAATCAAAAATGTACTGAAATTTTAAAAAAATCTCAGGAACCAGTATTTTTATTACTGTAGCACCTTTATGCAAGGGTCTGTTCTTGTTTGGAAAAGTTTATTGTCTGCTTGGACAAAGAGTGAGCAAAGGGAAATATTCCCAACAGATTTCTATTATAGAAGAAAGAGACAATCAGGTGATTTTCCCAAGGACATGAAGGAATCTGAAATGATGATGAAACTGAGACTCAGCATGCAAACCTGCAATGCTTCCATCAGGTTACAATTGCAGTGCCAGCTTCCTAACAGCAAAAAACATAAAATCATTTATAGCCATTCCTGGTTTGATAGCAGACTCACACTCCACACATTAGGAGTGTCCTAGACCACTCTGGAAGTTTAAATGTATATTTGCAGTGAGGTCTACAGGAAACTTAATGTAATTTTACTAATATCTTAGTAGACTTTATTCTATTCTATTCTATTCTATTCTATTCTATTCTATTCTATTCTATTCTATTCTATTCTATTCTATTCTATTCTATTCTATTCTATTCTATTCTAATGTTCTTTTTCTTGGCTTAAAAACCATGTGCATTTCCTAATTAATTTCCCCCATCTTGTTTTGCAGGTGTCACAAGCCTTGGCAATCCCTTTGTTTTCTTCTTCTCCAGTAAATTTTAATTTTGCAGGGTGTGCCATGCTTTACAGACAGTGAGGAATCCTTTCTCTGTTGCAGAGTGAGCACTGGGGCTCAGCTCACCCTCTTACTTAAATAACTCTGCAAGGAATCTTCTGGCTTGAGGATATTGCAGCCATAAAATCTTTCTCTGCACTATTCTGAGAATGAACTTTATTCTGTATCTTATCTTCTGCTTGAAAATGAACATCCTTTCTATTCTTATCATGTTTCTGCTTTTTTTTTTTTTTTTTTTTGAATTGTTGAGTGTCAGCCATATTCTCCTTGGCAGCTGTGTGAGATTGTTCCTGCTCAGCTCTGTTGTGCTGAGTTACCTTTGAAATTCAGCCCTCTTCTTATGACTAATTTCCAGAGACCCTTTTAATGGCCAGCCCAGGGTTAATAACACTTCCATGAAAGCCACTCTTGCTCTGATACACCCACCACTTTTTTTATTAGATGGTACAAATCCTTCAGTGGGACACAATGGAGTCCATAGAGAATAAAACTCCAAGTAACCATGTACCACACAGAGAATAAAACCCCAGATATCTTCATGCTAAAACTAGTCTTGGATGAGGTGATATCTGTAATAAATGGGCATTCACCTTCATGCCATCTAATCTGGATAAAACAAGAGTCTTTTTCCTTTTTCCCTGAAGGAATTCATGGGGTGGCCAGAGTTGCACAGGGCGTGTCATTTTATTTCTCCCTCATATTGATGATACACGTGTTTAGAACAAATTATCCTTGAAATTCCAAAGGGCTGCAGCATTTTCCCGAGGCAAGGAGGTCAAATGCAAGGCCTGGAGAGGCTGCCCCTCTCCTTAAAACACACACTCAGGGGTCAGGACCTTTTCCCTACCCCCAGCTATTTCTCAGCTTTGCTGCCACCACAGCCCCTGGGTGGGTGCTCAGGGATCTCCTGTCCTTGGGAAAAATGTGTGTTTCCTTTGAGCACACAGAATCCTTAGAAGAGAAAATGGATTCCAAGAGAAAATGTATTTTTTTATCCAAAAAAAAAAAAAAAAAAAAAAAAAAAAGCAGCTGGATGGATTTTCCTTACTTACTGGTAGAAACTCAGTTCTTGGCAAGCTGAGCCCTGTCAAGGCTTTACTTGGAACTTCCAGCAGATACTTTGGTTAAAAAAAACCCTTTAAATCTTGCCTTTGGTTAACAACAGTATGCAGTAAGTGAAAAAAACAAAGAGGAGAACGTGAATTTAAATAATTAAGCTTTTTCTTCCAGCTGAAAATCTTCATGCAACCTACAGAAGTAAGAACACAGCTTAGGTTCACTTTATTCTGAAGGAAGCCTGTAACTAATTGGCCTATCTGTAATATTTTTGGAGAGATTCCACTATAAATACACTCTTTCTAATTAAACTAACTGGCTGATTTATAGGACTTGCAGTTCAGATGCTGCTGCACTTTGGGGATTTTCTTGCATTTCTTTTAATAATGATCATGGTCTTTTCAGCTGGTGAAATTTCACTTTGGCAAAGCTTTGGAGATAAAAATGGCTTGCAGGTGTTGCAGAGTAGTAGTTTTGAGGTTTAGCTGGGGTGATAATGCTTTCAATTTGTGAAAAAAGCTTATGTAAAATTGATTGCAAGAATTGGAAAGGTGTGGTCCTTAAAAAAAAAAAAAAATTAGTGTATTCTACCTTTAGTATTTTAATGGGCAGATTGTGGTGCAGTGAGCCATGTGAAGCCAGGGAAGCTCTCACTGCTTCTGTGGAGGGAGTCACACTGGCTTCTGTGGAATTTGGGTGGGGTTTTGTGCTTGTGGATTTATTTTATAAAGTTATCTGAGCAGTGGAATAAGTATTTGTAGGAATAATGGCTGGGTGGAGGATTTTTCTCTCTGGTAATTTACAGTTTTCTTTCTTAGAGTTGTTATGGAGACTTAAATGTTATAATAGGATACATAATTTATGAAATATATGTGTTACATAAAAATAGTTACTGATTGAAGGTCTGGGTTAGAAGTGAACTCTGCCTCCTTCTCTGATTCTTATAATTTCATTTTTCTTATCTATTTGCTTGCTTGGTTTTTGGTTTCTAGGGTTTTTTAATCAGTTTTCTTCAGGCACCTTGGTGTAAAAGATTACTTCTTTTGCAGTGCTAATTACATTTTTTTAAACAGTGTTTAGCTGTGGTGGCAAAGATTGCTAACCACAGACAGAAATTGGTGGTTGGATCTAACTTTTTGTTTCACAAATATGAAACTAAAAGTTTTCAGAGTCCTTAGAGAGAGAACAGTCCTGGGTGTTGGAGAAGGTGGTTTCCAGACTGCAAACACAGGAAGTGCTGCAGCTGTTCTGGAAGAACATCACAGCAAACTGTGGCAGCAAACTGGGCTTGAGGATCTTCCAGATTTCTGCAGAGGGATCACTTCTGTCAGTGAAACAACTCAGTTCACAAGACTTACAAATTCCTCTCAGTGTATTTCAGAGTGCACTGCAAGCTACCAGTTTCCTCAGAATGGAATAAAATCTTTAAAAGAAAGATGACTTTTGGTGTTTACTTGCAGCATTTGATGTGAATCAAAATGCAGAGCACATTGAGACTTGTATGATACTCTCTGATTTCTTGTAATTCACTTTAATTTGAAGCACTGCTGTATTCCCAAAATGAAATAACTCTACAGAAATCCTCTCATTCCCACAAAAATTTGGGTATTGCAATCGAGGGGGGAAACAACAATCAGACTGCAGCTGCCACTCCTCATTTTGCTTTTGGCCAGGAGCTGCAAACCTTTTGGGACAGGTGGGTGGAATGGCTGGGCTGAGCTGTGGAGGGGAGATTTTATTTTTGGGTGGGGGCATTTCAGGGGCTGTGAGAGGCTGTCCCAGCAGCTGAGGGTCTGTGAAGCTCTCCTTGGCAAGGAGGGACACCAGCCCACTGCTCCCTCTTGTGCTGGCCCTGCTCTGGGTGCTGCTGCTCTCTACCTGCTTTGGAAATCCTGGATTTCCAAATCCTCAGCTCATTCTCAGCCTGGTTGAATAATTTTACATGGAGGGGATCATCAAGCCAGTGCACCTCAGACCCTCTGGAACTAAATGTTGTTAACTGCATTTAGGTTCTCTCCACTTCAGCTGTCATGGTTTTCTGAGAGATGAGACAATTTGATAACATGTACATATCAACGTATTTATTAAAATGAACAGCATATTGAAAAAAAAAATATTTAAAAATATTTTTACAGCAGGGTAAAATGCTCTGAAGGTGTGTCTAGTTCCTCACTTAAATGGCCTCATGTATTCCCAGGTACCAGGAATACCCTTGGTGCATCTTGAAAAGATGATAGTGAGATTATTCAGGTGGAAATGGCTAACAAGAAATTCCTCCTCGTGTTTAAGGGGTGTGTTTTTGGGATAACTGATGGTTATAACACCCTTATTCTACTATTGTAAGCATTAGATGAATCTTCTCTCTTTTTATGACATTTTATTGTAATATCTTTTCAGAGATTGGAAATATCTTACTGCTGCATAAAATATTACTTTTCATTTTTCTTTTACTACAGGTTGTTGAGGTATGCAAGTTTTTTAGACCATATTTTACATATTTTTTATAAAGTTGATTTGAGCTTGGCCCCTCTTATATTTGAGCTGGTAAACATTTGCTAGACTTAAGAAATATTTGTGAATATGAAAGACCATATCTGAAACTATGTTTTCTTTTTAGACATTACTGGGGTTATTTATTTTTATACAAGAAGAATTTCCTGGTTATTGTCATGCCATTGCATTTTAGTGATGATAGTACACATGTGTATTATGCTGAGATCCATACACTTAATCCTTAATTACTTTCATGAAAATTAATAGGCATTTATTTAAAGCAGCAGAATTTTAATTTATGGAAGTAGCTTTTAAATATCAGTGGTTTTCCACTGTGATTTCTGATTAAAAGTGATAAAATATATTGCCAGTTCCTGTCTGCCCCTCCTCCCCAGATGATGCCAGATATTTGGAGTGACCCTTATTCTTGAAATCAGATGTGGTTACAGTACCACCCAGAAAATAGAGATGAGGAGAGATATAAATGCAAAGAGACTAAAAAGCAATGACAGTATCATAAAGAGGAACGTGCTTTTGGAAGTGCAGAAAAAGTTTTGAAGGTTTTACAACATATCACACACTTCTCAGTTAATCATTACAATCGAGCCAGAACGAATTGATTGAATTGTTATTCTCCCAATGTTTTTTTTAGTAAGACTCTCACATTGTGTTCCAGGGCACTGCTGAATGCTACATGACAGTAACACAAGTAGTTAAAGCCATTGAGGAGTAATGCTGGGCAGAAGGCAGTGCACACAGGTGCAGGGCATCCTTTCCACACCACTTTTGCACCAGCCAAGGCAGGCACTCATTAATACAGCATATTCTGAAACCTGATGGTGATTCCTCATTTTGATTCCTCACAGCTCAAGTGATTTGGCAAGTGACAGACAGAATTCTTGAATTCTTTCAACAAATTCATGCAGTGGATTTCTTTCCTAAAAGGCAAAAGGGATGCTGCATCCATTGGGTGTCTTCACTGCTGTAAAAATAGTGATGAGCAGAAGTTTTTTTGTGTTACCTTGGTAAAGGATCCCCTGGAAGTCAAACACTATTAACTTTAACGAAGTAGCTTTGATGGCAGGGAAGAGACAGCTGATACTACACTTCCTGAACAATAAACCACAGTGACAGACAAAAACAAACATGTGCAGGATAACATATAGCATTTCAGAGGATGGAGCCAGAAATGAACGCTGGCTGAAGTGATCTTTGCTTTCTTTTGAAGCCTGTTACTGCTTTTGGAACTGTTCTTTCTGAGAAAAAAAAAAAAAAGAGTTAAAATTTAATCCTGCTTCTGTGCCAAATTTGTATCATGCTACTGAAGTAAGCAAAAGCAAATAGATGTGCCTCATATTGTCTTGGGCTGCAATTTTTGAGATTTGTTTCATTGTACACCATGGCTGATAACTTAATAGGAAGAAGCAGTCTGTTCTTTCATGTGTTTATTCCTTCCTATTTCCTGAACTTTCTTTCCCTCTTTCCCTGAACTTGCTCACTTTTTGCCCTCAGCTCATAATAGAACTGCTGCTCATTATTTTTACCTGAGCTGGGGAACCATTTCATTTTCCAGTTATGTTTTTGCACTGAGGACAAACAGACATAATGAACTTGCTAATGTAAATATTAAGGAGGGGAAAACACTAGTTTTTGTTTCAGATCAGAAGTTGTGTGTGTGCACTGGTGTCCCCTCCTAGGAGAGGTGGCAGATTCCTGCATTGTCCTGCTGTCTGCAGCCCAGAGGTTTGGGAATTTTTATGGAAGGTGGGAGATATTTTGGATTCTTTTTCACTGAGGAGTTTTTATTCTTGGGTTTCTTGTGTTTTGGACAGCATGATTACTCTTGGATGAAGTGTGTTGTTTTCACTGGGCTTACTTTCAAGGAAAATTGAACCACTAATCTGCATCCAACAAGATAATCCAGGCATCTGTAGCCTAGGATAGGGTTTTGGGTTGAGAGGAAGAGTCTCACCTAGGAAGAAGGTGAAGTTTCAGACCTGCAAAAAGCATTTTGCTGCTGATCACTGCCATGTTAAAATCCTGCTGTAAATTGATCTCTCATTGACAGTAATGCCATGACAGAAGTGTCTTTCCAGTCCATTTTCTGCTTTTAAAAACTTTTAACAGCAAAAGCAAAGTATTGATTCAGAGAAGAACAGTATGCTGAGATCAACAGTGTAAAAAAGGTTTAAATCCTATGGATTTCAGGTTGGTGCTGTGTTCTGGAAACCACAGCACATGTGCAGCACATGCCCCAATGATGCCTGCATGTTACAGTCTTTTCAGAGCAGATTTCCACTGCACTGTTGCTGTCAGCCCCTATTTTCATTTGCTTTTCAGACTGCATCTTTCTCATCCAGACCTCACAGTAAATTTCCTCAGGCTTTGCTTTCCCCATGAAGACAGGTGCTTTTAAACCAAGGACACAAAGCAGTTCACTGCTTATATGAATTGTCAATAAGTGCAAAAAGCAGGAGCTGCTTGGAGATTTAAATGTGGCACCTGGGGACAGAGTTTTTGAATGCATCTATTGCTTACCAGCCCTAGAGAGTAAATTTTTCTTTCTTTTTTATTTAACCAAGTCTTGTTCTGTTATTGACTACCCCACAGGTTTTATAACCAAATTTTAAAATTGCTTTGGATTATCTTAGAGCACAAATGTTACATTTAAGTGGAACACCTGATTAACTATTGTAGAATACAGAAACTAGTAAGTCTTCCAACCTCTGACTTTTTTGAATAATCATTGTGTCAAAAATAGACTGATAAGCTTTGTCTCAAGGGATCAGTGCAGGGAAGAATTCTAGATTCTCATTTTGTTTCCCCACCCTTATCAGACTGGTCCTTTTCCTGAGTCATCCTGTATTTCCTTTTCCAGGATGCTTTATATTCAGAATCTTCAGATGTTAGTTGAATCAGTGTCAGGTTTCCTGAAAAAGATGTTTTAACTTGTACATGCTGCACATTGCTTTTTGAGGTCCTGATTTACTTTTATCATGTGGAAATCTTGTTATTTCACTTACAGCATTTCAGTTCTCACACTGAAATTATTTGTGTGTAAGATTTCCTGCCTTTGCCTTATTTTTTTGGATATGAGCTTTCCACAGGGGGCTGCTCTGCATGTAGGAAGAACTGATTTTAATTTGGATAAGAACACAACCTGAGATTGCACATGAGCTGTGCCCTCTTGTGTTCACTTGGAAAAGCAACCAAAGTATAAGGAAATAAAGCAAGCCCCCTGAAATTAAGTTGGTTAGAGTTGATACATCACACATCCTCCACCTCAGATCCCTGGAAAAATCTCAAACTCTGGAAAAATTGCATTCAAGCATTCCAGAATTTGGTTTCTCCTCTTCCCAGTGCTGAGCAGTACAAGTTAGATAACTTTTCATTTCATTTTAAATTAAGAGAAGGCAAAGTGAAAGAACAAAAAATACTAGAGTGCAATTATAAATAAAAAGAGAAAAAGTCTTTAAATTCATATTTGAGTAATTTTCCAGCCCCCAAAAAAGTAACATGCATTAACAGAACTTTTCCAGACTAAACTCTCATATTTGTATTCTGTCAGTCTCTTAGAAGGTGATTTGATATGTTTTATGCTTGCCTAATGAAACTGATCATGTGCAAGCAATCTGTTAATTAAATAATTATTGTAGGCTAACAAATATGGACACAGAACCAAAACATTGAATTGTGAGATCAGCTTTTTTTCAGTGGGGCTGTAGGTGTTTCTAACTTGTCTCCATTAGGTTAAAATCCATGATACAATAGCTATAAATAGGTTGTTTTCATGTTTCTCAAAATTCTGGTTTAGTTTATTCACAGTGAAATACACTTATATATGGATTTTCCAATGCATATTTAAATACTAACATTACATTGATATGTATGCTCTGCCCCTTCTTTCATGGTTTTTAGGTTTATTTCCTGTAGAGATCTATGATATATGTAAATATGTCTTAGCTTGACCTCTTCTTTCATGTGGAGAATATATTTTGGTTTTTTATTTTGTGTTTGCATTTTACTTGATGAATAATTTGCATCAGCATTTTTAAAGAAGTATTGTTATGTTTAATGAGCATGAAGTTTTTAACTTTGATTTTTTTGGGAGAATTATGATTGCAGCAGACTTTTTTTTTCGTGGATGTTGATATTTATCCACATGGATGTTTTTCTATGTAACACCTGAGTGAGGACTTGTTGCTGCAGGTCAGTTTTTACCTCCTGCTCATGGTACCATGGAAATGAATCAGTCTGGAGCAGAAACAGAGCTTTGCTTCAACTGGAGTGGCTCAAACACGATTTTAGGTGTCACTAGAAGTCAGAAGCAGCCAGTTTGGCTGAGTCTAATCTGAGTTTCTTGTCACCCTGACTAATTTCAGTGGTTTTCTTTAGCAGGAAATTGCATTGTGTGCTCGCCTTGTAGGGGCTTGGACTCAGATAGAGAATGTGAGCATGAAATGAGATCATTTGCTGGCTTGCAATGAATGTTGTTTCATAGCTTGTGTTGATAACGTGGTAAAAACTGGGATATAGCTTGTATAAATTTAGAAGTCTGAGTGAATTGTCAGATATTATGGAAAATGAGATTTTAGTTTAAGGAAAAGCGAGACTTTTGAAGTAACAAACTAGAAATTTTGGATGCTTTTATAAAAAGTAAAATATTCCTGTATTCAATATCAACATTCTCATTGATATTGTGTTCCTTTAAGCAGTGTTTACAAAAACACTTTCCCACTTTTGGAGAACAACTGATGTATCAATGTGTAAAAATCCTTATCCAAGAATAAGAATAGAAACCCAGGAGGCATCAAACTGATAATTCACTTTACTAATTATACTCTAGAGAAGAGAAACAGCTGCAGCAAGAAGAGTTTTTAATGGGGTTACCCTTTTTCCTTTATCTTGGTGAGTGTAATTTGTGCAGCCAGGTAAAGTTTGCTTCACATTTATTCACTTTCATTGTGGGATAATTTTGCTGTATCCTATTGAAGTGAGAGCCCATCTCTGAGAAATTCACTGTGTTTAGTAGAATCCTGTGCAGCTCAAATCCTTAGAGATGATACCTGTAGAATGCACATGCTGTAACAAAAATGACCAAAAACTCGAGGTTAATAGTGAAAACATTCACTGTGATTTGATGTTTAGGACATGCTGAAGTTAATAATTTGTCATCTTTGCTTTTGCAGCTGAAAGAAAAAGGTAGTTTAAAGTGTTGGTTTCCTCCCAAAGCCTGGAAACATGAATATTTTGGAAAGACAAGTTCCATGTAAGTTTAACTTTGGTTAAAATTTGTGCATAAACCTGAGTGAAATTCAGCAATTTGCCAAAGAGCAGACTGGGCTCTCTGCTTACAGTTTATTTTCCTGGTTTGTGGCATATTGCCTTGAAAGCTGGGCTGATGACAGGCTTCAGGATAGAATTGCAATTATTTATGTGTGACCTGTCCATCAGCTGTGTCTCCCCATCAGCTCACAGTGTGGAAGGGCACCCACCTTCTGCAATTTCCAGTTTTCCAGGGGAGGAAGAGCAATTCCCAAAAATGTGTTTACTTCCTTTCCAAAGCTTTGTACATTTTGTGGAGGTGTAGGATTGCCAATAACATAATTTTTTTTTTTCCTTTGGGCAGGTTGATTTGAGATTGTGTTAATCCCTGGATCCAGTGTGGGCACATCCCAGGATAACAACACCTGCCTGTCCCACTCTCAGATTCCTCACCTTGGCTGCTGCTTTGATCCTCTTGCTTGAGCTGTTCAGGTTCTGTATCTAACAACAGATGTCTGTGCCAGAATGAATGGTGTGTTTTTGTGGTTATTGCCAAGTTGTTCCTGTCTGAGATTGTTAAAGTTTCTTTAAGTCAAGGCAGAGAATTGGTGTCAACAGGAATCCAGAGAAAAGTGGGAGAGGAGTGCCACACTCTATCAGTGTGGAATTGGGCATTTAGGAAAGAAACTGCAATTCCCTGGGTAAGTCTGCTCTTTGCCTCCTTAGCTGTTTCAAGGCATGTCAGCTTTGGATAAACTTTTATTTCTTCAGGTATCCAACATTATCTCTTTAAGTCACCCACATATGGTTGAGATGATCTTACAACCTTTTGTTGTGAACTTCCTGATCCTTGAATTACAGCACTTGGAATCACTCTGCAGCTGGGTGAGTGACTAAAACTTCTGCATTGGATGCCCAAAAGACAAAAAAATGTTGATTTTGAGAGCCACCATTCAGCTGCTGTGCTTCTGATGGAGGGCTGTTAATCTGCACAGTGAAAATCTCTGCTCTGTGGCCAGACAATAATGCTGAGGCCATACTCTGTGGGTTGAAATGTAGCAATGCTGCAAGACCTTGGGAAAGGACACACTGGGAATGGGAGCTGAGGAATGCCATTGTGTAGTGCAGGTTTTCATGGGCACTGGGGTTTCTGTCAAGTTCAGGGATTGAAATGAATCCTCTGCTGCCTGAAAAAGAATTTTTGATTGTCTGTGAGCTGTAGTTAAGTTAATTGGAGTAGAACTCTTTCTAAAGCAGAAGGAAAAGAAATATGGGCTTACTTATGGAATATTACCAAAGACATGGGAAAACACTTTGGTAGTTTGGGGCTGAACTTAGTGACCCTGCAGTCTATATATCCTTGAACAATGTGTATGCTTGGTGCATATAGATCATTGTAGAGCTGATACTCAACATTGTGACATGGTTTCAAAGAAGCCCCAAGGGTCCTTTTACTCTTTATGCCCTGAGACAACTTGTTCACTGCTCTAGAGCTAAGAGCTGGTTTGCTTGCTTTGTTCTATAGGGAGAAATTCACATGCTGCAACATTTCCTCTTTTAATTTTGTGGTTTTCTTAGTGTTGTGGCATATTCTCAATCTGCCCAGAGCTCTTGGTTCATCTCAGCATGAATATAGAATGTAGAAGGAGCTACTCTAGTGCTGCACATTCTCCCTCTGTAATTTCTAAGTCAGCATTAATTATGGTTGGCTTTCTTTGTCAGTGACACAGATGTGATCCCTCAGAGTGAAAAACAAAAAAAAAAAGCCCAAACCAAACAAAAAAAAAAAATCACAAAAAGGAGGTTAGATGAGATCATTTAAGTCTCTTTTCTGCTCTCTCAAAGGCATAAATGCCTGTAGTTGTCAGGAACAAAACTAAACCCCAGCACATCTGCTGCTTTAGTCCAGCTCTAGTCCAGGCTGCATAAACCTTCTGATTTAAACTCTGCAGATGCTGGAATTGCAGGTTTCTGTGTGCCACAAGCTGCCCTCTCTGCCCTCTGGGGCATTTTGGGGTGACTGCATCCCAGAGGAAGGATCTGTCTGGAGTGATCTGGGAGCTCCTGGTGAATGGTTGGATGGTCAGGCTCCACACAAAATACAGGGGTGAGCACCACTGTTTTTTGGAACATAAGTGAAGGAGAAGGCAAGAAATTTCTTATATCAAGCACAGTAGCTGCAGTGGGACACACCAGTTCATCCTGCAGCTTGGCAGGGTGAGGTTCTAGATCTGGCTGTTTCCAAATTTCCAATAGTTACTGCTTTAGTAACCAATTTTAGAGCATCTTTTATGGGATGTAATTGTAATTCTGCTCCTAGTGTGCTACTGGTTCATCCTCTTTTCATATGTAGGTCTGTAAGAAATCAAAACATGTACATTGGTGTTAGCAGCAGCTTTCCTTTTGCCTGCATACCCAGATTTGATTTATCATCTTGATGTTGTCAGCATCTGACTCTAATTAACTGGATAAATGAAGCTGAGATCTTGACTGAATTAGCAGTTGAAGAATGCATCTTACCAGAAGCAGATGGAGAGAAAAAACAGTGTATTTAGTTTATGGCCATTCCCCTGGTTTATGGCCATTTCCTATTTTTAAGGGAAAAAGTTCTGCCAAATCAATTCTTGTCAAATGCTAATTAAATTATAGTGATGATTAATCCTGATGTAAATACATTATTTCAGTGTTTAGGATAGTTATAAATAGTTTAAAGACTTAAGAGACATTGTGAATACATACTTAATCTGGAGTGCATTTCGGAGAGAGAAAATGCCAATTAGATAATTCAGTGACAGTTTATACTGTTTAATTTATCCCTTGTAAATAATGTTTGTTATTATTAGCCTCTGTTGTAGATAGAACTCAGCTAAATCTTTCTGTTGGTAAGAGAATTCCTTATAGTGACATTTATACTGTCTTCTTTAACATCTTTCTTTTCTTACTAGAAATCTTACAGTTAAAAAAAAATTAAAAAGACGAGTGTTTTTATTTCTAGGCTGTGGAAAAAAGAAAGTAGAGCAGGAAGGCATTCCCTAGGGTCACTGAGCAGGCTGAGAGCAAAATCCATGTCTGCTAGCTAGCTCCATATGCTGTGGGAGGAATATCCTTTCATGGCACAGGTTAAAAATTGGGCACTACCCTGTGTCCAGTCTGTAACTTTGATGAGATCCTGAACAATGCAGGGGGGAATGTGAAACTGTACCATATTACACTGCTAATTAAAAAAGAAGAGAAATCCCAATGGTGCTTTCAGCCTGTTTTATCTGCTGCAAGGAGAGGTCAGCCCCTTACTCAGCACTGGTGAAAAGATGGAAGAATCCTGGTGAAGAGCTGTTAACACTGTTCCTCTGCTGCAGGACTGGTTTTTTCCCAGCCAGAGGCTCTGGTCACCAGTCAGTGCTCCTCAGGAATGTGTTTGGAGGCAACCTTCAGGGAAAGCTGCTTTTGGGTTCCAGATTGATGGGGCAAAGCACCAGACCTTAGCATTTCCTTAGTCCATCACAACGGCGCCTGCAACACCTCAGTTCACCACTGTGCTGGCAGATGGATAAAACAAAGCTGCAGGTTAATTTATTGGCAGTGGAGAAAAGAGATCTCTGCTCCTCCATCTGCAGTATTCTGTGAGTTATATGCTTGTGCAAGGTGAAATGCTGAATTTTTCTGTGCACTGTAATTTATGATGCAGTTGCTACTGACAGACAAGGAAGATTTGCCAATTTTCAGTCGTGCACCTTATATATACAAGCTGGGAATAAATATTTTTTGGCTTTTGTGGCAAGGTTCAAATTCATCTGGAAAAGAAATGTAAGATAATGTTATGCAGCACCCATATGTGCAGCCTTTTGGAGAAAAAAAAAAAGATTTATCCTGTCAGAGTAAATAAATGGTTTGCCATTAGAAGTAGAGTTGTTTACAACAAACAAACAGAAAAATCCTGGCAATAAAAGTCCTGCCTCTGCCATCCTATGGAGACAAGTAAGAAGCACACCAGCATCCCCTCATGCATTTGCATCAATTACCCAGGACACAACACTGTGTCACTGAGGGACAGTTCTGTGGTGTTTTCCTAGGTGAAAGGGTAATTATTTGGCTGTTAGTTCTTAATTTATTAATATCAGCACCAAATGTGAGGGCAAAGGATTATTCCAAACAGGGGATTATTCCAGTGACAGATCAGCTGTGTGGAAGATGTAGTGATTTTGCTGCTGATAAGAAAAGCCATTAGTGGAAAGACAAAGGTCAGTTTGGAATCTGAGTGCTGTTGAGTGACATTTAAGGAAAAATGAAAAGTGAAATGTAGCTCTGTGCTGGTATAACCTGTAACTTCAGGTTGCCATTGCAGCTCATCATTTTGGTCAGTCAAGAGCCTGATTCAATTTATGTGCAAATCAAAGAATTTCAGATATTGTTAGTTTGGACTGGACCTTGAAAGTCCTCAGACAAAAGCAGGTTTTGCTAAAGAAGATACATTCAGTCCTTTATGGTGTTTATACAGTTTCTGTTTCTTCAGAAAGAGACTGAACAACCTTTTGTTGTTTTATACGTTTTTGGGTTTTGTTTGTTTGTTTTTTAATGACAATGTTGACTTTTGAATATGAAATAGCAGACATTTTGCTTTTAAAACCAGAAATACAAACAGCAGTATTTTTTGTGACTAGAATTCCTTGAACCCTTAATCATTTCCCTGATTTGCTGTGGAGGTTATACACTCTAAGTACAGCTCATGTGTTTCCATCAGATTTTCAAAAGTGTGAACTGATTAAGTGAATTTTGGGGAACCAAATGCTTTTAATATTGAACTAAACTTAAACATAAAACACAAGATTGTATTATGTATGGCTTGTTTGGAAAGACAGCAGGTTCATTGTGCTCTTCTTGACTTTTAAAAGCCAAGATTACTCCTGAAGTACACTTCCCATTAGCCAAGAGAGTACCAATGATGCAGCTTTTTTTTTTTTTTTATGTAGAAAATCTGTGTTATGTGAGCTGACTTGGACTTTACAGATAAAAAAACCTGAAAAACTTGGTTTGCAATGAGCAAAATGTCAGGAGTATTATTTGTAGGTTGCTTGTATGATGGACACCTTGCATGTACAGAGCACACAGCTCCTCAAACCCTTTGGTACCTGGACTAACAGCAAGGGATTGTTTGGGTTTTCTTACACAAAATGTTTTTGAACTGCAACTTCTATAAAATTCACTGGGTGAAACAGAGAGAGAATTGCCCATCCACTTCAACTCCTGAGCTCAGTTTGTGTTTTCATCAGATTAGATCAGGAATAACTTGGCTGAGACCAAACATTCAAAGTGGAATAAACAAAGCTTTCAAAAAATCTAGAATCAAAGGGACAGTCTCATGCTTGGAGTAAAGTTATTTACTAGGTTATTCACCTGGAGAATATTTCAAGCTGCTTGTTTTTGTCTTCTGAGATCTGACCATAAGCTAAAATCACAACCCTTGCTGGTAGCTGGCATAAAGGAATTTATTTACCATGTTGCAATAGCCTGACAAAAGCAAACTTCTGTTCAGATTTTCTTGAGAAGTTTGCTTTATTGTGTGGGGAGAGCTCAGGAATCTTGCCTTCACATACTGTGGGTTTTTTGGTGTAGTGACAGATTTATAATAATAAACTTGAGAGCCTGTATGGGAGATAGTGGGAGAGGAAGTGAAAGATATATGAAAAACATTATTTGATTTTAAAACCGTGGAGTTAATTCCTCCTCAAATGAAGAATGTCATGAAAACCATGAAGAAGCTGTTGCCTATCCCTGTCTCCTCCAGGCCTGTGGAAGAGAATTGAAGAGAATTGAAGAATTTTGCCCTTTTGTAAATAGTTGGAGAGGATTGCAGGGCAGGGGGGTCTTTGTGCACATGGAATAATGGGGCAGGGACAGGTCAGAGGACAGGGATTAGCTGTCTGGGAGGAGGGCAGCACACAGCCAGGATCCTGGAGTCAGCCAGGAAGTCTAAACACAATTCAGTAGATGCAACTGGAACACTCCTAAAGTCACTTCTCTTTCATGAGTACAATGGCTTTGGTTACAATAATTCTGCAAACAGGACTTCTTGGGAAAATAGAGCTGGGTTTTAAGCATGATTTTTAGATGTCTTATATTGTAAAGGGTTTTTTTTCTACAGTACCCAAATTCTATGTGGTAGGGTAGGAAAATAATTTTTTTTTTCTGCTGAAATTCCATTCTGCAGAAATTGAATTGATAGAAAAAAGGTGATTAGTTGTCCTGGTTTGGAGGACAGGTGTCTGCCAATAAAGGCAGAAGCTTCTGTTTGAAATGGAGAATGTAAACCCCCTCCCTCTAAATTATTATACTTTTGAAATTAAGGGGCTCTCAGGCAAAGATATGGGAATTAGGAATAACAGTTCTTTACCAGGAAAATTAAAATAGAAATACAGCATTACAAAGAACAATCCCAAAACACTGACTGAATACAACCTGACACCCGTCAGTCAGTCAGGGTGTTGGCACAGTCCCATTCAATGGTGGCTGCATCCTCCTGCAGGGGCAGATGTGGTTCAGCTGGAGCAGTGCTCCTGGAGAAGGTGCAATTTCCTCTGAAGCTCCAGGGATGATGTGGAAAGGTCTGGTTTTCCTCTGGAATCCAGTGGAAAGAAGGTTCCTTACTGTCCAAAATCTCAGTTTTTATCTGGGTAGGAAAGGCTTGGCTCCTCCCCTGGCTGGAGCATCTCCCAGTGGGATGATGGAATTTTATCAGTCATGCCCTGGGACTCACTGGCCATTAACAGGAGATATCTCCTGGAGGGAGGATGGGCTGTGGGAAAGATACAGATGATTGCCCAGCTGGTTTAAAGATGGCCCATTAGCAGAGGATATCTCCCACAGAGATCAGGGTCACTGCCCCACCTGGTTTAACAGATGGTGACAGAATTCACATTTCTGGCCACATCCTGTATTGCAACCCAAGACATTAGTTTGTGAGGTACTGCCTTTCTTGTCATAGACTTTTATTTTCTTTCTCTCACAATTTCTTCATTTGTATAAAATTCCTACAATGTTATTCTGTTTGAGGATTTGAAAAAATTCACATTATTTTCATTCCAAAATGCCCAGTAAATGCTCAGCATGTCCCAGTCCTCGAGGCTTGGCCATGCTTAGCCATTTGCTGACTGCCAAAGAAAAAACCACAGGGGATTGGCAAAGTTATTGACATTGCCCTTTGCACTGTGAGCACAGTCATCATAAACTGGGCATTGCCCTTCATTCTGTCTGGTTGGAAAAATCACCTGTGAATTTACATGAAACAACAAACCAGCTGCTGACAAACTGGAGCTTAACCCACACCTGACTCTCCTGAAATGCTGGATAAACATGATGTAGGTGATAGCTTGAGAGGGTAAAGGGAACAGGATAAAATGCAATGATGAGACAATTTAATAACTTTCTGTTGCAGTTATTCTAAATTATTGTATGAGAAAAAAAAGAGTGTTTGACTTGTGTTTTGCTTCACAAAATGCAGTTAAAGAGAAAATGGTGATGTGATTGACCAGTGAGTCTCCCTGTAAGAAGTTATTTTTTCATAAGTCAACTGCATGAACTGCTAATGGTCAGAAATTACTTTTATTAGGCTGCAAACAAATGCCAGAGCAGTCACAAAGGGCTGTTTTAAAACCTTGCACTCCACAAGGGATTTTTGTTTTGAATGTAACAACTGCAGCTCCTTTGAAGGTTATTGTTTGATCTTAGTGCTAATTTGTGATCATAACACTCCATTCCCATGAAGCAAAATAGAGAGAAGATGTTCCCACAGAACAGGGTTGAAAAAAATATTCCCTTCAGGTAAGCAGAAATTATTCAGATTGATTCAAATGAGTGAAAAGAATAACAGGAACCTGTACAAAAACACCACAGATGCAGAGCCATTATTCTGTTCACTCAGCCTGATGCATTTACTCTTTGGAAATTATTTTGAGTGCATCAATGAGCATAAATAAACCATATTTTAACTGAAATTTCAATTATCAGGCTAGAAAAGTGTATCTGAGGTGCTGCATTGCTACTGCTTATAGAACAAAGGTATATTTAAAGAGTGAGAAATTCAGTTCTTGACTAGGGTGCTGCCATAGATATTTGGATTTTCAAGCACCAGTGGGACCCTTCTGTGCAAGTGGCTTGACCTGTGTTACTTGGAACAGTTGTTTTTGATTAATAAATCCTTATGGAGCTTGTAATTCCTGCTTGAGCTATAGCAGCTCTATTTGGGAAAAAAAAAAAAAAAAAGTCTGTTTCTGAAAGAAATATTTCTGGTGCTGAAGAATCTTGAGTATATGGTGCCAATAATTAATCACTTCTGCTGTTATTCTTCTCTTTTATTCAGTTTTCCTAGCTTTGGGTTTTGGAGAATCCAAAGTGATTAAGTCTTTTGTTTCTGGATTAAAGATCCATAGCTTATTAGAAGCTTTTTCCTTGTGCAAATATCTGCTGATTTCTGATGAATTGTTTTCCACACCACCAGCTGAAACAACACATTGATTAGAGCTTTTCCAGGCTTATGGGCAGGAGTCATCTTCCCCACAATGGATAACTTATTGGAAGCTTCTTCTAGGCTTTAATTAATTAAATATCTCTTAAAACAGCACTGTACAAGGTATATTTTCAGTGCTTTCACTCTCATCACTGCATCTCCTCAGGATCTTTGCTGTTCATATAAAACAAGTTTTACTCTAGGAATTCATTTTCTGTTTTTTACTAATCATTGCCTCCAAATAATGTAATTATTTGTGGATTTTTAAGCATGAAGCTGTCATCTTAAAAGTGATCTGTATCTTGGCATTAGCTTGTATTTGATAATATTAGCATTCAAGTGGATTATCTGGCTTGTGATATGGCCCAAGTCAATGACTTCTGTTACATTGATATTACATTTATTGCTAGCAGTGATATTATATCTACCCATCTTCTTCCAGGCATTGATAAAAACAGCAGCACTGCCCCAAAGTCCCTGAGACTGCTAAAAATATCCCTCACCAACAATTCCACATTAACTTTTTTTTTTTTTTTTTTTTTTTTTTTTTTTTTTTTTTTTTTTTTTTTTTTTTTTTTTGTGATCTATCTTCACTGGCTTTCAGCCTTTGGTGGTGAACCTCATTAATTTTGTTATAGTGACAAATGTCACTATGGAAATGCCATGCTTTAAAGAAAATATCATGCAGTCACCTTTGTTACAGACCATGGTTAGTGTCAGCCCTGTTTCCTTATCAGTTGGGTTTGCAGTATGTATTTTAATAAGTTTGTCAAGCTCTGCTTTCCACATAACTGTGTTGGTTATTTTTAATTATCCTCTGTGCATAGACTTGTCATGTTTTAGAACAACTGGTGTTATTCTGACTGACATTTGATGCCTCAGTGTTGCTGCATGAAACAGAGAATAGACAAAATTGAGTATTTATTGAAGGTTTTCAGTAGATACACATTGGGCAGCCAGAAACCTCTGAGGGGATAATGGTCATGAGTTTTTAACACAGATATAAGTTTGGTGCAATAACATATCAGGGTTAATCCTCCAATTACAGCTTCAGGTAATGAAGTGATTTACTGCAAGTTTGCCCCCCCAGTTCTCTGCTGTTTACATCTCTCTGGGCCTGAGACAACAAGGTGTCCTTGATTCCCAGGCCTGGAGAGGAATTGTTTTGTCTGGATAAAATGGGAGAACAGCAGCTGATGGGGTTTTAGAGTTACACACTAAAGCAGGGCAGGATCTGAAAAACATAAAAGCTAAATCCTAAGGCATCACCCGAAGTTAATGGGATCCTTTACTATTCTTCATTTTAAGGTTTGCATGTTGCCTAGTGAGTGGTAGTGTAGAAAACATTTCTCCTTCATGATAAGGGAATAGGATTTAATTTCTTTCCACTACATCTATGATTGTGGGAACCTAAGTGTTGGAAAAGAAAACAAGAGCAAAGAAATTTCCCATTTCCCAGTTCCCATTCCTGCTGCACTGTGTAACTTGTGTTACCAAATATTCCAAGTGGGTTTGGACCCCTCTGAATTCTGTGTAAAACAAAATCAATTATTCTGTGATTTACAGTCACATTTAAATGTTCTGAGAACAAACTTTAATTTGAAATATCTCTCTGCTAATTCTTTTACTCTGTGAGAATAGTCATGGCGTGTTTTGCAGTCCCACACCAAAAAAAAAAAAATTTCCTTATGGAAGTTGAGGTACATCTTGAATACTTCATGAGCTGGTTATTTATTCATGACAGTTATGGTTTCATTAAAAATGGCACTACCTGCTGGGCAGCACAACTATGCTTTTAACAGTTTTTATCAGGTTGTTAAAATTACACAGATGATGAATATTTCAATAGTGAGAAAGAGCAAAGCATTTAACAAACTACATTGGTTTGAGAATCTTATGCTGCCTAAAATGGCAATGCCTGTTAATTTGTGCAGATAAATAAAATAAAACTGCTTATTAAGAAGGGGAAATTAAAGTTTCCCAAAGCAATTTCAGCAAGTCAGAAGGGTGACTTTTTTGAAAAGTCAAATCAGTGCTAAGAGATCATTTTAGTCTGCACTGGACATAGTAAAATGAATGTTTTAAAGGAGGGAAACTAAATAACTTAATGATGTTTAAGTTATTCTTCCCTCCAACTCCAATCAATAATGTGATTAGTGTGCACTGGTAAAACTGATGAGTTATAGGTATGGATAATCTATTTTTTATTAATTGAATATGACTGGATTTGTGAGTATTGGTTGTAATTATAACATGGATTTTTCTTCATGAATTTGCTTAGTGTAGTTTTAAGGATTTCCACTTGGTGGAGCTTTATGATTGAATTTTTAATATATAAAATTCTAAATATTTGTGATTCAGACTTAATGATTTCTCCACTGTAATGACAAAAAAGAACTTGAGAAAAGGAATGAAGAGTAAATGTTAGGTATTTATTGTTCACTTGGATCTTGGATCAAACAATGATGTTTTTTACAAGGTATCATTATGCTACTTGAGATATCATTTAATACAATTAATTTTAATAACTTGAAAATTGGATAGTGTAATAGCTCTAATAGGTACTGATACTTATAATCTATTCACAAGTTAATGTTTCCCCTCTGTAAATATATGTAAAGGTATACATATATATATTTATTTTTTTAAAATTCAACATTCTCAGTTAGACTAGTGAAATAGTGTAAAATTATCTTTTACTGTATATGGGTTTCTTAAATTCTGAGGGATCCTAAAGAAGGCTGTGTCCTGAGAGCAATTAATATGCAATATGTGATAGAATTACTTTACCCATCATCAAAATATATCTGCATAAAATGTAGCAACATTTCAGCAGCCATGGCAGGTAAAGAGGAAAGTCCTCCCCACATCTTTGCAACCTACATGAGAATTGCTGTGAGAGATTTCAGTTCCCCCTTATGTAGATCATAGATTTTTAATATTTGTTTATTTATTTAGTTATTAAAAATATTTATTTTTAATATTTGCAGTATAAATAAAAAAATTACTTTTTTCACTGGGAAATTTCACAAGGGAAATTTCATGCTCTGCAATACTTAGGTATAAATCTGACAAGATGTTATCTTTGTTTTCCTTTGCCCTGTTTGTCTCTAAGGTGGTCAAAATGTGTATATATATATATATATATCCAAGAATTTAAATTAAAAACACAAACAAATATGCAAAATCACCCTCCCCTCAGAAAACCCCAACCAAACAAAACAAAAAAAACAAGAACAGAAATAAACAAGTTTGGGTTGTTCTTGTCTTAATCTTTCAAAATTAATGATTATGATTATTCTTGGCCTAAAAATTGGAGGAGGATATTGAGGAGGAGAGATAATAATAATAAAAAATAATAAAAATAATAAAAAAATTTTCCTGCTTTCCAAAAAGGAAAGCAGGTCACACTGGCTGGGGCTTCCCTTTCCCTTTTCCTTTTTCCTTTTCCTTTCCATATTTTTCCTTTCCTTTCCATATTTTTCCTTTCCTTTCCACATTTTTCCTTTCCATATTTTTCCTTTCCATATTTTTCCTTTCCTTTCCATATTTTTCCTTTCCTTCCCATATTTTTCCTTTCAATATTTTTCCTTTAATATTTAATATTTTCTTTTAATATTCTTTTCCTGCCTTCCAACTTTACCAGTCCAGGATGCAGGAAAAGAAAAAAGTCAAAGTGGAACAGCTGACAAAGGGGGTCCTGAGGGAAGATATTTAGAGGAATAAATACTTCTGTTTATAAAATATGCATCTATAAGACCATCATGTACATTTGTGTGGTGCTATGTATTTCTATATGTAAGCATGAAGTTTACGACACAGATAAATAATTGATAAATGCTGTAATTAAAAGCCATTGCCAGGATGATCTGTGGGAGATAGAAACACCTTTCTGATCTTTCTCAGTCCCTTCCATGGTTGACCCTTTTTCCTCCTCACCAAAAATTCAATTAAGGCAAACCCAAGATAATTAGAAATAATTACAGGTATTGAATATTCTTCAAGGGATAAAAACCTACCAAAACTCAATGCATCATACCAACCAATTTCCCAAAAACTTTTGGAATCTTCAGTTGCTGACCTGTGAACTGAGAACACCTGATGGGAAGGTGCTTGTAAAGAGATGTTTATTTTCAGCTGTGCTGGTTTTCATGCTGGTATTGAGCTAGTGGTATTATTCCCTATGAAAGCAGAGCAGAATTCCCATGTTCATCTCACCTTCTGTGATGCCCTGAGGCACGATCCATCTCAATTTTCCAGTTGGGACAGAGGAAAAACAGAGTTCAGGCAAATTCTAGGGACCTTTGTGATCCTCACAGACATGGAGCCATGGCCAGAGAAGTCACCACAGATTATTTGGAATATGCTTAACACCCTGTGAGCAGTTTCCCAGTGGAGATGGCTCCTGCTGATTTCCCTGGCTCCAAATTTGAGCCCTGAAAGCCTTTCAGGCATGATGTGGCCTTTGCCTCTTCATTATTGGTGTGCACATGCAATAACTTCAGAACCTACTGCTGGAATGTTACTCCAATAGCTCCTGGATTCTGCTGGATGGATATGTAGCACTCAAGGGGGAATCTTGCAGAAAAACTCACTAGATGAGATGTGCATCCTTACTTCATGCAGGTTTTGGTATTTGGGATCTGATCTCCCTCCTGAGATATGTGTAACTTGGGCAATCATGAGGAAGTTGTTCTATGTGTGAACTGCCAGTCATGAATGTTTTGGGTTTTTAATCAAAATCACTAGACAAGTCTGAAATTATAAAAATATCACCACCTTCTTCTATTTTGGATTTGACTTTTCCTGTTTTGTAGGCTTTTGTTGAGTGTCTAAGATTCAAAGATGAGTCTTGGTGATCTATACACCTGTGCTGGTCTTGGCAGCAATTTTCTTCACAGTGACTTGTTTGGGGCTCTATTTTGGGTTTGTGCTGGAAATAGTTTTCATTTTTTTTTTTTTTTTTTTTTTTTTTTTTTTTTTTTTTTTTTTTTTTTTTTTTTTTTTAATTGCTGAGCAGGTTTTACACAAACTCCAGACCTTTTCTGCCTCTTCCCCACCCTGCAAGGGGCAGGGGGAGCACAAGGAGTTAGGAGGGGACACAAGGACTGCTGACCCCAACCAACCCAGAGATATTCCAGAGATATTTATGGGCTCATGCTCAGCCTATGATGTAAGGGGAAGAAAAAGGAAGTGTGTATATGGGAAATTCAGACTGATGGCATTTGTCTCCCCAATTCACCCCCACGGGTGATGCAGTTTTCTGGTTTTTTTTCCTGGTTTTCTGGGTGTGGCTGAACTCCTGCTTGCCCCTGGGAAATGGCAAATGTGTTGTTTTAATTCCCTTGTGGGTGTGGCTTTTGCTTTACCTGTAAAACCGTGTTTATCTCAACCCCTGGGTTTTCTCATTTGTTCTTTTAATTCTCTCCCCATCCCACCAAGGGGGGAGTCAGCAAGTGACTCCTTGGGGTTTGGTTTTTTGGAGTAAAACTGCCACAACACCTTGAGTGTATGAAAATTAAGATGATGCCTCTATCTTTGCTTCTCTTCTATGATTTCCCTAGTCTTATTTTTTTTTTTTTAAATTTTTTTTTTAAATTCCTGATTTTTATTGATGTGAAAGAGTTGGGGCATTGCACTTTGCCTGTATTTGTGCCTTAGTGCTGCTGCAGTTCTTGGTCAGACAAAGGAGGGGTGGCTGGGGCAGCTGCTGCCCAAACTTTGAAACTTCTGTGCCAAGACTCTGCCTACAGCTGCCACCTCCAAAACCCACACCCAGCCATAATATTGTGTGAAATGCCAAGAAATTGGTGTTTTGGTTGAGTTAATCCTGGAAAATGCTGTGTGTAGTGGGATCACACCTGGGGTAGGATTTTAGGAATTATTTGCAAGCCTTAAACAGAGTCTGGGAGCAGAGGTAAGAGCTCCTGTATCTGAAGACTTGAATGCCAAAAAAGAAATGCCAAACTCTGGTTTTGATGGCCTGATGTGTTATGCTAGCCCCAATAATCAAACATTACCAAATTTTCAGGTGTGCTGTTTGCTTAACCCAGAGGCTGTGTTGGCTGCTCACTGATTTTCTTCATTGTAAATGAAGAATTGCCATAGCAACTATGTGGTGCAGGTTTTTGGTGTTCTGAAGGTCGATTATTTAACTGGGATAATAAAACTTAAGAGTCTCTTTGCTCTTCAGATAATGGAGCAAAATTCCTGTAAATAAAATTACTGCTTTGTTTTTTATGTTTCCCTGCACAGTGGTATCTTGACTTTTCTTTAAATTCCTAGTTTGTTTCATGTATAATCTTTGCTTGTTATACTGTTTATATTACTCTTAATCAGGAGTCAGAATCTGGGATTTTTACTGGTTTTCTATTGGTATCAGTGCAGCTAATGAGCTCTCAAATATTTAATGAAAAATATGCAACTGAAAGGCAGGATTGGTTATTAAGGATTGCAGAAATTAACAGAAACCACAAGCCACACCATAAATCAGCTTTTTTTCTTTTCCTTAAAATAATATTCTAATATTATTAATAATAATATAAAATTTTAAACAGCCTTTGTCTTTCTTGTGTTACTGGTTTCACTTTTTATCAAAGCAGAACTTAAAGAAGTGAGCAAGAGCAATTCCATCTACATAAGCTTTTCCAAACTCAGAAGTGTATTTGAAGGCTTCATAACTTCATAATATAAATTACTGGTTCAAATAAAACCTAAGATTAACACATTTAAATGCTTATGATAAGTTAAGATAGAGTCACAGAAAAAGTGACTCTCTTTGAAGGAGAAATTATCTGATGTTGATGAGCTATTAAAACTTTTCTGTGTGAGCTCTGTGTTGAAATACAGATATATATATTTTATTTATTTATTTATTTATTTATTTATTTAAAATTCAGTTGTAGCTGAGCAGGGAATGCAGTCTGGACACATCACAAATGTTTTTAAATGCACAGAGCAGTGCTGGTGGCAGGGAATGGTGTCACACCTAAATCCCAATTTAGCACAACTGCTTTTCAACATCTCACAGAATAATAATGCTCTTGGTAACATTGATTTGGCATTCAACAAGTTTCAGCTCAAGTCAGTGTTAACCACTCAACCAAAAAAAAAAAAAAAAATTGGTGTATGTTTGAGATTTTTAGTCTAGATTTTTTTTTTTTTTTTTTAAATGAGAAATATTGCCTGTAGAAAGCTTCAGTGCTTTGTTATCATCAAATCCAGAGGCTGCCCCATCAACACAGACAGGAATGCAATAGATAAAATATATATAAAATATATTTAAATGTAAGTATAGGCACAAATAGATAATTGCATTTTTTTAGGTATAAATTTGAGCCTACACACTTCTTAAAAAGAGTAAATTTGATTCCCCAGGAGTGGAAGCTTTAAGATCTTTTTTTTTTTGTATGCTGGTTATCTTTTTTTCTTTCAGCTGCAGTATGTGTACATTTAATAACCGAACAAATAAAAGATCTGCTGTATAAAAGGTAACATTTTTAACACCATGAGTGAACTAATGCTTACCCAGCAGAACTGCAAGATACATAGGAATTCGAGTTAATGATGTAGAAATTGTATATATGCACTGCCTGGAAATCAGGATAAATGGCATTGGGTCAGTTTTTGCATAGAAACAGAAAGAAAATCAGTTTATTTCACAGATTTTTGAGGTATTTTGTTCACTGTAGTGATTGTAGCTTAGAAAGCATTAATAAAGAATTAAATAAAAGTGTTTTGCATGTTACTAATGGAGAATTTTGTTTTGCTTGAGGACTACTTGCAAATGTTCCACTCAGGTCTATGTATAATTTGCTCTTCAAATGTCATTTTTTGGTGTTAAGTGACAAGTTTTATTAGAATAAACACAAACTAGAAGAGCTGGCACACAAACTGTTGGTGCTGTGAAAGTCATATTGCTAATTGTATATGATACATTACTTTTACCTAGAATATTGAATTATTACTAAAATAAGAATGGGAATTGCTGTGTCTTTGCTAGGTATATTTTTTTCCCTGCTTTCCTTGGTCAAGTTTTAGTCAGATAATTCTTAATATCCTTGGCTTTTTAATTGCAGGTATGAACAGTAAAATTTTTTCACTTCAGCTTTTTGCTGCTACTTAGTGAAATATAGATCTGGTGTATTGGTGGCAGAAGAAATTAATTATTTTATCAATGATCAATTTTCTTGTTTTGGGCAAAGTACTGTAATTTGTCTCTTGCAGCTAATGCAAGATTCTTTGTTATGATATGAAAAATGCAGAAATAGGATATGAGCTTTCTTTAAAAACTATAACATCTTGAATTGCAAGGCTGCTCAAATATTGAAGTGTTTATTGAAGTGTTCCAGCCTTCATGTGTAGTTTAGATTTTGTCTTTATTCTGTCCAGATTCCTTACTCATATATGAAATTGTTCCAGTGATCTTCCTGGGTTTAGGTGTGTCTAGGGAGTACAAGTGCATGTCTTGGGAAGAGCAGAGAGGTTTATTTGGTTTCATTTTTGTGTTGTTGCTAAATATAAGAGATTTTCATTCTCCTCTGATGGGTTTTATGAGCTCACACTATGTTAGTCTGGGAGGAAATTAGCTCACAGGGTAGTAAAACTGGAGAATATTGTGCTGGATGTCACAGATGCTCAGATGAGGGAGCTATTGGCCTAGAGACACACTGGCACTTGAGAAAGCTTGGGAAAATATTATATTTAGAGACTACTCTGCTTACATGTCATTTTCTGTATTTATCTGACCTTTTGCTCATTCTTTATTACTGGGGCAATTTACATAAAATAGGATCTGTGCCATTTATGAGTTCATGTGCTCCTGCTGCTGATTCCTCCCTTGAAGTTCTAATCCTTTGTGGCATTTCACCCCAAAGCACTTTACAGTAATTGCTAATTGATATAAAAGGATCACTTCATCCACCCCTGACATGCAGCACCTCAGCAGCAAAACTCAGAAGCTGTTTAACACTGAGCAGTAGGGCTGCATAACATTTTCAGGAGGGGGAAAAACAGCCCATCAACCTGAGAATGGATAGGCTGTTTACATAGTCAGGAATTAGCTGCAATATCCATTTCAGGACTGAGTTAAGATGTCAGGGTTCATATTCCTGGGCTGCAGAAAGGACACCCTTGCTCACAACAAGAGGACAGAATGGCTGAATTATATTTTCTTCAGAAAGCAGCACCTCTGGAATTTTATTACTCTTGGAATTCAGTATATTTTATCATGGTTTGTGGATTGGATCAGCAGAGACTCAGAGGAAAGTTTTTTGCCTTACAGGATCACAGTCTTGGTGCACTGTGGCTTTTGGGGTTACTCTGAGAGTTTTCAGGACACAGTTGCTACCTTGGCACACAAATAGTGGCATTGTGGAGTTAGGTGGAGGAATGCCTGGAAAGAAAAGTTGTTTTGCACAAGCTTGGGCTGGGAATGGCAGCACAAAGGGGAATAATCTCCAGGAAAAGTCCTCCAGAAGCTGGCTGCTCTCATGCCTGCATGACAGGTTTGATAGCACATTTGCCCCACTTGTTGGATTCAGTATTATTTATGCCTATATTACCTGTGTACTCCTGAGTGATTTCATTAATTTGCTGTATAACTATGTAGCAGTCAGTGGCATTTAATTTATTTTCCTGATTTATGTCTACCATTTAAAAAAGAAAGCCTGTACAAAGCTTTGAGTGACATGATGGTAATTAAATTTTAAATAACTATAAATTAAAATATAACTGCAAGTTAAAGTTAACTATCAGTTAAAAATAAACTTCACAAGCCAGCAGTCTTTGCTATTCAGAGAGGTGGTAATTTATCAGCAGTCAATCTGCAGAAGCTGATTGGGTCTCAAATGGTACTTGAAACACATCAAACTGGGTGACTTTAGAGGGTTTCTGCTTCTTACAACTTTCAAATCTTCTTGGTCTGAAATTACCAGTGTCCCAGGTCTATTTGGGATGCCCAGTTCTTAAGGGTGAGTCTCTTAAACACTAAGTGTAGAAGTAGCCAAACACAAGGAGAAAACACTTTCCTTCATTTAAGTTAGTTGATATTTCTAATTATTATATTTTTATTATTTTATTATTTATAATTATTATATTATTATTATTTCTAATTATTATATTTTGTCCCAGTAAGTGACTTATGCACGTTCTAGCACATTTGTCACACACTCAGTGTTTATAATGCTGAAAGTTCTTGTTAAAGCAGGAGTCAGCCTGCAAGCCATTTCTTTTAAATTGAAAATCTTATCCTGTGCTTGCAATCAAAATTATATGAGCCTGCTAGAAAAGCTTTGATTTAGAAAAACTGTTTACTGAGGAAGCTGAAGAAAGCATAGGAACTTTTTTGTATTTTATAAGGGCCTAAGAATAAAGTGAAGGCTTCTTGACCTTTTAGTGAAGTTTGACCATTAAATTATTAGGATTCTTTCAAGTTACTAATAAATTCTTCTATACTAAACCTAAGAGAGGAGCCATTCCAGAGAGAAAAACATTGCAAATGCATTAAAAGAGATGTAATGTCAAGAATGGCCATGTCTGTGAAGGGAAAATATCAGCTTATATATATATTTTTTTTTTTCAGGGTCTTCAGGTTTTCTTTGACAGATTTTTTGCCTGTTGGGGATGTACATTGTGGTATTTTTTCTGGTTCACCTTACACAGCACAGCAGGATGTATACATTTAAACTCATGTCCTGGTGTGGTCAGGAAGGTGGGACCTTGAGGAAGGGTCAGAAGTTGAATCAAAGTGGATATACCCACCAGCTAAAATCAGGAAAATGCTCTGGTTGAAAGGGAAAGGAGAAACTTAGAGTAAATAGTGAATGCACATCCACAAACAGAAAAGCTTAGTGCTCAGAAAACATCAGACTGTAGAAAATGAGGCTGAATTTATGAAAGTCAGTTGTTATTTTTCCTGGTCTGTTTCTTATAGTTCAAGTTTAGAGAGTTTCTGCCTGATAACACCATTATATTATCAAATATAGTCAAGATTTGTATAGCTTTGTTGGATAAACCAACAGCTTTTTTCTCTGGAATGAAAATGTTTTGAGCAATATGAAACACTGATGCTTTTACCTGATTGTTTACCTGATGCTTTATCAGTTACAAATAATAAAAGAGTGCTGATATTTGCTAAGTTGCAAAAAGACTTATTCTGTTTCTCTTTTGGTGTTAGCTTCTACACTCCCTCTCCCCTCAACTGTGTTTTCAAAACAATATTTATGTTGAGTTTCATGTTTGTTTGGCCAGAAATCCCATGGGAAAGCTGTGGAGTCCTTCAAGCCTCCAGTCTTCACAAAATCATTGTCCAAAAGAAAAGAAACTCAGATCAGAAAGGCAGGAATTTGCTGAAGAGGTTGCTGGTGGGACTTCCTCCATTAGAAAATATTCATTTCAGCTCCTTGTGTGACTGAACACCACCATATGTTCATATTCTGAAGGGTCACACAAAATGCCATGGATGTCTCAATTCCTTTGAGCAGATGTTTCAGAATCATGAGAACAGCTACTGATCACTCAGTCTGGATCTGATGGGGATAAAACAAGGTTTCCCTCTCAATAAGAAATAAGCAGGGATTGTGGCTGAGTGCAGGGCTGGACACCTCTTACTACAGCAGGGGTAAGTTGAGGCATGTTGATTTTCAGTCTGTAATAACCACCTGCTTGGCAGATTAGAAATCCTTTGGCAGTTCTGACACTTCTGCAGTATTTTTTCTGTTTCAGCTATAGTCTTAAATAACTGATGAAGGTGTCCTTGTAAGCATGAACTGCAACAAAAAAGACCTTGACATATTAAAAAAATGTTCCTAATAAATCCATTTTAAGCATCGGTTTCATTACATAAAATTAATGATTCTTTTTTTCATTAATGGGTTGTGATGAGTTCTCAAGTATAAGTGGAATTTTACCACTTTTCACTGACTTCAAAATCTTCAAAGATCAATAGGAACCTGAAATGGTCCAGACTGAAATTCTTTCGCACTAGCCTCAGATTTTTTGAATAGTGTTAACTCACACCAAGCATTGTGGGTTAAGTTACTCAACAGAACAGCAAAAACCCTTTTCTCTGGTGGCCTTCAGACCTTCTGCTCACATTCTCTCCTATTATAATGTATAATATACATCCCCTACACACCTGAAGGGTGTTTCCTCCTTCCATTGCACCACTGAGGCACAGATGTCACTTTTTTCCTTCAGCATCGGTGGCATGCAACAATTAGCTGCACCTCAACATTTCTAAACTTCTTTTTGATACTTCAGTGAAATTTAGGCTTAGCTGAAGAGCAGCTGGATTTCCAAATGCTTGAGGTGCATTAGTGTTGGAGTTAAATTCAGATGCCATGCTCAGGCCCAGAATGTGGGGCATTATTTTCTTGGCATCATGGTGACAAGTTTTTCATATTTATGGGTTTAATTGAAGGTTTTCTGGAAGCAATAACTGCTTGAATAACCTGCAGATAGGAGGATGAATTAAGTAATACCACAGAATCATATTTGCCTATTGACAATGCTGCATGTGTTCTTTTTCTGGTTGTGACACAACAGAATTTGGAAATCTTGTTATGTAAAAATTCACTGAGTGACCTCAAAAGTCAGTAATAGGCAATGTCAGCCTGTCAAATTGCATTATTAGGATGAGCTCATCCTTATTAAGTGCACTTGAGTTTACAAATGGAGATTCATCTCCCAGGTGGTGCAATGCCCACTTCCTGGACCTCAGTAAAAGTTTTCCTTGATATCTGTTCTAGAAATGAACTGCCAATGATTATTGCAGGAGCTCCAGGTTATTCACTTCTAGCTACAGCCTCTGTGTGGAGCTTTTGGAACATGGGATTGATTTTTCTTCTCTTTCCCACCTTTTCTTCCCTTTCCCACCTTTTCTTCCCTTCCTTTCTTGCTAAGTGTAACCTGGAGTGAATCAGTCTAAAAAGAAAAGCAATATTGCTTTTACTGGCTTCTTTCCTCACAATTTTTTTGTGACTGAGGCAGTTAAGGTAATATATTCCCTTCTGAACATGTCATTAAGTGTCCACTGCTGCTCAGCAGATCTTCAAGTGAGAGCTCCAAGTCAGCCTTAGATGCTTGAGCATGTCCTCAAAGAACCTTCTTCAGCCTTTTAAGGTTTTATTTTTAGCTAGTTTTCATTTGATTTTAGTAGAATTAAGCAGATGGATTCCAGAACCCCACACAAAGGAATTTCATCCATTTTGCCATAATTTCTCATCTCTGAAAAGTCCATTTGTCACTGGAAGATGCACCTAAGGAATTTCTTGCTGATATTTTGAATAACAATCTATGTTTGTCATCTTGTCAAAGCATACCCATGGTGTTTGTCAGTTCTCATATTGCAATTGCAATATGTGTCCAGGTCTTAGAAGTTGTCCTCTTTTTTTAAGTAAAGAAATTAATTTTCTGTCTTTGATAATGTGATGAGAGATCAGCTTGAAGGTTCAGCTGGTTTCTTGAACTCATTTTTTTGCTAATATTTCATGCTGGTAGACAGAGTATCCTTTTCTTGGCAAATTTTTCCATCAGCTCTTTTTATTGAATTGGTGATTGACCTTAGATTAGCAGAGCTATGGAGCCTGTGGAAAATATTCCTTGGTTTAGCAGTGCTGTCCAAAATAGAAACAAAATAAAAGATGTCCTCAGAGATGGTATTGAAGGAACCCTCTCTTCCTCCAGCAGATTGGAGCATCAGGTAATTAAGGAGAGGCAGCTCTTACACACCTTCCAATGACCTGTTCAAAATGAGATCAAAGGAAAAGAAAGAACTGCTGGATCATGTTCTGAAGTGCTGCTGTTTTCTCCTTAATCTGACCCACAGATTTCTATCTGTCTTTATTTAAGTGCATAATGACTCAAAGACTTTGCAGTTGCTCCTCTAATGATCTAATTGGCTTTGGAATCAGACATGGGAATCATCATATGTGGGGTATTTTTATTATGTGCACTGGTACAGTGCAGTGATAGCATTTCTTCACTTGACTGAAATTCATCATTAAACTTGGATAAGGTTTTACTAAATGACATACAGCCCTCTTGAAATCCTCTGTTGGCTTGGAAATGGTAAAAATAAAGAAAAATTATTGAAAAGCCAACAAACACACCCAAAGCCCAACTAAGCAACAAAACAAAAATCATAACATCATGGGTATAGTGAAAGGAAAGGACTTTTCTCACTGTCCTGGAAGCTGAATTATTAATTCAACTTGCAATTGGTTTGGGGAAAGGCACAGGGGAGGTTAAGAGTGTTATCCATTTACTTTTACAAATAACTTTTTGCTTGTGTATTACAATCCAAGAGGATAATACCTCCTTGTTGGTTTGTCTAGCTCATGTAAGGCACATTTTCACAGGAAAAAAAGCAGTGCACATTGGTGTAAGTTATCTGGTAGGCTCTAGGCTTGCATGCTTCCTTTATATGGAATAATCAAATTAGCTTCACTTTGTTTAATTTCTCAGCATTTGCTCCATCTTTCTAAAGGTAACCCTACTTTTCTTGTCATTTTAGTGTTTTGAGGTTTGCAAAAGAAAACAACTTGGAAAGGAGTGTGCACTCCTGAATTTAATAGCATATTGGATTTTTGTTGGGAAAAAAAAACCTAAGGTCACATATAAATCTGTTGAAGAGATTTATGTCTTAATGTGTTGTAAGGATCTCATGTGGATTTTAGAGTGTATCTGTTATATAGGTGACTGCTTTTCTGTGCTTACTTCAATATTTTACATGCATAGAACTTCACAGGGGAGTATGAATAATGTTATTGTGTGTCTTTAATGGCTGTCAGATGAATTAGTCTTTCAATTAATAACATATCATTGAGGACGTGAAAATAAATTTAGGCAGATGTAGTCTGATTAACTTGTATACCATGATGAGGATGTGGTGGGCTGTGAAAATTAGCACTGCTATGAAAGTAAGCAAAATTTGGATCAAGAAATCTGTTAGTCCTGGATATAACTGCCTGATTATCATTTAAAGAATATTGATCTTTTTGTTGCATTAAAATTAATTTCAGACGTCTGAAAGGTCTGATGCTGATTTGTTGATAGTTTTCAGGGAGACTTTAGCAAAACTAAAATATGTAAATCCCTCTCCATAAGGATCCTGCCCCTCCCAAAAGAAAAGTCATATGGTCACAATCAGAATTTTCCATCAAATAGAAAGTTTTCTTCTTCCCCTTTTAACTGCAGTTTTTAAAAACCTATCCTAATTTTATTTTAAATCATTCAATACATTTTTCATTTCAGCTTTAGAGGATGATAAATAACAATTTACCAAAAACGTTATGGAGGGAGAAATGAGGCTTAAAAAAAGGAGTTAATCATACCAAGGCAGCTCAGTATGACGAGAGAACAAATGACCAGCCTCCCTTTGGCAAACAAAACTGAATCATAGTGAGGAAATGAGGTTGCCAAGGCAGTGAAAGACAGAGCTGGAAACTTCTCTTGGAAGGGGAGTGACAAGTGGAGAGGCATTGACAGCCGATGGGAAATGGGGAGTGCACTGCCCATCCCTCTGAGCAGGCAGGGCTGAGCCCCAGCACTTCCTGGCACTCCGATTTTCCTGGTGTCTCCTGCACAAAGGACAGGCTGTGCCCTCCCTCCACAGGCTCTCCCCAGCCGTGGCTGAGGTGCATGGAATTTTGGCTGGCAGAGTGCAGTGGCTGCTTTGTGGCTCTGGGGAGGGTTCCCATCCCTTGGGGTATTAAACCTGCCCTGTGCAAGGGTGGCAGCTGGTTTGAGTGATGCAATGCTGTCTACACTAAATACCTGCTTCTGGAGCTCATGAAATTAGAAGAATATACCTTGTTGGTTACTTGCTCTGTTGTACCTTCTGCTTTCCATCTCTCTGTTAAAAAGCCTGCCTTATTTTTAATTCCACTGTATTTAAGACTCCAACTACTTCCTATGATCTTTTCCAGGGCATGAGTGAGTGAATGTGGGCTCTGCTATTAACTGTACACTGACCTTGGGGAGGGCCTGACTGGGCAAGTTGCCCTCTCAGCTTCCCTGCTGGCAGGACAGGATTGATAAATAATAGTTTTATAAAAATTACAAGAGCATTAATGAATAAAAGCTGCTGTGCAAATATTTGGTAGCCAGACATTTGCTTGTCACTTGACTTTGTGAATTTTTTTCAAAGTTAGAGGTAGGAGAGAAAAGATTGTTTAGGTGATATACTCAAATTTCTTTCAGAGCTCAGTCAAATGCCCCAGCACTGCAGAAAACAAAACCTATCAATACATGTGCCAAGCTTTTTTTGAGCTGTACAAATCATCTCTTTGAAACTCTTGGTGAGGTCTGTAAGGAAAGGAATTCCCCACACTTATCCTTGGAGGAGTTCTAATTCTTTAACACCTCCTGTTTAGCTGTGACTCCTGTTTTTGGGATGGAGACACTGCCAAGCACTTCCCCAGGAGCTGCCACTGCACTGGCAGAGTTCACAGAGGGGTCTTCAGCTGGATTTAGTAGATATTTTCACTTTTTCCCCCTCCCATGCAGGGCTGCCTTCCTGAATCCTCTCTCAAAAAGTGGATTTCACTCTGGAGGCAGAAGGTAATTGCTTTTTGGGCACCACTGAAGTGTACCACCCTTATTTCCTGGCTTTTCACTGCTGTCTTTGATGGTGACACGGGACCCATTGTCACTGCTGTTCTGACTGTGTTCCTTTCTGAAGGAAGGTGAGACATTCACCCTAAAAAATGGCAGCAGTGGTGGGAAAGGTTGATGTGCAGGGATAGACTGCCAGGAAGAGAGTGGGGAGACAGCAGTGGTTAACTAAAGCTGTTAAATGCCTCCTTGGACCTGTGCAGAATTGTGCCTGCTTCACTCATAATCACCTAAACCAGCAGAGGCCTCAGACTGAAAGTCATTATTTGGATAAAAAAGGCTGGTTTCAATGGGATGGAGCACAGAGCTGGTCCCAGGAGCAGGTGTGCTGCTGACCTGGGCTGGGTACCTCTCACCTGCCCTCCCCAAGGCAGGCAGGAGTGTTTAGGTGTGCTTAACCTTTCCTGCCACAGCTACTTCTGGAAAAAAAGGTGTTGGGAAAGGTTAGATGCTGGAGATAACATTGGCAAGGCAGGACTGCCCACTAGGACAGCTGCTGTTGGAGCTGAGCTCAGCAGCACCAGGGTGGAATATCCCAGCCATAATCTTACATTAATAAGGAAATGGGGCCCAAAGAGAAGGGCATCAATTTAACACAACTCTAGGAGTTAAATAGGCTTGACTGAAATAATTTTCTTCATTATGACTCCATTTCATTTTTTTCAGATGAAAAATTAAAAACTTTAAATGCAGGAAATACAAAATGAAGACAAAGAATTTATTTTTTTTTCCTCCACACTTGTGCACATTTTATGTTTCCTCTTGCTGCTGGAATGCTTTTTGCTGTAAAAATTTGTTGGTAGTTTTACTTTCTTTCAACCTTCATACTTTTAAAAATTCTTTTATGTGGGCTGAATATGTCTTTATTGGTTAAAATAAGTGTGTTCCTAAGCATTAAAGGAAAGCATGTCCAACATGACCCTGAATGCCTATAACTTGTTGGCAGAAACTGTGACAATATATATTGCCTGAGGGGACACTCTCATTAACAATTTGTTTCCTTCTTGCAAATAGATAAAATTTTTGGAAATCCAATTAGATTTGATGCTTTTTTTTTTTTTTTTTTTTTTCCTTCCCAATTAATTTTGTAACCGATATAAACCAAAACGAATTATGACTTCCTCAAAACCCCACACTTTCACAAAGTTAAAACAGGCTTCAAGAACAAATTAGTGCAGGGGCAAAAATTAATACATGCAAAGCAATGTAAGCACATGGCACTTTTAATTTTTCAGTGGCCTGGGGGTACTGTTATCTGGTCTTTTCTGGGAAATCACTCATCATGTTGCTATCGGGGAAGGAGAGAGCGGCAGCCCCTTTCTGGGAGCAATCCAGTGCAGTGTGGATATTAATTAAATTTATTAAACAAATAACACAGCGACTCAGGGAGGCAGGGGTCCATCTGCCAGCTCTGCAGATTGATCTCTGCAGAGACTCGAGTTGAATGGTAGTTAAAGCTAAGTTGCAGAGCTCAGCAGATGGGCTCTTGTCTCCAGTGGGGGGAGATTTGGTGGCGGTCCAACAGCTTTTTTCCCCCTCCAGGTTTTTGTTCCCTGCAACTGTGGCTGAAGAAGCACTTCTCTGCCTTTTCTCAGCCTTGCCGCCCCCCCTCCCCCTTTTGTTTATCTGAGCAATGTTTAAGTCTGAGTGGTTTGTTGGAGAGGCAAGTCCCGGCTGATCTCATTTTGTGGATGTGATGTAAACCTCAAGCAGAAAATAATTAGGAAAATGTAATCCCATTGACTTTACACCCCACTTGTGTACACTGCTGCATCTCTGCCTGGTGCCTTGGAAAAAGAAAAGTCTAGTAGCAGCACTGCACTTACTATTCAAAATCACTGCCCTTCATGCAAATAGTGTTAAAAAAAACCTTTGCTGGAAGGCTGTGTACAGAGTATGAAATTATTTCTGCCTGTAGGTCTAGGCTGTGGTGGTATTCTTTTGATTTCACTTTATTTTATTTCTTCCTGTTGTGTTCTCTGGTTCTTGAAAATATGTATCTTTCTAATGAATCCCTCTGCAATATTCTGTAAACTGGCATCAAGCAAACGATGATCTAATGAATAGTTTGCTTTATGTGGGCTACCTAAAACCTATAGTGTTGTCTCTTGTTGTAATTAATTATGCAATTAAGCTCTTTATTTATTGTATATTTGCAGGTGGGTAGGTCTTTAATCAAGTCTTGAGAGTGATGGGTAATATCTGCTGTCGGGGACCAGTCATAATGCCACTTACATCCTTGGCAAAAGTCCCACAGACTGCAGTGGGAGCAAGGCTGGCCTTCATGCTGCAGGGAATCCTGCTGGCTGTGGTTCAGCAAGCCTTCTGAGAAGGTTTTGTAATGTCTAATCAGGGTTTGACTATTCCTCAGTGAGTGCTTGCAGTGGGAAAACCACTGTGCAAAAGTCATCACTCTCTCCAGCAAAAATAGAGAGACCATCAGCTACAGAAGAGGTGCTGTGTGTCACAAAAAAATTGTGTTTGTCTTTCCTGGAGGAGGAAAAAGTAGGCAAATGGCTTCTGAACTTGGTGGGAACTTTGAGAAAACCAAGGCCTATGGGATTTGGCTGTGCTTTGCAGAGTAAACAATGGAGAAATCTCCTCTGGATGAGGGTTGATGCTTTTGTAGTGCTCATTTGTTCCTCCAAATTGATTCTTTCTTCTTATTACTATTTTTGTTTTCTTGGATTGGTCTTGATTGAAAGAACAACATTGATGTTTAACTTTAGGCATGAATATTGCACAGGCTTTATATAGAGAAAAAATTAGTTTTCTTCCTGTCAGTTTACTATGTTTGGCTATGGATATGTTTTCACTTTTATACCATGCTGACATTATTAACATGAATGTTTCTGTTACTATGGTAAAGGCCAGAATTAGTTGATTTTTTATCAACTCTGCCAAACAGTGTTCTGAACTCTAGAAAAGACATTAGAGCTCTGTAGTGCTCATGGTATTTTAAACTGACCCCATTTGTACAGAGAGGAAAATATGATTTTCTGACAGGTTCTCATTACTGATTTGTAATAGGTTGTTTAGTAATTTATCTGTTTGTTGGAATTGAGACTCCTCAGGGGTTATGCAGCCTGTATTTGAATGTATAGACTGTTATTTTATACTGGTGCTAATTTTACACTCTAATTTGAGTAGCTGTCTTAAGACTGTTTGCTCTTCATGAAAAAGTTCTGTATTAGATTGTCTGGAAGAAAAACTTGTGTTTAATTGGAGTTACTTTTGGAATAAGATAGTGATCTCAATGCTTTATGTAGGGTAGAAATAAAATGATAGAAATAAATGGTAGAAATAAAATTTAATGAATTCCCACACACTAGAAGGGAAGGGGCAGTTAAGGGAGCTGCACAAACTGCTTGTCACACTTAACAACATGTTGCTTGAAATCACATGGCTTTGAAATGAGAATTGCATGTTTTAGGACCAACAGAGGGCTGTATAGAAGGGGTTGTGGTAAATTAATATCATTTACCTGAAGTATCTATGTTATTACATTTGCTAGGGGTGCTTAACCACAAAATTCTTAAATGACTAAAGCTCCACCATGTTTCTGAGCCAGCTACACATTTAATTTTGCTCTCAGTATCGTTGAGGTGATGTTAATTTGCAAGGAGTTATCAAAGGCTCCTCTGAAAGTAATCAGGAGTTTTGTTTGTACCATGGGGACAATGCTTGTGGTTTTAGCAAAATGTTCTTCAGGCTTAGTTATTTCTAGGTTCTCTCCTGCTTGCATTTCTGTATTATTCCCTTCCCCCCATGAATTCTGTGTATTTACACTGAGGGAGGCAAATGCCCTCTCATAGTTACTTAGCAGAAGCTTTCCTAAGAATCTCTCAGCATTTCCTAAAAAAATCTGGAAACTTATAGCAGCTTGACACTTCAATAGTGTAAGAAGCTGGCATTTACAGATGTTGTTTGATTTCTGCTTTTGAAGCTTTACCTGGACACAGCTGGTTTGCAGTGTGTATGGATTTGCTCCAGCTCTCTCTTTGCCCTGCTTGAAACACTGTTGATTCATTTATGTAATTACCAGTAAATCTGGGAGAAATTGAGGAGCTCTTGAGCCTGGAAGTAGCCTAGACATGCCTTGTAAAATATATTAAGAATGATGATTTTTTGCACTAATGTGAATAGTCTCTAATAGCATGATGTATCTTTAAAGAGGGCTTTGGCTTTATAATGCCAAGTGAAGTACACTTAGCTCTTTAATAGCACTTTCCAGTTGCAGGCTTTTAATGCTGACAGCTATATTTAGTACATTTGATATTCCATAGGGTGTTCTTGGAATAAATGAACACATCTGATGGAACAAACCATGTTCAATTAGCAACAATGCTGCTCAGTGGAGGTTAGAACAGATAGGTTCTTAGAGGTTTCTGGGAATTTGTGTATCAGTGCTTAGGGACAGCTGATCATTCCACTTAACTTTGAACTATCTGACTTTTCCTAGTAGCTGTCTTTTAATATTAATAGGACATTCCATTTTGGCTTTGTATATATCAGAAAAGATAAAGAATTTCAGTCTTTAACTTGGAACTCATTTCACTAGACTAATAAAGGTATTAGACATATAATTGTTGTAGCAGATAAATTACTGAGTATGTGGCTTAAGTCTGTTCAGGTAATTAATATTTTAGTGTAGGTATTATCATTTTGGAAAGTTTGCTGCTAATATTTAAACAAGGACTTAGGAGAAACATGTGGACCACTGGCAGGCATATCCTTGAAAATCACCTGTGCTCTTAATTGTTCCTGATTTCACAATGCTAGGTTTCCACTAGATACCCTAAACTCAAAAAAAATAAGTGATTAATATCTATTTGGATTTGCAGTGCCATTTATCAGAAATATGAACTTTTTTTGTGTGTGTCACTGTTCATCCCTGGAATCTCAGTTTCTGTTCTCAGGCCACTTTGGTCTGCCAGAAACACGTGAGGTTGCCCAGCACAAGGGTTGAACACCTGGGGGATTGCTCACAGCTGAACATTTGGTACCTCAGGGATTGCTCCCAGCTCCACAGAGTCCCTCTGTGCCCTGGGGCAGGGATGAAGCTCCCCTGGCTGTGCAAGTTCCCTGTTTTTCCTGGCAGCTTGCAGTGCAGCTCTCCTCAGGTCCTCTGTGGCTCTGAGGCTCCCAAAGCACAGCTTCAGAGATAAGGTCACTCCCAATGCTCCCTTCCCTTTCCACTAATCCACTGTCCCCATGAAAACATTCCATCCTAAACTGGCCACTTGATCTCTGCAACAAGTAGATTTAAAATAAGCTTTATTCTCTTTTACTACAGCAAGGCTCACTACAGTGATGTTATCCTTGTATTTAGAAGTTGACAGAGAAAATAAAATACAAAGAATTTGAAATTTGATTATCTGAAGTTTGGCTGTTTCCAGAAAATGCCACTTAGTCTTCAGTCTTTTGGTATGGTGCACAGCTTGGGAGGAAGATGAGTGATGGGGTTGGATCCAGTTTCACTTTGTCACCTTATATTCCTTGAGCAGATCTAGAGAAGCCTTTCACTGCTTGTACTGGGTGTGCTAAGCTTGGCTCCTGCTCAATGCAAATCAAATCCTACTGACTCATGGTGCCTCATGTTAGTTTATTATCCTCTAGCCAACTGGAAATGGCAGTGGCATCTATGGAGAATATCTGGGACACTGCTGGCATCCTGAATCAAAAGCAATCCTGCACAGCTCAGTTTTAAAGCAGTTTAACCAGCAGTGAGAATGCACCTTTGCTCAAGAACACCTGACCAAAGGAGCTCAGAACTGCTCAGCACGTTTTCCTTGGCCTTCTCTTGGTTCAGCTTCACCTTCTCTGAGCTGCTCCTGCAAGCTGCAATGTGTGCTGGCAGTGGTTTTGTATCTGGCAAAGCCTGTTTAGGGCTCTGTGCTGCCCTTATTTTCCTGGTGCTTTAGCCCAGGGTTTTATTTCAATGGGAACATCTTTGTTCTCAGATTTTCACAGCCTGGGGAGCAGTACTTGGTTATGTTTCAGACAATGAAGGGTCATTTGATTAACTGTGTCCTTGAGGAAGCAAAGGAGGTGACTTTTCTGAAAAATATTTTGGTTTGGGACAGGCATCAATTTAGTGAACCTTATGTCAGAACTCTTCTCAAGTTCTGGGATCTTCTCAATCTCTGAAGTTTCAGTAATCAAATATATTGTTCATTCAAGGGTGCAAAACATACAGGCTGCTGATTTTTGGGTACAGAGTAAGAAGACCACAACCAACACTCATGTAGCATTTGCTCACATTTATTTGCTCTATATTCTCATACAAATTTTCTCTCAGTGTGTGTATACACATACAGACATTTACATGCATGTAAATATGCCACTTATGCACATATATACACACTTATATACATGGGGGGTGTGTGGATATGTGTGTATAAATACATATTTACAAATATATGTGTACACACACACAGACTTGATTTTCTGTGAGATTTGGGTGGGAGTAGACATCAATCTGGTTGTTTTGGTGGCCAAAACCACCTTCAAGACTGAAGATGTAGAAAAGTGATGGCAACCAACAGATTGGTGTAGAAAAGTTCCCCACCAAATTTATTTACATATTTACTTCAATTAGACATTTTGCTGATAGATATTGGGGGAGGGGTAAGAATTTTGAAAGAATATTCACACAGCCATAGTTGATAATAGTTTTATCAATTCAACAACCTTTTATCCCCAAACCTTTAATTTTACTGTAAATTCTCCAGTGTCTCATACAGACTGAGCAGACTTAGAAAGACCAAGACTTACTTAGGCTGATAGGCATTACCTTTGGGGGAAAATCCATCTGCCACAATTTTTTGTGTGATTTTCATACATCATTTAGTTCAAGACAATGGGAGATATTACAGTAGTTGTTCCTGAATTGCAGCAATGCAGACATGCAGGCCCTATTCTAACCTCAGTCTATGTGCTGCCCAAATTTTTTTTTAAAAATATAAATGCTGTAAAGTGAATAATTCAAACCAGATTTGCATGTTAATCTCTTTTTAAATTAGTTTTTTTTTTCGTGTCATAGATCTATGCATAATTCTCTGGAGGTTTCAAGCAAGACTGAACTGGGTCAGATTGGCTTGTATATTTTCTCCAAATAGGATGGAAATAAAATCTAATAGTGGATTGGTGATATTAATCATATGGCTGCTGAATTGGAGCCTTTATTGGACTCTTGAAGGCCTGTAAATTAATTTATACATTTCTGTAGGATCAGCCATGCTAGTGTACCCACTCAAAGGCATTTTTGTACAGTATTTAAGTCCTTCACAGCCTCTTTTGCATTATGCAAGTTATGTAGCATTTGTATTCATCTACTTGGAGAAAAGTGGGAAAATGCATCTTTAAAAAGAAATAAGCTATGCATATGAGAACCTGGAATATTTTTATACCTAAAATTTATTATTCTTCACACTGCCTGCAGTAGTATATTTGAGCCCTTAAATTTTCTTTATTAACTATCTTTTAGTAGAAATGTTAAATGAAAAAGGTTTTATTTGACTGGCCATCCTTACCCTTGGACTTGGTGGCTTTGTGGGAAGTCCTGGCTGCCACTTTGAAGAAAGCAATGTTAACCTGGGGCTGCTGCTCTTTTGAACACTGCATATTTTTCCTACTGGGGAGGCAAATGTACAGATGTGTTGGCTGCTCCCCAGCCTGGCAGTGTCCTGAGTGCTTTGGACAAATCCTCTTTGTTGTTTCTCACCACTTTAATTCTAATATTTCAACTGAGTGGAGCTCAAGGTCTGAGCCTTATCTGTTGCTAGGATGGATGTTTAACAACACACAATTTTATCTGACTTAAAGCCTGGGATACTTGGAGAACTGCTGACAAGTTCCTGAAATTGTACACCCAGAGAAGTTTTTAAGCCTTAATATCCAACATAACTGTAAATTACTCACATTTGTCATCATGACAATTGATCAGCTTCTATCTGCCTGTGAAACTCAATCAAAATGGATGGGGTAAAACTGAGCTGAAGGTTTATTTATGTGATTGTGAGTTGGTTCTCAGGAATACTGTATTTTCCTTGGCAAAAGGAATACTTTGTGTAAGAAACTTTGCTTTGGTTTTGTGTTTTGAA
This sequence comes from Oenanthe melanoleuca, assembly GCF_029582105.1. Classification (NCBI taxonomy): domain Eukaryota; kingdom Metazoa; phylum Chordata; class Aves; order Passeriformes; family Muscicapidae; genus Oenanthe; species Oenanthe melanoleuca. The sequence continues at coordinate 2,411,895 of NC_079339.1, forward strand.
TCACTGCAGTGTGATTAACACAATTCTTAGTTAAATCTACATAAGTACATCTTTCTTTTCTGTTTGTGACAGAATAATGGTTAATTATCACCTATCAAAAAGATGAATACTTTTTCATTAAATTAAATAAAACATTTTTTAAATGCACTACTTCAGCATGTGAACAAATTTATCAAAACAAATATATATTTTCAGCTCCCCTCTTCTTGCTGGATTTCTGTTTGTAAAAGTAGGACATAATTCTCTCAGGAAGGCACAAAGCAAAGCCACAGATCTGTTTCCCAGCCTCTATTCTAGGTTCTTGAGGGCTGTGTTTTTTACCTCTAATGGAATGAAAAAGATCAAACTGTGCTAGCATGCAGTGCTGCTGTCCAACTGCTTCTACCAGCTTGTCTTTTGAGCTACTTTTTATTAAGGAGCCCCATTGCCCTTGCAGCACTTGTCTATCAAAGCTGCCCACCACTCTTCAGACACATGCAGTTTTTCTTTCTTTAGTGCAGGGATGTGTCCACATGGGTGGACATTAGTGTGTATGGAACCTGTGAGATGGATGCAAATTGCTGTAAAATGGTGATGGTAAATATGCTAATTTTTAAATATTGCCTCTTTTAAAATCCCACCTGGAGTCCTAATCTACTCTAAGTGATGAAGAATGAAGTGAAAGTTCTCTCTTGCAGATGGATTTGATTACTGGTGCATTCTGTACAGAAAATAAAACCCATGAGGGAGCTACATGCACTGGAGTTACCAGGGAATGCAAGGTACTGATCTAGAGCTAAACTCCTTCAAGATTTGGGGACATTTGGTTCTAAACTTAATCCCTTCTCCCCTCAAATCATGTAAACTACCTCTTATGCCTCAGTTTTGTTGGATTTAGTGAATATAATAGCCTTTGCCTATCTGAAATTTCTCAGTGCAGGGGAAACCTTCAATTATATTTGCCAGAGCCCAGGCTTTAATTTACATCTGTACTGATGACCTGGTTTGTATGAGTTAGGGGGTTTTTGTTTGTGTTATTTGTGTGTTTTTGTTTGCTTGTTTGTTTGTTTTTAAACCTGCATCAAGTGCCCTGTGCTCACCTCCAAGGGTGCACTGCGATTCACAAAAGGTGGATGTGGCAGACAAAGGAATTTCTGCCCTGGAGCATGTCAGCTGAGGCAGGAGCAGTGGCACAGAACAATTGCAGCATGGCCAACAGGCATTGCATCTGGAGGGCTCCGTGGAGCAGATGTGCTTCTCAGGTTTCTTTTTTTGTTTGTTTGCCTGGATGAGGCTTTCTGTTTCTAATAGAGGAGATAGAAGTTGAGACACTGGCTTTAATGTGCTTAAACTCTCTGGAATCAGAGGTTGTATGGGAGATGGCAGGATGTGAAGAATGCAAAATAAAATATTAATGACCAGAAAGCATAAATAGAAAACAAAAAGGCTGGGTATGAAAGAAGAAATATAAGGTCATATCTTTTCTGTGTATATAACTGTACTTTGTACACATGAGGTGTGAGAAGTAATGGATGACAAAGCAAATCTTGTCCCTCCTCAGCCAGAATGAGAGCAGGGGTGAACAGAGCCAGAATAAAGTCAATAAGTGTATGGAGGAGTGAGAGGAGAGCAGTGAGAAATGTTTTGCATGTGAGTCAATAGGTGTTAGAGACATTTGTGCTCAGAAAGCAAAGCCTGCTGAAGAACCTCAGTGGTTCTGCACAGCACAATTAACAGTACAGTGCTGATCTGTCATCCTCAGGTGCCTCCCTGCCCTGAAACTACTGCAAAGATCAGGGTCTTAGATGAGCTAATGTGAGTGATTTTTTATTTTATTTTATTTTTAATTAATGAATGTAAAGTCCTTAACCAGAATGCCTTCTGAAAAGGAAACCTGTGGCTGTCTTTTTCCCTTCCTCCCCACCACCTCCTCCTCCTTCTCCTGCCCTGGTTAATGTTTATCTCCCTTCACAAGGTTGTTATAACTTCTCTCTGTGTTTCAGCACCTTTGCTTTATCTGTCTGAGGTCAGGGGCCTGTGGCTCTAAGTGATGAGACACAATGCTGAAATGGAATAATGCATCAGCCCTGATAACCTTTCTCTTCCCAAGCACAGAGTTTCCACTTGCTATAGGATCAGGATGAAGAGCGAGGTCACATCATTTTTCTGAGTGAAAATTCATCAGAAAACCTGAAGGAAATTATTGTGTGTCCTGCATGAGTCACTTTAGCCTAAAGATCTGCCCTCTCCTTCTGTGTTCTTGCTGAGAGAAGCTAACTGTGCAAATTTTCACTTGTTGGGGAATGGCTGGTGAATTTGCACAGAGTAATAAAGTCAAGTTCTTGCTGTGCACCAGCAGCATATATTCTGTTTCCTCTGTGCATAAAGTAGAATTTGGTTTTGGTTTTGACTGTCTGTACTTCAGCAGACTGCTGGAGAAGCTGCAACTCCAACAGCATAATTGGGTTTTGACCTTCCAGATTTAACAACATCAAAATTCACTTAATGGCAAAACTCTGAAGCTTAGCAAAAGCAGTTCATCAAAATTTATTTATAAAAGTTGTCAGGTTGTTCAGACCACATATTTAATCTTTCTGTGGAAATGTTATCTAGAAATCACTTTTGATACATGTTGGGCTTTTTTTATTATTCAGTTTAATGTTCTCAAAATTCAAACCTTGGAGAGATAATAAAATAATCACTTAATATTTTTCGTCTACTAAATTGCTTTCCACCACTGGAAGTGCAATTCTAGTTTCCTTGGGATTCATTTTACCTCATAAAAGCTTAAAATGTTCAAAATTTTTTCCAAAACTTTTTTTTGTACTGCTGAAAGGAGGCCTTGCAAAGGAAATTATATCATGCACTGTGTTGATGGAATAACAAGTTACAATTCTATCGACATCACTGATGGTACTAAATCCTAGACAAGGAAAAAAATGAAGATTTTTTGGGGGGAAGAAACACAGAAAAACTGTGTTTGTTATAGAAAAAAATCTGTTCAAGTAGGTAGCACTCAATACCCTTCATTTAGCTACATCTGTGGAATGACTCATTTGTCCACAAGTGTAAAAAGAGTGATTAGAAAATAAGAGAAGAGGTGTGGAGGAAATTAAGCTCTTCATGAGTTCTCTTGAATTAATTCAATTGAAAACTATTGAATTCTTAGACTAATTTTTCCAAAGGGCTCATTATTTTGAGCATCTCATCAGTGGTAGGTGTTTGTTTTACAGCACAGACAAATGATACAAATGATACAGTTTTTCTATATATCTTTATCCAGGGAAGTCTAATATGTTGCTAAAGAAGTTTGGAGCAAAGAGATCAACAGTGATAATTTTGAAGAAATCCATTATCATTATCTGAGGCTAGCTGAAATAAAGGGCTAGATTTGTATACAAGCTTTTAAATAAAATTTGAAAGTGCTCATCAGCTTCCAAAAGATGTTAATTACCTTAGCAGATCTAACAGCTATAATAGACATACAATTTAATCTTTTAATCAGGTACTAAAACTCCTGAGAATCCTCTTTGGCATTCTCTCAAGTGCAGTATTTTAATGTGGTTTATTTTGGGGCTTTAGGAAATTTTTTGTAATATACAGGATCTCTGCTGCATTTATTTGCTTTTCAATAGCCCTGTACATAACTATGTGATATACAAGATGCCTGTTTTATTTTGGGTGGGAACTGGAGGAACAGGCTCATAAAAAGGTGATTTACTGATATTGCATGAATCACAGAACACCCAGCCTCTCTTGTCAGTTGATCAGTTGTTTTTATTGATCCTTTCAAATTAAGAAGTCCCAGATATCAGAAGAATTTTATTTTTTAATAGATTGGTGCTGTTCAGATCCAATCTATCTCTTTTTTTTATATAAACACAAAAATATTCCTGCAAGGAGAGTTAAGGCTCAAGGAGTTCTGTCTATGGGGAGTGTCAGGCAGGAGCCCAAAGACCATAATTTTATTATCCACCTGAACATGCTGAGTTAGAAGTGACCCATCAGATCACTGAGCCCAGCTCCTGGCCCTGCACAGGACACCCCAAGAACCCCAGAGTGTCCAAACACTTCTGGAACTCACACAGGCTGGGTGCTGGGACCACTTCCCTGAGCAGCCTGTTCCAGTGCCAGTCCCAGTCTGGCTGGAGAAGCCAAACCTCCCAACTCAGCTTTGTGCCATTTATTCATTTGACCTGTCACAGGTCATGGGAGGGAAGATATCAGTAAGAGATCAGCACCTGCCCCTCCTGGGGATGCTGAAGAGCACACTGAGGTCTGACCTCTCCTCCAACCAAGTGCCCTCAGCTGCTCCTTACACAGCTTCCCCTCAAGGACATTCACCATCCTCAGGCCCTCAACCACCTTCATTTTCTTCCCAACACTCAGAGGAATTAACTTGGCTCATTTCCACCCTTCTTTGCCACTGCTGTCATTTTTTATGCTGTGATGGTCTTGTTTGTCCCTTCCCTACCCCAAATAGTTTTGCCTGGGTGCACACAGGAAATCACAGTGCTGGCCAGAAGGGAGAGAAGCACAAGAGCAGGAGTGATGGAGAAATTTAATTATGAGGGTCCCTACCTGCTGGGATCAACCTGCTAGAAGTGTTTGGTGTCTCACCCAATGACTTTTTCAAACACACAGGAGGGCCCTTGCATCCCACTCTTGGAGCAGGTCCTTGCAGCTAAGTGGTTTAGGAAGGAGCAGAAGCTCTGTGTTATAGCATTGATAAGATCAGAGGAATTGAGAGCATCCTTGGGAAAGCTGAACAGGCACCAGGGAGCTGTAGGTGCCTCAGGCTTGGGTGGCAATTGCTGTGGAATTTTTGAGATGGTAATTTTAGGCTTAGCTGTAATTCTGCCTAAATGCTTTGAGTTCTGTAGTATGCTGGCAGTTTTAACTTGTTTTTAAAATAGATTTTTTAAATGAATCAATAATTCACCTTTCCAGTTACAGTGCTTTCTTAAAAGTGGAGATTCCTCACCTTTCATACTGACTGTAGCCTGCTCTTAAAGTAGAAAGATATATATGAAGTTCCAATCATTTTGACATGTGTAAGGGGTTAAGTCATTCTTGAACAGTTTATCGCTCATCAATTGTAATTAAATATGTTTATATTAAATTATGTTCTGTAATTAATGTAAAATCTTTTAGCCTGTGCTGTTATTAGAACCAGATGCTGAAGTATCAACAATATTTCAACATGACTGTGCTGCCTTGCCAGCTGTCTAACTGTAATTACTTTAATCTCAGCTTGTTATCTAATTATCACCTTTGTAAAGGGAAAAGTACTCTCTAATGCGTGCTGATTGTTTCAGATGATGATGAAGAGCGTGAAACAGCTGTCAGATATCTGAGCCCTGCTTATCTGGATTAGAAAACTTATTGGGAGGCCTACTTTGCTTCAAACCTTCCTGACAGAAAATGGGACAATGGCAAAGAGGGTTTGTTTTTTTTCACCTTGTTTACCCTAGAAATATGATTCCAGTAATCACTGGAGACAATGGAGGAAGCAAGGATACAATTACTGTTCCCAGGAAAAAATAGCAAGGCCATGATAAGGCACAAAGTGTGACTGATGCATGGATTTCCTAGTGGACAGTGTATTTATTTTTTTTTTTAACTTTTACTTTCACAGCAATGTTGGAGAATTGCTCTTGATTTAATTACGTGGGTCGTGCTGAAATGTGGTAGCAAAGTTTGTTGTGGTAGTTAATGAGTTTTATAATATAGATAACCTCTTCCTGGAGGATGCTGAGTGTTTTAAGCACTGAACAAATTGCACTAAGAACTGTATGATTTGCAGCTCTTTTTGGAGACTTCACTCATGGCAATGCTGAAGTAATTTTACAGAGTATTTTGATATTTTGTAGTGCTTAAAGCCAAGACCCAAACCCTGCACCTAAATAAAATTCAGGGGGGGGAAAAAAGGGTAGAATGCTAAAGTAAAAAAGTTAGTAGATTATTTGTTTAATAACACTTGAATGAGTTTTACTTACAATTTTGTTGTTTTCTTTTTCCCCTTCCCTTCTGTTTGTCCCCCACCTCCAAACAGTGCAGACAGTGATGCTTCTTCAGGATTTTCGTGAAAGAGTCTGGATTTTTTTAGCCGAAGCATTTTATTTGGTGGCAGTAATAAAATGGGTAAGAAATAAAGTAATCTTATAATAATTATCTTATAATCTTATAAAAATATAATCTTATAATCTGAATAAAAATGAGATGTAGCTTGGTGCTCTCTTACTTATCTCTTACCTTTCTGGAGAAATAACTGAGCTTCAGGTTACCACAGAGCTGCTCATTCTTGATTTCTCTTAAAAGCACAAGAAATGAAGTTGTGACAGGGCTGAAAAGATTCAGAACAGAAGCAAAGTGAGGCAGCAGAGTGTTGCTGGAGGAGAGGAGCATTGCCAGGACTCCAGGGCAGTTCTCTCTGTTTGTGCAGAGCAAACAAACAGGAACACAGCTGACCATAAACACAATTTCCATGTTGTGTAAATTAGCATCCAATGCTCAAATTAAACATACTCCTTAGCAGCTTAAATTTTTGAAAATTAAATCCTTAAAGCAGGAATGTGTCTATAACCCTTCATCTGAGATGCCAGGGTTTTGAGATGCCAAGATTATTTGCAAATGTTGTAAAAAGTTGATTTGCTTTCATTTCTTTTGACCTAGAATAATAATTTGGGAACTTTTAAGGTACCCATCTGAGGAAGATGATATAAACTATTAAATTATTTTTGGCTGACATTATCTTTTCTTGAAAATCTATTTGAAATTAAGTTGTCATCTCTAGTATATAACTCTTTACTTCTTGTATAAGAGCTCCATATTGCCCTGTTAAACCAGAATGGGTTCTTTGTTTTATAATGTCAAGGAGCCCTGAACTCAGGAGTCTCTTAAACAGGCCCTGACAAGACCATGATTTCTCTAAAACAGCCACTACTGTATTTCAGGGCAGTGACTTTCCAACTGGAAATTCCCAACACAGTTGCAAGTGCAAGGCTTGGTGAAAAATGCAGAATACAAATTACCATTACTGAAAAATGAGTATGTGAGAGCCTGAGTGAAATAAAGCTTGAAGTGGGAGCTTATTCTGGATTTGTTCCCACCACCAATGAGTTTAAAATATGGATGTACACACAGGTAGCTGTAATATGTAGCAGTTCATTGGGTTTTGATATTTTAAAATGACATAGGTCTTTTTAAAAGGTGCTAATTGCAGAATAATTTCTTGAAAATAATTACCCCTGTATGAACTCTATTGATTTAAGTGTTGAGGTGTACTATATATCATATATTTTCAGCTGTGCTCAAGTGCAAATGTTGAGGTTTTGTTTTCATTAAATTATGTTTTATTACACTGAAATAGAAAAAAATATTAATATGTTTCTGTGCATATATATATGCACATACTAAATGGATTCCACAGATACACAAAATACATATTTGATAGATACACAGTGTATATATTTGACTCTGTGTTTTAACTGGAGAGCTCTTGGTGAAAATGTAATGGTTTTGAAGTTAGTGGGACCTCTAAATTCACTGTACACAGGAAGTTATTGTCTCTGGAAAAGAGTTTTGCTTATATTTCTGGAAAACAAGAGAAAGTAGAGAAAAATTTTCTTTTTAATCCTTAGGAAAGTGTATTTTCTTTTTAATACTTAGGAAAGTGAATGATCAAGTGAATGTAGGATATATTTAATGTTGCCCTGGAAGGCACAGTGTAAAATCAAGAATTTAGATGCATGCTTTGTGTGGCAGATAAATCAGAGGGCTGTGTTTTCAACTGGTGAATGATGGCCCGAATTATCTTTCTGCAATTCAAATAAAAAATTACAGTTTCCCTTAATAATGGGATTTTGGGTGGAAGGGCCTCATTCAGAGCTGCTGTCTGTAGCACATACATCTGCACAAGTGGTGAGGAGCCAGTGCAGCAGGGCTTGGGAGTCAGGCTGTCAGCTTAATACATTGTGTGAAAATTGGGGCCGGAGGTCAGCCAGCTCCTGGTACACAAATCTCCCTCTGAGAATCTCATTTCATTCAGACTATCAGTTAGATTAGAAATACCCTAATTATCCCACTGAAATTAAATTACTTTATGTAAGGGTGATATAATGAACAACCATAAAGAAGCTATACAACCAATCATCCTATTAGTCACAGCAAGACTAGACTATACACTAAATGGCTCTGGTTTGATTATTGCAGGCTGGTCTGTGCCACACAAACTGGGGGGGAAGGGAAGGACCTAGGGGAAGATTAGTTTTGATTTCCCTTTCTTGCTTTACTGGAAGGAAGAAAGTCACATTTTAATTCCCAGTGCAAGCTTTTTTGGGTGAAAAAGGTGTGTGGTTGTCTGTCAGGGAAGCCACAGTGTAGCAGAGATCATGAATTATGAAGAGGTGGCTGGGATGTTCCTCAGCCCATAGTGAATTTTGTTGTGACAGAGAGCAGGAGCAGAGCTGTAGGAATGCAGGTAGACTGCTCCAACCCCTCAGCTAGCAGACTTTGTTCCAGGTCATCCTTTTCTGGATATATTTGCAATACTTGCAGCCATCACTGCAGGGTTTAGCTGATCCTGGAGAAGATCAGCTGTTAGGAATAAGCTGAAAAAGCTGCATGGTTAATTTTTACTTAGCCTAAGATGAAGAAACACTCTGTTTTAACTGGTGTTAGGTGTCCTGGCAGACCCAGTGGGTCACTGACCAGCCCATTGTGGGTGTGTGTTTCTGTCAGAAAAGCCACTGTTGTGATGAGTTGTGATTTTCACTTAAAGGGAGAAAAAGGTGCAGAGAAAAAGAAAACCAGCTGCTTGTTTCTGCTGGTTGAATTTCTCAGCCAGAGTTTCAGAGCTGTCTGCTGAGTAACCATTTTGAAGAACCAAGGGATGCTACTGCACGAGCATCCCCAAACCAACTGGTATATTAAAGGGGGGGATTTATATCTGGAATAAATTCAGGTGTAAATGTTAAATGACTACTTTAAAAGATGGACATGAAAGAAACCCAGGCCTAGAGAAGTATCCTAGAAAATGGAAGAGAAGCAGGAATGTCTTGCTCCCTTGATCTTCTTGCAGCCTGTCTTTATTTGATTTATTTTATGCAGTGCTACAGCAGCACTACTTTGCTCAAGTTCAGTCCTGCACAAATGCAGACTGGGCATTGAAAGCATTCTGCCTTTTTGTTCTGAGTAGGACTTGAAGTTATTTGTCATAACACATCTATAAGCAAAAATATGATTTTCTGTGAAGGAACATGATAATTTTAAATTCTATTTTCTTCTCTTAGCCTTATGTCATCAGTCAATAGTGTAAAATATACTATGAGGCAGTGCTGGCCCAGTTGCATTTCCCTGAGTTTTTATCTTCCCTTCTGAGGATAATTGGAAAAACTAATTAAAGTACACTATGTGTTATTCAGGGTTTACCTTCTAACAGTCACACAATAGAATCATGCTTTGGAAAAGGAGCAAGCCATCTGAATACTCCAAATACCACAGAAAATATTTCTTCAAAATTCTGGGATGCTTCTTTCTTTTATTCAATTAAACACTGGATTGTTAAATGCCTTATTTGAATGTGAACAGAAGGAAAGTACGAAATGTATAATTTCTGCTGATCAGAATTGCAAAGTATAATTTGTGATGAGCCATATATCTCAACTGCTGATACAAGTATTGGTTTTTTAACTCAGTAAATAATCTGCACCTACACATTAGAAATTAAAATCACTTTTCTCCTCTCAGACAATACCTAAGGAATAAAATATTTCAGTTATGAGATGGGAATGAAAGAAGAACATATTGAATGAAAAGAGTAACATAAAAAATATTCAAGTAAATCAGTATTGATGCCAAGAGAGAGTGACTTGACTTGTGTGGAATCTCTGAGGGAATATTAAGCTTGCTGTAACTGAACATATGAGACTTCTATTCAAGTCTCTGGATAGGCAGGGACAATGGCACTTCACAAAAAAAAAAAAAAAATGAAACTTTGTTACATCAGAGTTTTCAATTTAAGAAAAATTGACTTAGCTGGAACTAATATGAGTGTTTTAATCATGGTGTCTGGAGGCAGCAGAATTTCCCCATTGCTTTGAGCAGAAATTCATGCTGTTTCCATAAATTACTCCCTGAACACCCATTGAAATCTTCTATTTTTGTTTTATTCTCTTCAGCCTATCCTCTAATTTTCATATGTGATTGGAAGAGAGGGGGGATGAGAAATAAGTATTGAGCCAGCTGGTAAATGGAAATGCCTTCAAATGAAGGTGCTTTTGAAATTAAAATAGTACTGACAATAAAGAATATCAGTTGGTGTTTTCTTAAAAAAAATATTATTATGGACTAGCACAGTCAGCAACCTGTTGTGTGAGGCTTAGTGAGATCCTATGGAATAACCATGATTTGATAGCTGAACAGCTGGAGAGAGCCACCAGGACTGCCAAGGACCTTCAGTAAATGTCATTATGGTCACTGAAATGGATCCCCTGCCCTGGAGGCAGCTTTAGTGCTGTGATTTATGCCCCAAGTCATTTTCTTCATGCCTGGATCTCCCAGAGCCACTGTTTGGACTGCCACAGACCCTCAGTATTGTGTGGTGAGCTGATATCCTGTCTACTGGACAGGGTCAGAGTTCCTCTAAGATCTCAGTATTTATTTTTCCCCCAAAGAAACAATCTACAATTTTTCCTATTTGTGTGAAATTTCCTGTGAAAATATATTTTGTGTGGATGCCCTGTGTGACCCTTTGGAGAGGGCAGGGAGAACAGTGCCTGGAACAGGGTGTGCAGTACACCTAAGCACAATTTATCACAGTGGGGTGAAGCCAGATCAAGCAACAGAGTACAAGAATTATGGATGATTGATAAGCAACTGTTGAGTGGATGAGATATTTAGAAAAACAAAAGTATTTAATGGTGCAGCCTAAATTCTTTCATGAGTGTTGAAGTTCATGTAATTATTTTAAGCGTTAAAAAATAAGTTATATTCTGCACTTATAGGAGATGCATTAACCCATCAACTGTGTAAAATAATGGGAAGAATATCTTGTAAGGAAGGTGGTGCAGAAAAACAGGCATGAATGCAATTTTCCCAGTTCACAGTGTCAAACCTATGCCATACCAAAATTAGTTGCACTTAAAAAGAGCTTGAGATGGGTGTAGAAGTTCAACCTTTCAAAGTTGCACTTTGGTTATCAAATTGAAGCAAAATTGAACTTTGTATTTGTCTGATGCCAGTGTTTAGGATGGCCTGTGTCAATGCCTTTTCCATAGGATTAAATCATATCAGCTTTCCTGTGCAGACCACTATTGAAAAGAGCAGGTTGTATTTGAACAAAGTTGTATTTATTATTGTAATTATTCCCATGTGTCTGTGGCTATGTGTCTTGCTGCAGGGTGGTGGGAACAGGAATTCCTTTATACTTCAGCATCCAAGCAGAGATTCCAATTCATGTGCTACAATTTTTTGATTGTGAAGAAACCAATGCCATTACTCCACATGCTTTTCAAGACTAAAATTATCTGTTTCATTTTATATTGCTTCTTGTTTTGCATTCTGTCTATGGTTTATTTCAGAATGGTATCTAATTTTTAGGCATTGGATTTTTAAAGAGAAAGTGTTTAACCTGAATTTTTGACTTGCATTTGCTGAATGAATTCTCCTCATCATAGAAGTTTTTGGCAGCCAGGTAACACTGTTATGTGCTTTGATGTATATTAAAGTAAGGGTGCAACCCTTTTTCAAGGTCAGCCCAAGTAGCAGCTAATCCTGGTTTGACCCAAGGAAGGATTTTGCTTTTGGATCTAAAAGGCAACAATTCTGTGGCTAATTCTTGATATGTCCATCTTCACCAGATCAACATTGCAGAATGGTAGAAAAGGGGATGAATACAAATCTGAAGAGTTATTCTTACAGAAATTGGACATATAAAATTCACATAGAAATGTGTTGCAAGAAGTAGTTGTAACAAAAAAGAAAAACATTCCCAAAGCATTTTAATGATATAACATGCATATATATATATATATATATATATATAATATATAAATAATACATCTGATATTAATATGTGAAAGAAAAGTTGTCAGTGCTAAGCATTAAAAAATATCACAAAGGTTTTATTCTTGCATCATCACCATTTGCCTTCTACTCATAAGAACCTATCTAAATACTTTTTTTCTCCTTGCTTCTTTTTTTAAAATGTCATATCATTTTCATGTCATATAACTCAAGTTAGTTTATCATGAGTGCTAAATAAGTCTGTGGTAAATATTTCAAATATTTCAAATCCCTGAATGTATGGAATTAGTATTATCTTGGATTTCAGCTAAAACTTTTTTACTACTAGGGCAAGATGTTTGCTTCTGATGGCAAGAATTTTTCTTGTTATCTTTTTTTTTTTTTTTTTTTTTTCCTTTCTTCTCCCTCTCCTTTTGAAGTTCTGTGATTTATACTGAGCTTTAGGAGGAACTACCTCTTGTTTCTACTCTTCAATGACAGAAGAGTAGGAAAAGTGTTCTTTCCTGCAAAAAGAGCAGGATATTATGCCAACAAGTTGTTGGCATAATATGAGAATTTTAAACAAATCAGAAGACAAGCATACAGAGAATGTATTAACACCATGGGTAGTAAAACTCAAAAATCAATTGCCACAGAAAATTGCAGAAACACAGTATCTGCAGGTTCAAGGAGGGAGTAGTCAAACTGATGGATAACAGGTTTGTAAACAGATACTGAGAGGATTAAGTAGGATTGTGCCTTGAAATAGGCCAAGACAAACTTTTTGGATGCTGGGAGGTGCATGGAAAACAAACCACAGGAAATGGTCAGGGTTACCTGCTCTTATGAGGGACCATCCCCTATTTCCTGTGTGAGACAGGATGCTTCTCAGGAGGGACCAAATGCTGTCTGTGCCCAGAAAAGGAGCTGAAATAATGCTGACCTGCAAAGCCTTGTCCTTGCTCTTTGGTCCCTGGCACTGGTTGAATCAGTTCTTCTTTCCTCTGTCCTTCTGCACCTCTGGCAGAGAGAGCTTCAAGCGACTTCTTCACTTTGTGCACACGAACTTGAACTTTCCCTTCTGATGAAGGGAACCTCCAGAGGACATGGAAACTGATCCCCTTGTTTTATCTGGGCTTTCTGGAGTGAACCTGAAGGGATGAACATGCCCTAGCTTTGCAAAAAGAGGAGGAATGGTAGCTACACGAGGTTTATCACGCCCCATCAAGTCTGCCAAGTTCAATCTGCCATTACAGAGAGAGAGCTGGCTGTGAAATGGTTAGGATTGAGTGACAACACTTAACTAACCACTGAGAATGATTTTGTCTTTGTAGTACATTCGTGTCTCTCCATCATGTCCGTGTGTGTAGCGTTTTCAAATGAGTTTAATTGCGGGAGATGAACAGCAGCTCTATGGATGTGCTTTCCTTTGTAACACTTAACTGATTGCTGTTCATCTGGATTTGTCACTCACCCAGCTCTGCACTTACCTTCTCTAGATAAACTGCTGGGGCTGTGGAGGGGAAGCTGAATTATTGTTTTGTCCTGATTTGGGTTTTGGGATTTTTTTGTTGTTGTTTGTTTCTTTAATTGTTGTTTAATTTTGAGCAAAAGTTTTGGGTTTTGTTTTGTGAGTACCCAAAAATATTTCTGGTTAACTAAATGTGAGTCAGTGCCCTTGTTTTCCTTTGTGATTTCTGAAAGTAGATACACATTTAATTTCTAGTCTCTTGGGTGCTTCTCAGCACTGAAGGAAAATGCAAAAGGCATAAATTTTTCTGCTGAGAACTCCTTTTGCTGATATTTGTGAAGTGGTTGCTCTATGCTTGTGCTACAGAATTACATCAGGTATCTTCCTATGACATGAGAAATTGAGATCATGAAGTTTCCTGCTTGAAGCAAAACTTGATCTTCATTTCAGGAGAAACAAACTTATTTTCCATTTATTGGTCTAATTATATTTACCTGGACAGCTTTTAGATTGTGAAAAGCAGCATCAATAGGAAGAAGAATAAAAGACTCTGTTGCAAAGAATATAGAAAGTTAAGCAATGAAATAAATGTACAGAAATGACTGCTATTACTGTATTACTGCACTGTCATGTGTTGTTATATTCTTTATGTGCTCAAAAGAAAGTGACGACTCCTTTTCCCTCCAGTGTGCACATGTTGGCATTTGCTTGCCTTTGATTTCATTCCTGATGCTAATTTTACACTGAAGCTGGGGTGACCTTTCTGTGTACCACTTTTCCAGGTGTTGCCTACTTTCACCCACACAGTAACCACTGTTTGCATTTCTAATGAGGTAAAAGTAACTTCAGGCACCTTCTCTGCTGAGCTTTACTTTGATAATTATGCTCATTTAAAAGGAAACACATTTGTTGGAAACTTTTGAAATTAGTGGAATCAACTCCAGAACAACCCCTTGAATCAGCTCATAAGTGTATTAGGAGGAGGGAGATGGATTGAGGGCTTGGAGTCCATGGCAAATGTCTGAGATTTCTTCTCTCTACACCACTGCTGACATTGAATAATTTCTGCCATTTTATGGAGCTTCTCTCCAGTTGGGGTAGTTTATGTAGGAAAGACACCTTAATACATCTTGTAGAGAAATTTTTCTTGGCTTGCAGGCTTGCTGCTCTGCTCAGCCAGGTGAGTAAGACATGATCATTGTCAATTCATGAATGTAAGATATCTGAGTTAGATTTTTTGCTGCTGGAAAGGATTTTTCTAAAACTGCTAGTCAAAAATCAGTAATTGTAGAGGAAGTTTAACTTGAGTGCAGCTAGGACAAGTTGACATATTGACACAAGGGCACAAGTTGTCATTTTGGTATGGCCATCCTGTGCACTCCATCTAGCAAGCACTGTCCTAACAACATTTGTGATCTTCACTGAGGGAGGAAAGGTAGGAGTTGTATTAATAGCCATAATAATTCCTTTATCTTGATCATTTTAGTAAAATGTTTAAGTCCATTTGTTGCATTGGTGGTGTTGCCTGCTTTTTTTTTGTGCACAGAACTGCTCATTTTAGCTGTTTAAGATGCTGCAGGCCAAAGGGAGGACCACAGAGATTTCCAGCCCAATTATAAATGTGGACATCTGCACAGAGCTTGTGAGGCTTTAGTGCACAGGTCAAAGTGCCAAACTCCTCTTTATGTCCTGCTCTCACAGATTTGGTTTGGCATGTGTTTCATTCCTTTAGAGTTGCTAAAAGTCTGTGTCAGATAGTTACAGGAGGCATCATAAGGGTTTGAGTCTAATTGGTGTTTGAGTTAAAAGCCAAGGCATTACACCTTTTTTATTTTAAATACAGCTGTAGCTTGCAATCCTCAATGACAGTAGATGAGCCCAAAAAAAAAAAAAAATCAAAACAAACCAAGCAGAAACAAGAACAACAAACAAGACAATTTTGTTTCTAGCCTTGTCCATTCATCAATCCTTGTCCATCCTTCTGTTCCCTTCCCAAACCAGCGACGTCCCCTCCCTGCCCACCTGGCACCAGATGTGCCGTGTGTCCCCAGCCCTCCGAGTGGCAGAATGCAAAATCTCAGGTGACATTCACCTGGAAGCTCTCAGCCCCCAACAGCTGCAGCCCCGTGATTGCCTCGCGCGCCGTATCAATCGCCTGTCAATTCGGCTTAGCCCCCGCTCTGACTGACTGCAACGAGGGCAGTGGCAGTGGGCTGGAGGGGAATGGTTAAAATTAATTGCTACATAAGAAAAAATTGAAAGATAATTATTCCTGCTTTCCTGTCAGCGCTCGAGGGTAGATGACCTCATTAACTTGCAGCTTGTACACAATTCAATTACTAGGAGATGGAAAATACATTTTTAATTACCTCGGTGCCTTGTGCTCCATTCATCTCCATTTGCATGGCTTTTTTTGCTGTTGTGTTCTGAAGAAGTAGCATGGTCTTACTAAAGCTACCCTAAGACCTTGCTTCTTGCTACAATTATTCTTGTTTGAGGTAGGATATTAACTGTGTGAGATTAACCCTGTGGTGCCAAGTGAGTTGGGAGATCCTGTGATGGCACTAAGGTGGTTTCTGTTCCTTTGGCATGTCAGGATCTTGAAACTTATCCTGTCAAATAATTACAGAGAACTTTGTTCCTTTGTGCATATAGTTGCTACATAATTCAAGAAAGAATTAAATTAGCGAATAATAAGCAGATCACCTAGTTAGACAAATACCATATCGATGTATGTCATGGGAAAGGATTCTTTTGTAATTTCTTAAAGCCTATTATGGCATTTACTGAATTAATGACTTAATTGTTTAAATACATAGCTAGGCAATTATTTTAATGCATCGGTTTTTAAAACTGTCAGCAGCGTGTTGAAGTGCACAATACATGTGGAAAGAATATTTGTTCATCACCAATGATTTCAGTTAAAACTATTGAAAGGCTTGGAGCTAAGAACCCTGTGACTTGGGTTTTTTGGGTTTTTTTTCAGTAAAGACCTGTCAAGGATTGTACAGAACTGATCTGGAGTGTTTCATGGTGACACAGACTAATTCCCTGCTCTGATGGTGTACACTGTGTTGATGGGGAAATAGGAAATAAAGTACAGGCCACAGAGGAGTTGTTGATTTTTAGGTCACAAGAAAGTGCTGAGGGAAGTTTTGAGGTACAAGTTGTGATATTTAGTGGTGGGAACTGAATATGTTTTATATGACCTATGTTTGGTCACTGCTTTGCTCTCTGAAAAAAATAATTGGAACATAATGCAGGCATTCTTGCACCATTCATGTAAACTTCATTGTGAGTGTATTAGTCCTACTTAATTCTCTAATGAGCATTAAAGCAGGATAAGGTGCTTTAAAGGCTTGCTGTCAGAGAGCCTTTAATGCTGTTCTAAGAATGTGAACTCTGAGTCTGAATCTATGTTCTCAGCTGTGACCTGCTAGGGAGCATCCTTGTGGGAGACCTCAGAGAAAGTGATGGTGATGATTTAGACACTCCTTCCTTTCACTGGCCAGTGCCCCAGTGAGATCCAAGAGATAATGAAATATAATCTTCTTGCTATAAAGGAACATTTAGGGTGTTTATTCTGTTTGCTGTTTGAAAAAACCCAACAACCAAACAATGGTTGGACCACTACATGACTTCTCAGTCTAGCAAATTTATGGTGATGTTTTTCTTCAAGGATATCTGCTAAAGGAACATACACAGGAGCATTCCTTCACTGAGCACTCCTTCAGAAGCCTGTATGTGAGTAATTTTAAAGTGAAAGAGTATAAATATTTTAAATCATCTATGTTTGTTATTTTAATTTTTTTTTTTTAATTTTTCCAATATTTCTTAAGCCAGGAAGACATCTAAATAACCAGCCCTGCAAAGATTACCATTCTGGGTTTGTGCTGTCTTAGTATGGGGCATACAAAATGTCACATTTAAGGAATCAGGTGCTCACAGGCCTGGAGAGAAATTATGTTGGATTTTGCTTTTATATTATGAAATACAACTGCAATTTCTCATGGATGTTTTTTGGTGTGAGGGTTATATTGGTAATTTTTAATGATTTACTGTTAGGTTTGGTGATTCTAGTGTCAGCAAAGTATCAAGTGCAAACAAAATTGCATCTCATGCAAATGTCATGAATGTTGCAATTTTATTTTGACATATAGCACATTTCCACTGTTCTTCCAGAGATAAACAATACTGTAGCTCTGAACTCTTTTTTTTTTTTTTTTTTTGGTAGATGTAACACAAAGTAAAGAAGCATTTTAAGAATATGGCCACATGGAAGCAAATGTGACTTGAGGAGGAAATCCACACAAGCATGGTTTCATGGTTTGCTTGGAATACACTCTTCTCCTCTGCCTCCACTGATTATTATTACATGTATATGTTGATCACAAAAATTTAGGCCATCTGAAATACAACAGGGCTTCTGCAGCTGTCTGGCCTGTCAAGTCTTTGAAATGTATGTGACCACAGCAGAATAATTTATTGTGCTATACCAGTGCTTCATTTAGGGAAAATTAATATAAATGGTAAGATAATAATTGGAAACTGACTTATATGTGACACTTGGGCCAACATCAGGATTCTGCAGCGTTAATATATTTTCAGATGACACAAAGGGATAAAACATTAAGGATTTAAGGAGTGAGGCTGATTCAACTTGAAATTCTCTGTGGATTTTTTTGTGTTGAGCATCACCACTGAGCAGCAGGCTCTTTAAATTTTATTTCTGTCTACTATCACCTGTAGACTAATGACATCTGTATAATTTGTAAAGGATGAATCCTACCATGACCTCTAGGTCTGGATTTTTCTTCACTCAAGAAATATCCCAAGCCTGTGTCTGGGTTTGCCCCAGCCCAGGTGCAGGACCTTGCACTTGTTACCTGTCCTTGTCCACTATCTGTAGGCTTCCTTTTTGAGTTTTAGTTTGCTCAGGAGCTCCTTCTTCGCCCATGCTTTTGTCTTTTCTGCCTGTTGGGATGCATCACTCCTGAGCTTGGAGGAGATGATCCTTGAAGATCAACCAGCTTTCTTGGCCCTTCTTCCCTTCAGGGTTTATCTCCTGGTGCTCTGCCAGGTGCACCACCTGCAGGGTGTATTTGGAGATTAAAGACTCAGACACACATCCCCAGCTAAATGCAGAATGTATGAGGGGTGCTAGCACAGTTCTGGAAATGTTTCCAGCCTTGTCACATAGGGCTGTGCTGGCACAAACCTAAAGGTGCTCACCTTCTGCTATGGAAAACTCAGGCAAGGAAGTGGTGTGCATTCATTTTAGAATGCAAAGGGAAAAAAAAATTCAAGAGAGACAGCACCTTAGGACTGTTGGAAAATATATTCTTAAGAAGAGTTCATGGAAGACATTTAATATTTAATGATCTGTTAATCTGCTCACACAGTAGTAGTAACTTGTAGTTGACTTGTATGAAAAAAACAGTAACTTGCTTTCTTGCAAAAATCCATGTTGATCTAGTCTGTTGGCTCATTTCCAAAAGTGATTTGCTCATGCTGACTATTAAAGGCTTTCTTTTAATCCTCTTCTGCCCTCCTGGTTGAAGAATTATTGGAGATATTTTCCTTTTCTCTTTTTTATTTTTATTTTTTTTTCCCTCTTCCATTTGCAATCAATAATATTCCACTTCTTACCAAAGTAGTGCAGGATTCAGTCATAATATCAAATACATGATGTTTTCTAGTTATTGTGTTTGGTCTCACAAAATGTGGTTTATGGTTCTCAAAATCTTTACTAAGTCTACTTACTGATATAAATTATAACACATCATTTAAATAACAAAGCCCAGATATCTTTTATAAATGCAGAATTAGAAAGATTTTTTTAAAAAAGTCATTTAAAGAAAAGGAATGGGCTCATTACAAAATATTTCACACATAATCTAGCTAATTAACATAATAAATTGCAGGGAACCATATTGGATTATCATATAATTAACTAAATTCCATATGGGCCACATAAGTTAATGTTTTCTTTTTGGAAAATTGTATGCCTTGGCAAATAAAATATTCAGAGGATTAACTATAAAGAAAAAAATGGCTTTGTGTAATTATTGTCTCTTGTAATTTGAATTAGACATAATTACATTTCCTAAATATGAAGAGAAAATAAGTGTGATCTATAGAGAACAGACAACCCCACTGAGACAAGTCTGTCTTTGTTTCCTGACCCATTAAGTGACAATTATGATACTTGTGTTAAACATCTCAGAAGTGGTATGAACTTGCCATAACTCTTCACTTATTCTGCATGAAAAGATCATAATAGAAAATGCTTTTGCTCTTCTGCTTTTAAATGGAGACCATCACTTGTGCAATGCAAAAAGTTCATGGGGAAATGCATCAAGTGCTAATTTCATATGATATACATCATATTTCATTTGATATACATCAAATCAAGGATTGCTATTGCTGCACCTCCAAAGCCATGTAGCCTTCTAGAAGGTATTGCTGCAAACCTCTGTAAAATGTGTGGTTTTGGTGGGAAACACACAGGGCAGCTGCAGGTGTCAAGTGAGTCCCTGCACCTCAACCTGAATTGCTGATGCATGTTGTTAATGTACTTAGTTTCTCCAGGGTTGCTTGGGTTTTTCTTTTTCTCACCATTTATTTATTTAAAGTAAAGCAACTGTTAGACAGCATAGAATCTGATATAAATTCAGTGGAGGTTTTATAACATATTTTATACTAGTTAGCAAAAAATGCTTCAGAACTTTTGGCAGCCTTGTGGAGAGTTGTATTACCTGTACACATATTTATTTCATGTATTGGTGAACATCCAGTTAAGAGTATTGTGTGAGCTTGAGGATCTACAGAGTTTACAAACTTTGTTTACTATTTGTGTTGCTCAGTCTGTGCTAGACTAAATAATTGATATTACTGAGAGCAGATCTGCTCATATATTCTTAGATGGGAATCACATATTTTGGCCTTTGCATGGAATTTATCTGTGAATTGCCTACTTAAAGTTCATTCTGTTGTGACAAAAGCAAATTATAGGGATGAAATATAATTATGTGGTTTAACTAAGTATTTGCTGAGGTTACTTCAGCATTATTTATCATTTAGTTTTTGATAGGAAGTAGTCTTACATAAACGAAGTAAACACATTTTTTAAAAATTCTTTGTGAGAGATGCTTCTCAGAATGGATCTGTTGTTCTATTAACATTGATTTTTAATTTTTTGCTTCTATGTATGTGATAAGAGTATCTTTTGTTTGTCTGCTATAAGTGTTAATGTTTTCTAGGCATTATTATTATTATTTGAATAAATTTTTCTCTTTTTTAATGTAAATTATTGGTTTATGTGCTAGATGTTCTGTTACATCTTACATGCTGGACTCCAGTGTGTTTTGCTATTGCACTCTGATTTTTCCTTGGGACTTTTGTCTCATTGATTATGAGAAAGGCCCATGGAAAATCCTCTTGTTGCATGTGTGCCATCTCCTGTAATTTACAGAATTTTGCTGATAATCATCCTGTTTCACCTAATTTCTTTCCATGAAAAAAAATTTCCATCCATAGAATTTTGTGGGATCCTTTGATTTGCAGCAGCCAAAGCTAAAGATAAAAAGGGCAATTGATGTAATAGCAGTTTTATTTCTTGCTTACCTGGAGGGCCACGTGTACTGGCACTCCTCTTGGTTACATAATTGCTTTTTATTATTTATTTAGTTTTTTAAAATTTATTTATTTATTATTGCTTTTTATTTATTTATTTTTATTTATCTGCTGGAGGTTCTGGCCCTATTTTTCCTGAAATTTTGACCCCATTGTGTTTGTGAGCTGCCTTTTGCAAGGATACACAGAAGAACTCTGAGGTTTCCCAAAGTTATACCATATTGAATGTACAGACATCTGTCATCTGCACAACATTATGTGCTCATTTTCCCCCCAGCTATTTAAAAATAAGCATACAAATTGGTTTGGAGCAAGTACTTTGTTTCCTCCCATGGGACAACTTTTTCTGGACTGTTCACTGAGCCTTACTCAGGCTTCAGGTTGGATGGTGACCTTGAAGATCATCTGGTTGAACTTTTCTTGGCAAAAGCACAGTCTAGACAGGATGGCACAGCACCTTGTTCAGCTGAACCTTAAAAATGCCCAAAACTGGGGAAACTGCCACTTCACTGAAGATATTCTTACCATGGTTGAATGTTCTCATTGTGAAAAAATTTCCTTGGAAATGTCCCCAGGATTACTTGTACAACTACCCTTCAGCTCTTTGAAGAGTCTCCACCTTTTATTATAGGAACCCTCTACATACTAGAATATCATTGTAAGCTCTCCTCCAAGCTTTCTTTTTTCAAGGCTGAACAAACCCAGTTCTCTTAGCCTTTCCTCAGGCTTCCCTGTCTTTATGCCCTTGCCCAAGCCATCCACAACTCTTTATATAGTTGGGAACAAAACTCAACAGTCAGGTGTGGCCTGACAAGCACTTTGGTTTTGACAGTAGGTTAATACTACCTGCTCTCAACACCCATCCTGACGTGTTTAGAGTCAATTAGATGATTTCATTAGCAGATCCTTACCTGACACTTGGATCAAAAGGCTTTTACCGCCTAAATAATAACGATGGGTGCTTGGTTTGGCAGTTCTGACAATTCCTGTGAGTAGGACAGGAGGGTTTTCACTCCTCTTCCCAGATGCTGTACTTCACTGGGAGAACAGCTGATGTGTTTCTCCTTGGCTTCATAGTGATGTAAAGAAGACTCAGAGTCAGATTCTCAGCTCTTTCTCTCTGCTGCTTTGCCCTGCTCAATCGACAGAACACATCTAGATGTCTATTCCATAAACTCAGAGTGAAATCCAGTGAAATGCACTGCCATGCACAATTTCCATGCCAATCCATAACATCTATCTCTTAAGCTGGTTTTAAGTATGATCATCCTTTGGCCTTTCCTATTCCTTTTAAAAGTATATCCAAATTCAAGCAAAATTTCCTTTAATAACTGCATAGTCGGCTTCTCTTGGAAATCTTTGACAGCCTTGTCTGATCCTAATTTTTAATGAAAATTCACTGAAAACAATCCATTTTTTTCTTAGATGTGTTGGATTTTGGAGTATTTTACTGTATGTGGATAAGTTTTTGGGCAGACCATGCCCCCAGTACCTGTGAAATAATTAGATTTTTCTGTGCTAAAGCCAGTTAAGAGAAGTATTTTTGTGTCTCTGTAGTCTCTTTATTCTCCTTTTCTATTTATGTATTGCTGGTTAAACAGCTAAAGTAGTGAAAAGTCTTCTGAAACTTAGTTATCCTCCTTGCTTCTCTAGCTTTGGCTGTCCTGCAAATTCCTCTTTTTTTTCCCCTGTAACATCACAATCCTAAGTTTATATCTTGCTTTCCCATTCTTCAGATTTTTTTTTTATTACCACCACTTTCAGTGAATTTTTACTTCTTTGGAGTTTCCCATTATGAGCTGTTTCTGACTTCCATTTTTGCAAGAAATTATAATTTCCCTTCCTTAAAACATTACGTGGATTACTACTACATGTCACATTCTGAAGGGAGATGAACCTTAATTATGATCATTGCTGAACTGTTCTTATTCTCTCACAGTCCTTCTTCCAGTGTTTGATTAAGGGCTCAGCCCAAGATCACTCTCAGCTTTCCATTTTTAGGTGCTTCACCCTAGTTCTTGCAAAAATCAGCTGGTGATGAAACTTTAGTTTCCTAACCTGTGCTCTCATGAGACATTCAGGCAATTGTGCCCATCTTCTTCTGCTCCACTACCCCAAATACTTTGCTTTTATCTGTTCTCTGATCTACAGACACCAGATGCCTTTCTAATTCTTTGGTCTTTAAAATTTCCTACCTATACAACTTCTGTAATCAGATGCAGAATGGAAACCCCATGCAAATATGAGTGGGGTTATGCCATTGTTCTCATTAGTTCCAAAAACGATCACATCAATAAATAGAGATTCAAAACCATTGTTAGTGATTGTAATAATTTAATTCTGCCTGGTGTTTAAATCTGTCTTGTACAAAGACACTGAGGCATGCCCAGATGCCAAAATAGTGGAAGAAGAGCTGTAAGTCCTGTTAAGGTTAGGCTGAGAATTTTGACCCAAGTAGTTCAATGCTTATTTGTATTAGGCTTTGTTTTGCCTCTGCCAAACACATCAGGTGAGCAGATATCCCTGTTCTTGCTCTGGCATTTAGGATTCTGATTCTAACAGATTCTGCACAAGGATTCAGAGATTTCTGGTTTGTCATAATACTGAATTTGTCATTTTTATGGACTATAGCAATAGACAGCATTTTATGATTTTACTTATGAGTTTACTTGTATGGAGATAGCACAGTCTTTTTGGGCACCTGTCCTGGTTGTCTCATGAAAGTTCACTAATTCCAGCTCCATCCCATGGCTGTGGATGTTGCTGGTATCCACAGGCACTGTGGCTGGAGCTTCTCTTGCACCACAGAGTTGAGGTGTGGCAGCTCAAACACATGATGTAGTGTAACAGTGAGATCCCTAACCAGCTGCAGGTGTGGTCACCTACATTTATAAGAGAATTCCCCATCTCTTTGTTTTTACTTCATAAAACATTTAATACATTAAACTTAGGAAGCCATGGGACCATTTGCCAGTCACAAGACCTTTGTTATTTGACAGTTAATCTATCTTTGTGTGCACCTTGGTCAGATTATTCAGGTAAGAGGTAGAAGGGATTGCTTTTACACTAAATGGTTGGTCTGAGCCCCCTAAGATACAGTGTGGAGTTTTTTTAACCTGTTGAACACGAGGCACATGGATAGTTTAGTGATGCAAGAAAGCAGACATTTGCTTTTCTCTTTGGTGCTGACTTTCATGTGTGACTGGTAACTCTCCTGTATTGGAAATGATGATCTGCCCTGTAGGATGTGGGGGCCTGATCCAAAAACTACTGAAGTCACTGAGAGTTTCTTATTTTCCTTCATGACTACTTAAGCCAGGTCTCCAGGCAGCCACTTTTGTTTGGCTTGCCAGTGGTAAATTTTAAAAATATTGTTTATTTTATTCACCTTCACTTTGTTTGGCGCCCTTCCTAATCCTCTTATTTCTGAAAAGTAACTGGCAGGTACAATATTTTGAGGCAGGCACAGGAAGGAGCTTTGAGCTGTTTGTTCTCTTACCAAAACAAATGACACAATGGAAAAAAATAACACCGGGGCACGAAAGGGAAGGAGGGGAGGAGGAGAGGAAGGCGTCAGGAGGTGAAGTGTCCCCGGGGAGGATTTTGGGGCTCTGTGGGATGTCTGTGCCCTTGCTCCAGCCCTACCCTTCGGCAGAGGCCTTGCTCTGCTCTGCTCCTCTCTTGGCTCGGGATGGTTTCCGTCTCCGCTACATTTCAAAGCTTTGTGCTAAATAATCAATTCAAACCAGCACCCAGTCTCTCCTTCTGTAATTCTGAAAAACCCATTAAATTATATTGTTGGGGGAAAACAATAGTTGTGCTAATCATGCTCTGTGCATGTGCATCTTAATTTCCCCGGAGACCTGAATATGAATTTTTACTAACATGTTAATTTTGTGTGTTAATCAGTAGCTGTAGGCCGAATGAATGGATTGACTATGTAAAACTGTTTGATATTGAAACAACTCCTTTTGACCCCCTCAAATTGGCTTCATTCCACTGAAGACGGTTAAAGTTAATTAAGCACTCAATAGGTTTATGGTGTTTAAATTAAAATATATCACTGCTCATTGTGTAGTCATCAAGCGGAGACGGCGCTCCCCCCGCTCCCCTCAGGCGGCTCGGCCCCGCGCCCGCAGCGCCGCCAGGGGGCGCCATGGCGCCGCGCCAGGCGGGCCCTGAGGGAGCGGCGGGGAGCGGGCCCGGCCGGGCCTGCCCTGCTTGCAGCCTTTCGTGCTTACAGCCTTTCCTGCTTACAACCTTCCCTCCTTCACAGCATTTACCACCCTCCTACACCCTGCCCTGCTTACAGCCTTTCCTGCTTACAGCCTTTCCTACTTACAGCATTTATCACCCTCCTACACCCTGCCCTGCTTGCAGCCTTTCCTGCTTACAGCCTTTCCTGCTTACAACCTTCCCTCCTTCACAGCATTTACCACCCTCCTACACCCTGCCCTGCTTGCAGCCTTTCCTGCTTACAGCATTTACCACCCTCCTACACCCTACCCTGCTTACAGCCTTTCCTGCTTACAGCCTTTCCTGCTTACAACCTTCCCTCCTTCACAGCATTTACCACCCTCCTACACCCTGCCCTGCTTACAGCCTTCCCTCCTTCACAGCATTTACCACTTTCCTACACCCTACCCTGCTTACAGCCTTTCCTCCTTACAGCATTTACCGCCTTCCCAGCATTTCCCACCCTCCTACACCCTGCCCTGCTTACAGCCTTTCCTCCTTACAGCCTTTCTTCCTTCATAGCATTCACCACCTTCCCAGCATTTCCCTCCTTCCTACACCCTGCCCTCCTTACAGCCTTCCCCTCCTTCACAGCATTTACCACCTTCCCTCAGCCTTCCCTCCCTCACAGCATTTCCCTCCTTCCAGCCTTCCCTCCTTCACAGCATTTCCCTCCTTCCAGCCTTTCCTCCTTCCAACCTTTCCCATCTTCCTACACCCTGCCCTCCTTACAGCCTTTCCCTTCCTTCCCGGCATTTCCCATCTTCCTACAGCCTTCCCTCCTTCACAGCATTTCCCTCCTTCCAGCCTTCCCTCCATCCCGGCATTTCCCACCTCCTCACACCCTGCCCTCCTTCCTGCCTTTTTCCACCTTCCCAGCCCTTCCCACCTCCTCCCCAAGCCTTTCCCTCCTTCCAGCCTTCCCCTCCTTCACAGCATTTCCCACCTTTCCACCACCTTTCCACCTTCCCAGCCTTTCCCTCCTTCCAGTCTTTTCCACCTCCTGTGCCTTTTCCTCCTTCCCGTGCCTTTCCCATCTTCCCACAGCCCCTTCCTTCCTTCCTTCCTTCCTTCCTTCCTTCCTTCCTTCCTTCCTTCCTTCCTTCCTTCCTTCCTTCCTTCCTTCCTTCCTTCCTTCCTCCCTTCCTCCCTTCCTCCCTTCCTCCCTTCCTCCCTTCCTCCCTCCCTTCCTCCCTTCCTCCCTCCCTCCCTTCCTCCCTCCCTCCCTTCCTCCCTCCCTCCCTTTTCAATTAAACTTCTGGGATGAAATGCCAGAGCCCAGGGATGTATGTTTACTAAGAAATAACTGAAATTATGCATGAAGAAAAAATAAAATAACACTTAACTCTTCCTTTAAAAAAGAAGAAGAAGAAGAAGAACTAAAAGTCGTGTTGAAAGCTGTAACAATTGAAGTGCTGGCTTTCCCCTCTGGGCCCTTTTAAGGGCTGCTGGGGGTTGGGGTTGCTGCTTTTCAGAAGCCGTGACAGTCACGTTAAGATCCCCGAAAAGAATTGTATAATAGGTAGAGTGCAAAAAAATGAGATAATGGTAATTCTCAAAGGAACACACGCTTTAAATTAAAAAGCCACAGTGCTGCTGATGTGAGCATTATATTAATGCTTGTATGACACAATCCTCAAAGCTCTTTCTTCTTCCTCAAGCTGTTTACTTCACCCTGGAAGGTGAGGGCTATGTGGCACCCTGGCACAGCCAGCACAGACTGTGGCTCGAGTTATGACTGCAGGTGCTTCACATTCTTGGGAAAAGTCAGGCTTTTGTGTGCACTTTTCATAAATAATCTATGCCAAAGAAAGGAGGTGTCGGAATGTGGGAAAGTTCAATGTGGTTGTGCCAGTGGTGGGTGAAGAAGTCCTGGCCATCCTTGTCAGTTTGCCAGTGATGGGATCTCATTTTTTACAATATGTAAAGTTCAGGCTGCAAACCTTCTCCATATCTGGTTTAACTGCTTGCAAATTGTGTTTAAACACCAGAGAACTACTCTTATTATAACAGAAAGGTTGATCAAAATCACCACAGGCAGATGCCCACTGCAAGCATAAAGGATAAAAATTACTGTCTTCATACTGGCCTTCCTCACCTAGGAAATTTTTCTGCATTCTTCAAAACTAGAAATGCTCTAAGAGGGAAGAGGAGTGATGGAAAGAGGCTCAAAGAAGTATCAGACTAAATAAAATAATGTTATAAAAGAAGTAGATTGTCCTGCAGGAGAGAGCCTTGTTACTTGTGCTGGTCAAGTATAATGCTTGCTTTCAAAATTCATCTTGACTGTATAATAAGCCATAAGTATATATTATTTTATAAACATTAAAAAGGGCATGAAATCCCATCACACACCTTTGTATTAATTTGTCATGTTCTTCTGTTTACCTTTCCAATACAGAGTTGATACTGTACCTTCTCTGCACCTTAGTGTAAATGAGTGAAATTTGCTTACCTTGGATTTCATAAGGTGATCAGAGTGGGTTACTCTTGTCTGGGCTAGAGGCTAAATAAGTGATTTCCTCAATTCTCTCGCCTGTGCAGAGCTGTGGAGGAGCACTATGTTTGAGAGAATGTCAGAGCCTGCCTTTGCAAGCCACAGCTGACAAGTGCTGCCTCTACTGCAGCATATTTCTACCTTTCTGCAGTAAACCATTTCCTAGTGGTTTTTAAATGTATTTCATGTTTCCCCATCTGTGCCAGCCGGGTCTGCTGGATCTACTGCCGGGCAGATGAGTCAGAGCAGGGCTACTGCAACTGCATCCTCTGTGGTGAAAGCTGAGAGATGACTTCTTGCCTTCTGAGCCCTTTTGCAGAGCAGCCCTCCCTAGTAACACAGCTCACATTTGTGCTGGCTGCTGACAGGAGAGGAGGAGGTCTGGCTGTGCTATCAGTGCTGCTTCCTGTTCAGGCTCGTAGTTCACATTTATAGCTGTCACCACAAAAGGCAAATGACATTTTTACATGGAAAGCTTTCACAGGAGCACTCAGAGGGCTGATAAACGTGCTTTGCAATTCTGGATGAGTTTAGACTGACTGCAGGAGAGATCTAATGCAGTGGACCAGCTAAGTGTTTTTATTTCCTAAATATCTTCAGATGTGATTGTATCTGCAGTGGGGATTTTATCCAACAGGGTAGCTGTGCAAATGATGCAAATACCTAATAAGTAGGTGTAAATATTAATATACAATGTGATTTTCTTTCTTCCCCTTACTGAAGTGCCTTCTGAAATCAGGGCTGTGGCACTGGCACAGATGAAATACACAGATGCTCAAGGATTTGGTGCTCTGCAGCTCTGCCCACCATAACCAAATTGTGAGATCAAAATTTTGCAGCGATTTTTTTCCTTTGTACATCTCTTTGACAGCACCAGCCCAGCTACAAAAATCCACTTGTTCTGTGAGCCTATATTCAGTATCATGTTTTGCACACAGTGATAGTTCATCCAGATATCTGCAAATCTACTTTTCAGCAACACAATCTGCTTACCAAATTAAATAAGTGAAATCAGGGGATTTCAGTAATCCCTTGAGAGCAGCTTTGTAATGTAAATGAGTTAGATTGCCACTGATAGCCATTTGCCAGAAGAGCTTGAGGATTTTGGAGATGCCACCTAAATAATCCTTAAAGGGCTGGCTGGGTGCAGAACTGTGCCTTTGCTGGTTTTCTCATGCTGAAGTACAGCTCTTGCAGGGATATCTATGGCTGCTCCAGCACTTTTGGCTGACAGAAGCTAACATAGCTCAGTATGGACAGGAGATGTCACCTGCTGCTTCCTGCCTGCAGTTAGTCAAGGTGACTAACAAACACTTTACAGGGCTGAGGTGGTCTCAGAGAAATGATTTAATAATATCCTGGTGAGCACTAACCTGTGGGAATAGAAAAACAGTTTGAGGGGTTTTTTAGTATTAAATTCTTTCAGTGAATCATAGTGTTTAAAAGGAAATGGAGGATTAAGCCTAAGCATTTTCTCTTTTTTTGTCTCCTTTGTTTTTTATCTAAGTCGATAAAGGGCTGTCCAACGAAGAGCTGGAGTTTCACATGAAAATTTAATTAAGGCATAATGCAGGAACCTGATTTGCAGAGCTTGCTCTAGAGCAGCTGATTTGGATTTGCTCAGCAAACCTACCTCCTCCTTTGCTAAGAAGAATGAATATACATTTCTTCAAGCATGTATGATATGATAGTGTGTTGGGTGTTGGGTGGATGTGGCCAGAAATGTGTATTGTGTCACCATCTGTTGAAACCAGGTGGGGCAGTGACCCTGATCTCCTGGCACACATTATCTGCTAATGGGTCACCTTTAAACCAGCTGGGCAATCATCTTTATCTTTCCCACAGCCCATCCTCCCTCCAGGAGATATCTCCTGTTAATGGCCAGTGAGTCCCAGGGTATGACTGATAAAATTCCATCATCCCACTGGGAGATGCTCCAGCCAGGGGAGGAGCCAAGCCTTTCCTACCCAGATAAAAACTGAGATTTTGGACACCAAGGCACCTTCTTTCCACTGGATTCCAGAGGAAAGCCAGACCTTTCCACATCATCCCTGGAGCTTCAGAGGAAACTGCACCTTCTCCAGGAGCACTGCTGCAGCTGAACCACATCTGCCCCTGCAGGAGGATGCAGCCACCATTGAATGGGACTGTGCCAACACCCTGACTGACTGACGGGTGTCAGCTTGGATTCTGACTCTGGCAGGGCTGGGATTGTTCTGTGTAATACTGCATTTCTATTTTAATTTTCCTGGTAAAGAACTGTTATTCCTAATTCCCATATCTTTGCCTGAGAGCCCCTTAATTTCAAAATTATAATAATAATTTGTAGGGAGGGGGTTTACATTCTCCATTTCAAAGAGAAGCTCCTGCCTTCATTGGCAGACACCTGTCCTTCAAACCAGGAGAGATAGCAGGACCTTGTCTGCTTCAGGAATCAAACATGTAAAAATTGTAATAGATGTGTGTATTCTTTTTATCTTTTGCTAGTTCATATGGAGAAAAAAGTATTTTCTTAGCACATGCAATGTGTTTTGGGAGGGGTGCTAAACACGTTCTCATTTCTATTTTGTTCTTTGTGCAAATGTGTTTTAAATGAGAGTAATCAGCCCCACAGAGGATATGACAGTAGCCCTTTATTTTCAGCCTAAGAATTTTTGAAGGGCTTTCCCTCAGAGATATGGGTTTAAGTTACTGAAGTCTAGCATCTGGCTTTGAAAATATTTCCTGATGCTCACCCACAGGTCTTTAACTACTATCATTTCAACCAAGTCTACAAACTTGTTTTAATGCATGAGGTGCTTTCCAGATTTGGACTGTTCTGGGGCCTCACTCTGCATTTTCACACATTTGTCAAGGAACAATGATATATTTGATGGATGTTGGGTGTTAACACATGCTGAGGGAAACTTTCCTCCAGCCAGAGCCCTTTGAATCCAGTTGTCATCGTTGTGCTCCTTCTGGATTGATGCTAATTTTCTGTGATGCTGCTGGGGCTAGAAGTGGACTCAACAACTTTCAGTTTATATGTTCTTCCACGCAGCAAGTGAAGGAAACAGCCTTTCTTAATTCAAGAAGTTGTTCTGCCATATCATTCCACATGGATACGAACAATCCTAGGAATTCAGCACTTGTTCACTTTTATTTTCCATCTTATTTGGGTAATCGTTTAAACTGTTGAGAAAGAGCAGAAGATGATTGGCAACCCCCAAGGGTAAGAAGGCATGTGTAATTCAACAGCAGATGAATTTTTATTTTTTCCTGTTTTCCTCTATTGTATAACCTGTCCGTGAGAACTTTTAGGCCCGTTGGGTTTTGTGTGTTTTGCTGCTGGCTCACAGCTTGTTCGTGTCCTCTGGCTTACTCTGTTCTGATAAAACATGACTTGTAATTTAGAAGAGAATTATGTAAATTAAGATGTTAAGTTCTTACCAGGGCATTGTAAACTTCAGTTTTAAAGGTCAGCTTAAAGAAAACATAATCTTTTTGATGTTGTACTTTTTGGGTTATTTTAATTGGCAGAATGAGCAAGGGGGCACCCTGATGATGATGATGATATCTAACAGATAGCAGCATGAGCTGTGCTGACTAAAACTGGGCAATAAAGTCTTTGATTGCCACTAGTTTCTCCTGTGAAATTTTAATCTCAGAATAAACCAATTTATCATGGTGCAAGACTAATCAGATTAGTACCTGTTTTTATAGTTCTATTACTATATCTACTCTTTGACACAGAATGTTGTAGTCTGGTCAGCAAGGAGGATGTGATACTTCCAGTTCTTTTAGATCAGTCTGGTGCTGCCTTTGGTATCCACATAGAGGGAAAGAAATGCACTGGTGGTGTGGGGTTGTCTCTTTCTGTTGTGTCTTTGCTGGTGGCACCCAGGCACTAATCTGTATTGATACACCTTTGCTTGCAATAATTCTAGATGTTAAACACTTATTTACTTAAAGGTCAGATAATTCTTTGCTAGGACATTAAGGGTTTTTCAGGTAGCTGGGGTCTCACTTGAAAGCTGTGTGGAGCTGTGATTTTTTGGATTAAATTGCCTTGGAAGATTGTTTCCAACACCACTCTTTGCTGCCTGCCATCTGCTCCAAGGGCTGTTTCTTTTTTCAGCTGTGAAACGCAGCCAATTTGGCCCTTGCTCCTCAGGGCGTTGGGAGGAAGAACTTCTCCCCAGCTGCTGCCAAGGGGAATTCCCTGCAACCCTTAAATGTCCCAGAAAGGGGTGAAAGCAGAATGAAGCCTGACAAGGGGCAGTGCCAGGCAGAACTGTGCTCAGTGAACTCTGCTCAGCTCAGGTCACAATATCTGTCAGTTCTGGGCTCAGCTACATGGCTGAGAAGTTGGTCCTGAGAGTGTGTCAGAGGCAGACTTGGAGCTTTTTGTGTGGCCAAGCAAGGTGTGACATAGAGAAGCCAGGAGCTGAGGTTTGGATTAGGTTTGAATGCTTGGATCTGGCTGTGACCTTAATATGGTATGTGAATTATTTCAGGTTCATGCAAATAAAGACAGCAAGACCTCCTAGACAAAGTATTCTTCTTCTCACTCACAAGCTTGGTGTGTTGCATATGAAAATCTACAGCACCCCAAAATCCCAGACGTTATTTTTGGGCAGCTCCCCATAGTGGTGGTTGGAGAAATAAGGGATTTTTCCAGGTAGGAAGGTTTTTATTTAGTTGTGTGTTGCTGCTGTTTTTCTGTCTTGTTTTTAGTTGTTTTTTTTTTAATTTTTTTTTTGTCTGCCAGAAAAACATTAGAACCTTAAAAAATAACCTGTTAGTTGCTATGCTCCTATTAGCTTTCCATGCCTAGTTTCAGGTTCAGTGACCAAAATCAGTTAGCAGTTTTCCCTTTGTACAATGCTATCATGGAGGACATTCACACTTCTTCATTCTCCTCATGTGGATGCTCTCAGATGCTACTTGTAGTTCTGCTGGCAGTAGAAAATGCTACTATGTTTTAGATTTTAAAAATTATATATACTTTGTATAGATTTGTATTTTGTATATTATTTAAAATATATATTTTTATATACAAATATAAAAAATGTTTCTATGTGAAGCTCAGCCAGCAACCACATCCAAGGCCAGCCACTCACTCATTCCCTCAAGGTAAGATGGGGGACAAAATCAGAAGAGCAGCAGTGAGGAAACTCAGGGATTGTGATAAAACCCATTTAATAAGCCAAACAAAGTGGAACAAGGAATTAATTTCTCACTTCCCGTTGCAGGCAGGTGCTCAGCCATCTCCAGGAAGGCAGGGCTCCATCAAGGAGCCCATCACTCCAAACATTCCTTCCCCCAGCTTTTTGTGCTGAGCCTGGTCTGGGATATCCCTGGGGCCAGCTGGGGTCAGCTGTCCTGGCTCTGTCCCTTCCCAGCTCCTTGTGCTCTGCTGGGGTGAAGAGCAGAAAAAGCACAGCTCAGCAGCACTGAAAACATCCCTGCTTTCAGCACAAATCCAAAATGCAGCCCACATCAGTTACTATGAAGAAAATTAACCCTACCCCAACCAAAACCAGCCCAGCTCGTCTTGCATTGTGTTGATCTGTCTGTAATTTTCAGTGTGAACAGGTGAGAGTCCAAAAGCAAAATGTTTTGATGGTCCTGATATATCTGAAAAAAAAGTTGCAAAGAATTAGAGCACTAATCTTACAAATTAATGTGGATATCTATAAATATATTATAAAGGCTAAGTTCTTCTACTGCAATCCCCCAAAAAACAAAGCAAAAAGAAAGGCACTGGCAGGAAACAAGAAAAATTCCATTTGATACAAAATAAGAAAAATAGTATTTGGTGCAAAACATAATATGCAACTGTTTTTAATCCTATAGCTTTGTACATCATAAAGTTAAAATTACTTTGAATTGCACAAAAAAAAAAAAAATAAAATAAAAAGAGAAAGGGAAGAACTTTAAATTATCAGTTTCCTAAAGTAAATTTATATTACTGTAGTAAGGCCAGAATTTTTTTTTGCTGTGTATTTTATCACAGAATGGAAGTAACAGTCAGCCTTGTCATGCACTGCTCATTTTGCACTTTAGATTGCCTTTTCTCTCCCTTTGTTGTTTTTTTTTTTTTTAATTAACAAAAAAAGCTCTTTTATTGTGCAAGATATTCCTGATGTTGATACTGTGTGTGCACATTAAGTGCTGTAGCAGGCCTGACTGGGCATTTTGATTCTAGAGCTTCCAAATGATTCATACAAATGCTGCTGGGAGATTATTAGAGTGGAGGCAGCACCAGATTATGGAGAGAAGTGCAGGAATGGCATCCAGGAATTCCTGAGCTTTTGGCTCAGACTGCCTACCAGCCCTCCTCAAGTAAATTGCTTCACACTGCTGCTCTTATCCTCATTACTTAGAGGAAATAATACTTTCCTAGGATAGTGTAGGATGGCAATGGATAATAGAGAACCTCTGTAAACCTTTAAAGGGCAGAAACTGCTATTAAGCAGGTTTTTTTACTCTCAGGCATATCTTTAAGTCTTATTTTGAGAGGAAAAAATCCACATTAGTTAAGAAATTACACTCACTGTTATTTGGTATTGTTTCATCATTAGACTGTCAATAATAACCTGGAGTGTAGTTTGTAGATGTGTAGCTGTGAAAACAGAGGATTCCTTTAGGATGACCAGTGAGGGCTGGAGAGCAGTGCATCCTGAGCAGTACATCCAATATTCTGCCCATGTCAGTACATCAAATATCTTGTGCTCAGCTGCTATCCTCTCCTGATTTCCTTTCCCTCTGCCCTCAAAATGATTTTGTACCACTACCAGGGTATGGTGCATTTAAACAAATATCAACATTGTTCTTTTGCAAAGAACTTCCACATACAGTTTCTAATTAAATGGTTTTAATCATTCTAATTCAATCAACCTCCATAAACATCAAATATCAAGAAGGAATCTCTGTTCCTGTAGTCCTTTGTTGCCTCCACAGAATGGTTCTCAGTGATATAAATGATGTTTGTTCTCCTGTTACTGCATCTCCAGATAATGAGCAGTTTTATTATAGTTGAAGCATTATCCCAGCATGTATTTGCAAGAAGTATATGGCAATGAAATAGTAATTTTTCATTATTTTTCTTAATATCTTTAGACCATCTATGCCTCTGATAAATATTTATACTCAGCCTTGTACAGAAATATATTCCTCTTTTCTAAATTACCCTCAACTGCAGTTGCTTTATATGACTTTTTTTTCTCTTTTTATCTATTATAAAGCTGTTTTTAAGGTCATCTCAGGATTTTGCATGAATGCTTTTTCTTCTCTATGTTTGTTAGGAATGTGTGCTATGGACAAAGGAAACACTATCCAGGGTAGTTTTCAGTTTTACTTCAGGTCCATTGCAGACTGCTGCAAAGCATTTTGTTTTCTTTTAATCTGTATCTTAGTGATGAAATTATAATGACACTTTTAGAAGCATTACTTACTGATCTTGTTTTCAAGTAGACTGTATCATAAAAAGGGTAGCATGAGATATTGAGAAGGATTCTATTTCTTACAAGATTTGTTCCATTTTTATTTGAATATCCCCCTAGCACACAAGGTTCATTACAACTAATTATTTTGCTTACACTTGGATTTATGATGTAGTTCCCAAAAGGAAAAAAAAAAAACTCCTCTACTTTATTGTATTGTTTTCTTCAATGAGGAAGTTTGGCTGATCTGAGGGAGTGACTGCACCAAAATACTTCCTGTAAAATAATTATGTCTTCATCATTTTCAGGGGTAAGAAAATGAGAATGAGAGAGCTGAATGCCAGAGGGATGTGTGTGGGTCTCCTGTTTCTCCTTCCTTTTTGAACTATATTCTCTTTCACAAGAAAAAAATAGAGAAAATGCAGAATCTAAAAATAGAGAATCTATATCAGAAGAGTGTAATAGAAGATAATGAGATGATACTTAGAAAGGAAATACCAAGCAGCAAGAGAAAGACCAGAAAAAAATCTATATAGCACTTAGCACTAATTTTGAGGAAAGGAAGACATTGCCCTCCCAAATCTTGACAGTTCAAATCCAGCTGTTTGTTGTTGCATCCTCGTCCTTTTTGCTCTATAGGTTTCTGGAATGATGGAATTTTAATTTAATTGGGTTTTGGGGAGTTTATTTTCAGAATTGTGAATGTCCCTGTCACAAATCTCATCAACACAGATTAAATGTGAGGAACATTGCCTTAGTGACCAGAACAGGCTCACGTGGCTGCCCCTTATTCCACACAAGGAAAGAGGCACTGGCAGTCTGGGCAATATAGAAAATGTACCTGTGATGGATCTCTTTTCTTTCTAAGCTAAGAAAGTTGAGACATGTGGCCTCATTGCAGATCTTTTCAGGCAATTTAAACTGCAAGATGTACATATCTCATTCCTATCTGTGATGGTTTTCCATATTTTTATTAATATACTGTTAATGTTTGGGTAATTCCAAAGCATTTGTTATTATATTTTCTTCTAAGTGCATTTTAAACATGACCTTGCACAAATCTTGATACATTAAATGTAATTGGCAGTATTAATGACATTTGCAGGTATGCACTGTTTCAAAGGATTGCATTAAAATGAGCAATTCTTCACTTAATCATCTTTTTTCCTCTGCCAGTGTAGACTAAGTCCACCAATCACAAAATGAGAATTTGAACCTATATTCTTATTACCAGTGATGTCACAATTCATACAAAAGAATTAATATTAAGCCTTTAATATACCTAGTGGAAAAATACAGTGCAGTGAAAGCCACCTGTTTACATGGCAGTCTTGGTATTGAGAAAAATCTGTTCTGCTTCACAACTCCTTATTGTGTTCTATAGGACCCAGGAGAGTTTGATGCCATTAGCAAGAGTAGGAATGAATGCAGAAATGTTTCAACAGGTGTCAGAACTGTGCATTGTTTTGTGTTTCAAATATTTTCCATTGAACAACACCTTTGTCCTGCCAGGAGAAAAAAAACCAAATATTTTTTTGCGTGGAGGTTCAGCACTCACCTACAAGGTCCTTCCACGGTGCATTTCACACAAGCAGCACAGAGCTCTGTGGCAGCTGTAGTGACACAAATTAGTTAAAAACAACAGCCCAAAGCCTGGATTTAAAATTCCCAACAGGTGGAGCAGATCTTGTTGCATTTGCCAATGTATTTCAAGGCTCTCTAGCTACTGTAAAGAAAATATTTTTGTTGGTGTTTTCAAACAGAGCATAACATTTGCTAAGGAATTACAGAATTTTAATTAATTAAAATAATGAAAGTGTCATAATAGTTGTTATTTTGTTTAATTTAAAATGATAGCTGTTAGCAGAATTATCTTAAATCAGAAGTTGAGAGATGTTGAACTGATGTTTTTAAAGTCATGAACCTGATTTTCTTTTTAACAAGGAGGAAGAGATTCTGTATCACAGGAGTGTAATAGAAGATAATGAGATGATACATAGAGAGGAAATACCAAGCAGCAAGAGAAGCTTTATTTTTTTTAAAGCACCTCATTGTAGGTTGATGTTTTTATGAAGTTGTATTTAGTCTATAAATTAATGTTACAAAAAGTTATTGCCTATATGCCTTAAAGAGAGATTATTAGATTCTTTTAAGAATGTGTTCATTTTTTCCTTTTGTGCTTAGAGTTGAAAATAGTTTTGCTTATAAAGTGTGTTTTTTATGTTTTTACTTTCTGTTGCAGGTCTGGCTGATTAACAGAACAACTCAAGGTTTACATTAGTCCAGAAGTATGATTACAGGATATAATCTTATGGACTGCAACATTTTAAGTAAGGATATAGAAATTACTGAATAGTTTGATGCTGATTATCTCCCTTTTCTCCTGCTGTGTGTATCAAGTTTCCTTGAAGAGCTGTGTGCACTTTTGGTGCCCACTGCAGAATGTTGAGGTAGCCTTTGCTCTGTACTTTTGGCTCTTTCAGGAGCCTCTGCCTCCAGAGTAAAGGCTTAAGCTCTGAAATGAGTTCCAATGATCAATATTTCTTTCTTCCCTCAATAATTCTTACAGAACTTCGAAAAAGTGACTCCCAAAGGCGACTGAAACTTGTAATTTCGTTTTGCTCGACGTGAGGTGATCTAATCCTTCAGCACATTACATGGTTCTCCCATGGCATTAGGGTATTAGTACTAATGGAAAGACATAGTTATTACAAACAATTCCAAATTTCACAGTGTGTATCTTAATAGCAGAAAGGGATTTTCTCATGATTAAAAAGAAAAATGGGTGGCAAAATAAGGAAGGAATGCTTGTTACATGGGATGATCCCCTGGAGGCTTAATTACTGAAAAAACAAATAGGAGGGAAATGTTCAAGATGTTTACAGGTTAAACATTGCATGAGTATCTTTTAAATAAGAGTATCTGCAACCTTGGAGCAGCTAATTGCTCCAGAATCACAGCCATTTGTGCTTCCTCATTTTCCCCTGGGATCGACACTCACAACAGGATAATTCTTACCCTGATATAAGTGTCACAGTAGGGACTCAGTGTAATTTGCTGATATGATATCAAAAATAGCATTAGGGTAATTACATTTTGCACTTGTAATGTTTCACAGGCAATAATATAACTGAAAATTACTCTTTTTTTTTTTTTTTTTTTTTTTTTTTTTGCTTACAGTAACCTGGCCATTTCCCACCAGAACCACAGTTCTCTTTTTCTTTCTAAGGTTGAGGAGTGAAGTTACTCAAAAGTTTTGGGGCTTTTTTAGCATCTTCAACACAGAATTGTATCCAATCATCAGGAGTGGAGAAATTAAAGTAAGTATTACATTATTGGACTTGGGAGATGTTTTGTAGACTAAGCTGATCTGTCTTCAGTACTGCTCCACTGCAGTTTAAATTGAACTCTTTGTTCCTATCATTGTCTGGAGGAAAAGTAAAATGAGTGGAGAGTTTTGTTGCTGTCACTTGGATGTATTTCAGTTGATAAAATTAAACCCTTGCATTGAAAAATTTAATTCCCTGTAACACCAACCTTAACTTGTGAATTGTGAAACTTAAGCAGGGAAGATCAGTATTTGCAGCTCTTGGAATTTCCTGGTCATACAGCTGTTCTTACAGTCCAGTGGAAAAGTGACTAGAGCAAGAAAACCAGACCTAGTTTGTTGGAAATTGCCATAGAGATCTGGATTTAAATTGAAGTCCTTCTGAATTTACAGAATGACCCAAGTACTTCTCTCTTGGGTCACCAGGGTCAAAGGCAATGGATTTAATGATGACTTAGCTCAACCAGAGATTTTGCAAAGCTCTGTAATAAGCAAAGCTCTTCTTTGAAGTCTTGTACCAGTTTCTGGGAAATGCCAGGTCCTGGGAAGCACTTTCTCATTTACATGTGATACTTTATTTAGGTGGTACCTATCATCCTATTTAGACATTTTAGATTAGATTTACAGCTTTGGTATTAACAAGGGATGATTGTTGATTAAATCCTGGTCCAAACAAGCAAAGGTATCCCAGAGATGACAAACATGGGGGATGAGGGTTTGAGCTTTTGTGACTGCAAAATACAGGAAAGTTGAAGAGCTGATGGCAGCTTTCAAACCAGCTGGTGTAACTGGAGTGGAGCTTGGCCCACAAAACCTCCAGGAGCTGCCCCATGGAAAGCTGCTCTGGAGCCAGCTCTTGGCTCTGCTTCATCCACACCTCCACTGAGTTCTTGCAGAAAAAAAAAATATATTTGTCTACCTGGTTTTGAGGGGCTCCCTGGGCATGAGAATGTGTAGAGGAGCCAAGCTGGACTGATAATTTATCTTCTGCTAGAATTTTTATATACAGAAACAACCATTTAAAGAGAGATTGTTCTTCAATAAAAAAGGCACTCTGAGCATCTCAAAATTAAAGGCTAGAAATGAAGGTGAATTAAGATGATGTATTTGTGGGCTAAACCACACAGGGCAAAAAAAGAGGCACATTTGAATATAATTTTGTTTTGCCATTGAACAGTGCTAGAGACCCTTTTTGTAGATAGACAAATGCTTGTCATTACTTTATGCTCAAAGGCAACATTGAAAGTGACCTGGAACAGGCAGGAACTGACTTTTTTCTACTAATATGATATGAAAGTTTTATCGTATTAGGAATTTTCTGTCGTGGTGGATTAGTATCAGGTCATATTAATGTTGGTTTTTACTAACTTACAATGAAATGTGCTAACGTGACTACACTTCACTATCACATGAGGAAAAAAGCAGAATGGGTTCAGATTAATGTGATACCATAGAAAGATTTCAATACCTCTGTCCCGTGGCAAGTAGGAAGAAGTTAAAAATAAAATAAAATATAATGGCTTGGGACAGGGAGTTTGTGGCTTTTTTTTTCCCAGGGATGAAACTCCTTCCCTCACCCTCCCTGCCCCCAACATCATGTCTATATTTGTTTAATGGTTTCTGGATTTTTGAAGTGATTAATTTTGAAGCAGTTTGGGCTTGATTTCATAATTATGGTTGCTTTTCTGTTTCTAACTAAAAGTCATTTGGAGCAGCAAATCCTGAATACCTATTCAAAACAACCCAGGATGTTCCAGGCTGATTATCCCTTTACTTTCAACAAATCAAGTGTTGACTTCTCAAAATGTTGATCTAGAAGCCAAATTAAAAAAAAAAAAAAAAAAATAGAAAAGGTGAGGGGAAAAATAAGGGAGAGGAGGGAAAAAAGGAAAAAGAAAAGCCATGATATTGTGTCCATGCTCCATTATGCACAGAATACTGTGGCCAGAAATAATTAACAGGCACAAAGGGTGGCAGTTAGTCATTTGGCTGTATGATTGTACCTGCAAGGTTTCTTTCATCTGGAGCCAAAATCTGATAAAAATGGATAATGTTTGAAATGTTTGGTCTTATCTAAATTATGACCAGAAAAAGCCTGGGTTTAATCTTGGCTCCAAACTTTTACAGGACAAAGCAGATGAGTTTGGCTCCTAGACCGAAATTCAAGTCATCTCTAATTCTGAAAATCTGTAATGTGGTTTCCATTGTTTCCTTTTTGATGCAGCTAACATTCCTAAAAGGAATCAAAACCTTTCAAAAACTCCAAGGAGGTGACAAATTAAAGCAGAGTTACTTTTAAAAGGGCAGGACTGCTCCATTAGAAGGCATCCATGAAGAAGGCTGGGTTCCCTGCTGGAAGGTGATGAATGTATTTCACCAGGTCAGAGGACTTGTGGTGCACACAGCCCTTTGCTTCAGGCCCTCAGCAGGTAAGGGGAGCAGAACAGACCCCATCACACTCCCAGGGAGAAGAGAACAGCTGTTTTCCAGTTGTTATTCTAACAGCAGTGCTTGGTCTGGAGCCCTTCTGCTGATTGTTGTCCTGGCCCTGTGGGCTGTGCAGTGCTGGTTCCAGGAGCACTGTGGAGCTGCAGGGCTGGAGATGTTGTGCCAGCCCTTCTGCTTGAGCCAACACCTGCACATGAGACAGGTCTTTGTGCTCCTAAGCATGGCAGGGGCAGGCAGAGGTGGTGGCTCCCTCTCTCCATCACTGAACCAGGGACTTTGTCAAGCTGGGCAGCAAGTGTCCCACTGGCCCAGGTTGTTTCTGACTGGGTCATGGTGCTGGTGATCTCACCAGCCCTCAGAGATGTAAAAAAGGTGGGCTCTACCCAGGGAATTTGGAACATGAAGTGCTCTGCC
Organism: Oenanthe melanoleuca; assembly: GCF_029582105.1. NCBI lineage: Eukaryota > Metazoa > Chordata > Aves > Passeriformes > Muscicapidae > Oenanthe > Oenanthe melanoleuca. The sequence continues at coordinate 2,453,336 of NC_079339.1, forward strand.
TCATTCAAAACACTCATTTGGGAATCTAGTGCAAGCAAAGCTAATCCTAATCCATGGTTCAGCTGCTAATGGATGCTGGGGAGAAAGTGTGGATAGCCAAGTCAGGCTTGGTCCTTCTGAAACCTGTGGAAAACCATTGTGTTAGAGAGGAGAAACCCTGGAGTTTTTATGTCAGTATATTAAAACCAGGTTTGTTAATAATGTGTGGTCATTTGAAAGCTCCTGCAGTTAGAGAACCTGGGCTCCTCATCCCAGTGCTGTCCCTGAGAGGTTTAGAAGCTTCTCATCAGAACAGCCTCAATTAAAACAGCAGCACCTCTATCTGTAGATTACTGCTTTCCATCATTTATATTATGTTATCTCTCTCTTCAGACTGGATTTTAATTTTTACATTTGCAATTATAAGTGATTTATAGGAAAATTCATTGCAGGACCTGTCCAGAGTCATTAAATTCAGCTAGGTTGAATAACCTGATCCTCACCTGGAAAAAACCACATCAGTGACATTATCTCACTGAATTTTCAGCTAACTTAGAAGTATAGCACTTATCTTTTCTTCCTTTTTTTTTTTTTCTTCCCTCTCAAGTGTAGTGGTGGGGAGGAGGGGGGAACATTTTTAATTCATAAGAGATAATTAGCCAAGTCTGAAAGGTGTGCACTAATTACAGAATGCTGTACATCTTGTGTAGCTGATTGCAGCACAGGTTTCTGAATGGTGGGTATGATTTTTTTTTTCCAAACACTGTTCAGTAATCTGAAATGTTATTAGGGGATTAACTTTCCATATGAAAAGCTAAACTAATACTTATTATACAGATTATAACAGCAAGTGGCCTAGGAAGCTGTTGAGGCCATTATTTTGCAGGCTGCTGTCACTGCCAAGGACTGAGGGGAGTGCTGGAGAACCATCCCAGCCAGGGCAAATGCAGAGCAGCATCTCTGCTGCTCCTCATCCTCCCCACTCCTGCCAGCACCAGGCAAGCTATGGGCTCCCCTTGGGAACATGACTCTGGAATGAGGAGGCAGAGGAGAAAAGGTGTGGGGATTGTTTTGTGCTGTATTGTTCTGCTATGGTTGCAAATCCATCAAATTATGTTGATTTTCTTGAGTTATTTAGAAGACAATCTTTTGAGAAGATTGAGCATACATCTTTAAGTATCTATTTCAGCTTGCTGGACACAGGGTAAAGTTAATTTCTGCATCAATATTTTTAAACCCCATTAACTAGCTTCTTTAGATTTACCATTTGTGGTGGTAGGTACTAGCTGTTGCCAATTCTTCCCTCCTCCCCAGTCTTTTTGCTCTTATAGGGTCACATATTCTCTCTTTGTGTGACCTCTGATATTTGCCCAGCACATTGGAAATCTAACTGGATTTCTCCAAGCTAAAAGCAAGAAGCTGAAGGCTTGCAGCTCCAGTGGAATCCTCTCATTCCCCAAGAACAAGGCAACAGCAAATGCAGACCTACTTTTAACTGGAGGCCATGCAGCTGTGACCAAGGAGAATGGATGTGGGAGTATGTGGAGCAGGAGAAGGAAGCTCTTAGATTTATTTCTCTGCTGAATAAATCAGCACTTAAGTGTAGGGCTCACACTGGGGCTGTAAAATGCACACTAATCAGTGGATGGAAAAGAGCTGTGTACAGTTTGTGCTTCTAGGGGAAATGTAATTTTATTCTGGAAAAAAAAGAGGGGAAAATGGTAAAGTTTGCTTATCTTTCTAAATCTGTGCCCTGGTTTAGTGTTAAATTCCAACATCACCTTCATCACCAGCATTAATCCCCCCACCATCCACCAAAAAAGAAAACAACCCTGCCATTGTTTTAAAAAGAAATTGTTTTTATGTAAAAATGCAATAATTGCATCATATTATTTACACTGAGTTGTATTCTTTATTTTGGAAAGTACTTGATCAATTCTTCATTAATAATTTAAACCAGATTTCATTATGACTTTTTTCTCTGCCTTTTTGTTTTGTATCCTTACATAGATCAGCCAGCAGAGTTCTTCCTAGGAGGACTTGCATCTTCTCTTTAACAAATGTCCAATTTATTTATTGAAAAGCAAATTATCTGTTCTCACATCTGCCTACCTTATTAATCAATGCTTCCCTTGCTTTGCTTTTCAGTGCTCTTTCTGTTTGTAGAATTGTAGCTTCAGCCCCTCTGCTTGTGCTGATATATGATTGAATAGCTTATTGAATGCACTTTGTCCACATTTCTGGAATAAATTTGCTGCTCTAAATTTTTTAATGCATTTAGCTTCCAATATGAAACTTGGGGAAATGGTTCTGAACATCTCCCCATCAGGTTCCCCTTGTGTCCCTTTGTCTATCCTAGCAGTAATATCCTCTGAGATTTTCTCCTACAGGCATCTCTGAAACCCTTAATTGAACCACTGGTGTGCTTGTTTAAAGTGTTTCCCTCTCTTGGCTTTCTAAAATGATTTTTAAGCTTTCCCTGCACACATTTCCAGCTTCCCCAGCCTTTCCCTTAACTAATGGCATTATGATGGTCTCCTGCCCTCAGGGATCTCTCCTGAACTACATGAACTTGTAAAGTGTCAGGGAAGACTTCTCTCAGTTTCTGTTCCCACTTTCATTCCTCTCTTGGATACCTGGGGCTTTGGGCTTCCTTGGGGCTGAGCTGTGAGCAGCTGTGCATCCTTGTGCAAGAGAAGAGAGGGGTGGAAGCCCTGCCTGGCATGGGCTGCCACTGAGCCAACAGGGAAACCAGCTGAGCAAGGAAAAAGGTGGCACTGATGCCATGAACAGTGGATCAGGCAGTGAGTTCTTTTAGCAGTTTATATCAGGATATGGTAATTGCATCCTCAGGTCTCCAACCAAAGTTAGAATACTCAGACTGAAGTGCCAGTGAAGCTTTCAGCTTATAGCTCTGCTTCACACATAAAGATTTGGGAAGCCTTGTAGGAAAGATTAAGGAAGATCTATAGAGCACCCAGCATGGTGGTAATTTAAAATTGTGTCTCCTAGCAGTTTATTTTGATTTAGAAAAAGCAAGCAAAACCCAATTCTATCACAGCTTTTTCACCTAAGATCAGCCACCATGAAACCCAATTTGCCTGAGCCTGCATGACTTGCATTGATAAAGGAAAGTAGTAAAGGTTTAAAAGCTGCTTATAGGAGTATTCAGGTAGGAGGCATCAGATACAGTTGTATCTTGGAACACTTAAATTAAGGCAAATTAAATATTTCAAGTAGTCATAGCATTTTAGTTTGAGGCTTTTCGCTCTCATTCTGGAAAGTGAATTCTTAAATCTTCGGGTTTGACCCAATTTAAAAGAAAAATATTTTAAAAAATCAAAGGAAAAAACCTCACACTGAGAGATTTTGACTGTCTGATTCACTTCTGGTTTTGTTTCATTTGGTTTAGCCTTTTTCTTTTAATACTTGATCAGATCTTTCACTTCCAATATTCTATGGATGGGTTCAAAAGCAGTTTTGTTTGCCTTACATATTGTTCCACATATCTGTCTTGAGCTATGCTGGCTTCTCTTGTCATTTTGACACTGATTTACTGGAATGAACTTACATTTTAAACTCTGTTACTGTTCTTTAAATGCCTTCCATCCCACATTAACATTTCCCAACCACAGTTAGTTCTAATTAGTTTTTTTCCAGCCTGTTTGCAAATGTAGCAAGATATCTTTTGAACACAAACCTACTGAAGAATATCAGAAGAAAAATAAGTGATCAATAAGTGACTTTGCTGCTGGTAGTTCATCTGTGTTCTGTGTGTCTTGTACCCAGTTATATAAATGTCTAATAGTCATTTAACTCCTAGAGGATGTTTTGATGTACAGAGATGTTTCATTCAGTGCTCTTTTTTTTTTTTTTTCCTAGGAGCACTGTTTGCAGACAAATTGATTTTAAATTTATTTTAAACAGTGCCTGTGGATGTAAATAAGCATTGAAAGAGAGAGAGAAAATATCATTTTTAGAACAATTAATACAAGCTGAGGGTTGATTCGTGGTGTGCCATTCTGACCTGTGTGATTATTTTCTCTCTCCCTTGTATGCTATTTCTTCATGGTTTGGTGCTCTTGAGGTATGAATTTTAGTCACATAAAGATAAGACTGTGGTTGCTTTATTACTTGTGTTACTGTAATTCTTAGGAATCCAAGTCATGAGGCATAATTTCACTGCCCTAACCACTGCAGCAGTGCTGGGCCAGAAGAGATTGCTGAGGAAATTACAGCACAAGGAAAAGGAAAGGGAGGAATGAGCCTGAGTTCAACACCCTGCATGGGACTGGTGGGAATCTGAGGAAGTTTGTCCACCCTCTGCTACATCAATTGCTCTATTAGGTCTTCATTTCTTCCTCTCTTTAGTCTTGCTGACAGAGGAGACAACTAATGTGCTGGTTGGCAGTTCCATTCTTCAAAGATGTGGCTGAGGAGAGCATTGGGAGCTCACCAGAACTTTAGAAAACCCTCTGATATATGAGGAGCAGCATGGGAGCACATGCACATTTTTTGGTTTTTTTTTTTAAAAAATAACTTAGGTGATGAACAACAGCAATAAAACTTTCAGCAGTGGGTGAGAGATCAGCCCTGCTGGGGACTGTGAAGATTTTTGGAGGTGAGGATGAGTCCCATGGAATTGGATGGACAGAGGGGAGTGGATTATTGCTCTGCTTTCAGTGTTGCTTGGAGCTGTGCATTCAGGAAAAAAAGAGCAACACTGCAGTAATAAAGTGATAAGTAAAAGGTTTAGCTGCCTGGTAAAAGGTTTAGCTGTGTGCATGGACAGGAGAGGTCTTGTATGAAAAGAACCTGCAAGACTCCAAAGATTGCATTCCAGAAACTGGGTTTGGATGGATGTCTGAGAGAAGTGCAAGTGCAGCTTGATGAAAGCAAACAGTTAGACCTTGTTGAGCAAAACATTTATGGTAAATTTGGCATTCATTTTGCTTTTAATGTTATTTAGATTTTTAAGGGGAGCAAAGCACAAAAAGCAAAGCAGATTTCACCTGTGCTTGATTTCCAGGATTGATTGGAAAATTCCTCTCCCTCACAATACTATTGCTGTCTATCCATCCCCATCTTTGTGCCTGCCTCTTCTACCCTAAGCTTTATTGCCAATTTCATAACACTTAGGTGACCCTCTAACTCTGGTCTTTGGCTTGTTTCCTACACACCAGCAGCTGAGTGAGATCCAAGGATGACACATGAATGAGCAACACCCTCAGGAAAAAAGGATTTTTGGAAAAAGGGGCAGCTCAGCTCTGGGAATCTCCAGGCAGAAAAAAAAAAAGAAAAAAAAAAAAAGAAAAAAAAAGGTATAACAGGGAAGGGATGAGCAGGATTCTGATGATTCAGGGCTGACTTTTATCTGGGATGGTGCAGAACTGAAGAGGGGACAGGAGATGTGAGCCTGTCACAGCTGGCAATGATTCGTCCCTTGGACTTAAAAATCTGCTCACAGTGTGTGTAATCTTTTCCCATTACACATAATTTTTAATTTCATTTTAAAATACCTGTTTGGAGATATGTAGCCCTGTCTACAAAGCACATCTGAAATTTCAGCATGCAAGTGAGTGTAAAACATTTGATTTGATGCTGTTCAAGCCAATGCTTGTTAACAGCATGGTGTACAGGTAGGGAAAGGATAAAAATATGGTGTAATGCAGTGGAATGAAAAAGTATCTTTCCAGTTCTATTCTGAGAATGCAGCAAAAATAGCCCAATGTCAAATGCTATTTGAAAATCACTTCTTAATGTGCCTGATACACTTATTCTTTATGTGAGCCCACTGCTATCTTGCTTATGCTGCAAAAATTCAGAAATGCCTATATTAAATTTTTTTTTTTTTTTTTGCCTCTAGGTGTACCAAAGTAGTTTCTTGGTTTCATTCTCAACTCCTTATGGCTTTTCAATTGACTAACTGATGGCACTCCTACCTTCATGTTGTAGAAGAGAATTTGAACTTAACAGCTCAGCTGTTTACAAAATCTCATCCCTCTGCAGGGGAATGAATCCTGTGCACTTTTTGCCAAACTGAGAGAAGCTGGCTGCAAGGAATTTTAGCACTGGGATGCCTGCTCTGACAGCAGTGCTGGACCAGAAAGCTTCTCTGCAAACCCTGGCAGACTCAGCAGAGGCTGGATTTCACTCTTCACTATCAATGAGGGGTAGCAGTAAAGCAATGGGACAAAGAGCTGTTAAACACAGCACATATATGACAATTAGGCACATTTGTAGCTGGATGAGGTGATCTGTACACCCTGGTAGGACTGGCTGGCTGTGCTGTCCCTGACCTTTAGCCACAGCTGGGACTGCAGGCTGACAACAGCCACACTGCCTCACTGACTTCTTCTGACAGTTTATGTCCGGTTACTTTCAGTGATTTGCAAAGCTGACATTTCCCTTTAGTGAACCTGAAACTCCTTTCTGCTGTATTGCTCAGATATTCTGAACATAGCAGGCACTAATGAAAAGAGGGCTCTGTTCTCCCTGAATCTGGGGAGGGGGTTTTGCAGCAAATACAAGGGGTGAAAGGAGCTGGAATATAAACAATAACTGAGCCCCAGATTAGCTTAGCTGTGGTCAGAGGTTTATTTCTATTAATTTGTCATCCTATAAATGCCACACTACTGTTCTGTTCCACAGCAGATAGTCTTCTGATCTTACAATATTTTCTTTCCTTATGGTAAAGTGTATTAGATTGAGCCAATTTATACTGACAGCTTTCCTAAGTTAACTTCTCTGTGAATTCCCAGCTCATTTAATATATTTTCCTCATGTTTCCCACATTTGAGTTACCTTTGTTCTGTGTCTGAAGGATAGGAAGCTGATAGTTATTTTATATTTATATTTCAAGGCTGCTTAATGTTTAATGAGGCTGAATATGTTGTAAAAAGCTTCAGAACACTCAGGCTGGTGAATATTTCATGTCGATCTACAGAGACAACTATATTGATCTTTTAAGCATCTGCTAAACAAGACAAGGAATAAATTAGATTTTGGTCAGTTTGATTTGGCTGGTGAGTTAAATAGCTTTTAGAGCATTATCACCTTTTAAAATGTTTTGTTTCCAGTTGAATAAAGTAGATTTTATAGGCAGTATTTCATGTCATTTCTCATTGCTCTTCATCTTGCCTGTTTCATTTCAGCTGTGTTTGTGTATGCTATGAAGGGATGCAGGAATATAAAGAGGGATAAAGAGGGTTTGCACTGTCTGTTTTATGCACCCATGATTAGTTAAACCTTTTGAAGCCCTACTTGTCCCTATTGACTGCATTCTGGACACAGGCTCCCACTATTAAACTAATGTTTATTTACATGTCTAGAAAATTCTCTGCAAAGCTGGACCATGAATGCAGTCTGATTCAGGGGAAAACCTACTTTATTCCCAAGTTCCTTATCCCAGAGAAGCTATTTTAACATCTTGTATGCAAGTTTAGTTTTCACAAGTAGAGAAAATTAATTTCCTTGCAAAAAGAGGAAAAAATAAATTATCACTTCCATTCAGATGTCTACAGAATTGTCCTACAAACCAAGGATAAACAAGTGGATAAGAAGGCTTTAGAAAGATCCCTTTCATACTGAAATAATTTCACAACAGTTTTGTGATGATTGCAAGTTTCAGGACACGCAGCAGCGTAGAGCTGATCTAACATGGACATTTTTATTAAGAAGCTGAGTAGGCAGCCTTGGCACACAGCCATGGGGTTTGGCTGTTAGCTCAACAACAGGTCACTGAGCTGCCTTAGAAAGACCCATGCAGGAAACATTTTTAGTTAGACTAAACTCAAGTGTAAATTACTGCATTTATTGTCTCCATGAAAACAGTGCTCTCTAGCCTGCAACTATACAAATACTTTTATGGTATAGAGCTAACTTTTAAATTATTTTGCTGTAAATATTCCAACTCTCTATATAACCCTGAATAAATCTGCTTCAGGATAGATATATTTATGTTTATAAGTATATATGGGAATAATGGAATAATACTTTCTTTAGTCCCTTGCATGTGTGGAGGTTTTTTGATTGTTTAACTATCCTTTGCTGTATCCAGATTGGAGCAGCTGTAATAGCTGTGAAAACTTCATTTCTTTGGAAGAAAACAATTAAAAGTTATCAGAGATTTGGGGAGGTTTGGGTTCCCAGAAATGTTACATCTCTACTGTTAACTGAAGTTAAAACTTAAGGACAAAGAAAAAAGGCAGAGGAATTGATCTAAAATCTGCAAAACTAAAAGCAAGAATGAAAATATTTTGGTTTTGTTGCAATCTAGGATACCTCTCCAGCACCCTTTTGCTTCATTCCTGCTGCCCATGGAATTTCCTTGTGAATTCACCCCCTGAAAAAGATGCTCCCTATGATTTTAAAGTGTCTCACCTCCATGTTTCCACATAAAGATTTCAGGAAGTTTAAGCCATCTGAAATCTGTTTCACCTGTCTTTTGGTGGGTTCTCAACTGGCATTCCTTCCTTTAGTGTCCCAGTGGCCAAGGCCCTGTGTGATGCAGTGAAAGCCATATTTCAATTCAAAGCTGGAGGGGGCACTGGGAGTAATTTTTGGGGATGTCTCTGACCCATCCATCTCGTCATTAATGTGTTCTGTATGTCTGTAAGTCTTACAGTTTATCTAAATGATAAAAGCTCATCCTCATTTTTATTTCTTCCTGAAACATTGAATTCACTGACTTTTATCCAAACAGAAAGTGTGTCCTGAGAAGCCCTGAGAACACCAGGCTCTTGGGGGTTCAGTAAGTACAGCGATTACTTCAAGGTATGTTTTCAAAAGCTATGCTAATTTTTCATCTTTTGTGCCCCCACTGGTCTTTTTTAAAGGCTGTCAGGCTATTCCCATATGAAGAAAATATTTCCTCTGCATTTTGATGCACATCTAAATTCTTGTTGATATGATGGAACATGGTAATTTCTAACATATGTGTCACCCTTAATTACTACTCAGATTAGAGATCATGCCATGAACTGTTCTATACAGTTGTTCTGGAATTTCAGGTATGTGGTAGTTTCAGACCACGAATGTGGCCAACTAAGAAACATTTAAAATAGTAAAACCTCAAAAGTTAGCCAACTAGACCATATTTGTACCCTTTATAACTATGAAATAAATTCTTCCACAGGGAAAACAACTAATATGAAATATATGGAGCTGAGCTCTGTTGCCTCAGAGCCAACACTTGTGCTGAGGATGGCCATCCCTTATTTATCAATAGGAATAGTAATGCATGCCCAAGATAATTGTATTCTTGTCACTGCCAGAGTGAAGAAATGCTCCCATCTGTTGGAGATGTTTTCCTTTATCCTGTGGAGAGGCAGAATGCTGTGCCCCTTGTTCACTGTTTCACACCAGGGGAAAGCTGGTAACTTGTTCTTCTGAGGTTGCTTTGGCATTCATCATGACTGGGATAATCTCTACAGCACCTGCATGTCAGGGATATCAGCCTTACTGGTGCCCTGAAACTGCAGTGGGAAATAATCCTCAATTCTCCCCTGGAAATCAGGGAATATGGTTAGTATGTGCTTGCTGGATGTACTGAATGGAACACAGCAAACACTAAATTGGAGAGATGAAAAGAGAAGCTTCAAGTGCTGGGCTATAGACCAAGTCAGGTTTTGCAAAATGTTTAGCTATGAAATATTTTTTATAGATCCTTCAGTCACTGTTAAACTCACTTCATTTGCTAAGAGTGATGCAACCATGACTCAATAAAATGCCTCAGGCTCCCTGAACAGACCACTAAGGCTTTACACACTGCCTTCCATGTACTAGATTTACACCCTAACTACCCCAGAGGAGTATGAATCAGTCTAGTTCCTAAATGTTAGTGCTCAGCAGGAGTAAGGAGATCAGGATCTGATGCTCCTATGGTTATTTCTGACCTCCAGCCACCACCCCATTGCTCTGCCTGCCTTTGGGTGGCCAAGGCCTTAGACTAGGCTTAGAGTAGTTCTTAAATTCCTTAGGAGTTCATGATAACTTCACTGGGATCAAGATCAACTTCTGCACAGCAAATAGTAAAACATTATGCAACTATTTTAAGGTACTTGTGTAAGGAGAGCAGGATGGGCTGTGATCTGCTTTCTTTAGGGAGTTATATACAGTACCTTTCATTGGAATAGGAGACAGATACAACCTGATTGAATCATTAAATGGGATTATAAGACAATGAACATTAGCCACTTAGCTCATTTCATAAATTCCAATAATTAAAATTGCATGGGCAATAATAATGGCTATTCCAGATATCTAAGTAAGAAAAATGCACCTTTGATGTATTGTGGCACAGGCATAGTGAAAACACTGAGTTAATGGAGGATCTGTGTAATAAGTTACAATACAGAACCTGCAGTTGGAAATATATAAACATGCTTCCCCAACAGAATTTCACTGTGTCACAATTGATTAAGAAAATTGGCAATAACTGACAAGATAGGCACAAAATGGATTTTCATGTTGCTGGGATGAAGTATGGCTCCCAGCAATTAATGGTTTTAGTCATATTAAGCAGATAAATAATGCTATCTGACATTACAGTATTTCACATTACACTAAAATTTTGTAACGTTTGCTCATAATATGAGTTGAAATATGTTACCTAGGAAAAAAAATGTTATCTCTGCAACAGTCAAACCCCATTAGAAACCTTAGGCTTGAAAAATCACAATGTTAACAGTTATATCCCCTAGCAAAGGTTTGCTTTCCTTAAATAGTGTTAAATTTAAACCCAGGAGCTCTAGTCTCTCTTGGAGTTACTCTTCCATAGTGCATTGAGCTTGAAAGGGAAATTTAGTGCATGGGATGCACTGTGCCATTACTGAATGTTGGTAAGAGAAACACCATGAAGAACTGCAGAAACAGGGGAGCCTCTAAAATGAAATCACACCAGGGATACTTTAAAACAATTCTCCAAAACTGTCTCTACATTCTGCTTTATTTAAAAAACTCCTAACCTTAATATGACCCCATCACCACTATTGATAATTTGATTATTTTAAACCTCATTCTAATTGGCATGTTTGCCTTTTTCCTAGCTGGATATATGCTACCTGAGTACCATTCTTTTGGGAAAAAAAGAAAACCTTTTTATGGATCTAAATTTTCAGTTACTGTTTGCATGAAAATCTCCTCTGATTTCAGCATTCTTCCTCACATAAGTGTAGTTTTATCCTGGAAAATACCAACGTGTTCCAAGCAGCAACAGGAATCAAGAACAAATAAGAGAACACAATTTTTCTCTTGTGTGCTGCTAATTCTGTTCCAAATTCATTTAGTAATGTGGAAGAAAATGTGATTGCTTGTCAAAGCACAGATGTGGTTTTTTTGTTGGGACAGTGCACAGTGCATTCAGAAGTGTCATGTTTAGCTGAGGGCAACAATGCTTAGTGTCTCAGCACCCAACTCCCACTGAATTTCAACAAGAGTGAGCAAACAACCTTCCCCTGGGCTCCAGTGAAAATCCTTGGCTTAGTATCCAGCCTGAGCTGCAGTTTCACTTGCAGGAAACAAGGGGTTTTTGAGGTCTTTTAAGGTATTGTTTCCTGAAACAGTAGATAATCTGAGTACATTGAGAGTACTGAAAATCTGTTAGAAAATATGTTACTTTGATAAAGATTGTCAGGATTATTGAGTACAATAAACCTTTCCAAATCCAAGCCATAAACAAAATACATAATCATTTACATGTGCCAAGATACAATTTTATTGCTTCCCAGATAACACTGCATTTAGGTTTTTATTTAACTTGAGGGTACTGTAAAAGCAAAACCAGTTCACTTTTATGACATTTGCCCTACTGTATGTTGGGGTAGAGGCAGGGATTTTTCAGAGACATTGCTGGCAATGTCATAAGGAGTGTACCCCAAAAGCTCAGTAGTGGTGCCAGCAAACACATGTAATCTCTGTCACTCAGCAATCTAGATTTAATTATCTTTAACTGCAAGATGTAAAATATCCCACCACTGTTCTTCTGTGACCTTATAAAAATGACACTGTTAACAGAGGTCACAGTTGTGCACTGTCTCCTGCTGATTCTCACAAATGTGTTGAACTGCAGAAGTGTCTCACATCCTGGGAGTCTCAAAGCTCCCCTCTGGAGGGATGTGATGTTTTACACCAAACCCTCCAGGAACCTCCCAGAGAATGCTGCTGTAGAGTCCTGATCTCCCAGTATTAGTGTCCAGAACAAATTCTAGTCACAGCAATCATGTATACTGCACTTCTTTTTGGCTTTTATTTTTTTATTTAATGAAGCAACAAAGAACAGTTGGTGCTGCATGTCCAGATGCCTTTAGAAATGACCACCCCAGTGCTTTGGGAATTACTGGCTTTAGAGGCTTAGTTTGTGTTTTTACATCACCTCTCTGCTAATCTGTGACTGTTATTGCACCTTCACAGTATCAAAAAGAAGTATTGGTTTTATTGTGCTTGTTTTAAAACCAGTACATTTAAAAACAACCAAACTTAGATATATAAAAATATACATGTAACAACTCACATTTTACAGTAAAAAAGAAAGCACCTGTGTGGAAAGCTTTCCCCCCTTTTTGGAAGGAGAGCTGTCTTTAGAGTTGCTTCAGTAACATGTTCTTATAACTATATACACACAAACCCAGAACTTCAGCCACGAAAATCTGTCCTCTTCTGTGGCAGAGGAGACAGAAGGCCCAGAGGGTGATATGTCTCATCCTTTCTCCATCACAGAACTGCTGCCATTCACACTGTGTGAACAAGAGCAGGGCTTGGGTGAAGTGTGAAAAGAGGGAGATAAATCATGCTCCATGTGGCACAATTCCTCCCAGGAGCAGCAAAGCCAAGGCCCACAAACACTTGTAGGTGTCCCTGTTGTCAGAAGGAGCAGCTGCCACGCTGGACTCTGCATCCCTGGCTGGGAGTGCCAGGGTCAGGGACAAGGGCCACCTGCACATCTTGCACACTAAAGCAGGAGCCAGAGATCTGCTGGACTCTCCTGCAGCACCACTGACCCAACTGGGACACAGAAACTATGTGGAGACAAAGCTGGTATCAAACCCTTCTCTGGGCAGGAGGCTCACAGGGTTACCTATAAACTCTTACATGCTATTAGAAAAAACAACTAAATAACTTAATGTTTAAACATTAGGGTTCTAATCCTAGGTGCATTTCACTATGGTAAAAGTGGGTATTTGAAGAAAATACTTGACTATCAAAGATCTTTGTAATGTTTTTTAGAAGTGCCTTTTCCATGTCAGGCTCTAACCTATTCAGAAAAGTTACCTTCTTATTTTTTCAAAAACAAAACTGTAGTAATTATATACTGCATTTAATCAGTGAAAGGAGTAAAAAAGCTATTTCTATGTGGTTTCTGAGGTAATAAGCTGGCATGTTAAAAACAATATTAATGCAAGTCATTCCCTTGTGAGTGTCCCTTGCCCATCTTCCCTCTAAGAGGGGATGGGCAGGGTGATTTCAGTAAAGTGGACAGAAGATGTGTGGCACAGCAGTTGGTACACTGTATCATAGTTCATCATGGTTTCTCGTCAGGTCCTCCCCATAATTAGTAGCTTGACTTCCAACAAACATATTCCAGTTGTCTAGAACTTCCTCTTTTGTTAGTTTTTGATCCTGGTAGGAGGAAAACAAAACTTCTGTAAGAATATTTGCAAAACTAAGTCAAAGATTCACCAGCACAGACTTGCAAGAGCCCTGGGAAACAGACAGTTCTTCATAGCAATCATTTGTAGCTGTCACAGTGAGTGAAATTTGGACCCCAGTGGAAGACAGAAGTCCCACAGGCTTCAGTTCAGGCTTCAAATTGCTAATTGAAAGTTCTTTGTAACAAACTCACTGCCAAGCAGTAGGAACAGTTGGTTAACAGTGGATTTCCTGGTACACAGTTTTGCCCTTTGGTGGTTTGGTTCATCTTCCTGACAGTAAAAACTAAAATCCTCTGGAGCACATTGTGGAAAATGGTTGCTTACATCACCAATTTACACTTTCTATGTTAGAGGCTTTCAGGTTCCAAGTTTGCTTGCATTACACTTCTGAGGATCACTATCTGGAATATACTGCTCCTCATCACAGTCAGTTTTTGGTGAAAGGTATGTGCTTGAATATAGAACTGAGAGTGGTTTTGCTATCCCTACTCTTGAGTACAAGGGGTATCTAAATGTAGCTTTATTTTCCTCATTTAGTCTATACCAACATATAAAAGTCATGACCACTCTTAAAGGAAAAAGAGGATTTTTGCTGGATTAAAATGTCCAGGCATAAGATGACAGTTTCTCATCTCACCTAATCAAAGCATGAGAACGTCTAGAGCTGATAAAGTGTATTTTACTACTTTGTAATTCTAACACTACAACTGAAACTGGCATGGAAACATGAATCCACTAGCAATTCTAGCCTCTAAAGAAAAGTTATTAGGAATAAATTCTTGCAAGCTGGTATTTAAAAAAAAACATATAACTTCTTTAAAAACAACACTGGAACACTACATACCTTGTCTACATCAGATTCATAGACTAAGTGCCTGGCTTCAGCTAGTGCATGATCATAGTCCTGGGGCAGGATCCAGTGCTGGATCTCATCTTTGTCCATCTTTCCATCCTTGTTGAGATCACGAAAATCTGAAAACTGCTCACGCTCTGTGATCACCCAGTCAGGCTCTGGTCCACCCTCCTCATTTGCAAACATATCAGCTGGGGAGGAAATAAGGGTCTTACTTGAGTCCCATTTACTTTGCAAATTAAGTACAAACCAAAGATATTTTCACAGTGCTCCTCAGAGGAGACTGAACCTTTCACTCTTTGCACAGTGTTTCTGTACAGAGAAAGAAATGTGGGGTGTAAACAGAGTAGCTGTATCTTCTCTCAGGCCTGTTTCTTCACTGGGTGATTCTGCCCATTCCACACTCCCCTGTATCACACCTGTGCACTGCTGGTGGGGCTAACAGGAGAGCTGAATGTGTTCAAAGGCCATCATCTGAATTACAGAATGAACAAAATCCTCTAAGGATCTCTGGCTGAATAGCAGTCATAAGCTTTAGTGCTAGGCTCAGTCACATGGGGAGAAAGCCATTTTATCTTGTCCCTGCCAGCAAATGTCTTTGTGGATAAGATCAGATTCCAGCCAGCAGAGTGATCACAGGAAAAAAAGGCACAGGGGAAATTTAGGCAAACAAAAATTGCTAAATGGAACTTGCATGCATTTGTACTGCTTTTAGAGAAGTCTGTGTAAGAGACATTCAGCTTAGCAGATCAGTTCTCTTTTAACCACACAGTGATGCAGCACATTCCAGCAGAAGACTCTCTTCCAGAAAGACAGAGCTGGAGAACCATGAACCATGGTGCATTCTGAGAGGAACCACAGGCACAGAGCACTTGTCACAGACTGGTACCTGGGGAGGGAGCACTGTTTGTGGCAGGATGCAGAGATTGCACACACGAGCTGCTCTGCACATCACTCCTGTGCTACATTTTGGAAGCATTTTGGACCACACCACAATGACAGCTGCCTAACACAGGAGAGTAGCAGTGATTATTGAAACCAGCTGACTTCTAAATGTTCTTTACATCACAGGGCTCTCCAAATCATGAGTAGTGTGTCCCTGTGGCCAATCCTTTCCTGCTCATCAGGACTCCTTATTCCTCAAGCCTTAGAATTAAAGCCTGCTTTGTGATACTATTCTCCAGAGCCTTTTGGTTCTCAGGGATGTGCTAAGGAAAAGTGTACCCACATGGATGGTGTGAGGATCAGAGGCTGGCTGGTATCTGTGGGAAATAGAAATGCTGAATTCAAAGTCAGGAATAACCCCCTTGCCCCCTTGGCAGTCTGAGGTTCATTGTCACTGCCCCCAGTGTCCCTGAAATACTCTGCACATGGAGAATTTAGTTCTTTCTGCTCTACATTTTTATAGGTGTTTTGCTCCACTGCTTGTGTAAATCTAAACTAAATTTTATAAAAGACAAAAGGGGAGGAAAGAAGGAGAAGGAGGGTGGGATAATTCTATAAGCTTCAGCAAATCTCCCCCAATACTCCTTTTAGTGACTGAAATTTTTGGACTTCTTTTTGTTGTTCCTTATAAACTAGCAAAAAAGAGATTTAGTTTTCTGTTGGTTTCTTAATCCCAACTTCATCAAAATTTAAAAAAATTATGTCTGAAAAAGGAAAGTAGGAATTTTTTAAGCAGTTTTCTCAACTCGTGAAGAAAACTTCAGACAACACATTCACTTTCTTTTTTCATTTTTTAAAGTGCAAATTATATTGTTTATTTGAAGCAACTGACATGTCCTGTCAATTTGATTTTTATCATCCTTGCCAATGTGGGGTGATCGTGACTAGAACATTCTATGTTCCTATCTATAGAAGACAAGAAAAACCAGCATTCACATGGTAACAAATGTTGACAATTACCTTATAATTATATGTAGGTAATGTCACTGAATGAACTGAAATTACTGTGGAAATTATGCAGCTCTGTTATTTCAGTCATAGATGAATAGCATTCACTTTCTGGGCTAAATATAATTTACAAGGAACAGAACCCCCTGCCATTAATTAGTGTGTGTATATTGTTCCTGATTCTATGTGAAGTGATCTTTATAGCACCACTAGAAACAGAAAGGTTCATCCAACTTTGCACTAATGCCTTCTTAGTGCTACTTTCTGGATTTAAAACTCATCAGAATATAATGCTATCATCACCACAGAAGTATGGGCTTTACTTACTAATTAAACTTGGAAAAAAAAAAAGTAGGGATAAGGTCAATTTTCTCTTTTTGCAATGGTTGCTTCCCAGGTGCTTTGGATATTTGAGAACCATCCAAACTTGGGAAAAGACTAATTCATTTTCTGATCCTCCTGCATTCCTAAACAATGCCTTCAAACAGCAGCTAACATGGTGTAATATACAAAGAATATTACCAAAAGATATGCCATAAAAATATTTTTCCAGATTCTCTTCTGTTCTCATATAACTCTTAGCTGAGTCAAATGAGAAAAAGAGGTGAATTTTCTGTGACACATGAGGAACTTTTCCTGGTCATGTTGCTATCTACCTAAAATGAAATTAAAATTTCTGAGCTGGACAGTTGGTGTAAAATATTTGAACTGGAACACAGAAATGTTCACTCTGGATTGTTAATGCTGATTTGAGAGAAGATGGGAAAATGGACTGGAGATTGTATAATGAACAAGTAACAGCACTTACCAATGTACTCATCTTGATCCACAAAACCATCCTCGTTTTTGTCTATGTCTTCTAAGGTTTCCTGGAAAACAGTTTTGCATGGAAGTAATCAAAAAAAACTGAGAGCTCTGACTACCTGCCTTTGATCATTTAAAGTTCTGAGGCCCTGACCTGCCCCTGTATGCAAGTGAATGTACACTCACTAAATCCAGTGTGACTGTTATTTACACAACAAATATATAAATATCCTTTCATGTTGAAAATATTCCCTGTATGAAGGAACTGCTTATTTAGGGGCAGATACCAGCTTGCAGGAAACACTCAGCTGCTGCATGTCACCACACCCTGCTTTTATTTTGGTTTAAGTCTCTGCCCCAAGAATGTTTCTTGATTCCATTTAGAAGCCAAGTGCACTTAAAAAGTCTTTCTTATATTGAGACTTATAAACCAAATGAGCATCATGAAAGGCACCCCTTTCTTTAGCTATTATGTGTGTGTCTCTTTCTAAGCCCTGCCTGGAAAGGTTAGAGAAGCCTTCAAAGTTCATCCATAAAGAAGGAACAGTGGCATTGATTTTGCTCTGCTTACTAAGACAACAATGTTTTTCATGTGCTCAAACTCCTCTGGGTGGAGGAAAGCAGTGAATTCTTCACGAGTGGCAGCCAAGTCCCCATCCAGATCTGCAGTTTTGAATCGTCTTTCATCTCTGGGTAGCATTTTCTTAAAACTGTGCTGATCAGTTGCATCTTGGAATTCTTCTGGATTTTCTGCAAATGAACCAAGATGATCTCAGAAGTGTTTTCCTTTAAAACATACTAGCAAAACAAAGCTGTTTGAGTCTAGAAATAAAAAGGTTTATTGCCAGAATTGCTAAATGGAAATTCTCTTCCCCATGAGGTTTTAAATTGAGGGGTCAAATACTTGGTTTGATTTTCAAAGGTGACAGTTGTAGAGGTAAATATCTAAGCAAGCCTTCTGTTGCAATCCACAATAATGGATTTTGCAGTACTGTATATTATCCCTCACAGATTTTCTTTTTATCTGCCTTTACAAGCACCACTTAGTATTTGGGGTAGACTTCATTCACAGAAGTTTTCTTCTTCTTTAGGTATCAATATGATCCACACAACTTTTCAGTTTCAAGAAGAGCAAACCAAGGAAACCTGGTTTCAGAAGCTGGCAGGCTGACTGAAATGACTTCAGTGCTACGCCTCTGCTACAGGGAACCTAACAATTATTTTCAGTTTAAAACAATGACATTTTTTCAGGGTGTTCAGTGACATAAAAGGAATGGTATTTGATATAATTATTTAAATAGGATCATTAAACTGACTTTAAAAATGAAAAATACTCATAACAATTTCACAGTTTGTATGTTGGGAGACAAACACAGGTGAAAAAGACTAGGCCAGGAATTACAGATGGGAATTTTAAGTATTCATTAACACAAGCCCACAGTGCTGCTCCCCAAATCTTGGGGCTTAGAGGGAGCAAAAGCAAAGGGCTGAGAAGGGTTCCAGGGATAATTCTGCAGGGACTGCATGTCAAATATTTCCTTTCACAAATTTAACAAACTCCATTTTAATCTAAGGCAGACTTTGGAATTATTACTGCTACAGAAAGCTTGCTCTAGAAACTGCCTCTGTGGTAGGTAAATATTGTCTTCTCATTTCCAGTATGTATAAATGGTCAATTAATACTGATTTGTTGCTCTGTCAGTATTGCCCTTTAGCTTAAGTGATCTCTTCTTCTCCTCTTCCTTCATTAACTTATCAAAGCAAAGGGAACGTGGAGGGGGGTGGAGGGAATTCAGGTATATTTTTTAATAAATGTTTCTTTTGCCTGATTTGTTAAAGATTTTCATTTGCAGTTGATCACAGTCTGAAGCACGTTATTCTGCAAGAATGATTTTAATCAATAACTTTGCTATAGCTCAGACACAGCCTAAATTTTTAACATCCAGACTTAAGATTTTAGAGACTAAATTCACAAATACAGTTAATTAGACAATAAATTATTTTTTAATTAAAGCACCCTTTTTAATATTAAAAAATAATATATTTCTAACTGGAGACTTTAATTCAGCTGTGTCAGTATATTTAATGATACCTCTACAAAACCTTCTGTGTGCTGGTGACCCATGTGCAAAGGGCTGCAATAAATAACTATTGCAGCCTCTTTTGACCTCTGATCATCTGTAAAATTTAATGTGAGCTTCAAGAGTCCTAAATGTGACACCAAGCTTCTGTTGACTGCAAGGCAAGAAATCATGTTTTATAATCTCAAAAAAGATCAATCTGAAAATGTTCTCTTACCTAGATAATAACCATAAGTGGCTTGTTTGTATTCCTCCCAGGCAATTTTATCATCCTTGTTTAGATCATAGTCCTTCCACACTTTAGCCACATTTTCATAGATGTAGCGTTTCTGCACTCGTTTAATCCAGTTTTTTAATTCCTCTGTTGTGATATAGCCATCTTTGTTGTCATCTATTCTATCCACAATCTTCCTGTAAAAAGAGATCAGCATTTTTATGAACTGGCAGAAACCCAAATTGCTTGTCAGGCCAATTTTAGTAATCTTTATCTGGCTCTGATTCTTCACAAAAATGGAGTGCCCTGGACTCCTAAAGTGTCCTACTGGTTAAGGCTTTCCTGCATTTTATACATCACCTTAAGGAATATTCAGCATTGCTACAAAGAGGGACCTTGCACAACCAAAATCAGGGAGCAGAGAATACCTGGCTTTCTTAGGCTGTGCTCCTACCTTAGGGGATTTGTTCTTCACTGCCTACAGGGAGTGGCCATGCTCCTCAGAGCAGGAGATCCCAATTCCACACCAGGACAAAGTAATCAAACTTGCTGGAGACAACCAGGGCAAAAATCAGGATTTGATGGACACTTGCAGTTTCTCCTTTGGCTTTCCAGCAGGCTGACACCAGGGTGAAGTGAGTTACATGACTGTGTAATGCTGGGGATGTACACCAGGTACAGTCTCCCCTTCCATGCCTGTCTCTCCACTCGTTTCTTTTCTTTCCTTCCCAATGGAAACCAGTGTTGCTGGTGTTGCCAGGAATGCCTGTCACTCACTAAAGCAATACCAAGTCTGCAGCAGCAGGTCTCCAGCCACTGCTGGCAGCTGGGCTGTAAACCTCTGTCCAGTGTAAAGCTGCCAGCCCCAAGCACTGTTGAAATCAGCAGGAGTGAAACACTCTGCACACAGCTGCAGTTAAAAAAAAAAAAAAAAAGGACAATGCTCTCTCTACCATTTATGTTCTCTGAAACTAATCTCCTGCAATTAATCTCTCTGCAATTGATAAAATTCACCATTCTGGGCCTCAGCTTATAAAAGTGTCCCTGCTCCTGGAATTGAGCACACCCAGAGCATCCTCCTTGGCTCCCTGGCACACCCAGACTGGCTCTGGGCACATCAGCACCCTTCACCCTTCCTGGCTGCAGGTGCCCTGTGTCTCATCAGTGGCTGGCTCGTGCCAGCCTATGGAATACTCAAGTGCCACTGGAATGCAGGGGTAAGAGCAGGAGCTGACTTGTCTAAATCCTGACTTGACATTCAACAGGTGAGCTCCCTGAACCTCCAGGCAGCCACAGGACACAGGGAAAAAGATCTGCACTTTTAAACATTGTTTTCAATTCCACATCTTGGCTGTCCACAAAGAAACCACTCTTGGCCAACTGGTACTGCTCAAGCAGTGAAGCAATGTCTCTTCCCAAGCATTTGTGACAAAAGTGATTGCTGAAATAGCAGCAGCAGCTTCTGCTGAACTTCCAGCAATCTTGTGTGAGTCTGACAGTACCAGATTGAATTTATAAACATGCTGTTTCTGAGTTATGGGGCAAAAAAAGGGCTGCTGAATTTCCTTTCTGAATTAGTAAAGTGTAAATTAACTGATTAGAAAACTTTTTCTCTTTTGTATCAATCAATTGCCAGTGGTCCTCTTCCCTATATGATAGACTCTATTTGTCACCAGATTTTCCCCACAATGAATTTGTTTTCATTTGTTTAACTGGTATTTCTTTCTACTGTTAGGGTATTAAATGATTATTCTAGTAGCTCTTGGCAGTGTATAACATGAAGGAAGTCAGGACTGTGTACTGGAAAATGTTTCATGTCTTCTCCTTTTCACCTGTGCCACTCCTATGGAAGGGGAAGCAGGGGGCAATCTTAGTGAGAACATGCAGATATTTTAAACACTCTTCTTCATGGTAACTACATTAAAGGATCTTTCTTCTACTCCTATTAAATTTAGTTCTGCTTAGTGATCTGGCTTCCTGTACGTGTAAATGAGGGAGAAACAGTAAAGTAAGGCACGGTCCCTGTTCTTTGCATGAAGAGCAGCATGGAATAGCGACTGAAACACTGTGAGCAAAGAAGTCACAAGTGGGAAAACACTTGAAGTGAACATGTAAACGTAGCTGTAAAGAAGGAATGGCTGAAACTCGATTAACACTGAGATGGTGTGGGCAAGTGTCCCCGAGGCAGGAGCAGCAGCAGCAAAGCCCTCGGCAGCAGCTCCAACACCGGGTACAGCTCCCTCCGAGAGGCTTACTGCTCTGGGGCCAGAAAAGGCAGAAGAGAGCCAAAAGCCGTGAACTGTCGGCTGCTGCTGTGCAAAACCAGCGGGGTGTGAGAGAGCTGAATCCCAGAGGATCGATCCGCAGGCACTCTGGCGTACAGGGCACTACACTGGGGGTACAGGGCAACACACTGGGGTACAGGGCACCGCAACGGAGTACAGGGCACCACTGTAGAGTACCAGGTCCCACAGTGGGGTTCAGGGCACCACTCTGGCGCACAGGGTCCCACTCTGGGATACTGGGTCCCACTCTGGGTAGCGGGTCCCGCTGCACGGCCCCTCAGGCCGGGAAGGCTCCCGCTGTCCCCGCTCCCTCAGGCAGCCCCAGGCCGCCTCCTCCGCCCCGGGCCCAGCTCGGGCCCTCCCCCTGCCACGTCTCCCGCCCGGGCCGGGCGCTCACCCCAGGCGCTCCCGGCTCTCCTCCGGGCTGAGCTGGTCGAAGCTCCGCGCCTCCTCCTTGCCCAGGAAGGCCTCGTGGTCGTACTGGAAGCCGGGCCGGTCCTCGTGCTGCGCGGCTGCGGGCCGGGCCCGCTCCTGCCGCGCCGTGGGCTTGCCCAGCGCGCCCGCCGCCAGCAGCAGCAGCAGCACGGGCAGTGCCCTCAGCGCCCCGCCGCCCGCCATGCCCCGCCGGCCCGGCTCTGCTGCCCCGCTCCGATCCGCTGGCCGCCCGGCCCGGCACCGCCCCGCCCGGGCCCGCTCCGCCCCCGGCCCGGCCATTGGCAGCGCGCCCGGCCCGGCCGCGCCACGTCCGCACTGGGGCCCTGGGCGGCGGGGCCGGGGAGCGGTCAGAGCCCTCACGGGGAAACGGGGCCGTGGGCAGCGGGAAGAGCCGTCACGGGGAAACGGGGCAGCGGGCAGAACCCTCACGGGGAAACGGGGCAATGGGCAGAGCCTTCACGGGGAGACGGGGAAACGGGGCAGCGGGCAGAGCCCTCACGGGTGCCGGGGCCGCGGGCAGAGCGCTCACGGGGAAACGGGACCGCGGGCAGAGCCCTCGGAGAGCCGGAGCAGTGGGCAGAGCCCTCACGGGGAAACGGGACCGCGGGCAGAGCCCTCGGAGAGCCGGAGCAGTGGGCAGAGCCCTCACGGGGAAACGGGACCGCGGGCAGAGCCCTCGGGGAGCCGGAGCAGTGGGCAGAGCCCTCACGGGTGCCGGGGCCGCGGGCAGAGCCCTCACGGGGAGCCGGGGCTGCGGAGGGACTGCTCCGCTCGGCCAGCACCGAGCTCAGCCCCATAAACACCGCGGCAGCTCCAAACAGCGGCCCGGGGCTGTCCCGCCGCTGCTCGTCCATGCACAGCGCCAGGTTGATGGTGGTTTCTGCTGTCATCCTAAACGGCTTGGGAAGGGACAAGTGTGATGTTAACACAAACAAACCCTTCCACGCTGTCTTGAGTGTAGATACACCAAAAGTCTAGGGAGGAAAGGATGCCAGCACTCTCACAAAGGATATTTATAGTGATGGGGTCACTGTCACCGTCACTGTAAGGGAACCGACTTGGGATTCTGAAAGTGTAGGGGAGGGGAAACCCAAACCGTATGGCAAAGTAAAAGGTTTGAGTTTGTTTTGCCTAAAGCGAGATTTATTTTGTTCACAGCTGCGAAAGTCTCTAGGCAGAGGTAATTGATTCCTGTTCCCAGTACGATTCATTTTCCTATGTTACACACGTCATTCAAACTCAAACAATAAAGTATTAGAGAAGATTGTCACTGTGTGCAGTACATCGCAGGGCTGATAAATTCACCCGGTGGTGAGCTGTTCTCCACCACCGAGGCTGCTCTGTCCATTGTCACTGCGGACATCAGGGTGTTCTATTCCAAATGGCAACAAGTGTTTGTCAGCCCGGCCCACAGGGTGTATAAACCACTCTGATGTGGCCTCTGGTGTACCACTAACAGATGTGCACCATGCTGCAGCAGACCGCAGCTTCCCCTTGTGCTGTTGTTACGTGGTACAACTCCTTTGGAGCTCAACCTCAGCTGGTCAGTTTCCAAAGCTGGTGAGATTTAACCCTTCCACTGTGTTCGGATTTTTTTATTTGTTATTAAGCATATACCTTCAAAACCAAGTTTTTGTTAAAATTTAATATTCAGGACTTTCATATTTGTGCAATAATTCAGATATGGCTCTTTTGTGTGTCTTGGTCTTCTAATATTCCTGCCTCTCTCTATTCCTACATCTGTAATATTGTTTTTAACATTATTCCAGAGGTGAGTTTGTGCTGAGGTGCTGAATTTTTAGCTTGCATATCCACAAGTGCTGGAGTATGCTGCCAGTTAAGAGACAAATCATTTGCATGGGTAACAGGTAGTTTTTACCACCCATTCACCCCATCAGTGTTATAATCAAACATCAGCTTGATGCTCAACCTTAGCAGCAGAGGGATATGAAGTTATTTGAGGGATGTGGGAAATGAATTTCTGTGTTTTGTTGTCAGAACAATTTGGAGGCATTTCTGTGAGGAGAGCTGCAGTAAGAGCAATGCAGAACGGGCTAAGTGCATACATGGTCGTTCACTGGAAAGCCTCCAGACACTGGATTTTTTTTTTTTTTTTTTTTTGCCTCAGGGATATGGGTTCTGCCCATCAGAACATTTAAATTTTGCCCTGTGTTTGGGTTCCAGTGAGAATGAGCCCAGAAATGCAGTGGTCTTATGAAAGATGGGAAATCATGAGTGTTGTGATCTCTCCAGACTTGGTTTGGGACCATGGGTAATAACAATTAGGATTAGATTGATCCAATATGACTTCTTGTGGAAAAGGAATGATATTGCCATTACTTGTCCTTAGAGGGCTGAAGTCTGAGATTGTAATGCTGAGAATAGGCTGCACATTCAGCCAGAACAGTTGTTGATCTGGTCAGTCTTAGCACTGCCAGATCTTTGTATCACTCAGATTAACATTTACAGATTTTGCTGTTGGGCTGTCGTGACTTTGAACTCCCAATCCTCTGTGAAGACATGCCTTCTGCTCCTTTTACTCAATTCACAAAATAGTAATTTTCTCTTAAGTCCTTTATCCACAATGCCTGTTTCTTAAAATATTTGTATTTTCTGGTTTAGAGATACAACTTTGAACATCTCTGAGAGAAACTTACTGCTCTTGAAAGATTAATTAATTTTAGAGTTTGTGGGGCTGTTTTCACCATCCACACTTCTTTCAGTAATGCATCTGAGTTTTATACACATAAGGTTTATTTGAAACATTGCAAAATACCAGATCTGCAACATCAACAATGTTTTTTAGCAATATATTTATGCAGGAGCAGGCATGCTGGGTAGTTCATAAGCTTTTAATGAAGCGCTGGCAGATATTAGGGTTTTATGGGCTGGAAAACAGTGCAAATCAAAGAGCTTTGCTTACTGTTTATAGCATTTTTCCTCTGAATCTAACAATATTTATCTCACTTTTTCCATCTTGCATTTTGCTCTTCACATATTTACTTTCACTGATATATTTAAAGCCAACAAACTATTTTGTATGAGATATATTTCGAGTTACAACACTCCTGTCACTGTGGGCATCCAGTAGCCAGGATAAAACATGAGATGATTTATTTCACATCTCCCTTTGCCTTCAGTCTGCCTTTGTCCTACACATTTCTTGCATCTTTAGCCAGTGTTTCTGGACATGCTTCTTAGAGCATTCCTCTATCAGTGTGTTTTTCTAGTTCTATCTGCTAAAATAGCCAAAATATTTGATGGCATTATAGTCTCCTGGTACTACTAGGAGGTAAAAATGTTTGTCTGAGAGAAGCAGATGATTTCTAAGTAAACAAAAGAAGTTGTTTTTCAGAGAAGCTACAAATAGAAAATATAGCATTTTTTTCTCCTCAATTCTACTACAGTTTGTAAATCCGGAATAATTGCAATATTTCTCAGAAATACACAGAAAATATGTTTGGTTCTGATGGATGTTTATGCCACCTCAAATTATATTATAGAAACATATTTTGTGCTTTTCAGAATTATATTTTACATTCCAGTTAGCCCAACATGGTTTGTTCATGTTATAGTATCAGCACTATTTTTTAAAGCTTATCTTTTCCTGAGGGCACAGGAAAACTTGTTATAAAGTTTTCATTGACACCAATAGACTGCAGCTCAAGCTGCTTACAGTGCAGCTGTATTTTGTTAGAAATGTAGCAGTATCAGTATTTCAGAGTGAGCTTTTCATGTCTCATTTACTTTGTATGACCTAGCATTAGTTACCCCATGTTTGTACTTTCATCCAAATTCTGCTGGGTGTTAATTGCTCTCTTCAGCTTGGGTGTACAAGTGTAGATGGACTGTAACTTTTGTCTCAGCTCCTCTGGGAAACCACTCAGAGCACAATCAGATCCCAGGCTGCAAACAGCTGCAGGAACTTTGCAGGAAAGAAAAAAGGGGAACTTTCAGAGAACCACTTTGGTTAGACTTAGTTGTGGCTTGTCCTGACCAGCTGCTTCATCACAGCACCATATCACTTGTCTTTTTCTTAGCATGGGTGTCATCTACATCACTCTCTCCTCCTTCTCTTCTACTCATCTTTTTGTGCCTAGTTGCCAGAAGAAAGTTTCATGACATAATCTACCCAAAATAATCGTGGCCTGTGCTATCAACTAAGCTGACAATCTCATGTGCTCTGTCTGATACACTACCCCTTCTCTTTGCCTTTTTCATCTGCTTCTACTCTAAACTCTTTGGCAGAGATTTCCACTGATCCTGCTGATTTCCACCTACACCTGGTGACTGTTTCCACTGATTTTCTACTGAGTCTGTGCAGTGTCTCTCTTCACTTGGTCCTTAAGGTGTCAATAACCATAGTTAACAACAGTTTTGGAGCACTCCTGAAGTTTTTCTCGTATCAGGAATCTTTGTGATGAGTGTTTTTTTCCAACATGTACATTTTCAAGTGTATAAAAAGATTCTTTGCTTCTGACAGCGTGAATCCGTGCGCTGTATGTGCAATTTGCCCTGGTAATTACTTATGTATGGTGATAACCATAGCAACATCCCAGGTAGATAATGTCATGCAAATTACTGCAGCTCCAGGGATGGGAGATGTTAATACAAGTATGTACTTGCACCCCTGGTCTTCAGCATTTTGCAGTGACTTTCCCTTTCCCTCCTGGTTTAAAATTTCCTTTCCTCACTATGGTTGGGAAGCAAAAAAAGCCTCTTTCTATGTTTCTCATTGGTATTCACAGAGGGAGGGGGGAGGACGGACCTTCAATGTTTCTGTCATGAATAATTTTGTATGGACAGTGGAAATTCCACAGTGTATGTAGGGCATAAAAGTCTAGAGACTTGGATACACTGCTGGGCCTCTTGTGCTTGAACCCAAGTTCCTGGGTTTGCAAACAAGGAGTGTGAACACGTGGGGGTGGAATTGCAGCCACAGATGTTTGGACTGAGGTGTAAACGGCCTCAAATCAGTCACAGAAGATACAGGAGAGCAGCTTTGTTGCTCAAAGCAGACACTGCTGTAGCTGAATACTTATCAGGGCCCATGAATTGTTACTGGAATGAGGAAATAGCAGTGAAGGAGCTGGTAACAGTTATCCCTTGTTTGGTCAAAAGGAAGAGCAACAACAAAAAAATTCTGTAGGAGAGCTGATCTGCATGTACAGCCTTAGAACCCTGGGTGTATGAAAGTAAGGTACATCTCTAACCTGTAACTAGAGTCTTTTGTTAAAGATATAGAAAAAGCAGGAAATTGGTTAAGTAAAGATTTTGCTTTTTTTTTTTCATGAAGAACGAAATTGTTGCTGAATTTGTTTTTCTTTGGAGTTAAATAGTGAGAATGTGGTTTTAGTGCTGCAATCTGTGCTGAAGTTGCTGAATTACTGAAAGCTGCACTGCCCCAGCCTTTAAAAGAGGAAATAAAAGAGAGTGGTGATTTGTGGAGAGTGACAGAAAGACTGGTGCAGGCAACCACAGGCACAGCTACATCACAGTTTGTAAGGGACACGATCCCAAAGCAGGCTGTGCTGTTCAATGGGCCAGCACTGAATAGTCTTCATCATAAAAACATGGTCTGCCTCAAACAGAGTCATGGGGGAGAGTGCAAACAAAATTAATGAAGTCACTGAGAAATTTTATTTGTGCTAGAGGTAGTAGACACAGAGTGTTAATTAACTGGAGATTAAAATACTGCTAATCTATATCCCTTGATATCTGTACAGGAGGGTTTGCCACTCTTACAGGTCTGCCTGCAAATCCCAATTGTAAGGTTTAATCTTTTCCCCTCTGATTTCTCTGTGATTTGACAATTCAGTACTGTGCCCTATGGTGGCACTGACAGCATTGTTCAGCTGTGCCAGCCTCCCAAGCAGTGCAGTTTGAAAGGTCCCCATGTTCAGGTAATCCAGTTTGTTGCCAAATCTTGCCACAGCACCTGAAATTATGAACACTCCTGATCTACACTGGAGTTTTTCTTCCAGGGAAAACCACCTGTTAGGATGCCTACCTAAGAAAAAAACAAACTGCACCAGAAAGAAATATTTAAGGTCAGGCTTTTTAATCATCTGACAGAAACTACTGAACCTAATTATCTTGCCTGTCTGCCTACTTTGCACTTAATAGATATTTCTTTGTCATATCCATTTTCAGCATGTGATTGTCTGAGAATGGCCTCTCCTTAAAACCCAAATTACATCAAAGAGAGCAACAGGTGCCTTGGAATTACAGGGATAGCCTAAATGAGGTGCTGGCAAGTTAAATGCACACTTCTTCAAAATAGGATTTGTAGTAACTGCACTGAAACCTACTGAAACTCTGTTCATAGGCCAGTTTCTGACCAGTACCAGAGTCAGAGAAAACATTTGACTGCAGTTATCAGTCCTCTGCTACCCATGGCCAGGATGTCTTCTTCAGGGCTGAACTGGCCTCGTCTCAAACCTAGAGGATTGTGGGGATCAACTCCAGCATAATTTTTGTTTCCTGGTGGCTTTGTTGTGAAAGTGCATTTCTCTATGGTTTTGATTTATTGCTGTTATTCAGAGTGAGGTATAATTAACAATGTTTGAAAGCAAAAAGGCTGCAAGCAACCTAGGAATATCTGTTAATGAAACTTGTAGCAATTGACGGTCCTAAAAGTTCATCTCAGAATCTGCTGACATTGCAGAGCTTCCCTCAGAGCTGCAATACCATTCCAACAGAGAGGAAAAAAGAGTGCTTGGGAAAAGATCTGTCTAGGTTAATGCCACATGTAGGGCTAGTGCTGGATTTAATGAGTCTGCTTCCCTGCTCTAGTGAGTGTGCACCACATTTTTAGGTTTGCTTCTAAGGGAAACCTGCCAGCATGTGAAACCCTGCTGTATTAGCTAGCTGGGCAGTTTGTATTTAACAGGTGGGCATGTGTTATCAACAAGCAAAGGAAATATAACATCAAATTCATATGTCTAAAAGGCAATTATTTGATGTACATGATTTTATTTACAGTCTTTCCTCCACACTTTTTCTGCCTCAGCAGTTGCTCACCTTTGCTGCTTTATAACACGGAGTTCAAGGATATATTGCATTATCAGAGACACCAGTGGAGAGAAATTGGCTTGTATTAATAAAAACTGTAAAACCAACCCTACAATAAACCCTTTGGGCCACAACCTCTGATTCCTCGGATGCAGCAGTGAAACACAACCCACAGCTCTCACTAAACATTTCTGACCCAGGGTTAAAATCTCCATATGCAAAGGTCAGGTGTAGAAAGGACTCATCACAGGGCTGAGAGATGCATAAGTGCTGTAGCTGCAGAGCAGCCTGGAATGGAGATATCCAGGGGAATGGAGGAACTTTGCTTTCTCTCCTGGCTCTTTCATAGAGCAAAGGGGTCTGTTCAATGTCCACCAAAATCAGCTGAAAGTGTCTTGGTAGCTTTGTTTTGTCAATGATGCAAAGCAAAGCCATGCAGCTTTTAGGAAGTGCAGTATGCTGGAAGCAATGTGAATTCCTTTTGCTCCTTTTTGCATCACTAATTTTTATTTATCACACAAAATCATAAACTGCACATAAACTTAAATGCAGACATAATGTACATTACTATGATAATAGAGAAGCCGTGCTCCTTTAACCAGACAGAAGAAATAGAAATAGACATATTGAATGAGTTCTCCTCAGTGGAATGTTCAAATTCCTTATTTTTCTCCAAATCTTTTAATTCTAACTTGTCTGTTAAGGATAAAAAGTATAATTACATTAAAATGTGCTTTCAAAGGACAAAGCATCAACTAAATTTCTTCAGACAACAGCATATGAATGTCCAAAGATTTGGTTGAAAGCCTTTCATACAGGGCCTTGCACTCGATATCTTTTCCAAGTTTTGTTGGAGGTTGGCTATTTGGAATTTACAAACCATTCAAGCGGAAAACACAACAACTACAGTTTTGAATGTGTAAAAATAGCACTCCTGTAAGTTAGGTTAGCTGCTTAAAACCATTAATTAAGGGAAGTCTAAGTTTCCAGTTATTGTTTTGTTTTGTACAAGGTCACAGCACACCAGGGCTTAACCAAAAACAAGTACAGCCAAAGCAGATAGGCAAAGCAAAAACACCTATGGGAAAACATATTGGCTGGTGCCTGAATTGTGAAGTGCAGATTGAAATAAACTGAGTTATCAGCTGGAACTGGCTGCAGTATAGTTGCAAATGTCAGTGAAGCAAACAAGCTCATTCTTTGCCTGTGAAGCAGCATTGGAGCACATCCTATATGCAGTCTACATTTAAATGTACATATGGGATTACCTTCTAGGTTGTGAAACAGAATCATGCAGGCAACAAACATTGCATCTTGGGTCTTCTGTGAGTGAAAACTGTTGTGTCAAATGTGGTTAGATTAGTAGGGTTGATGGGCTTTATTCAAGGTTCCTAGAATTTGTCTGCCAAGCATAAATAATTATTTAACAACTAATAGGGCGAGGCCAGAAATATAATAGCTTTTATGTTGAAATTAACATCAACTGATCTGTAGACATCTGCTAAGCAAGCCAAATGTGGTCTATGTGCTGTATGTTTTGCCTCACTGCCTCAAAATAACAAGCAGTGCTTATATTTGGAGGGGCAGTTTCCCTTGTTGAAGTGGAAAAAAAAAATGTTTCTGATAGAAAATCACTTGCACTGTTAGGATCAAATGTGTGATGAACATTAAATAGCCCTACAAATTTAAATAATGCTCGATGTTGAGATTTCAGCCTTGCAAATGCTCATTTCCTGATGTGTGCTTACTGTGCTTTGGAGGAAAACCAAAGTTCTTTCTTGTTAGAAAGAAAACAGAGTATCACCCAGTATATTCCAGCTCTTAGCTGTTTGAGCTTTCTGGGGCCCAGTAAATGTGGGAGCCTGGGCTCTAGTGATTTTATTTTTTTCCATAATGACCAGAAAAGCCACAGCCTTGAGAAAACCTGAAAAAGTTCCAAGCAGCAAAGACCCTTTCCAAGCAGATCCTGGCTGTTGCCTTGCAGGGACCTGCATTGTGTGTGTAAGTGTTTGGGTGCTGTGGATGCCAGAACAGAAACTGTGCTTCCTTTCCTTGGGAGCACCACTGTTGGCATGGCCTCTTTGCTTTGCTGCCTGTTGCAGTTTGTCTGCTTTCAGGGCCAGCCTTTCAATCTTTGGCATCTTCCCTAGAGGTCCTGGCCTTTCCTCTGTTTTAAAAGTATTAGAAGGAGGTTGAATTGCTGAGTGGGGAGTGTAATCTTTGTGAGGCCAAGTCTAAAGATGTTAGTAAGCTCAAAGGGCTGCACTGGCAATTTACTGTGTACTGTGCAGGAATGAATGAGACACTCATATTCATTGTGCTTATGTATGCTCAAGTTCTTTATGTCCATATTTAGATCCATTAACACCATGAGATTAAGCCAACTTGAATTTCTTGACTGAACAAAGCACTAAATGGCAGAGCCTCAACAACAGACCCATAGATGTGTACTACCACCAGCAGCATGACAAACACTGGCCTGAGATGCTGTGGGGTTTTGGCAGTGGCACAGAAGACACTGTTCTGAACAAGCTGGATTTCCTTTCGTGCAGGAGCCTTGGCACCAACCTGCCTGTAAGCTGGCTCAGGCTTTTCTGGGGGCACTGGAGGCTGGGCTCTGTGCTGGACTCAGTGTCTCTGCCCCAGGCTTTCCTGAATATCAGACTGCAGCCTCAGGCTGCTCTGGTTCACCGTGCCAGGATGCCTGGGAATTTGTGTGCCAGCTGGGCTGGCCAGAACACACAGTGCTCCAGCCAAAGTCAACTTCCCCCTGTGAGGGTGACCTCAGGGAGGAAATGTCAGATGCTGCCTGGGCCACTTTTCAAACCACACCTCACCTTTCCCAGCAGGGATTTCCCCAGAAGGTAAGTGGCAGAAATTATGTCCTATGCTGGCAACTGCAGAGGACAGAGTTAGAGAAATAGGACAAAACATCTGGAGGAAGAGAGCTCCTGCATTCCAGGCAGATCACGAAGCAATAGAAGCATAGAATGGTTTGAGTTGAAAGGGACCTCCAGGGGATCATCTAGCTCCAGACACCTGCCATGGGCAGGGACACCTTCCCCAGAAGCCAGGTTTTAGACTGTGATATTTTTCTTCACTGCTTCAAAGCACAAATGATGAGAAGGAAGAAATTCTGTTTGCAGAGGTCTCATCTTAGCTTTCTGTATTGAAGTAGTGCACAAAGGAGTTTGGAGTGTCCTGAGGTGGGAATGCTTCAGGACTTTTGGTCACAGATGAGGCTCCTTGTCCAGCACAAGCAATATCCAGGCTGGATAGAGAGTGGACTGCCAGGTCTGTTGTTTGGATGTGGTGGCTCTGGCTGCTGCAGGGACTAAGTGTGGACTTCATTCTAGGTGGGATAGTTGGGCTTTATTGCAGGCATTCATCTGAAGTGAGTGAGGAAGTTTCTCTGTGCCCTTTGGTCTTGGTTTTCTGAGGGAAATGTGCATTGCTGATTCCAAATAACATGTAAGAGCTCCTGTGATGAGGGTGTGTAACAGCCCATTCAGCTTTACTTTGATGATTAGGTTACTGCTTTTAGTACAAAATACCTAGCAAGGCAGTCATTTCTATGCATGTGCTAGGGTGGTGCATTATTGCATTTTAACACTTGACATGAGCATAATTTATACACAGTCACTGCTTTGTCTCCCATGAAAAACAAACCCTCTACCAACAGATGCAAGAAATCTACTAAAGATTTCATGTTATTAATGTTTACAGCGTTTGTTGTTGTGTTGCCTGTTAATTACCACATTTAGGAGTGTGCCCTTCTGCTGTAAGGGGTAGGCATCTATTTGGAATGATGCTTCTGGAAAGAATGTTACACTAATTCAGCATTGCTGCATCTGGGAAGATGCTGCTCTCAAGCAAAGTGCAAACTGGGACTAAGGCTGCTGTGAAAAGTGACACTGACTTGGTGTAAAAATGGCTATGGGGGGAAGTAGAGCCCCTGGATTCAGAGTCCCAGTGTAATACCAGTCAGTGAGAAAGTAGGCTGTGTGTTGGAGGGAGCACTAAGGTTGTGAGGCAGACACTGGTCAAAGAAGAGTCTTCAAAAAAACAACTTCTTCCTCCCCTCCCAGAGCAGTGCCTCTACTGTAGCCAGGAATTTTACTGGGAGTGCAAAACTGCTTTCTTCTGTCTGTTTTCCTTCTGGAAGTGACTCTAACCATCTATTTCTTCTTTTGGCTGTCCTTCATGCTTCTGTCTGACCATTTCTTGCTGTGTGAGTGGAAAATCCTGCTGTTCAGACACTGTGGTCATCAGGGAGTTGTGCATAGCCCTGCAAAGGGGCATCACACAGGTGGTGGAAAGGTGAAAAGGAAAAAAGTCAAGGAGTCCCCAGCTTGGCATCATTCCCTCTTACTGTTCCTGTTCCCTGCATCCCCTTGCTGTCTGTGGCAGGCAGGCAGGGAGCCTGGGCCTGGTGAGGTGCTGTGCACTTGCTAAGGAGCAGCTGTAAATACCTCAGTGGTGTCTGAGACATGGCCAGCCCCACTCTTGTATATTTTGATTCTGTGTGCTGCTCTTCAAAGAGTGGAATTATTGGGTTCTCTGGAAAAATTACAGTTTGGCCTGTCTTTATGCATCTGCCTCTTGCTGTGAGCAGGGACTCTTTTCTGGTTTGGGTCTGTCTTTATCTCCATAGGTCCACCTGACAGAATGGAGGTGTGATTGCAGCATGTGGGGCTGTCTTAATTTAACCATCAGAGGTAATAGCAGCAGTGAGGAGGCAGCAGCACTGGCCAGCAACCAATTTATAAAGTCTCCAGAGACCTTGTGTGTGTATCTCAAGGTGTGTTGACACTGCAGCAACTGCTGCTTGCAGAGATACCTTGAGATAGCTGTTAATAATTTCACAGTGACTGAATGGTGACTTAGCAATGACTGAGTTCAATAATTGTCACTGAGTTTATTTTGTGCCTTGGGTGAATTTTGCAGCTTGTCCTGAGTACCATGCTGCTGTGGATGGGATAGATTGGTTTTAGCTAGCAGGAAACAGTGTTTTACATGAGTAAAACAGCACATATGGAACCAATGCTAAGAGACTAAAGATGGACCTGGAGATGGGAGATGGCCCTTGTATTAAAAATAGCTGGTTTTTGTCTATAATGTGTTCTAAATGAGATGCACTACAGTTTTTCAGGGGTCATTCAGGTGTGCTCCCCATATGTGTCATCTGGCTGTGTATAACTAGCCAGTGGAGCTTTGCCACAGGAGATGTGATCTGGTTCAGAACCTGGATCTTTCTGAATCAGTGTTTTAATCACACACAGAAGAGCACTTGGGACTTTGGGTAAAGCTTGCAGAGGCCAAGAGGAGCGATTAAATAAATTATGTAGAAGATCAGTTTGTCCAAGTTGGAGTCATCGGTTTCCTGCAGGTGAGTTTGGAGCTGCAGAGCATCCCTCCCTCCATCCCTGCATCATCCCTGCATCCCTCCTTCCATCCCTCCCTCCCTCCATTCCTGCATTCCTCCCTCCATCCCTGCATCCTTTTCTCCATCCCTGCATCCCTCCCTCCATTCCTGCATCCCTCCCTCTCTCCATCCCTCCCTCCATTCCTGCATCCCTCCCTCCATCCCTGCATCACTCCCTCCCTCCCTGCATCCCTCTCTCCATCCCTGCATCCCTTTCTCCATCCTTGAATCCCTCCCTCCATCCCTGCATCCCTCCCTCCATCCCTGCATCCCTCTCTCCATCCCTGAACCCCTCCCTTCATCCCTGCATCCCTCCCTCCATCCCTGCATTCCTCTCTCCATCCCTGCATCCCTCCCTCCATCCCTGCATCACTCCCTCCCTCCCTGCATCCATCTCTCCATCCCTGCATCCCTCTTTCCATCCCTGCATCCCTCTCTCCATCGCTGGATCAGTCCCTCCCTCCCTGCATTCCTCTCTCCATCCCTGCATCCCTTTCTCCATTCCTGAATCCCTCCCTCCATCCCTGAATCCCTCCCTCCATCCCTGCATCCCTCTCTCCATCCCTGCATCCCTCCCTCCATCCCTGCATTCCTCTCTCCATCCCTGCATCCCTCCTTCCATCCCTGCATCACTCCCTCCCTCCCTGCATCCATCTCTCCATCCCTGCATCCCTCTCTCCATCGCTGGATCAATCCCTCCCTCCCTGCATCCCTCCCTCCATCCCTGCTTCCCTCTCTCCATCCCTCCCCCCTCTATCCCTCCCCCTCTCCATCCCTCTCTCTCTCGGCCCGCAGCCCGCATGCAGCAGCCCCACCTGCTGTCGGACGGGCTCCCTCCTTCCCCGCCGTGGAAACGATCACTTCTCATCTCTTATCGCCCTTTCAGCCGCCTTTGGCGCTCACTTCTTTGTGTTTGTCATCCCTCGTGTTGGCTCTAAGGATATCTTATCTCTGCTTGTAAAGTGCTGAGTAAATTTACACACGCTCTGAACCCTGATAATAACAACAGCGCTAATTGTTTGCTTTTACCAGCCTTTGATTTCAAGAGCTCTCTCTGAAGAAAAGTTAGCAAGGCAAAGATGTAACTAAGAACTAAGATTCTTGAGATTTTATTCTAAGCAAAGGAGGGTGACTTCATGTGGTTTTAAGTTTTTTTCTTTAGAAATGAGAACAGCACATGCAAGTCTGCCCAGAATAAGAAAGAAAATAAATGAGACTTTTTAACTAACAATGCTTGTAAAAAGGAAAGGGTGATAAACGATGCATTAAGGTACTTTTACTTAAATTATACTGCTGTTTTTATGAGTTTGAGATGAGCACAGTGATCAAGAGTATGGCTTATCTACACCACAGATTCACTTTGAGGTGGGGGTACTTTTGGAGGAGGAAAAGATTTTTGTGTCTAAAGGCTTTTTTAAATAAGTAAGTAAGTAAGTAAATAAATAAATAAATAAATAAATAAATAAAGACAAATTCTGCAACATGCTTCAGCTCGTGCCTGTTTTCAACAACAGTTTTGTTTTAGTCATTTTGGATGTTACTGAGTCAGGATCTAGACCATCAACTTTACTTCCCCTAGAAAAAAAACCCCTGCAGTTCCAATTATTACTATCTCCTCAAGTATCTTATTTTAGAAGAGTTTATTAGCCTGCAATGTGACATATTGCATTGCATTTGAGAGAGTCAAACCAGCAGAACTTGCCTCTGGAATGAGATTCCAAACACTTTGTTTCTGAGGATTCTTTAGATTCATGCATTAGAACTGTGGAATTGAGAGTGTATGCAGGTAGGTGTTGTTATTTAGTTTGGGGGAGTGTGGGGATAATTGATATAATTTGTTTCTAAAGCAAGTAGAATTAAAGTTCAGGCATTATCTGAGATGGATGAAGCTTCTTCCAAGATATTTACTCTGTAAAAACCCAGCAAAGCAGGCTCCAGCTGACACTGGAAGCCCTTTTTATTTGTGACATAGCATGTGTTTTACACCTGGACTTATAAAATTTTAATCAAAAAATCTGTTATTAAGCCTCCATATGTCGTTTTGATAGGTTGATAGGACAGTTTATAGACAATGTTGAGCATCTGCTCATTTCCTGGGCATTGAGAGCTGGATTCATCAGTGAAGCAAGATTTTAAAATATTATAAAACAAGAAATGCTTAACCACGCATTCTGAACACATAACAAAGGTATTTCTTTTATTCATGAATATAAGACACTTCCTCTCAAAAGATAGGTTAGACCTTAATTTTTTAAAAAGTGTGTTTGGATTTCTTAGATGAGTAAATGTTTTTTCCTGTGTCTCTGCCTGATGTGCCTTGTGCCTCTGTAACCCAGCAGGGAGAGCTCAGCACTTTTGGATGTTCTCAGACAGGGTGAACGTACCTTGCTTTGAGGATGAGGGAGGCACAGTAGTGGCTCATGTGCCATGTGCAGGTTCTCCACAGAGGTTACATCTTACCCCACAAGAACTTAAAATGTCACAACTGCCACCAAGTGCAGTGAGTCCAGAAACTCAGTGCAGGATGTACTGAGGAAAAAATAAAAATTAAAGAGGGAGAGGGAACAATTAGCTGCTGCTTTTCTTGATATCTTTTGAAATACAACTATAGGTCATATCTGCACATTAGAAATGACCTATGATAGACCCAAATAGATTTATATGATGTTTCACTCAGTACTGAGTAGCTGGAATTTGGATTGTTTTCTTAGTATGAAGCATCTTAGTGGGCACCTCTGATGCTAGAGCTATTGCAGTGGTGTGTAGCATGTAAAAATGTGCCCTGGCTTTACCTTACAGGCAGGACAGTCCTTTTCTTTCTAGGAATATTAAATTAATTTATCTTGGGATCCAGCAGCACCCCAGGCTGAGATCTGGTAGCAACAGCTGTGTGACAACTCAGTGTTTTAGTGTCTGCAATATTCCTGTGTGAGTGCAAAGTAGATTCAGGCATTTGGAAAACTGCAGAAGGGATGAAAAAAGTATATTTCTGTGAGGAATTCAGTAGGCAAGCAGGTCATCCTTTTCTCTAGTTCTGTTTCCAAGTAATGTAGTAAAGGCTGATGAGCAGGAATCTGGACCTCTGGAGGATGAAACTTCATGACAGCCTTTGTGGAAAGTCTTGTTTCTGTTACCAGGCATGGCTCATAACCAGATAGAGGGCTCTGGAGTGATTGACTAATCTCTTCTTCAAATGCTTGTTAATAAGTTGGATTCTTTTTATGAACATGGCAGTTAAAGAAATGCATGATCATGTCTGTGCTCAGGCTCCTGTCAGTCTGCTGTGGCAAGGAAAGGGATTGAGTGGTGTCTCATTGTTTACCCAGGGTTTTAGCATGTTAGCAAGGTCTGAATTAAACCACAATCTGACTATCCCTAGATTACATGGCTGAGGTAAGATTTGCAAGAGGAAGTTTTTAGTTTATTAAATCTACAGCTAGAGTTGGGGGGGAAAAAAAAAACTAGACAGCATTCTGGGCATACGAGCCATCCTTGGGGCACTTGAGAGGGATTGATGGCAGCATTTGCTGTGCTGAAAGCTCAGTGGATGTGAACTTATGTCTGTTTGGCTCAATTACCGTGCTCTGAGCAGTGTAATTTAAATATTGTGTGTTTCCAGAAGGTTAACATTGCTGGTACACTTGATGCTCTTCACTGTAAAAAGCAAGCACTTTAAAAACAAGTGACAATCTCCCATTTGCCACTGTGCAATCAGTGAAACTGTTCTGTTGAGATGGAAATTTTCAAGGCTAAAGTCAATTAGAGGAGGGAGGGGGGTTGCTTAAATTTGTTAGTCCACGTGAAGCAGGCACAGAAATGATACTGTAAGTCAGCACACCAGCCAAATTGGGGGCTAAATTTATTTATAAAACAATTCCAGTGAGGGAGAGCAGAGCACAGACAGGTTGCTGTGCAGCTGGTCATTGCACAGTGAATTCACCTGAGCTGTTGCAATAATTTGTTCCTATAGCTGATACAATCCCTAGTCTTAAATGTCATCTGAATTGAAAGTAAAGCTCATTTTGTGCTTTATAATTTTGGACATTATTACCAGTTTCCTAGCAAAGTTTTGGAAGTCCAGCTGCAAATAGCAGACCTCACAAAATGACTGTATGTATATATTTAGATTATCTTCTTGACTTGCAATCACTTCAATGAAGTGGCCCATGATTTTTATGTTACAGGACATAGCAAAAGATGCACCTGCCAGTTTTATTTCTGTTTTTATATTATTGGAAGAGGTTTGGAAGTTTGATCTAAGTATATTTCCAAAAGTTGAGATGCTCCTCTGAATCTTTTCGATTTGCTGGAGAATTATTGTGATGGTTTGTTTTTTGTTTTGTTTTGTTTTTTTTGCTGGAGGGTAGCCCAGGGTCTAAAAGGTCCATTTGAGACTTACAACCTCTGATTCTTGGAACTGAAATGTAGATCCCAAATTATGAGCACCTATATGGGGATTTCTAGTGAACTCAATGAAAATCTTGTATGAAATATGTGTTGTCACATCCTGTGTTGTCTTTTGGGCAGATCAAAAATATCAACGTTTCTCATGGAGTAACTCTATTTTTGACTCAGTAGCAAATGAGCAGGAGCTGGACATGACATAGAATGGAAAAGAAAATGAAATATGAACAAGAAGAAATCTTTCTTTAGCCATTTACAGAGTAGCCACTTGTCAGCATCTGGTAGGTAAATATCTATTTTAAGGAGTAGAAGAACATCTGAAATGTGCCACTCTTATGTGATTTGAGTCCTAAATATAGCTTGTGGTTATGAGTCTGTCTTTAGCATATTGCAGTGTCCCCAAAGGCCCCAAAGCCTTTTGGTCACATAAACTTACCTCAGACTTAATTTTCTTTCAGTTGTGGTATTAATTCAGGGGTTGTTATAGTTTGTTTGCTTAAAAAAAAAAAAAAAATCTGTATTATTTTTCTTTGCATTTTGCAAACCTCATCATTTTGAAATCCTAAATGAACTGTTAAAAGAACTATTTATTATAACCCTATTATATGGATGTATTCTGACAAAGCATGTGTATGGGCTTGATGGAGCATCAAAGCAAAAAAACCAAAATGTGCTTTGACTTTAAGGAAAATCAAGATCAAAGATCAAAGTATATTTCATGTAAGAAAGAATTTCAGACACAGTGAGCTTTGGTGGCAGCCAGTGAACATGATTGCATTTACTGCTGGGATTCCTGCTTCTCAAAAATCCCAACCAAACAAAAGAGTTGCCAGCACTGAAGCCATCAAAACTATTGTAATCTTTCTTCATTTTTCTCATCCTTGCACAGCATTCCTTCCACAGTTTGCATTATGCAGAATGAATTGTTTTAATCAGGAGGGCTTAAAATTTTAAAAGTTCCTCCATTTGCAGATCTGTTTCTCTTGGTGAATGTGGTTGGGTGACAGGAAACAGCTTGTGTGCTTTCCCATGTCCTAGCAATCTTTTAATCAAAAAGTAATATTTCATGCAGTAGACTTACTGATCTTCTACTTCTCCAAACCAAATAAATGACACCAAATAAATGAAAGCAATACTTTTTTTCTTGATGGGAAGTGCCTAGTGAGACACTCTGGTTCCCTCCATCCCTCTTTGTTTCTCAAGCAGACCAGTGAGGGCTTCCAGCCACACAAATGTTTCATGGCAACAGCACTTTATGTTTTTGTAAACCCTTCTTCTAAGGGTCTAAAATGCTTTACAGCACTAATAAATTAAGCCTCACCACATCCTATGTGGTAGGTAACTATTATGTCCCTTTTATGGGGCCCAGACTTTGAGGAATAAGCTGCATTCAGCACAGCACACTGTGAGCAGCCATTTGGGGTTTCATCCCAGGATGATCATGTGAATGCTGTCTACAATGCAGTCTATAAAAGAGGCATCCACAAGGCAGAGAACTAGGATTTCCAGAAGCACTGTTTGTCTTTGGACCTTATCAGAAAGCTTTAAAAAAATTGTGAAGAGAACTGTGATTAGACACCAAAAAAAAAAAAACTTTCAATATTTCAAGCAATGATAATTCAAGATGAAAAACTCTAATAAATGATGAAATGAGGGTTCATCAGCCTGGAAAGATGCTAATGTGGAAGATGGTCTGGGGAATCAAGAGTTTTTAGAGTTTTTATATTTTCTTGGCTGCAATTTAAGATATACAGGAGCACCTGGTCACCCCATAATCCTCAGGAGCAGGAACATCTAAATTACTTTCAAAATTAAGCTCAGTCATTGTATGGACAGGCATGTGGGGTGTGATGGTTAGCTGGCTCAAGACATTGATCAGGGAGGGACCCCTTCCAAGATAAATTAATGTGATATATCTTATGATAAACTCAGTGCTTCGTGGCATGTTTTTTGTTAAGTTGTTAAAAAAATCATATCATACAGGGATAACCTCATTATTGAGTTAAGATGAAGCATGGAATACAGGCACCAAGGAATATCTTCTGTTCTGAAATATTCATAAGTTTTTTTGTTTTCTTTTTCTACTGACAGAAACAGTCAAAAAGCAGCCTGGAGGAAATGTCCTTCTCTTTTGGAAAATGAGTTGGTAATTTATTCACATAAGGCCACGTAGTCATTTTGAATTAGCACATTGTGGGATCTACTAATAAAATGAAGTCAGTTTACATTTTAAACAACCTTTAATATTTGTAGAAGTAAATATCCCTTAATTTCTCAGCAATTTAGTTGTAATGGGAATTGTCAGAAATTTTAATTTCTCCCCGTTTAGCTCACTCACAATGGCTGTCAAACAGTCAAGTGATATGACGTAAAGTGCTGCTAATCGTTTCAGCACAAGACAGTGCTTCAAAGGTAAGGCAAAGGATGTGCAGACACTAATGAAATTTTATTATCAGAACATAGAATTAGAATTGTGACAAGAGACAATGGTGGCAGTGACATGCAGCTAGAATGTTAAGCTTCTGAAATCTCCAGGCAGACAAAAATAGCTAAAGCTGCAGACTTCTTAATAGTCTTAAATGGAAATTGAATGGGCTCAATTAATCTAACAAACAAACCATAGGAGATTACAAAAAAAGGCTCATTCTGTGTTTTCAGCCTGTTAACCTGCATGGCTGCTGTGTCCTGTTTATATTGGTGTGGTTTGAAATCCATGTGTTGCTTCTCTGAGGGTACAGGTTTTTGTAATTCATAGGGAAACATGGAAAGCTCATGGGACAGCATGGCATGATGATTTTTGTAAGCACCTGCTTTGGCACACCCTGCCTATTTCACATGATCAAGCCAATTCTGTCTGTGAAACAGGAATGCATATTTCTGAATATGTGAGCACGAGGAGTTTGCTTCAGAGCAGATCACTGGTGCCCCCCAGCTTATCCAAGATAAAATGATTAATTTAAATGAGCAATGGGCATCCCTCACTGTTTTAGTGTTCACTAAAAGAATTTCTACTTTACAGAAGCCTGTGAGAATCTCTCAGGTGTTTAAGAAGACAAAGGTTTGATGTTAGTGGGTTCACTCAAATTGAGTCTTAAAGTATTTGTAAAGAAATTGTCCTTGTGCTCTCCTCATTCTTTTAATTCTCTGACCTGTGCTATGTGTCCTGTTGCCTTGTGAACCTGCAGTTCACAAGAACCTGCTGCAAGGGGAAATAAAAAATGCCACATGGAATCTATTAGGTTTGCTTCATTTGGAATGAGAGTTAAACTTGGGTAACAGGGATCATAGGCTGGAAAGTTCTCTCTCCTTTGGAGGGGACCTGTACACTGATATTAGGACACAGAAATGTTTGGAGTGTAGAGCTGAGACTGGAAATTTGTCAAAAAATTTAAAAATTTAAAATTTAAAATGGGGTGGAAGGTGTATTTAGGAGATAATCCTGCACTCTGATGGATCTCTTGGCAAGAAGGGAGATTTTCCTCTGCAAAAGGAAAAGTTCACAAAAATCATGGAATTTACTAGCCCTACCATACAATTCCATGACACAGGCAGTAACAACTGCTTTCTAAACAAACAGGCAGGGCCACAGTGTTTGTCTCTAAGATGTTGGTTTGACCTGGCAGGAAAGTCCAGATGTTGAGTCCTGGTTAAGACTGCCTGTACCTGGTGCTTTCTGCTCAGATCTGCTGCATTTTTGTTCCAGGGAATGGGGCTGAATCCCACTCTGCCTTTCCCTCTTCTCTTCCTATGGTGGCTGCATTTTATTTTTCCCATTTTCTCTTAAAATATTCCAGTTTTTTTTTTTTTTTCTCTCTCTCTTTGATCTTCTATCCACGTAGTTTTTATTCTTGCAAAGTTCATCTCCAGAGTCTGAAAACAGATAATTCACGTTCCCTTGTGCTATTTCCTGTGCCACACTGCCACTCCCCTGCCAGTGTGGAGTGTAAACATGTAAGGATTCAAGCCATGCTAGTGCAGATGCTTGCCAAGGGCAAACTGTAACCCAGAGTGCTTGATCATTAGCTGAAAGCAAACTGCACATTGTACATGCACATATGTTGTCTGTTCACAGTTTTGATCCCACTGCTAAGTTATGCAAGTCTACCAGTCAGGGAACAAAACCAATGCTGCATATGGTTGGTGACTAACCAAAAGCATGATTTGTCCTCAGAATAAAAAAAGGAATAGGGTGAGAAGAGTCAAAAGCTTGCAATGCAGTTTGGAGCAGAGGTGACAAGTGGTTGGAAAATATTTTTGGTTGTTGGTGTTAATAGCAAAAGCTGAGCAAATGATGGATGGGCAGCACTCAGCTGTGTTGCTGCAGGGAGAGCAAACATTGCCCCATGGCTCCTCCAGTGCCTGCCCTGAATATCCACAGCAAACTGCTCCACAGAATTTGGCTGCTGAGGAGCAGCTCCTGCTAAATTCCAGAGTCTCACATGGAAAATTGGGCAGGAAAGGAATGCTTATGACCTGTTTGTCCTGGAAAAAAAGTTCTGTCTCCTCCTGGCCTTAAGCTGGAGCTGAAGATTCTGTTCTCCATCCCTCAGCTCCAGGGTGCTGGGGCAGCAGCTCTGCCCTCCCTGATGAGGGTGTTGAAGGATTAATGAACTGGAGATTAGAATGTGCTTGTGGGGTCACAAAGATGTTTAAAAGGGATGGATCTGTCATACCCACTGCCAGCTCCTCTGATACCTTAAAGCCCCATCAGTGATGGCAGGGAAACTTTATGGGAGTGTAGAGTCCCATCACAGGGCAAAAGGAGAGTGTGACTGCCTGGTGGAAAGCTTATCTTGCTGTGGTATTCTTCCAGCTTCCCTGGATCTGCAAAGCCCCTTTCATGTAAAATTCACATGTGTCTTGGAAGGACTGTTAATTAGACAAAAGGGGATGCAAGGAAAATTCAGGTTGAAAATATGTTCTTACTGGGAGCAAGAAATTGTTGTCCTAGCAACAACAAGCATTTTTCACTCTTTGTTTTTTGAAGTATTGTTTTTCCTTTTTTTTTTTTTTTTTTTTTTTAACCTTTTCCCTCTTGTTTCTCTTTGTCTCTTTCTCTCTTTTTTTTTCTTCCTTTTTCTTTTTTTCCCCTCTCTCTTTTTTTTCTAATTTTTTTTTTTTCTTTTACTGGGAGAGGGACCTTGCCTTGTATTTGCAGTACCCTGCAAGAGCACTTTCAGGTTTTAGCTGTTCCTGTGAGTTATAATGGAAAGGGTGAGTCCTTCAAGCAGAATTTCATGCAGCACTCTGCAGGGGAGGTCTTGATGCTGATTTTTTTTTTCTCTTGGGACTAAGATTGGTATAAAAGCAGCCTCACAGAATCAAGTTCATTCTTGGATGAGAAACTCCTTCTCAGACAATGAGCTGCTATTCCAATTTTAGTTAAAATGCACTTACTTCATGGAAACAACAGTTCTTGGAAATGAAAAGCTTTATATGCAGAGGGAAATTCTATGGAACTTGTTTATGTTCAAATTATGGAGGTTCTTGGCAGATGAAAAGAAAACTGCAGAGCTAACAGGAGTATCTTAGTGCACTGGTACTAGTATTGTGTATTGGATTGGGATAAATTATTAATTATTCATCCAAATCCTTCCTAACAGAGTTGAAAAGGCACAGACAATATTTTGGTAAGGGGAAAAACCTTGAAATTGTCATAAACCTCTTCTCTTCACCTTTAATACAACCTCTTGGTTTTTAATTACTCCTGTAAAGTGGAGCAATCACAGGATCCTCCTGTGACATTTTCAAGTTTTCTGTCTGCTCCACTTACGAGAAACAAATGGGTCTGCTCAGCTCCATCTAGATTGAGTTTTTCATGAAGTCATTACTTCTGTCACAGGGACTATT
Organism: Oenanthe melanoleuca; assembly: GCF_029582105.1. Classification (NCBI taxonomy): domain Eukaryota; kingdom Metazoa; phylum Chordata; class Aves; order Passeriformes; family Muscicapidae; genus Oenanthe; species Oenanthe melanoleuca. The sequence goes on from NC_079339.1 coordinate 2,498,222, forward strand.
TTCAAATTGAAAAATCTGAAACAATAAATGATGGTGAAGCAGTTAATAACTGTTAAGAAATCACATTTGGAAAATTGCATTTAAGCAATAACCTTTCTCCCTGTAATTAAATGACAGAAAGGTCCTGGTTTTAATTAAGTCAGCAATTTATAGTTATGAAGCTATACTTCACTATGCAGATTAGAAGATGATAGGTCACAGAACACCCTGAGTGCATTTTTAGCAGAGCTGATCTGGTAATTACTCCACTGTTCAGTGGTGACCACAGTGAACCGTATCTCTAGATTAAACAATTTTCTTCTCCCTGCTCCATGATGTATAACCAGGATGAGTAAATGTACCACTAGGACTGCATGGAGCATCTTTAAATTAAAATGGATTTTTAAATGAGGGGGCATGAGTGAAGAAAGTAATGTTTGAAGAACAGCGGTAAAAATGAATGGGCCACTAGGCAAGTCTTGCAAGCAGAGAATATATCATTGTTTTACAGGGCTTTCTATCTTCTGCCTGAATGTTTGCTGCAGATTTATGAGGAAGTAAAATGCTAATGTTAGTGTATTTATAAACATATGATGGGGGTTTCATCTATAATTTATTCCCAAGCCCTGCATTATGCAGCCTGTGAAAGAAAATGGAATGCTGTGTTGGACAGGGAAGGGGTTCATTAATACAGCTTTCACATTTTATTTAACTAACCCCTAGCTCATATAACACATTGATTATTACATTGTGAGATGCTTCTGAGCACTTATTGTGTTCTGCTCCTCAGGCCTTTTGCTAGCTACTTCAGTAAGATTTCAGCAACATTCAACTGTCTTATTTCAAGTAGCACTAAGTATATTCACTTGGCCTTCAGGCATATCAACAATGTATGTATATTTATGGATTTTTTTTTTCCCCCTTAAAGATTTGGGGGGAAAAAGATGGAGTACAGTGTTACAGTTTTTAAGTAAAATGTGTTATTTTAGTTAGATACTCACAAATAACCCCTACTCAAGTTGCATCACTTCCAATCAAATGTAACCAGTGCAAGCTTTGCTGAACCAGAGTTTGTAAATAAGGACTATTCAAATAGCACTTTAGTTCACAGTTACTCCTTCCTTTCACTGGTAAACAAACTAATTCACTGACCAGAATAACTTCTTTGGTCACATTAGCTATCAGTGTGTATTGCCAGCACTGTGTGGAAATCTCTGCAGATTTGCCAATACAGGCTGAAATTTCCTTACCAAGCTCAGTTTTCCCATGTAGTACAACTGAGTGCTTGTTGAGGGGGAGGGGTGGCATGTGTGGAAAGGGATGAAAAGCCAGTTACAAGATGATATTTATGCAAGTGGACATCAGTAACTATTGACATTAAGTGAAAACAGCAGATGATGGTTTTCAAGTTTACTGATACAAATACTTGCTTGCAATCCCTTTTTACCCTGTTTGCTGGGTGATTGTTTTATTTTTATTCCCTTTTTTTTTTTTTTTAAACCTTATTCTGATTCTCTCTGACTTTAACAAAAGGGGCTTCAGCCAGCATTAGGCAGTGGCAGGATTATATCAAGGTTGAATTTGTCTAAAGAGGGCAAGGAAAAGAAAGGCAAAAGTAGCATCTCTCAAGCACAGCTACTTTCTTCCAGGTTTTGAGAGGGATTTTTTTTGGGGAGGAGTGGTGTGTTTTTCCCATACAGTCATAACTGAATGCCAGGTTCCTAAAATATGCAGTTGTTTAACTAAACGAGAAATTGCTTGAATAATGATAAGCCTGAAAAAGTCTCATAGAATCAGATATCTTAGGAAGTTTCTTCTTTTAAAAGAGGGTAAATCTCCACTATGGAAATTCTGGAATGCTGAGAGAGTATGAAAAAGAATGGAAAACCTGTTTATTTCTTTTTCCTTTTCCTTTCCTTTTTTTTTTTTTTTTTCATTAATGGGATTGACATTTAATTTAATTGGTGACAGATCTTTCCCCAGCACCACACACACATGCACATACTCCCCTCCACCATGTTTATCCTATATGGAAATAAACATTCTTAGCACCTCCTTGTACATCTACCTGTATAAACTTTATTCTGAGCACCCATGTGTTCACAGGGAAGTTTAGAGATGATGAATGTTGGTTTGGTTTAAAGAGGGAGCAGAGCAAGGGGACAGCTCTGTGGCTGCTCAGTGAGCAATGGGAATTTGTCCCACTGGTTATCCAGCACACAGAATGTATTCTGTGCACTCTACACAGTCCTGGGGAAGCAAAACAAACAACAGTTTTTTAGCAGAGGCATGTCTTGGGTTCAGTGACCTTGACATTTTTTCACACCACTCAATTGTGAACTCTGACCAGAAGCCCCCAGTTTATCAGGGTAAGAACATCTTTCCTCTTTACAGTTGCTTCCCTTTACATCCTTCCCTCTTCCTTTTTCTTTCAATATTTTTATGGTACCTCTTTTCTTTTTTTGTCCTTATCTCTGTTGCTGTTTGCAGTCCTCAGTGGGTACCACAGTGTACCAGGGTGAAGATATTTCAGAAAGCTGCTGTCTAGTAGCAATCCAGTGCTGCAGACTAAATTTTAGGTATTTCTAAAGATTTTCTTTAGCAATGTGTGACATTTGGAGTTAAAAGGGTAGAGATGCAGAGCTGCAGAGCCCTAATCCCTGAAGATGTACAAATAGCACAAATAATGCTTTCTGCATAACCCTGGGGACAGAGTCAGAATAACCAAAAAAACACATCCAAACTCCAGGGTCTGTTAGAGCTCTGTGAAACTTGAAGCACAGAGATGAACATCTACTCTTTTCTAGCAACTGCTGTCTGCCCCACCAACTTCTTGTTCTCAACAGAGCTTCTTATCAGCTCACTGGAAGTTGTTAAAGACAAATGGAAATATGTGAGATTTTACCTGGCTTCCACAGAAATGTGAAGCTGTTCTCAACTCCTGTGTTAAGACAATTATCTGAATCAGGAATTGTTTTATTGCTTCTGAAGAGCATGGATTTACCATTTTGCTTTCTCCTGGAACAGCTGGAATTACTTCCTCCTGGAGGTATAGATTTCCTGTCACTCCTTGCAGAGTCTGAGGAAGTTCATGGCAATATTCCCTGTAGACAAAGCCTTTAAAATGCCTGTCATGAGGCATGGAGATGAAAAGTAAATTGATGACAGAAGAATTACGTGTGGGGCTTACCCTTCAGTGATCACCTGCCTCATAAGCACACCCAGAGCAAGTCTCCCTTCCAGACAGCCCATTCTTCCTGTGTTACATCCAGAAAAGAGACACACAATTAAGGTGGGCAGGGAAAGCATGTGAGTTATGGAGAGGCACATCCTTCCTGATGTGTTTGACAGCAGAAATCAGATAGGGGAAGCTGAGGAATTCTTATACTTCTCAAGGGGAAAAGTGGATTTGAGTCAATGTGACAAAAAATTGTCAAGTGGTGCTAGCATGCTTTGGAAAAAAGCAGTAAAATCCTTCTCCCTTCTCTTTTACTTTAAAGGTGAAGAGCACCTTTTTGAGTTCACTTTAGGCATGGTAGCTTTGCAGAGAAGCCTGCTGGAAAATGCTGGAGAACTTTTACCCTGCCATGAATCAGAATATTGCCTTCTCTCAGCACTTTACCTGCAGGCAAGGATGGTGATACTTACACTGACTTTCCAGCAATCTCTGCTGCTGCTCAGTTTCTGACCTGGAATTCTGCATCTAATGTTGAAACAACTGCACTGGTCAGTTTTAATTATTCCATTGGCTCACTGTGGTGTTGAGAATAAGGGGTGTTAGCACTTACTCATTTCCCTCCTTGGGCCAGCCTCTCTTTAATGATTTGTTCACATATTTACTATTTCTGTCAGGAAAGCCCTGGTGGGAGGAACTCTACAAGCAGAACAAAAGTGCAGGAATATTGAACATGAAAATTGCAGTGACCACAGTTGTTCATAAGGAGTAGAGTCCTGAGCTGGGATGGGGAATGAAAGCTGTTATTAGCTAATAATGTTTAATAATTAGCTAATAATGTGTGTGCCATAGGCTCATACCTGCTCATCTCCCTATTTAAAAGCTGTTGGGAGCTCTGAAGCCTTACAGCATTTTATTTCCAGCATTGCAGTGTCACCACCAGGGATGTTTTGTTGCTGTCAGTGTTAACTGATTTTGGGATTTGAAAGTAAAATGTGAAGCATTTAGAGCCTAAATAAACTAGGTGATGCGTTGTGGTGAGATTCTGGCTAAAACATGAAGCTCAGCTTTGAAAAGCAGGTATTCAGTCAATTCTCTTCAGGAGGTCAGCCAGGACATGAACTTGTAGAGCTACCCCTAGAGCTGTCAGTCTGGACTGCTGAGTTTCACAGCAAAGTATTGGATTTCTTCCCCTTAATTTTGATGGGAAAAACGTGAGGTTTGTTAAGCTGAACCCTCCCAGAATTTTAATTTTTTCTTTTGTAAAAGCTTTCCTTTCCTTTCCTTTCCTTTCCTTTCCTTTCCTTTCCTTTCCTTTCCTTTCCTTTCCTTTCCTTTCCTTTCCTTTCCTTTCCTTTCCTTTCCTTTCCTTTCCTTTCCTTTCCTTTCCTTTCCTTTCCTTTCCTTTCCTTTCCTTTCCTTTCCTTTCCTTTCCTTTCCTTTCCTTTCCTTTCCTTTCCTTTCCTTTCCTTTCCTTTCCTTTCCTTTCCTTTCCTTTCCTTTCCTTTCCTTTCCTTTCCTTTCCTTTCCTTTCCTTTCCTTTCCTTTCCTTTCCTTTCCTTTCCTTTCCTTTCCTTTCCTTCTTTCCTTTCCTTTCCTTCTTTCCTTTCCTTTCCTTTCCTTTCCTTTCCTTTCCTTTCCTTTCCTTTCCTTTCCTTTCCTTTCCTTTCCTTTCCTTTCCTTTCCTTTCCTTTCCTTTCCTTTCCTTTCCTTTCCTTTCCTTTCCTTTCCTTTCCTTTCCTTTCCTTTCCTTTCCTTTCCTTTCCTCAGAGACTCTGAAAGTGTTCATCCTTCTGTTCAGCCTCCTCATAGGAAGATCCTCAGACTCATAATTTTTTTTTATTTTTACCTGTATTAGTTTGACTAAACAGCTGATAGCAGCATTACACTGATATTATAGGTGATAACAAGATAATACCTGAATTTTTAGGAGCAGTCCATTAGTGGGAAGTTGTTGCTCCCTGTTGATCCAGAGGGGTCCCTGCCAGCCTTGTTCCAAGGGCAGCCAGTGGTGTCCTGGTGTGTAAGTGGTCCCTGGCACACTGTGTGAGCTGCAGGCTGCACAGCAGGGTTCTTTCTCTCTGACTGCATCGCTCGTGTCTGGCAGGAGCAGGACATCTCAAATGCTGTTTTTGCACTTTGCAACACGCAGGTGGGAGCTGCAGATTGTGTTTGCTGTGTCTCACCTCAGGGGTGGTCCCAGAGTGCAGAGTCCCATCCTGAGCTGCAGTTTTGCCTGGCTTAGGGTGGAAGTTATGTGGCCACAAATGCCACCTGAAATGGCAGCATGTATTCTCAACTGAGCTTTTTTAATTCCAACTTTTCTTCCTGTGCTGTGAATGTGCAATAAACCTATTTAAACCATTTCTTCTATAAAATGTGGGTAAAGACTGAGCGTTAAACACACCACATAAGGGATGATACTCACCTTTGTTTGTCCCAGCTCCTTGCTGTGTCTCCCCATCCACTCACCTGGAGCTGGTGAAGGTCACAATCTGTGCCTGAGTCACCTATTGAACAGTGAGCCCACAGCAGAGCTGGTTGGCATTGGGGTGTTGAAGGGTTTTAAATAAAGGGCAGGGATGCCATGGCAGCAGCTGAGGAAGTGACTTGGGGGCAGTATTTGTGTGTGGTATCTTCGGGAACGGGTTGCCTGAAGTCTACAGGGTGAAAAATGTTCCCTGCAATGTTGCTGGCAGCAATCTGCAGCCGTTTCTGGTACAAATGGACACAGCTCTGTTCTATTTATGGAAGGTTCCTGTAATGTGCTCGGGCCTCCCACTGACTTCAGTGAAGCTGTTCCCACTTCCAAGGCTGGTGAACCTGGCCCCTGAACTCTGCCAGTCACTCAGCAGCCTGAGAGCTGACAATATTTATGTAATTCTGCCTGAAGTTTGCCATCTTGGGGTGAACCCAGCAAGGAAGAGAAATTGGAGAAATTGTGCATGCTCAGACCAAAAAATCAAGTACTTAATTTTTTTTTTTTTTTGTGGGAGATTTGTCCATTAACTTTAATGAAGCTTTTTTCTAGGCTTAAAAATCTGAAGAGAGCTATTAAACAAAAGGGAGAGAGTTTGCTTGCCAGGCATTTTCTCTGCTCCCTCAGTTCTGTTTCTTTCTAGCCAGAGAAACACTTTCAGCCATATATCTTTAGAGCAATGCTAACACTTAGTGACCAGTTAAGTAAATCCCACTTGTTAAATCCTTGTGGCTAGAATTTGCTGGGAGCCTTACTCTAAGGGCTCTGTTCTGTCACTGCTTGTTTTTTTCCACTTTAAATGAAGTGATTTGGATGGGATGCACAGACTGGTGACGCAGGAGAAATCTGCCACTGAAAGGTGGCACAGTGTGGCACTAGGATTGATATTTGCCTCCTCTGTGAAAGGTAAGCCAAGGAATTTGTTTGATTTCCTGCACCTCAGGCTAACAGGGCAAAGCCTGGAGGTCAGCCAGGCTGTAGATGGGCTCCTTCACTTCTGGCTCTTACTCCTGAGTGAGGAATCAAAGGATTTGTGTGGGATTTGCTACCTTAGTGTGTCCTTGGACAAGTGGAATTAGAAAACTAAAAGGCAGTGAGTGACTTTAGAAGCAGTGCCTCACCTTTGTGACATCTGCAGTGCCCCCTTCCCTTCACAGTGGTGGACTTAAATGCCCTGAAAATTCTTGTTGGAATTCCAGAGCTTCCTTGGGGCAAAACCTGCTCCTGCCAAGGGATTTCTCCCAGCCCAAGGAGACAAATGATGCCTCTGACCATTTGCCTGCCTTCTCCACAGGGAGTGTGTCCCTCCTGTAGCCCTTGCACTTACCAGCCCCTGCCTGCCTTCACAGGCACCAAGGTCCCACATTTATCTTCCCCTCTTTGCTGGGACTGAGGCCCCTGGATTCCTGATGTGCTCCAGATTAAGGTGAGCACCTTATCTGTATGGGCATCATCACTCTTCTATCAGTGTAAAAAAAAAGTCCAGTTTCTTGTGTACCAGATCCCTTATTTCAATTACAAAATACTATTTAGAAGTCATAGCTTAGGAGTTCTGACCTAATTTCTGTTACAAATTGCTTATATGGATTTCTCTTGCTGGAAAATTAATTGACCATACAATAAACTATTTTCCCTTGAGCAGGGACTATTCTGTTTCCTGTGACGTTGCAGTGAGCTGTCTTTGGGCCAAATATTTAAAGGTATTTAGGTGCTTAAAGATGCAGGTAATGTGAATTTTCCAAAATACCTAGCTGCCTAATACACAGTGATTTCAGTGGGAGTTGCCATCAAAGAGCTTCTAAAAATCCCACTGTGCACCCATCTGCTCCTTTAAGCACCTGAATTCCTTTAAAAAACAGGTACTTCCCTCCATCAGTGGAGACAAATTTTATTTTTCCTAATCTAGACAGAGCTTCTTAATACATTTTCTCTGCTACTGCCTGCCACCTTTAGCTTATTTTCATTGTTTTGATTGTGATGTCAAATCCAGTTGATGATCATGTTTGTGCAGTTCCAGGCAGAGTGTGGGCACACAGCATCCATCCTGTGTGACACCAGCTTGGCACAGCAGCTCGTGTTCATAAATCAGGCCTGAGAGGTTTGCAGGCAAGCAAACTGTCAGGAAGTTGCTGCAACTTTTTGCAGTGTATTAAATGATCTGTGTTTTGTTGTAACTTTTTAAACCCTCTTTGGAAACTGGTGTTCTGTTTCTCATTAGTGGGTCTTTGATCCAGTGAAAATATCAGTCCCTTGAGTGAATATTTCATCTGACTGCAGGGCCATGTAATTTGCCACGACACTAAGTCAATGGGTCTCTGCTGGCTTACCCCAGCAGGACTTGGGTGTGTAGGCAAAAAAAATCTCTGCAAAACATGAATAATGGGGGTCTAATCAAGAATTTATTTCTCTGGTTAACCAAAGGAAAAACGTGGAGTGTGAACATCCATCGATCTAGGCACAAAAGAAGCTTGAGGGAGAGAGAACATTTCACTTTGTATCAACTCACATTCTCAATTTAATACATAAACAGGGGTGTCAGGACATATACACCTTGCAGAGCTGATAAAAAATAGCAGTAGATTGATCTATCATTATTTACTGGCTTGGCCATCATATTTGTGTGCTTTCTATTAGAATGTACTTGGAAACCTCAGAGGGTCCTTCTGCATTAACCTCCAATTTCTGTCCTCATCTCCCCCTCTGGCCACCCTGTGCTGCATTCTGAAATTTTAATTCCATTGCACAAGGTGCTAGAGAATGAAAATAAACATTTGTCTGTGGAGAGTTTGCTGAGTCTGGAATATTCAGTGTGGCTTAAAAACAAGTGACTAAAATTGTGCTTTTACTTTTTAAGGCTTTTCCAGCAATATTTCATTCTGTGGTCTCCAGAGGAGTGAAGCATTTAGAAATATGCATTAATCCTCACTGGGAATTGATCCAGAGCTTGTTTTAAGCACATGCTTAAGTGGTTTGTTGAACTGGGGCCATGGCTGCCCAGACCCATCTCTGGATGAGATTTAATTGAGCAATGAGAACATTTGAATTCATTTACTTGTACTTGTGGGGTTTGAGATAGATTTGTAGATAGATAGATAGATAGATAGATAGATTTTTTTAAAATTTTTAGTTATTGATGAGATTCATAAGGATTTGGGCATATCTGATATTTGGATTCACTGTGAGGGAATCCTCACTATGACTCTGCAAAAAAAAAAAAAAAATCTCTTTAGTGCAACACGTGCCTGATACTGTGTCTAAAGAGCAAGCAAATATTTTGTTATATTTTCACTATGCTGAAAACAGATCTTGGTTTTGTGGGTTTTGGTTCTTGCTTGGTTTTGGCTTGAGATTATTAAATTTTTTTTTATTGTGTGGCTTCCATTTCTGTCCTGAGTGTGTGTTGGCTTCTCACTGACCCACTGCAGCTCATTCATGAGCTCTCAGCTCTGACAGGTTGAATGCCCAGAGTGGTCACTGATTAGACTGCCACTCCTAATATTCTCATCCCTGCAGTTATCAAGCAGGAAAATAGTGACAAGCAAATCTCAGCAGTGTGGGAAATGCAGAGTGAGGAACTGTGGACTTTGGCACCTTTGGCATTTTCTGAGCCCACAGTGGCATTCAGGGTGATAGCACAGAGTCTGGAGCAGGAAAGGAGCCCAGAACTTGGCAAATAAAAGGAAAATCTCACATGATATTTGCAACTTGTACATTGCTGCTTGATGCCTTGGGGTAGGAGAGGAATTTCAGAGTCCTGGGTGATCCTTTTTTGAGCTTGGTTGTTTTGTGTTCAGTTGTGGTGCTGAAGAGATCTGACCCTGAAATTTCAGGGCCACCTCCTGAACTCCAAAATCTCTATTCATCAAGACAAAATTCTCAATAAAGTCACTGGGAGTTTTCCTCAGACTTGGGGATATCAGAATTTAATGGTCCTTTTTAATTTTATTTTTTTTCCTTCCCCAAGAGGATGGTTCAAAGCTTATTTATCATCATAAATGGGGATTTCAGACCCCATGGAAGACATTCTATTTTACCAGGTTTTATAGTAGGGGAACACAACTTTTTACTGTTTTAGAGCATTTTCTGACTGACCTGTCAGAATGAGATGTCTTTCATTTCATTTTGGGGAATTTCTTTTCACACCTGTTTTTCTTTTATTTGTGCTGGTTTGGATCCCACTCCTGCCATTGTCCTGACTTCTTGATGAGTTTCCAAGGAATATTTTCAATGTCTCAGGCTCCCTGAATTCCCCAGGCCAATACCAAAGGTTGAGATGTGTGCAGTTGGTCATGACATTCACCTGGGATTTGCTGAGGCCAAAATTAAATCAGATAAAGCTCTAAGTTGAATCTGGGCCTCCTGTGTCTCAGGTGAATACAGAAATGTCTTTATTCTCTACAGCTTTTTTCTTACAAAAACTTAGAGTTCTGAAAAATATTTCTCTGACCTTCTTCCTACCAAAGTAAAAAAAGGAAAGGAAAGGCAAATTTCCATGAATCAGTATTTTCCAATGATTTCTTTTTTTTCTTCTCATTGATTACAGTTGTTTTCTTAGGAGCACTTTTGCTTAGGCTCATGTCTAAAAATATAAATTCTCCTTAGAGTATGAGAAGTGCCACACACTTTAACAAACAAGGGGGACACCTCTGAAGTTGCACATACCTGAGCAAGGTGACCCAATAAATGGAGCAGAATTAGGAAAATAACTGCAGTAGAAACCCAGATGGAGAAATATAAATCCCCTGACCATGGTGAGCACTTCCCTGTGCTCTTTGCCCTTTTCCCCTCCTCAGTGCAGTGTTTTTAGGCTCTCTGGCACAGGGAGTTTGAGAGCTGTGCTGGTGGCAGACAGAGAGCAATTCTCTGTGTGTTACCACACACAGGGCAAAGAGCTCCCTTCCTGCTCCTGGAGAGCAGCACTGCCTTAAACCCCAAATGGAGCTGGTCAGATCAGTGAATATCTGCTATTTTCATGGAAGTTGAGGTGTCCAGACATCCATGTCTGATTCCACACACAGATGGACAGCTGAATGTGTGGCTCTTAAATGTGTGAACCCCTCTATAGCACCAGCTGGAACCCAGGCTTGGTGGAAGAAGAAGACAAAATAAAGAGCTAATAACTGGTCTTAAGACATTCTGATATGAGTTGTGTGATGTGCTCCATAGCCCATCCTGCCCCTTTTGCTCCCTACAGATCTCATCCCTCCCTCTACACAAGGCCAGTGATCAGGGTGGAAATCCTCAACTTGACCAATAAAAAAAGAAGAAAGACAGGGCAATTGATAAAGTGTAGCAGGTCACACATGTAGTGCTTGTAATAACCATTTTAAAATGACTCAGCTGTGTGGAGAAACTTGGGGATAAAATAAGTATGGCTTTTGTTGATTTTGTGACCATATATAAAGGAAGAGAGACTGCATAGTAAAATTTTGGGGGGTGGAGATGTTAGTGCAAGAATCAAATTCTTGATTTGAATCAGTGGAAAATAATGATGTAGAATGTGATGGTGGTTTGTCTTCTCCTCCCAGCTGTTGAAGGGAAGGAGTCCCCATCTGCACCTGCCTCTTGCCTGGGATGTCAGGGACCTTGGACCCAGGTGGCTGAATCCCCCCACAAAACCTCTGCTGTGCAGGAGGAACATTTCAGGATGCTGCTGCAAGCCTGAGTGCATCCATAATTCTGTTTTTAAAGACAAATCATTTCAAGTAGAGTGCATAGAGCTCATGACACAAACACATCTGGATTTCAGTTGTTGATCTGAAATATTCACAGTCCAATATGGTAAGAGCAGATGCTGGATAGACACTCATCCTAAATGTGAATGATCACATCACAAATCCCATATGTAGCTTAGCTGAGAGCAGCAAAGCCTCCCTTCCCACCTTGGTTTTGCTCTGGGGTTAAAAATATTTGCTTGCACACTTAATGTTAGTCACCACTTTCTTTTTAGGTGTAGGAGATTATTATAAACCTCAAAAGGGTTTAGATGTAAACTGTGGTAGGAATTGAACTGACTGCCTTAATCAGAAGCACTTGGTTTGAAATGAAACATTAAAAAACCTCTTTAAAATGTTTAAGATTCTCATATTTTGTGCTTAGTAAGCACTGCTGCAGAGGCCAGTGGTATCAAACTTTATAGGTTGATCATTAAAAGATATCTGTGTCTTCTGCTGAAGTACACAGAGGCTGAAGAACTTCTGGTGCCTTTGAGGAAGAATAGCTGAGGCAAGAAAAGTTCAGCTAAAAAGGTGAGTCAAGGCTCCATAGAAAGGTCACCTGATTTTTCAGAAGTTTTTCACTTCCACAGCATTTTGAGTTTGAGTTATATTTTGTCAATACTGCATACATAGAACCTTCATCCTAAGGTATGGGAGAAAGAACCCTGGAGATTCAAGAGGGAGTCAAACACAGGGTTAAGCCAACAAAAATCATGTTGGCCAGTGTTTTAAATAGAGAAAAGAGAAATCAGGGCAAAAATGAGAAAGTTTTGAGGAAGAGCTGGGGTGAGGGTTAGGAACAATCTGAGTGCATTAGGAAAAATGCACTGGGGAATGTGTAGCAGGGAATGTGTATGTTTTTATGTTACAAGGAGCAGATCCTGAATTGAGCCATCTCAGAGTTCAAAATGATTCAGACTTCAGATTTTTTTTTTTTTTTTCTGAATAGGCAAACATTTAAAATTGTAAAGAAGAAAAAGCAAGTACTTTCTTTGGAAGGATGGATGAAACATAAATCTTAAGCAGAACTATAAACTGTTGAGACAAGGCATTTTTGTTGGATTATGTAGCTCATATCAGATAGCAATAAATCAATCCTTCAAAGACAAAAGACTATAGAAAGAAGAATAAACCAAAGACTCTCCAAATAACAAAGGCCAGATACACAAAAGTAACTAAGGAGCTGAAGAGGCAAATAGATGCCTGGCAGGATTTTAAATGGGATCATTGAGTGCAGACAATCATCACCTGCTACTGATTATTGGTGTCTTTAGGCTCCTTCAGGCCTAGGCACTTCCTTGACTGAGGTTAAAATTCCCATCAGCAGCAAGGAAACAACTCCTGGCTTTAAAATCCTTATGGTTGTTGCATCATCCCTGAGGGAAATGAAGAATTTACCTAGGGGATGTGTTTGACCTATTGTGAGCCTTGACAGCACACATGTCTTAACACAGTTCTGTCTTTGCTTACTTGGCTCATGCCACCAAGATGGGAAGTTCTGCACATATTTATTTACCTTGCTTCCTGATCCAGGGCTACAAAGAACAGATTTTTGAGCAAAACTCAAAATCTTGCTGGGTATGATGACAAAATTCTAGTAGTGGGTGCAAGTCACTCATGCTGGTTAATACCCACTAGCTGTCATACTTTGGAAATTAATTTTCTGTACTGTGAATTCCTATATTTTTGGGCAAAAAAAGGTCCCATTCCAGTGCTGGAAATAGCAAAATCCATGTCACACTCTATGCCAGTAGTCCCAGTTCCTTATTGTTCAAGTCATCCAGACTTTTTCAGCATGCTCTGGCATGTTCCTGACCTGCACACACCTTGTCCTTCCCCCTGGGAATATCAAAGAATGAAAGGAGATTAAGAACTTGGGGCTCATCCTGACTCACAGGCAGAACAGTCATAGAAACTGGGAACTATTTCTAGGTCCCCTGGCTGGAAGTACTGGGGACAGCTGAGCTTGCTATGCTCATTTTCATCCAGTATCAAATTTGGCTGGTTTGTTTGTTGATATTAAATAAAAATTAAATAAAGGATATTTAATAGATAGATAGATAGATAGATAGATAGATAGATAGATAGATAGATAGATAGATAGATAAATCAACCAATAGATAGATAGATAGATAGATAGATAGATAGATAGATAGATAGATAGATAGATAAATAAATAAATAAAGTCTTAGACTGTTGGGGGTGTGTGCAGGAAAGGGATTCCTGTCCTCCCTAAATCAGAAGAAGTAAATGTAATGCAGATAATAAGAGGAGGGGGGAAAAAAAATGAAGAAAATTTGCTGTACATCTGTTTTAAAAAGCCAGGCAAACAAATGTTGAGGGCACAAGATCTTAGCATGACAGAAAATTACTAGGACATGCCAGACTTGGTGAATAAAAGACAAGCAGGCAATGTTACTGCTGGAACAAGCAGAGATGTGAAAAATGTAAGGAAATTTGCAAGTCTTTATTTGCCACTAGTCTGACAGCAGATGATGATGACATATCTGTGAACATATGTTATGAAAAAAAGGCTACTATCACAAGCTATGCAGATTGGATCATTGAATATTTTTAGCTCCAGTTCTGGTTCTAGTTGGCCTCTATATCATCTCAAAAAAAGTGCAGATTAATTCAGTCTCCCCATGGAATATTGTTCTACACAATACTTTAAGTGCATTTATTGAGAAAGGAGCCCTGGCATTTGAATACAATATAATTATGATTGTGATCCAAGCCTATACAATTCTAGGTTTGCTTCATCAAAAATTAATATTCTGCTTCTTGGACTTTGCACACTTGAAGAGTTCAGCTGGAAAAAAATATCAGAGTGCACATCTTACAAATGAAATGGTACTTTAGTGTCCTTTAAGTCCCTCTCCCCTTTGGCACCAGAAAAGTGCTTTTTCCATTCCACATCTTATGACATGCAGGACTTAAAACAGGGCAGTGTGGAACACCATGAGAATAAGTCTTCCTGCCTTAGTTCAAAATACACTTGCCTCTTTAAAACAGAAATATATGCTTCTCCAAAAGCTTGTCTTTGCATTTATCCTGCCCAAGGGCACTTGTGGTATGTGCTTTCTCTACTTACCTGGCTTTTATACACAACTGCTTGTTTGGCATTGCCTAAAAAGTGATTTTTTAATTTTTTTTTTTTTACTAATTAGGCAAAGACTGGAAAGTGCAGCAGGAGATTGTCCACCTGCTATTCCTGGTAATTTTTTCTTAAAGGAAGCACCTTACTGATGCATTCCTTTCCATACATCTCCCCCAGCATGCTGATGTATTTTTGGTCTCACTGCTCACTCTTTGCTCTTACTGCTGTTACTATCCCATTTTTTCCCCTTTTCTTTAATTAGACCCCCTTAGTGGAGGAAAGGGAAAAAAAAAAAAAAAAAAGGTAGTGTTTGCAAATGGCAAATCAGTCCATGGGGACTGCTCAGATTTTAAGGGCAGCTGCTGTTCAATGTATCTGGAGTGTCACTTTCTGTTCTGTGCTGCTGTTTTATTGCTGCTGTGGGAATGGAGCAGAAACAGCAGCTACTGCAGTTGTGTTGAATAACCATCAACCTGATCCTAGCTGATGTGCCAGTCCCTCACTGGGCACAAAAATGTCCACATTTGATATCCACCACCCACCCCAGCCTGTAAATGAAAATAGCAAGATGCTAAATAGCTGCAGGAAGGCATCATTAGCCAGAGGACTCAGCTGACACACGTGGATGTGTGAGTGCTGCTGTGCATGTGTGAGAATATCCCTACATCTCCAGAAAGGCTGCTGCAGGTAAATAATGCATAAGGTGCATGCAGTGTATTTAAATGTTAAACACATTGGCTTTCAAACTCACTGCAACAATTGAAACCTGCAGCTTGGCCACAGCTCTTGGGCTGCTGCGTATTTAAAGTGAAATGTGGAAATGCTGAGTAAAAATCGCCCAATCCCAGATCCTTGACCACCTAAACTTGCCAGTGGAGCTCAGATTCTCTTCTTCCCATGCTGCATGTTTCCATCTGAGTGCAAAGCCTTGACATGGGGAGTGCTGATGGCGAGGAAAGAACATTTCTGTGGCTGCTGGAGTGGCCAAAATCGGCGCGGATTTGCCCAGCCCTGCTGGCTCCATCCATCCCCTGTGCCCTGCATCCTTTCCCTGAGCATCTCCCGGAGCCATCGGACATCCCGTGGGCTGTGTCACACAGCCCAGTGCTGCAGGACCCGCTGGGATTTTCCCACCTCTCTGTCGGACACCGGAGTTTATCCCGCCCCAAGGATTGTCCCCAAGCCGGGCTTTGTTCTCCCGGCGCTGCCTGAACCGGCCGCGTTTCCCCGACAGATGGCACTGCCTTTCTCTCCTACTTCGCCCAAAGTTTAAAAACATTTCGTTAAAAATAGCTGCCCCACATTCTTAATTGGCAATCCTTTTTCTGTTTATTGTTAGGCACAAATCAAATGCTGTTTAGCTCCTAGGCGAGCCCAGTGCACAATACATAAAACCACAATGTGAAACACGCGGATTTTCCTATTCTGTTCTGTATCTGCTTGTTACAGCAGAAAATACTCAACAATCTGTGGTTTGTCACTAACATTTGCAGAAACTTAGTTATGATAAAATGTTGGTTTTTTTTCATTATGATGAAACTTGCTGTGCAGAACCCCCCTGTTTTCAAGTAAATTAAGCCAATGTTATTCCAGCACCTCTGGACTTCAGCTACAATAATGGAGTGCTGTATTTGGAGGGCAAATTTAAACCCTGAAACAAGCTTCAAACTCCCCTGTGCTGGCTGTTCTTTATCATGTGAAGGATGGAGAGCCCACAGTGGGGTCCTGGCGTTCTCCCAGGCCAAGCTCTCTCCACCAGGGCTGGGATCACTGCAGGAAAATGTGGCTCCAGCAGCACCTTCTCCAACCCTGCCCTGTCCCGGGGTGATTCCCAGGGGGATTTTCCACAGCTCCTTACCAGGTCTCCTGCAGGGATGCTGCTGGAGGTGAGCTGCCTCTGCTCATCATTGCTGTGGCCTCTTCTGGGACCCAGCTCATTTCTGCAATTCCTTGGGCTGTGCTGAGCAGAAAGGCCAGTTCTCTCCTTCACAGAATGAAATTGTGACGGCCTCGCTGTTCCCTGCTTTGCTGCTTCCTTTTCCCGGCCGAGCTGTTTGTGGCGCAGCAGAAGGAACACGTTTTGTTTTGTTTTGTTTTGTTTTGTTTCCTGCACATGGACAGATTGCCAGCCAGCTGCCCACAGTTCTGGGCCCTTCCACCTCCCCCCACAACGGTCAGGAATTCAGTCCTGATGCTCACAGGAGCTGTTCCCAGCCCTGTCCATGCACTGCCCCCAAACCCGGGTTTGTGTCAAAGGCACCGCTGCCCTTTTAGCACAGGTGCAGGGGAGAAACTCCTCCTAATGTGCATTCACACCTCTCTCTCTCCAGTGACCTTTATTTGCCATCCCCTTGCCTGTTTAGCTTGTTAGACCCTCCTGAAGTGGTTGATAATATTCTTATAATATTGGACAAGTCTCAATAATTGTATCAAATTCCTGTGTTATTGGCTGAATTTTTAAGCCCCTTTTCCTGTTTGCTAACACATTAAACAGTGCTGTACGTAACACAGTTCTGCTGTTGAAAGCCTTTCTTCTTCTTCTTCTTCTTCTTCTTCTTCTTCTTCTTCTTCTTCTTCTTCTTCTTCTTCTTTTTCTTTTTTTCTTTTCCTTCTTTTTTTTTCTTTTTTTTTTCTCTTTTTCTTTTCCTTCTTTTTTTTCTTTTTTTTCTTTTCCTTCTTTTTTTCTTTTTTTTCTTTTTTTTTTTCTTTTCCTTCTTTTTTTTCTTTTCCTTCTTTTTTTTCTTTTTTTTCTTTTCCATCTTTTCCTTCTTTTTTTTTTCTTTTCCTTCTTTTTTTTTCTTTTTTTTCTTTTCCTTCTTTTCCTTCTTCTTTTCCTTCTTCTTCTTATTTTCCTTCTCCTTTCTTCCTTCTTCTTTCTCCTCCTCCTCTTCTTCTTCTTCTTCTTTGGTAATTTTTACTTCCCAACTGGGTTTTGTTCCCCTTGTCACTTTGTGACTTTTTTTTTTAGAAAGAGCAGTAGATTCATCAGATGTGGTTGTAAATGAGTCAGTTCACATTCTGAGCCTTATTTTCTGTTTAAAAACTCTGCACTATTCTCTCCCTTTCATATAATGACAGTCTGGTTCTTTTCAAACTTTATTTTTCTTTTTTTCTTTTTTACTTTACTTTTCTTTTTCACTTTTCTTTTTCATACTTTATTTTTCTTTTAAACTCAATAAGCTGCAAATTTCAAGGCTGGTTCAACATGAATTTTAAAACTAATACTCACATAGCAGCGTCCAGCAGCTGATGGTAATGAGCAAGGATGTAGGGGTTTTTAATTACTTACTCCAACAATTCCTTAAAAATATTTGCATGCACATAAGCTAATTCTGGAGATCTGTTGCTCCTAAATGCAAATGTTGCAGCATTTACTGCTTTGATAACAGTCTCTAATATTAATATTTTGATTTTTTTTTTTTTTTACATGGCACAATACATGTGCTGAAATGTCAGCTTAAAATCTTTTGAATACAGGTGTAATTAAAATATTTGGGATCTTTGAACACATCATCTTTAAATACTCATTTGTCTCCCCTTCAGTCCTTCTGCTTCTTGCCTCTGTGTCTCTGTCTGTGTGCATGTAAAGAAGTGCTGCATCTTTTCACAGGCAAAAATAATTTTTTTTCACAGACCTAATTTCTACCCTGCTTTTTTTAAGCCAGCAGCATGTGTGGTTTTGTTTTGGTTTTACCTGCTGGGGGTTCTTCTGCTTTGAAGATAACTGGTAAACAGCTGACCATGTAAGCACAAACATTTCTTTTTCCTTGATTTCTGTCTCCTCTTTGTGTCAGAATTTTTGTAGTCTAGTGAGTGTATGATGATTTTGAGGCTTTGTGGTTATTAAGAACCTCTGGTGTTGTTTCTTGCATCATGCCAGCCGTGTGATTTCAGCCTCAGGTCCCAGACAAGCTGCAGTGTGTTTTGTAAAGGCATCACTCTTACTGCAAACACATCCGCTTATCACATTGCTGCTATCAAGCACTTCATTTGAATTCTTAATTTTAATTCTTAAAAGACCAGACTTTTTTTTTTTTTTTTTTTTTTTTTTTTTTTTAGCCCAGCCTCCCTTCTCTTTCTTAATCACTTATGGTTGCAGCTTTTCTCACTAATTACAAACTCCCCTGGTGTCAGGATTTCCTTCCAGCACTGCACTGTGGTGAGTTATCCTTGCTCTTTTCTTGGGTCTGGCTGCTGCAGTGTGTTATGCACAGGTGAGGATTCACAATTTCCAGTAATTTAATGACTCTCTCCCAATTCCCTTGCAATATCCCAGAACCATCATAATTTGAAAATTGGATGCCAGGGCTG
The DNA here is from genome assembly GCF_029582105.1 of Oenanthe melanoleuca. NCBI lineage: Eukaryota > Metazoa > Chordata > Aves > Passeriformes > Muscicapidae > Oenanthe > Oenanthe melanoleuca. The sequence continues at coordinate 2,516,983 of NC_079339.1, forward strand.
GACACAGCAGTGCTGGTCCCATCAGTGATACACACCTGTAATATCATGGCCTCCTGCATAATCATGCAGGGATTGCATTAACCTAACCCATGGACTGCATGGGGAATTCATGGTAAATTGATTTCCTGAAGTCCTTTTCAGTGTCACTGCATTTCAGGATATGGTATTCTGTGTTGTTAGTGTGACCTACATTCTCTCTTCTGACATATCTGACTTGGTGTCAGCCTGTATTAAAACCTCTTTAAAAATATTACTTCATTTTGCAAGTTGATTCAAATAGCACATTATAACTGACCCATCCCAACCTCTCCAATTGTTATTTGACTTTATTTTTTTTTTTTTTAACATACCTTTAAAGTAGCCAGTTTAAAACAAATTATTTTCTTTCATGGATATTGTCATAAATTCCTGTTCTAAATGTAGTCAAAGGCATTTTTAAAAAAAAATTAATAGGAACACTGGAAATGCTACTAGATGCACCCAAATTTGGATATGATGACCAATAAAAGTGCTTTTCCAGGTTTTAATATGTTTTATTGTTGTGGATTTTTAGTAGTGTTGTTCTTTAATACAATGTAATGCAAAAACCTTCAAAAATATTAATTCAGAATTCAAATACAATTTGTTTTTTGCAACCAAATCTTTTGAGAAATGAGAAAATTACATCAACCTTGTTTATATATATATATGTATATATGTATGTATGTATATTATTCCCATATACTGACTAGGCATTATGATCTAATTTTTCAACTTTTTTCTTTTTATACCAATCTGTGGTAACTTCTCCAAAGGGTCAGCAACAGTCCCTGATCCCAGTGGTTCTGTGAATTTCTCTCCCTCTGCAGCTCCCTCATTTTTTCTGGGTGAAGATGATTTGGGCAGCTTTTCTCACCTCCTACTCTGGAAGTTGTATTTAAGCATTTTCCCTGTCCAGCTAAATTCAGATGCCTACCAAATTCACCAAATTCTTTTTCTCCTCCTTCCCTGCACCACTGCAAGTCCCTTGCCACGAGCCAGCATCAAGACTGGTTTACACAGAGTTTCTTTTTTTTTTTTTTTTTTTTTTTGCCTTCTCCTATGACTACACTCTGTGAAAGAATTCCATAAAAATCCCTTTTAAATTCCCACCAGAGAGGAGACTTTATCATGGATCCTGTAGAGGGGTGGGTGTTCACTGGGGTTAGGCACAGCTTCTTTGCCTCAAAAGGAATTTGAAACACCAATTCTAACAAATAAGTGATATTACACTCCACTCTTCCATGCCCATTTGGAAGCATAGGGAAAGATGTTATTTTCACACACATTTTCATGGGTTTTTTTGATGGCTGCCTGTCAATTGACAGATGAACTTTTAGATTAGTAAAGTCTCAGAATGAGAGGCACCTGCTTAACCAGTTTATTGTTTTCTTAGTGATAACAGAAGAGCCTTGGCATGTTAGTGTTTCCTCGAAGAATATCCAAATATCCACTCACTCAAAAGATCAAAGAAAAGAGCAGAGCTTTCAGTTAGGCTGGGCAGGACTCTGTTCTTGCATAATTATTGGCAGCTTGTCTGAATTTCTGTCACCTGCACAGGCTCTGTGCACCAGACAAGGCTGTTTAATCCTGTGGGTCATTAAAGGTACTAATTCTCACTTAGAAGGCAATTCCAGATCTCAGTGAAGTAACCTCAGTTACTGGCTGCTAAATTGATTACTGGCTGTTGTTGAAGAGTTTTATTAAAATATTGAGCTGTTCAGCCCAAATCTGTATTTTTTAAATTTTCCTTTCAGAAGGGAGTGTTGTGCTGACCATGCAGAAGAAAGCCAATCTTGTTGCCTACAGATACATGATAATGTGTGAGGAGACATTTGCTCAGCTGAGTCACTTGCAGCCACAGATAAGTGACAGTTCTGGGAAGTAATAAGCTGTCATGCAGTGTTTCTTAAATGCATGGATTTCCTGAAACCCTGTTCAGGGGTCACTATCAGAGCAGATGCAATTGGCTGCTGTATCACAGAGACCTCAAGAGTCAGCTCTGCATTTCCCTTCATTTTCACTCCCCTGAAGTGGTAAACTTTGATAATTTCCTCCCAGAGCAAAGGAGCTTTCACTAGATGCTGGGGGTAAGAACTTCCTGGAAATTACCTGGGGATTATGTTTTATCCCACCTGTTTATTTTATTGTTTTGTTCCACATTATTCCTTGAGAAACCAGCCTGTTTATTACTACTACCATTTGTTAGCCAATGATATTTTAAGTTTTATTTGGATTTTTGCCCTAGTAGTGTACTTGCTAAGTACAGTTTATTCACAATCAAGGCTGGTCAAATCAAACTGTCAAAATCTATTCTAGGCACAATTCTAATGTCCCATCATTATTTGTATTTAGTTGATTTCAAAGGGATCAAACTAGGGAGGAATAAGGAAATACAGCAGGAAGAGAGTAAATAATCTAAATCCTTCAGAGGATCCACTAAAGGGAAAAAGACAGAAATGTGCACAATAATGAGTGTCATGGAGAAAGTGATTAGGGAGTGACTAATGCATTGTTTCTGACAATACAGGACCTAAGGGGGTTCCAGTGTTATAATCACACAGGGAATTTAAAGCAAACTTTTGTCATGCAGGGCATAATTATTTTGTGGAACTCGTTCCACAGGATGTTACAAGTTCAAAAAAATAAGATATATTACTGAGGATAGGTCCATGGGGGACTATTAACATGATGGTACAGTGGCAAGCCCCAGCTCAAAGGCCCCTGAGCAGCTGATTGCTGGAAGCTGAGAGAGTGTACACAGGGACTTCTGATTTGTCCTGTTTCTTATTCTTGCCCTCTAAAAATCTCCCACTAAGAGCTCAAAGACAGGATGCAGGGCCAGGATGGATTTGAGTCTGACCTGCAGGGGTATGCTCATGTACACAGCTAGCTATCCAAAAGAGATCACAGGCAGCGGAGGAGACACAGGAGCTCAGGATATGCTCACTGGATGAATGACATGGTGTCCTGGTTTGGAGAACAGGTGTCTGCTGAGAGAGGCAGGAGCTTCTCTTTGAAATGGAGAATGTAAACCCCCTCCCTCCAAATTATTATAATTTTGAAATTAAGGGGCTCTCAGGCAAAGATATGGGAATTAGGAATAACAGTTCTTTACTAGGAAAATTAAAATAGAAATGCAGAATTACACAGAACAATCCCAAACCTGCCAGAGTCAGAATCCAAGCTGACACCCGTCAGTCAGTCAGGGTGTTGGCACAGTCCCATTCAATGGTGGCTGCATCCTCCTGCAGGGGCAGATGTGGTTCAGCTGCAGCAGTGCTCCTGGAGAAGGTGCAGTTTCCTCTGAAGCTCCAGGGATGATGTGGAAAGGTCTGGTTTTCCTCTGGAATCCAGTGGAAAAGGCTGCTCTGGTGTTCCAAATCTCAGTTTTTATCTGGGTAGGAAAGGCTTGGCTCCTCCCCTGGCTGGAGCATCTCCCAGTGGATGATGGAATTTTATCAGTCATGCCCTGGGACTCACTGGCCATTAACAGGAGATATCTCCTGGAGGGAGGATGGGCTGTGGGAAAGATAAAGATGATTGCCCAGCTGGTTTTAAGATGGCCCATTAGCAGAGGATATCTCCCACAGAGATCAGGGTCACTGCCCCAGCTGGTTTAACAGATGGGGACAGAATCCACATTTCTGGTCACATCCTGTATTGCAACCCAAGGCACAGGGCCTGGTGGGGGGTTTTTAATAGCCAGATAAATTCCAAATCCACTACAGCTTCCTGCAGTACCTCAGCAAAGCAAGTACACACCAGCCACAAGGCACTTGTTGATGCCCTGCTGGGAAGGGTTTTCCACAGTGTGCCTGTTAATCATGGAACCCTGGCCACCCAGGCTGTAGGACTTCACAGGATCTGTGGCAGCGTCCTCTCTACTCACAGAGCCAGTTTTTCCACTAAGGGAAATGAGGCTGTACAGAGGAACAGCATCCAACTGCACAGCTCAGCTGTGCCAGGAGCACACAGAGGAGGATGAGGATGGACTGTGAAGCATAAATATATGTTTGGCAGGACAGATCCTGTTTTGAGGTGCTGAAGTAAAACAACGATACATTAGCAAGATACTGCAAGACCTCCTGGAGCAGGTGAGAGTTTGTGTGTGCTCTTATCCACTGCTAAATATGAAATATCTCCCCCTGAGACACGAACAAGGATTCAGGAATGATTGTGTATGGAGAAGGGATCAGCATGGAAAGGAAGGAATCCAGTGGGAGAAATGCCTAAAACTGGTTTAAAGCTTTAGTAGCTTTGTAACATTGAGAAGTATTAAGAGAGGATACTTTCAGTGTAAGACATGGCATGACAACAACACCTAGGCAAAAATATAGAGCAAATTCTATGTGATGTGGTGAAAGAAAGGAAGGAAGTTAGGAAAGGGCAGTGGAGGTATTCAGGAGGGATTATGTTTGCATCAGGCACAATTGTGTGTCTGTTTATAGACTAGCCCAAGAAACAGGAGTGAGAAGCTGCTGGAACACAGGGAGTGATGAAGGCAGCCTATATATTCATGTCTGGGAATAAAGGACAAATAGGAAAGCTTGGAGTGTTAATGAAAATGTCAAATGGCAAAGTAAAGCTATTGAAAGCTTCAAGAACACTTTCAATCCCTGCCCTGGGGGTAAATGGGTGTCTGGGCAGCACTACTTGGAAAGAGGAGCACAGGGACCTTTCTGTGTATTCTGAGGTGAGGGAATTGTGTCTTCATTTGGGAAGGCTGCTGTGAGAGGTCAGCAGTGAATTGTAAACTCAGAAATGCCCCAGAAGTGCTAGGTTTCTGAAAGATTTGGTCCAGAATCATTCAGAAGAGGACAGTGGTTCTCATCTGTTCCTCAGTTAGGAGGGAACACAGGATCTGTCTAGAGACACAGACTTTCTCCTCAGAGAAGGAGGAGAAGTGTTTTCTGCTGAGATACTTAACAGCATGACATGAATTCATCTCTCACTCACAAAGTAGATTCAGCAGACACACATAACAGGTCCCAAGTGGGCAAATCTCAGGTGTAGGAAAGACATTTGAAATCTTTCTGCTTTGGCAAGAACTCATGGGTGAAACTTGTTTGTCCTTTTTCTTTTGTCTTTGTTAAATAGAATCACAGACTCACAGAAGGGTTTGGGTTTGAAGGGATCTTAAAGATCATCTGGTTCCTCTTGTCAGGGACAACTCCCACTGCCTCAGGTTGGTCAAATCTGCCTCCAGCCTGGCCTTGAACCCTTCCAGGGATGGAGCAGCCACAGCCTCTCTGGGCAGCCCTCTTAGTTGTCTCACTGCTCTCATAGTGAAGAAACAGCTTTTGCCAAATTTATTTGCCTTACAAAATACAAAAGCATATATTAAATTTGTAAATTTATTTTAAAATTACTTACAAACAGCTCAGGTTCATACATCTGTACATTTGATTTCTATATTAATGGTCACATAGGTATAATTTGTAAATCACATTAAGTATAGCATAAAATTATTGAGCTCCATGAAATTATGAGATGGGGTTTGAGAGCTGTTAAAAATTTATGGAATACCTTTCTTCAACCATGGCTCTACCAGAAGTTTCAGATAGAGTGTGATTGCAACAATTTCACTTTAAAATCTTCTAAATGCATATGAAAAGCAAGACAATTACATCTACAATACATTCTATCTTGTGCAGAAACAAATACCTGCATGCTCTTAAATTATAAAAAAGAGCATGACTTTAATATTAGATTTCTGCAATGACAATTGTAAGAGCCCTTTTGTGCATCAACATAATAATAATGTCTGAGATTCCTGCCCAGAATCACAGTTTCTCTCAAATCTTCTGTTCATTCCTGTAAAAGCAGCATCAATATGTAATAGCTGTATATGCATCTCTCAGCTTAAATTAGCACTCTGTATTACTGGATTTCATTTTAAAAGGACTTTCCAACAACCTTTCAGGTATTTAAAGAAAGAACAGTACAGTTGTAATGATACAGGTTGCTTATTTATTTAACTTGAAAGCCTCTCTCAGCTCCCCATATCTATTTCTGTATGGACAAATTATGAGACCTTGAATAATGAACGTGTGATTTAAATTGTGCTGTGACACTACATAATGCTGAGAAGTCATTTTATACAGTTCACTATTCTCACAGTCAATGGTGCTTGACTTGATTACCAGTGCCTCATAGCTAGAGCAGATATGGGCAATGTTTTAAATTTGTTAAAAATTGGTTGGACAAAATTGTCTTGAATGAAATAGAGTAGGCTGGAGAGCTTATTTCTTCTGATAGTCTCCTAAATGAGCCTTAATTTTCATGCTTAAAATTTCCATGGTAAACGATATTTTTTTTTTAATTAAAAAAAAAAAGGAAATAAAAAAGTAAAGGAACAGCTGAATGGCTGAATGTTCTACCTGGTCTCTGAAAAACAATAGAGGAAGAGGCAAATCCAGCCTGACATCCTGCATTAGGTCCCTAAACCTCAATTCAGGACAACCATGGTTAAGGAAATATTGTGCCCACAATTTTTTCTTCATGAATAAGGAGAAGGTGAGCTGAGCTAAATTCTTCCTGTGCATCTTCACTGTGCTGGGATGCAGCAAGTGCTCTGGTACAGCTACAGTTTGCTTCCCAAATTTTGGTTTTACCTTTTAACATTGGTTTGTTTGACCTTCCCAGCAATCACCATTCTCATGATGCACCCAGATAAAAAACACAAACACAGGATTTATCCATTTGTTACATGAACAACCCATGTGTTTTTGTCCCCACACCTTTTTGATCAATTTAACTATCTTATGAGGTACTAACAAAATGAAAAAAATGAATTTTTATTTCAAGATACTAGAGGTCTTGTGACATGGATTTGAGGCAGTTTGTTATCAGATAGTATTTTTTAATTTGTCCAGATTCATGTGAGAGGAATTTGAATCCACATTAGTATTCTATGAACTGATCATTAACACTTTTCAACTGATTTAGTAAACATATATTGCTTCCAAAATAAATAGAAACAGGGAAGGAGCACAGTTAGTGTAGCTGAAGCATGAAAACATACACATTAACATGCAAGGCAAAACTCCAGTGTTGAAATGGGGCAGCACATTAAGGTTATTTTTTTCTGGCCATGTTTTCACATCTCCAGAGGATTCTTGAAAACAATGGAATGAACATCCTAAAGTACATCTTTTAGTAATTCTGCTTCACTACAAAATGGTGAAATGACTGTAATAAATGAATTGTCACAGCTCCCCTGAAGATATTGGGCAGTGAGGAAATGCCATGGTGAAGGTAAAGAGCACATCCTTGGAGGGGGCTGGCTCTGAGAGGAGCCCACCAATACTTGCACAGCCCTTTGGGCATACAAGGCTTCTCTAGGGCACAGTCTCTCTGTGTCCCAGAGGAAATCCAGGCCAGTGAAGCCACTGCTATGTCCAAACCCATCAGCCTTCCTCAAAAAAATAAGGGAAGGGCCCATTTTAAAAGATTTGTCCAGGTAGCTCACCTAATTCTGCTCTGCCTGTGAACCCCCTGCAAGACTATTGAGTTTTACAATCCTCCTAGGGCCCTGCCAAAAGCATGAGGCTTCTGAGTGTTTCCAAAATCAGGCACATGGAAAACTAACAGACTAGAAGTGCCTCTTGCTTTGCTGACTTGGGCTCTGCTCCTTGCAAGCTCTGTCTAGGTTCTTTCTGTAGAGCCAAGTGCAGTGATTTGCTGAAAGCTGTCTGAACTGATATTTGGATAAAGCTGGGAATGGAGCACCCATCCCCACACCTCTGGAAAATCCAATTTGGTGGGTGAGGAGTGTTTGTTGATGGGAAGGAGTATGTTAAGCCTCAGATTGTACAACTTGAGCATCATCTCTCTCTGAAAGCTCCATGATAATTCTGTGAAAGCTGGAGAGCTCCTTGGTGCCATGTAGCTCCCTGACAACTCACTTTGTGTGCAATGGCCATGCAGAAGGGAGAAGGACATCCTATTTGTATTTCTAAGACTTCTGGAGTGGTCCCCACTCTGCTAAAATTGTCAGTGTTTCAGGAGGGCTGCTGACAGCAGCTGATGAACATTTGGCACAGCTCAGGAACAGAATGAGAAGGTGACAAGCTCCTTCCCCACCTGGCTGGGGCCAGGTCACCTGGGCAGGACAGTGCTCCAGGACAGGCTCCTCCTTGTCTTTGGATCCATCTGGACTCAAAAGGTACTGAGAAGATTTGAATTCAACCTCACACCTCATGCTGGGAGAATGATTCAGCCTAGATCTGCTCCTACTTGGACTATTTTCCTGTAATAAAAGATCTTGTAGGAGTATGGTAAATATCTTCAGACTCCTTGGTCTGTTTTCTCTATCAAATCTCTCAGGGTCAGCCTTGTCACAGTAAGGTGTATTCCAAGTTTTTCCTTTCTGCTCTGGTGCATCACTGCTAATGGAGTATTCCCTTGCCAGAGAAACCAGGCAGCACCTTATTTTGAAATCTTAAATTCTGGTTCCAGGCTAAAGCAAAAAGATTTTTGCAAATACTGCAAACACTATTGCTGACTGGCAGCTATGTCTCAGCTGCACATATGGAAAGATGGAAATTTTTAGTGAAGAGGCATAAAGTGCTTCTTGAAGCAGAGATGTGAGTTAATGTCAAATTAAATGGATGCAGGGGGTCTTTTTTTTTTTGCACTGCATTATAGAAAAATGTTCATTATAGATTATAAATAGTGATGATAGAGACCAGACTCTTGTGAATTCAGTTCTAACTGGAAATGTGCTGAGCCACCAAAAATAATGCACCCCAGCCATCTCCCTTAGGACTGTGGTTATCTTCTACATAAATGCATCTTTAACCAACAGCATATAAAAAGAGCAATGATGACATCCAGAGGACAGATAGTTTAATCATAGGTACTGTAGGTATCCTCAGTAAATTTCCTGGGGATAGATCCCTCACCTATTTTTCCTGTTTAAAGTCTGTTCCTATTAAATCAGTTATTGACAGCCTGCTGAGCTCCTTTAAATCACAGTTTTTATGAAACTGACCTTGTAAAGTTAAGTGTTTCACCCCCAGTGCAAAAATTACATGTATATGATAAACTTTCATTAGTTTCATCATTTTTCTTTGCATTACCATTCTATGTTATCAGTGAACCCAACTGAAATGTGAAGCACTGCTTTAAGCTACTGGAAAACTTCAGGTTAAAAGCTGTCTGGCTTACCTCACCTGTGAGGGCTCCTGCTGTGGAACCTCTCCCTATATGTAGGTTTTTATCTAATCTGTCTTAGTAACCTTCCATACTCTGGCTTGGCAGGTTGGTTTTTTTTTTGCTTTTTTTTCTGCTTTCAATTTTGTTTGCAACTGCAAGAATATTGGCCAGGTGCACCATATGCAGAAGCCACTAGACAGAAAAGCCCCTGAATTGCACAGAAATATCTAGGGATGGGTGTCTATTTTACTGGCAAACTTGAAGGAGATGCATTACCAGTGATAGTCTAAGCACAGCTCCACAATCAGAATTTAATTGAAGCGTGTTACCTATAATAGGTTGAGATATTTGTGTTCTTCAGCATTTTATAAATTCAGAAGCAGATGGGCTATGACCAGGAAGCAGTGGAGAACAGACTGGCTTAAAGCAGGTTGGCTCTCTGACAAGTGCAGGTACAGCTGTGGTATGTATTTTATTCAGCATGCCCACCTACTGTATCAGCAGCCTGCCCCACCAGCAATTCAACTACAACTGACTTAATGAAGAGTAGAAGTAAGCATGAATCCAGACTTTCCATGGATCATAATATCTGAGAACCCAGAAGAATCAACATGATGGAAATCATGCCAAGTAATTTTTCTTTTTTTTTTTTTTTTTCCTTGCATCTTTATGTGCAAGAGATAACAAAAGCATTGGGCATTTTGAAGAGGAAAAAAAAAAAAAAAGCCCCACAAAATATAATCAGTTTACAGTATATTCAAATGTTCCTCTTTCGGCCTTTCTTTCCTTTTTTTTCATTAAAGGAACAAAATCTTAGGAAGTAGTAGCTTAAATCAGCATGATTGTGCCAAGGAACATGATGAAGTGCTGGCTAAGAAGGCTTCTGCTAGTAAAAGACAATTTATATGGGTGACATAAGGGCCTGCTTTTGAAGGTTTCATGCAAAAAGTATACACAGGGTGGTTTTGGTCCCATTTGTGCCAATTCTTGCAAGCATCATAGTGAAAAAACTTCTGTAGCTGATGAAGAGGTCGTGGAAAAGAATCCTTGGTCTGAACATTCCTTAATTGGGAAGGTGGTATTTGCTATTTTATGCATTTAAAAGAGGTGCCTCTCTTTGTCTTTTGCCATTCCTTATACATGTGGGTGAATAATCTCATATTTAGGTTTATTGTACCTCTTCATCTCTGTTTCTATATCTATCTAACATCATAAATTCTAACCTGCAGTCACCTACAGTAACCCAGAAAGGGAATTTGGAAAAACAACAACCCATAATTATTTTATATGGTGATTGTCTGACTTGAAATATTGAGGTAATTATCAGGTTAAATTCCTATGATCCCTGCAATTTCTATGAAACCTGGAGCTGTCAGTACTTGAGTTCTGGCATATCTCTTAAAGTAAAATTATACCACCTCAACCTAAGGTCGTAATTAAAGATGTAACAAAGCTAAGTGAAAAAGAGCTATATGATTTGAATTAAAAGCAGAACAATCCCCATAATTGTGGAGGGTGAAAAATTAAATGAACTGGCCATAAACTCCACCCTGCAGGGGCCACACTCAGTCTGTAGGTGGGCAAGACTCTGATGCAGCTGGAAAAAGCAAAAGGGAAGCCAGATCCAGGAAAAATCCTACAAAAGCACTTGCTTTGTAAGGGGAATGGTTTCTTCCAGAATGCAGTAAAGACTTGAGAAAAGCCTAAATGAGAGGGGGCTTTATAAACATTATTCTACTGTGACTTTTATTTGGGAGAATGAGAAGTGCTGCTTTGGTCTCCAGAGTGGAACATGTTGGCAAAAATTACCTCTATTTGTATCTGGAAAAAAAAAAACTAAGAAAATAAAGAAAGAAAAATCTAAGAAAAACTTTAAGACACAGCTAAAAAGGATGTTGAAGGGTTCTGATGAGCAGGAGAAAATGCAACCTCATCTATATGTGTATGGTACATCTGTATGTACATATGTATATGGACTGGTGCTTACATCTGAAAAGGAATTCCTGGAAGACTAGTGTGATTTTAGAATTCCACAGCCTTATTTTAAAGGCTCTTCCTTTATTGTAGTGGTGCTGTAGCAGTGGAAGCCATCAGGGCTCAAATGACAAGGACATGACTGGCAGTGCCACTTCAAGACAGCCAAGCTGCTGTTCAGGAATCCACTTTCCAGTGCTGAGCTGTGCATGCCACATATCTTGCTTGCATCTTGGACTCTCAAAGGTTTTCTTTTCTCTCATTCTCTTGTCCAAGCTTCACATTTAACCTTTGAGGCAGTTTTGAATCTATCCCTTCATAAATGGTAGTCCAGCAGCACTGACCTCAGGCAGCTCTTCAGTGTTTTTGACTCCCTTCTCACACTGCTCCTCCTCAGGCTTCTGCTGGTCATTCTCATTTCTCTGCTGATGATTTTGTCACTTCTCCTCAATGTAAAACTCAGGGGATCTATGAGGCTGCACACTGTGACTGTGTTTGTGATGCTGCACTTCGCTCCATTTACCTTTCTCATTTCATTGCTTTCCCCACGTTCCAGGGGCACTGCCTGCCCCCTGTTACTACCATAGGGCTGACACACTGTCCATCAGATCCTGTCCCCTCCAGCCTCCACCAAAATATGTTACCTTTCATGTTGGTGACTCCCTCAAACACACTAAACCCTCCATGTCCTCTAGAATTTTTTCAGTTTGGTTTTAAATGTCCTCTAGCTGTTCTGATGCTGAAAAAACACCTCTGGACCTACTGATCCTTCACAAGCTTTTTAAAACCGTTCTCTGGTATTTCTTCTGTCAGCATTTTTACAGCATTTCAAGACTAGTTGGTGTCACAAAAGTGAAGAATGTTTCACAGTGAGGATAAAATACTACAGTCAGTTCCATACAGGCTTACTTCTGAAAAGTCACTTAAGCAAAGTGTGATGTTGAAGGAAGGGATAAGTGATAGTTCATGGACATTTGTCCAGAAACAAAAATGTACCTAAGCTCTACCTCAATTTTTTTTTTCAGATGAGTGGGAAAAATAAGCTGTATGTAAACAAGCAAACAAACAGGGAAAAAAATAAAAGAAAGAAAGAAAAATTGTGGTCTTGTCAGCTCCTGAGGTACAGAAATGGCCCCATCCAAAACCTGCAGAAGGACCCCTTGTCTTTTTCCTGAAGCTGTTTCCCTCTGCCAGCCAGTGCCACAGCCCATCACACTAAATATCTGTGGTGCTGAAAGTACTGTTTCTGAAGAGACTTCAATAAAATGGTTCAGGAACCTTCTTGATTAAGGGAATCCAAGCATAAGAATAGCATTATTTGAGTCCTGCATTATTGTCATAACTAAAACAACAGGCACAACTCTGCCTTCAGATCTCCATAGGTGTTTGCAGGGAAAGCAGGTGGTAAGATGGGAAATTTGGCTGAGGAAAGCACTCTATTGAGGAGAACAAAATAAAATCTTCAATTAAGAGGAGGTGCTCTTCAGTGTCAGAGTAGAGCAGAGCAGCAGCATTTGCTGGGATCAGCATTGCACTCTCTCTCATCACTGAGGGAAGGCTGCAGGGTGTGTGCTCTCCATCCCCAAGGTAGCTGCTCTCTTAATCCTGGCTGTCCAAACTTTAGTGAGAGCTGGAAAAACTCAGGGAGCAAGTGCTGCACCTGAAGCCAGTCTCCTCCAGCTCCCCACCCAAGTGAAAACACTGTGGTTACTTTGAAAAATGTTGAAGGGAGATAAAAAAACTCCCTTTAAATTAAGGTTCAGTGGGTTTACACAATGCACCACTTCATCAGCTGTCAGGCTGGTGTGGTGCTGAGTATGTCCCTCCTGCACAGGATCATTCCTCCTTCTGCTGGAAAAGAGGGTGGGGTGCAGGTGAAGCTGAGCAGGGAGCAGACCTGCTCTACATGATGGGAATTCATGTTCCAGAGTACCTGGTGTCCTGTGCTGGGCTGCAGAGGGACACTGCAGGTTGGTTCAATCCCTCCTCTGAGAAGAAAGTGGGAATATTTAGGGTGGCCTGCTGAGGATTGTCTCAAGTTCAGAGCAGAAAAAAGGTGGCAAGGGATCTTTAGGAAGATTTTGATGCGTGTAAGAAGAAGGTACAGGAGCAGAGAAGATGGAAGTGGAGCCACACTGGGAGACAGTGGGTTTTGTACAAACAGAGTAAAAGGGGTGAGTTCAAATTAAGCAGGGAAGGGTTTTCATGAGGCAGTGTGCTTGTAGCGGGGAAAATAATATTTTAGGTGCTGTCATGGAGTGAACAGAAGAAGGATGATGTGAGTAAGCAGATGATAATCAAACTGGAATACCAGATCTATTTCCAAGTCCTCCTTTAGGCTCTGAGTTCTTGAATGAACAGGTCAAAAGCAAAAATCAGAGAAAATTCTGTAGCACTTGAAGTGCTCTGCACCATCCCTGCTAGACAGTGCATAATCCTGAAGGAAAGGATGCTGGAGCAATAACATCTTTTTTGATAGTGACTCAGACCTGAACATGAGAGTAATAGTTCTGACTCAATCACAGGCTGTTGTGGAGGGAGATTAATGCCAGGATTCATGGCCAATTCTCATTTTTGTGTGTCAATCTACTTTCAAAATAAAGCATATGCCAGTTATTTCTCTTGGAAGGGAAAGAGAGAGAGCTGATATGAAACAGAGATAAAATCTGGAGCATAATTAAACAGGCATTTTTCAGTCTTTATCATTGTCCTTTTTCTCTTCCCTCTCATGCTTCTGTGTCTTGTTCTCTCTAAAGCTATTTCAAGAGGGATGGATGCTGAAGGAAAAGCAGCTGGGTTTGATACCAAACAGGTCCTCCACATTTTATCTGATACATGCAAAGATTCATTCAGACATTTTTGTTGTGCATCTGATTATATAAGGCATTTTGTGAGCAGCCCATCATACAGAGACATTGTGTTACTGTAGTTGTCACACCTTCACATCAATTTTCAATTCATCTTCCACATTTTCCTCACACTTCCAGCAATAAATATTAAAAATAATTGCAAATAACAAAACTGGGACTGCAGTGGCTTGGACTTGCTGGCTTTGGCTTGGATTTGAATAAGGTTTAGAGAGTGGTAAGCCTCCTTCCATCCTCCTTGAGCTCCATGTATGCACTGCATTAGTGTATAGAAATAACTTTGGGGATATAAAGAGTTATACAAACAACTTACAAATCTATCATTACATGAGGTAATGGCAGCTTTACAGCCACCCCCCCTGATGCAGAATCTGTCTTACTATTAGATGTAGGTACTCACCTGACTGTCCCTCCTGGCTCTTCACTTATTTTGCTGTGTCACATAAATTCAGCCCTACCCTGTTGCTGTATTTTGGCTGTAGGAGTGGCAGAAAGGATAATGCAACATAGTTCTTTGTGTAGTGGAGAAGCAAAAGAGAGCTTTATTTAAAGAAACACTACAGTTATATATAGGGTAGTTTGTGCAATACAAAATAGAAAAGACTCATTGGTCCAAGAAGGCAACACCTCTTTGAAAACATGCTTTCTGCAAAACATCACATCTCCAGCAGGTGTTTCATCATTGGTATAATTTCTTGTCCTTGTGCAGCCTGAGAAACCCAAGGCTTCAAGGCTGCTTTTTCCCTGGTTCCCAGCAGCATCCAACCACACTACCCCAGCCCCCACAGCTTCTGAAAGGTTACACTCCCCTGCCTCTGCAGCAGCAGCAGGAGCAGCACTGCTGGCGATGGCTGGGTGAGTGAGGGGAGCATGGAGAGTGTAAAACACAGCCATGAATGTGGCTGGATACTGCTGGGAACCAGGGAAAAGCAGCCTTGAAACCTTGGGTTTCTCAGGCTGCACAAGGACAAGAAATTATAACAATGATGAAACACCTGCTGGAGATGTGAGAAACATGATGGTTTGCATAAAGCATGTTTTCAGAGAGGTGTCGCCTTCTTGGACCAATGAGCCTTTTCTGCTCTGTTTTGCACAAACTACCCTATATAACTCTAGTTTCTTTAAATAAATCTCTTTTTCTTCTTCATTACACGAGGAACTATGTTGCATTATCCTTTCTGCTGCTCCTATGGCCAAATTGCAGCACACTATCCTGCCCTGATGGAGAGCTTGTTTCTGGAGAGCAGCATATTGATTTATTTAAATGTTTGTGCTTTGGTTCATGTGCTTCCTTTTGCCTTTGGCTTGTACAAGAGGTCAGCACAAAGGCTGCAGATGTAGTCTAGATGTTGCAGATGTGGATGTCATATGGCTCCTCTGCTAAATCTGTTTTTTGGAGGGTATTTCTCTGGCCTACTGTGGTTCCCAGCCCTCTCCAGTAATATCAGGGATATGGTGAAGGTGAAGAATGCTCCAGAAGGAAGCAGACACTGAATTCTGTCACCTGCTACAATCCAAGAAAAGGGAGCACAGGACCAGAGATGTGAGTAAAGCTGGAAGGAGCTTCAGCTGTGAGACATATTTGGGGGAGAGCAGCAGCAGAAGACTTGGGAGACAGAAGCAGCAAGAAGGAAGTGTGGGAGAGCAGAATGGTGTGGTGGAGCAGCCTCCTTAAACCTGTCTCCAAATAAATAAAATAAAATAAAATAAAATAAAATAAAATAAAATAAAATAAAATAAAATAAAATAAAATAAAATAAAATAAAATAAAATAAAATAAAATAAAATAAAGACAGAAAAAGAAAAGTTAGGGGGAAAAGTTAGCTTGGTTATCAAAACAGCAAGGTTGTAACTATGTGGGCAGACAAACACATACCTGATGGGATGGATGATCTTTATGGAAAATATCATAAAGCAGGATCTGGTTGATTGCTAGTGTGGGCAGCCTTCCAAACTGCAAGTACATTATGCATCAGGAGTCAACTGCATGTACCCCAAAACTCTTTAAAAGTCAGATTTCCCCCATGGAAATAGTGCTGTTCAAAGTCAGTTAGCCTTTCCAAGGCTCAAAGGAAAGCTTATAAATAACAAGCTGTGATTAATTTTCTGTTTGTTTTGTACACACACAAGAAAATGCTTGGATGTTTTGTTTGGTGATGAATCATCCTGTGTGTGCACACTCATCTCTCAAATGCCTGAAATAGGCATTTTGTATTTTGGGACCCACTTCCTCTTGAGCAGAGTGGATATGTTAGGTCTTACAAACCTTCTCAGAACTGGGTAGGCTTCATCTAAAAAAAATCAGTTGAATTTTTGCCCTCCAGTATTCCTATTACTGGGCAGCCATTCCAGAGCTTTTATCCATGTTATCACAGCCAAACCCATTTTATTTCCAACCTTAGATTATTCCTTGCCAATTTATGCCATGTGAAGAAATGAATGAATTATCAAATATGCCAGACTGCAGAATAAACAAAAGTGGTGTCACTAAACACCATATCCAGCATTTAGGAAGCAGACCTAAGGTAGATTCAGAAAGAAAAAAAATCAATGCAGAGGGCCATATAGCTAATTACCAAGCACAATAAATGACTGCCATGAAAAATAGGCCATGTCTAGAATAATCTCTGTCAAACATAGCTAAAGATGTCCTCCTTAATCCCTTTAAGAATTGAGAGGGTATTAAAACCTGGAACATGTAAATCAGTTGTGAAAGTTTACAATTCACTGCACCTCTTGTGTCTCCAGGTTGATATGTGTGGAGGGAATTCCAGCATGTCACTTTAGGAAAACTTGAGGTAGCCAAGCCTAGAAAACCTCTCTTTTTTTTTGCCTCAGGTTGCTGGCAGAGTGATGTTAAAAAGGGTGCTGTGTTCACAACCAGGTATTCTGGAGATGGGGGTGCCTTGACATCATCTCTCCAAAAGGTGCAGGAGGTGAGACAAGCATCTGTCTCCATCCTTTCCCCAGCCCTTGGGTTTGACAGTGGTGAAACATATGCTGCCTGGCAGGTGAGCCCACATTTAATCTACCCAGCACTTTCTTTTATTGCCTCAGTCCTGGCAAGGGCTGCACAGCACTGGGGTGGCTTTTACTGAGAATTACAGGGGTTTTCTTCCCAGACACAGGGTTTTGCTGCACAACAATTAGTGGGTTTAGTGCTCTGGAGATTCTGAGGACTGCTGGAAGTCTGCAGGTCTGGGTACTGAAACAATTTGAAATAGTCATTGTCCAGTGTGATGTTCTTCAAGTGTTCTTACCCATGGTTGTCTTGTTTCACAATAACCAGAATTACTCCAGAGGAGGTGGCTGAGGATCCAGGAGTGTGAGCACAATTTGAAATTGTATTTTTTCCTCATTAGACTCAGTGGCCACCACAGAAAACCCTCCTGACAGCACCATACCTGCACAGTTATTTGTCAATAATGAAGAGATTTACATGATCATGTTCTTGAGCAGAGGAGCATTTTAACACACTCCTACATCCACCCCAAAAAAGACACCAAGTCTTTAAAAACAGGGAAACTTTTAAATAAATGAATGAAGAGTAAAATAATATCTATTTGAGGTAATCAGATTCATAGATTGCTTAACTTCTCTGCTGCTGTGCTGACTTCTCAGTTGTAAGGCAAAACCCCTTAACTTCTCATCTAGTACCATGAAGATATTTCTTATAACTTACTTTTGTAACTATTTGTTCATATTTATCACTTTCTAGTGATGCAAAGAGCTTCACCCTTTGTGATGAAGCTTTTCTTTGCATTTTGTTATTTCAGACTCCTTCAAGTTCTTAATATATTTCAGCTACACCAGCTTTTCAAGTCATCAGGAATTTTAGCACAAGTATATCCAATGCATATTAGATCATTTGGAAACAAGATTAGTAATTAATATACCTAGTTTGGGAAGAAATGTAAAAAATCTGAGTATTTGTTTGCCAGAATAACTCAGCTCTTTGTATGTTTGACTGGCTGTAAATGGACATATTCCTGCCTTTCAAAGAATTCAGCATGGATATAAAGTTCTACTTGCACTGATGATACAGGAGGACCAGGGACATAAACAGCACAAATGTGCACAAAATTAAATTAATTCAGTACACTGTAGATACAAAAAGTTATTAATAACTGTTATTAAGCTGCCTGTCATAGTGCAAGATTGGCTTAGTTTATAAAAACATCCATTCTGTTACATTGTTTACCTGAATCCTAATAAATACAAAAGATATTATCACAAATAACACAGTGTGGTACCTCAGTGGTCCTCATTAATTTGGATGCCCTTAAAATGTGTATATTAGGAAATGATGCAGAGATTTAGTCATCAAAGTATTGCTTCATCCTAAGACATGCACAGCTCAGCTGGGTTGCAATTAATAGCTGAGAAGGTAATGCCAAATTGGGCTTTAGATAGAGTCCTGGGCTATGAGTAACTATAATAAGGTTACACATTAAATTACCTTCGAGATCAAAAACTCATAAACCAGAACTAATAATTGCCAGTTGCAAGACAACAATTTGTTATTTCAGATGAGCCTACTTTGAAGCTGTTTGAAGGGAACACAGAAAAATGAGTTCATGTGCAGTTTTAGCAGATATCACTTATCACACAGTAATAAGATAGTGGACAGCCCAGCTGTGAAATAAAGAAAACTTGCAAACAGAAGGAAATGGGATAGGATGGAACACTGCCAAACAAAACTGAGGAAAAAGAAAAGAGACATCTAATCAGGTAAGATGTAGAGCACAGGCTACAGAATAAACTAGAAACACTCCTAAATTAATAAAAGAGAGGTAGAGTCCAGCAGTAAATTGAAAAACACACATTAATGCTCTCCTTCCCTCCAACAGCACTTTCTCTGCCTAGAGTAGCACTCCTCAGAGATTTTGTTCCTCTCTGCCATGATTGTTTATTTTTTTTTTCAGCAGAGATAATGAGATTGAGGCAGAGATAACCTTCTTTCACTCTCTTATTCCATTTCATTTCTCTCCTTCAATTTGCACCCCAACAACGGCAGAAAACACATCGAGGAGATGAGTTGTGGATGGTCCATGGTCAGCAGTGAAGGGATGCTTTGCAGAGGGTCCTGATGGAGATTCAGCTGGGACTGGGGCACATTTCTGTCCTGTCCTCACTGAGCTGGGTGTCCCCATCCTCACACTGCTCTGTGTGGTCCTGCCTGGGACCCAAGAGAAGCTGAGCCAGCAGAAGGAGACAGCCAGGAGATTTTTTGGATGTGTTGGCTCATCCACCAGTGCACCACCCAGCAGCAGGAAGGCTTTATTGGCAATAACCACCCCAAAATCCCTGTGGGATTATTTTCATGATGAAGCTGTGGGACTCATGCACCCGAAATGGAGGCACTGCTCCTTTGCTGTTTCACAGGTATCACCTGGAAAGCACAGAGCAGGAGGAAATGGGAACAAGGTGTGTGTGCCCTGCACTGCACTCATGCAACCAAGAAGCCAAAATTAGCAGGGGGACCATCTAATTGTGTTTGTTCTGCTTGCAGATAGATAACCCCCTGCTAATTTCAGCTTCTGCTTACAAAAGTGCTCTGCAGTGTTCACTCCCCTGCCCTTCCTCCTGCTCTCTCTGTGATGGTTTTGTTTTTTTTCCTTCACTCAGATGTGATTTCTTTACATTTCCAGCTCTATTTTCTCAGTCTTGTCATCAATATTTAATATGTGAGTGGAGCAGTGGGCAGTTACCTTCTTTTTCTTTTCCCTTTTTTCCCTCTAAAAGTGCACTTGGCTCCTGGGAGCTCTCTGAGCTCTGCCTGCATTAAGGAGCCAAAGTCTAACCTGGGGCTGCCAGAGGGGGTTTAAAAAAGGCAATAATGACTAATTGACCTCTTTAATGAGCTTAGGAGTTATAAAGTAGATAATTGCAGTGCATATGACATATTTTATCTAGGTTTTCAGAAAATCTCTGATAAGGATCTACATGACAGGCTGCTTCTGAAGATGAACCTAACAGGGGCTGAGGAGGACATGGCATAGAAATACAAGGAAGAAAATGAATTTTCTGTGCTGAGGGTTCCCCCCAAAAGGGAAGAGTTAAGTATGATTAATACCTGGTTTCATAGTTTGATTTTAAATAAATTACCTGGCTAGAAAGGTTCACCATAATGCTCTGTATGTGCTGATGACACTAAATTATGATGCATACTGAGCACAAAGTGAGTGGCAAGAAATATTCATCGTGCCCTAGATCAGCTCAGTAATTGAGCTGACACATGGCAAATTAAATTTATTACTGGGAAATGTGAAATATTGCACATTGTTCTCAATATAGGGATGACAAACATAAAGACCCTCTAGAATATTTTGACAAAATAGCAGTGTACACACAGAGAGAAACATCAGAAAAGCTGAAAACAGAACTCCCAACACTCTATTTTCACCTCTTTACAGTCATGTATCTTGGAATTCACTGGCTTAAGCCAACTGGAGTCTCCTTTTCTATTTTAGCTTCCCAGTTTCCAGCTGATTTTGCCAGGTGTGGCAGGCACTTTCTTGCTGGGAATTAGAAGCTGGTGCTTGGAGAAGGCCATGGGGAGCTGTGATGGAATGATGAGAAGGGGTGAAGGGCTTTCAGGCACAACCAGCCACCAGAAAAACACACAGATATTTGTAGGAGAGGTGGCCAAGCAGGTGAAAAGGGCAGAAAAATAAGATTTTTTTTTTTTTTTTGTTTGTTTGAGGGGTTTTTTTAAGGAAGGGATAATTTGTGGCATTTGGGTAGAAGATGCTCAAATTCATGATAGCTGGGGGGGAGACACAGCCACAGGGCAGGTCACAAGTGACCAGTCCCTCTGAACAGCCCTGCTGAGCACAGGGTACCTGTAGAGCTTTGCTGACACCTTGATTCCAATTATAACACACTTAGCCATGCAGCTCATTAAAATTAACATGTTAGAATTAGTCATTTTAGCTGCTGCTGGTGGGTGCAGCCCATTTCTGTGCTGTGTGCCTCTCCTCCTGATTTTTAGCCATCAGGGTGGTTTGAGCTCCAGCTCCCAGTGTTATGCTGATGACACATCTGTGTGATTTTTTTTTTTTTTTTTCCTTCACTACTCAAAGCCATTTAATCTCTTTGAATTTACTTTGGATGTCAACATTTTGAAATGTCTCTATGAAAATCTGTCACTATCCTCCTAATGTTTTACTTCATTTCTTTTGCCATCTGAGCTGTGCCTCTTGAAGGGAAGGAATTGCCCCTTTTTCAGGATCATCTTACACATTCTGTTTACCAAGTCATCTTTTTATTACTTGGAAACATCTCACAAACCAAATTACACAAAGAGAAAGACATTTAAAAGCTTAACTTTACCCCAGGATTTGCCCCTGACAGAATTCATCTGCAAACAAAACAGCCTTGGATTGAACTCTTTAAATATATCTTATTAATAATGGGTTTCTAGCTCAACAGCATGGGCCAGATCCATTCCTTCTTTTGCAATTGTGAGTGCAATTTAATTATTATTTAATTTTAAATTGGACCTCTCCTGAACTTAGCAGGCTGATTTAAACTGAAAGACTATTTTTTCTGAATGTCTGAGCACTCTTGGTATCTCAATATTTGAGCAGTCTCCTTGAGTTTCTTGAGTAATTTGGCTTCCAAAGTTGTAAGTCACAAATTTTTGGTTATAAAATTTTAATTGGGAGTTATCATTGGTCTGAAAAAAAAATTGATAACTTTTTTTTTTTTGAAGAAGAAAAATCTTGTCTACTGTTCTGTTAAAAATTCATTCAATAAAAGATTTTTTTTAGGTGAAAGGAAATGTGGGGATAGGAAATTTAAAAAGAGAGTGGATAGATTAACACTGGAAACAATATCTTAAAGTGATGAGGTAAAACATGTTTTAAGTGGATAACATATGAACCAGATGTTGGGAATGAATAAATTTACCTTTCACATCCAGAGCTACAAAGACTCTGTCACAAGCCCATTGGAGTAACTGTGTTTCTGTATTAAGCATAGGGAATTTTTGGAGGAAGAAATCTTTAAATGAAGTTTTAGATATTGTTACCTGCTGATACTTGCTTAGATCTGCTGTAACCCACCCTTAAAATTTTGCTCTACTGCCTAATTTCCCTTTTCTAAGAACTCTAATAAACCAGAAATCAGACTTTTTTGTCCTGCACACTGCACTGAATTGGTCTGTCTGTCCTATTCTAGGTTATGATGTGGGAAGTGCATTTTTATTGAGTGGATGGGATGTCCCCAGCATTGGAAAAAGAAAGAATGTTTGTGTGTGCTGCCTTGTGTTTCTCCATGCCATTTGATAATATTGATCACAGAAGCTTCTCTCTTGCCTCCAGGAAGCTTGAGGGGTAAACAGAAACACCCTTAAATGACTTAGACCCTTCATCTCAGATTAAAGCCAAAAATTTGACTGGGGCAAATGGTTTTCCATGTCAGCAACCATCCCTTGAGAGCCTCTTCAAGGGTTATTCCTCTTCTCCCCTCATAAAGCATCTATTCAATCCCACTGAAAATTGGTGCACATATATCATGATGGTTTCAAAAGAAATCATTTACAGGCAACAACTTTTTATCACAGATTCAGCATTTAAAATTTGTCCTTTTCCTTATTAACTATTTTTTGGGTTAATGAGGAAAGAAGCTTTCAGTATCCATTCCTGCTGCCATCATGCAGAAAAAAATACTTCAGACAAAATCTCCTGGAAGTCCCAGCTCTGTCTCAGTTATATTCCTCCACTGGATCTCCCCTGTGCCACACAAGGTCCAGCCACCAGTGGTTATGTTATGGAAGTTGTTTTTTTATGTCCACCAGTGATTATGAGTTATGAGATCCTGCTTGTCTTCTCTGACCATATCTGTGCTCTCATCCCAAGGAATGCTCCTTCTGGACTGATAAACTGCAAGGCCACTACCTTTTTCTTGTATAAACCACCATTTTATCTTTTTTCCTCTTTTTTTTTGTTTTGCTTTTGGTTTTTGTTCTTTTTTTTTTTTTCTGCAGTGCCCACAAGAAATCTAGTTAAGTACTGGAACTACCTTTCATCAAACAAACATTACCATCAATTTCACCACAGGTTGGACTGGGCAGTAAACTTGTTCACTCATTGTCTATATGAATTTCAAAAATATGTCTAATTAGTTAAAAGGCAATGCACCTGGTTTTCCAAGTTACCCCAGGGCTTTTGAAAATTCCTCTTCATGAGGGATGAAATCAGAAATCAAATCTGCCTTCAAAAAAAAAGTGACCACTTTCCACATCTCCCCTTGCTCTTTCCTCATTTGTTGGATTCCTGTTGGGTCACAGCTTACATTAACTCCTGAGGTCTGCAGGATAGACACTGCAATCTCCCCACTGCTGGACCCCAGAAATCTGGGATTTCTGAGCTTTCTGTGCTGTCTGGCACTGACCCCCTGCTTTTGACCCTGAGGCTTTGGAGAAGGCTTCCAAATTTGAGTGATGGAGTTAAAATCATGGGTGTGTGGTTAAATAGAAGTGTGTGATTTCACATGGTGAAGGGTTTGGAATTTGGGGCTTTATAATATATCAGTAAGTATGAGACAAGATGGAGGATTTTGGGTGTTGTCTCTCTCTATCTTATTTTTCCTTCTTCTCCATAATTTCAGGCAGTAGTTTTTGGTTGGATGGTTAGTGCTGCACTGAGGGTCACAGGAGTTTGGTTATTGGGTCAAAAGTATAAATAATATAAGTGTTAATTCTTTATTGGATTGTTTATCTTTCAAAGACCTTTTAACTAGCTGGGTTCAGCTCCATTTTGCTCACTTTTAGCTATTAGCCAGAAATGTTGCTGAACTCTCTGTATTTTAGGTAAGATTTAATAAACAACCAAGCCCAAACATGACCCTCTCCCTGTGCCTCCTGCAGACTGCTTGTTTGCATCAAGGTAAACATTTAAATGTCACCTGAACACAAAAATAGGTAGGAGGCACATTAAAGAAACTTCATCTCCACTTCATATCAACACCACTAAACACATTGCTACAAGAGTGACTAAAACTGTCTAATAATATCATCAGCAGCAACTGGTCAGTTAAAATGTTTTGGGTTCTTTTTTTTTTTTTAATTGTGACTTGAATGTGTTCATCAAGCCCTTTTTGTGACATTAAAAAGACAGCAAGAGAAACACATGGAGACATTGTCCTCGAGGGAAAGGATTAATCATCAGTGAGTGAGCAGGCCTAAGCAGATGGTCAGCTGTGCTTTCCTGAAGTCATTCCTTCTATCCACCATTCAGTGTCACTGCCAGAAAAGAGAAGTGTTATCTTGACATTGAACATCTTTATCATAAAATCACTAATTGGCATCTAATACCAAAGGCTTTATGTAGCTAAGTGGTGGACTGGGTTTCATTTCAATAAATGCTATTTTCCAAATCCCTCCTTAGTGTTGTCCACTCTCTGCTGTAATGGTGTGTCTGTGTTAGCTCAGCTCCAAAAAAGCACCCAGGAGTGTTTCACCAGCAGAAGATAAACATGACACTGCCATTGTGCTGCTATTTTTCATGTATTTCCTGCAAGACTAATGTTTTGCAGGAGATCTTCTTTAGCATTTAGTTCTCAGATTTTCCCTGCCTTTTTGGCAACCAGAAAGAGTCTGTCATAATAAATTATCGCTTCTGGTCCTGGAAATATATTTTTGTGAAAGCTGAAATTGTGTCAGCATTGGACATCCTTTAAATTCTCATGGTTTGTTAAGGATTTATTTTTTCTTTTATCATTCTCATTTTAGCCAGGAGCACTTCAAGAAAATATTTCTTTCCTCAGTAACCATCCACTTTTTATTTCAGGTACAATCAATTCTGGCATGGAAAGGGTTACATATTGTAACAGCTATGTGAATATAGTTGTTTTTAATATAATTTGAATGTGTGGGTCTTGTTTCCTTCACTCAATTTTTCCATTTAGCAGATTTTTCATCACATGAATTATGAGAGATTTTGGTTTCTGCACACCAAGGCCAGTCTAGAGTTGTTTGGACACTCTGGGCTGTGTTTTGGTGTGGCTCAGCAGTCACTCTCCTGAGAGCATTTTTAGTGGTGCTTGACCCCAAGGCATCCAGTGCTGCAAACTGGGACTGATCTGAGGTTCATTTAAAGCAAGAGAAAGAACCTTGTATACAGCAATGGGCTCTCAAACCAGGTTTTTGATTCTTCCACAGGGAAATTTGAAATTTGCAGAGAGGGTTAATGCCTGGAAAATTATATAAATATGCTATGTCATAATATTATATGTCCCAAAATATTGCTAAAGGGTGTTTTTCCCAGAGATTAGAGCATTAGTGAAAAAATAATGATTAACCTTTAAAATCAGATTGGCATTTCTTTTTTCTCCAAATGTAGAATTAATACGCATTTTTTAATCATTAGTGTAATTTTCAGGATGATACTTTTGTTCTTTTGGCTGTTGAACTGTTACGGCTGCTAGTAACCCTTCAAATTGTTTGCTTCATTCAAGCATTCTTTTTTGAATAATTCATTAGGCATTATTATCCAAGCGTGGAACACCTCATTTAGCACTGGTGATCTTTTCCTTATGTGTAGCTGACAGGCAATCAAAGTTTTTATCAGTGCAGAAAATTTGCAATTCAGAAATGTAGTTGCAGCAATTAGTAGCTATCAGGTAGCATAGGAAGGACAGCTTCATAAAAAGAGAGAGTTGAATGAGCTCAACTGATGTTAGCACAAAAGTAATGGATAAAACTAACCAGCTGTTTCTAAATTTACCAAAAGGAACATTCCCTTTTCTCAGAATAGAGGCTTTAATTAACTTTGTGTTATGTGTGGCTTCAGGAAAGAAGTGAATAGGTGACAGAATATCCCTCTTTCAGTGCCCTCCACTCAATTTTGAAACTGTATTGAGGCATCCTGGCCGTGTTCAGCTCTCTCCTTGTCCCACTGCAGGACAAACCTCCAGGTTTCTCACTGCCCACCTTATGCCCACTGGAGAGCAGTAAGTTTTTTAAATGTGTGGCAGATTTTTTTCCCCCCTCTCTCTCACTGGTGCATGTTTTGATGCTGCTGCAGGAGGCTTGCTGAAGTTTGGGCAGCAGAGGTGTTTGGTGGAGCACTCCCAGTGAACTCCCAGAGTGGCTCCTCAGTCACAGAACACAAATAAACAGTTCTAGGAAACAAGGTGGGAGGAGAGGAGGTGGAAGCAGGAGGAAGGAATGAACTGTTAATTTCATATTTTACCAGTTATTCTGGTTATTCCCATCTTGAGGTCAGGTGGCATTTATGCTGGATTTAGCCCAGAGACTCCTGTTCTGGAAAGCTGAAAGAGAAGAAGAAAGTCTTTGTGGCACTCACTGGAGTCCTGGAGGAGACCTGGGCATTGGTCTTCTTCCTGGGATGACTTCTCTACTTTATGATGGGATTTTTTCAGGATTTAACTTCAAAGACACTGGGTCTGCTAAGGAGACCCCAGACCCTCAATATTCTGTTGAGTTGAGCTCCAATTGGTTTGTGACTGAATAACTGGCACAGCTCCATCACCTCCTCCCATCATTTTTGGAAATAAGATTGCTCCCTGACCTCCCTTATGGTTTATATTTGAAGGAGAAGTTTCCTGGTGCTGGATCCCAGACAAGTTTTGCCTCAAACAGCTCAGCTGCCCAGCCACAGTGGCAGGCAGGAGAGGAGAGCCCTTCCCCAGGCTCTGCCTCCACACCTGGGCTGAGCAGCACCCTGGCCAAGGGCAGGGAAGGTTGGATCCTTTCTGAGGTCCCTCACTCTCACCAAGCACTGGAGACAGAGACCAGATCTCCTGAAAGCAGCCATGGCAAACTTGTGGCTCCACTCCTGTCCTGTCTCATGGCCTGTCTTGGGTTGCAATACAGGATGAGACCAGAAATGTGGATTCTGTCACCATCTGTTAAACCAGGTGGGGCAGTGACCCTGATCTCTGTGGGAGATATCCTCTGCTAATGGGCCATCTTTAAACCAGCTGGGCAATCATCTTTATCTTCCCACAGCCCATCCTCCCTCCAGGAGATATCTCCTGTTAATGGCCAGTGAGTCCCAGGGCATGACTGATAAAATTCCATCATCCCACTGGGAGATGCTCCAGCCAGGGGAGGAGCCAAGCCTTTCCTACCCAGATAAAAACTGAGATTTTGGACACCAAGGCACCTTCTTTCCACTGGATTCCAGAGGAAAGCCAGACCTTTCCACATCATCCCTGGAGCTTCAGAGGAAACTGCACCTTCTCCAGGAGCACTGCTCCAGCTGAACCACATCTGCCCCTGCAGGAGGATGCAGCCACCATTGAATGGGACTGTGCCAACACCCTGACTGACTGACGGGTGTCAGCTTGGATTCTGACTCTGGCAGGGTTTGGGATTGTTCTTTGTAATGCTGCATTTCTATTTTAATTTTCCTAGTAAAGAACTGTTATTCCTAATTCCCATATCTTTGCCTGAGAGCCTCTTAATTTCAAAATTATACTGATTAGGAGGGAGGGGGTTTACATTCTCCATTTCAAAGAGAAGCTCCTGCCTTTCTTGGCAGACACTTGTCCTTCAAACCAGGACATGGCCTCTCATGAGTGAAGTTCTAACAATGCTTTTTTGCTCTTTAGCACCTGTCCTTCAGTGTCCAGGTGAAAGGAGAAAGCCCAAAGTGCAGAACAGCCCAGTTGACCCAGGAACAAGAAGTTATGTGGAGCAAGGCACATCATCAGCTACTTCAGTGCCATGGTGATGGAGACTGCAAAAACTGCTAGCAAACACAGGGAATCCATTGCAGGGTAATTCAGAAGCATTTAACAGCTCTTCTCTGTGTGCTTATTGTGGGTGCACAGTATTTGAATAATGCTTTTCAGCACCAGTATTGAGCCACACATGGGGGCTGTGGCACGATTCTATCCATTGTGCTATCTGCTTCCTTTCAGTGAGATGAAGCCATGCCATGTTTCACATGCTGTTCCTTCCCCTGACAGCAGCCACAGGGCTCAGGAAACTGCTTGGAGCAGCGTGGGCCATCTCCAGAAACGCTCCCATCTGGGGAGGCACTTGGGAAGCCGCACAGGAGGCAGGTGTGCAGCTGCCAGCCCCCACTCCCCACAGGGAAATCTCTGCATTCCCAGCAAAAGGAGCCTCCTGGCGTGCTCCCCCGTCTCAGGGGTCTGCCTGGCCTTTTGCTGACAGCATGATTTCCTCAGGAGCTTCAGAGGCTGACATCTCTGCTCACAGCCCTTTTTTTTCTGAGCAATGTTAAAATCTGCTGCAGGTCTGGCAGGTGCAACGTCCCCTAATTGTGTCTGCATGGGTCAAACACCCCTCCACCATCTGAATGTCTACCTGGGCCGTGCACAGAGCTCCTTTTCTC
Source organism: Oenanthe melanoleuca (assembly GCF_029582105.1). Lineage (NCBI taxonomy): Eukaryota > Metazoa > Chordata > Aves > Passeriformes > Muscicapidae > Oenanthe > Oenanthe melanoleuca. The sequence goes on from NC_079339.1 coordinate 2,545,337, forward strand.
CTGGAAAGGGTGCTCTGCTCACTGGTGAACTCTTGGCCACTGATCTCCCAGCGAGAAGAAACGTGCAGTTGGGAAATTTGCCTGAGCCATCACTGTGAGAACTCATCAGCACGCCCGATGGAACTGAATAGCATTTGCCAGTCTGAATTATGGCTGGTGTCACAGGCACAACCAAAGCTCCTTTGTAAGATGAGCAAGGAGACACCTACCTCAAAAAGCCAGAAATAGTTGATATAAACTTGAGTGAAGTGGCCATCTGAGGTGGTGAAAAGCAGCACAGTGGGAACCCACAGTGACCAGACAGCGTGCCAGGCAGAGGGTAAGTCTGGGCTGATGAGCTTCCCATCCCTTGCAAGCCAGTGAAGCATGCCTAACCTGGCACTGATTACTCATCCCTGGCACTCGTTTCTCTGCCCCAATTCATTTCTCAGAATTAAATAAGATTTTTGAGAATCAAGCTTTATTCGTAATAAAGAAATAAACATGTGATATCCCTGTGATCTCTACCCCAACTAGCCACTTGATTAGGTTGAAATTTGAAATATAAATAGGATATTAAAATAAAAATTAATCCATACTAGATTTGTATCCCAGTCTGTTCTCTCTACCAGCAAATGCTGAGAGGATTCTGAAATCCCACATTTTTCTTGGTGTTACAAATAACATGTATTGATTTTAACGTTGGGAAAAGCTAAAGAATTTAAGGGAAGGTAAACAGAGAAAGCTCAGAATTGAAAATCCTGAGATATTTTTTTCCCCCCAAGACTTAAAATTCTCATTATTTCTGATTAAACTAGCCAGTATAGCTCATTTGGATGGTGAACTAACAGGTGCTTTTAAGACCAAAAGGAATCATCTTCTGCACACCCTGCATTGCTAGAGAGTGGGATTCGACCCAAAGTATAGCTCCTAATGTTTCTTCACTTTTTGTGGCTTTGTTGTTTTTGGAGGGGAGATTTTTTTAATGGAACAACTTGATGTTGCAGCAAAATTAGTATTCAACAGTGAAACACAAGAGTGAATGAGAACCTTTATCTGTAGAACCTACCATGCTTCCCTTCCAACTCTGTTCCAGTTGCTACCCAAGATCCCAGGTAGGCACAAATACTTCAATGAAATTTTTCAGAACATTATAGGGCTGGTGGCTGATACAATAATGCATTGGATCAAGTTATTCCTTGTGTTTAAACTGAGATTAAACAGCCTTTTTGGACAGTGGCAGTCACACAGCCCAACAGCCTCATGCCCCCACTACTGCTGAGCCAAACCCTTCTGGAGAGGGTACAAGTGGTTTGAGGTCTCTTGCAAGGTGTGCAGTCCTAAATCTACAGCACTGAAGTGTGAAGCCCCTATGCAAGGTGCTAATAGATGGCATTGAGGTGCTTTTGTTTTCTGAAAATTCTCCCCTTTGCTTCCTCCTTCATCAGCAGGGGAAGTGGCTGAGCACAAGCACTTATTCAACACATCTCTCGTTGTTGTTGTTATTATTTTGGCAGAGGTTGGTCTGTATTCACTCCCACCTGGGTGTGGAGATGCCAGCATGATGATTTGTCCTCTGAAACTGAACCAAACCCTCTGATAAATTCTCGAGTTATGGGGAAGGACTCCTCTGGCCAGTCAAAATTTTAGAGGAGCTTAACTCAGAACCTATTGACCAAGAAGGGCAAATTTCCCTAACACTTTTCACTCCTAAACCTTTCTGATAATTTAGAAGAGACACTGGTCACTGAGGTCATGATTGAGCAAACAGAGCAGGAGAGCAAAATCCCCCAGTGACAGTTTCCCAAAAACTACTGTGCAGCCATTCCCACGCCCAGGACATTCCATTCCATCTGCTCTCAGGGTTTTTTCCTAAGGGCGGTTTCTTTCTTCTCTAATTATTTTTTCACAAATCAAAATGAAGTCATTACACAGTCATAGAGCATTAATCACCTTATGTAACTTCATAGTAGTGACACACGAAAATTAAGTAATAAAAATAATAAGGGATGATGATGCACATGTGTAAGGAACTGCAAGGAAAAGAAATTGCTGTGGATGTGTCATCACTTTCTCAGGTGTATCACAGAAGTATGAGGAAAGTCATCTCACCCTGACACCTGAGATGTAATCCATCTAAAATCCATCAGAAAAGCCATTTGTGCATTGTTAGGAATTAATGACTTTGTAGGTAGAGATTTGAGAGAAAACTGAAGCACTAAAGACTAGGAAATGCATTTTAAAGAGAGATGGGCAGCGAGTTTCATGCCAAGATGAAGGCAACGTGGCTTTTCTGCCAGCAGGACTTTTCCTTTGGCTGCCCTGGAACAGGAGAACAACCACAAGGGCTCAGAGGGAGGCACATCCCAGCACCTTGTCTCCAGCAGTGGCCACAGCCAGTGCCTGGGGTAGGGAGGGAACAAGGCAAGCATCTGTGATATTTACACATTCTCCTAGGCTCAGACTGGGTTTGATTCAAGAGCTGCCTGAGCCTAATGCAATTTGTCTGTTTTAGTGCCCTCAGTAAATCTCTCTCAAGTGCTTGTCCAGTCTCCCCTTTCCAAATCCACATCATCTGCTGGCAAGGAGATCATGGGTTGAGGAGCAGGTTACAGGATTCTGCATCCTGCTTCCCTTTGGAAAAAACATAAAAACACTTCTAGAGAAGTGGTCAGCTCTCTGGAGACTTTTTTTGGTAATTTCTGAATGAAAAACTCTTCTGAACTGCTTTGATAAAATGCCTCTTAGGAGATATTTCAAAAAAATCACATAAGGTTTCTATTGCTCATTTCGTTTCAGCATTGATGTATCACCAAATCTGTATCTTTAGGTTTTACCCTTGTCTCGTGTGAGGAATGTCAGTGGACAGCAGGCATGGCAGTAGGTCACAAAATGTTGGTAGCATTATGATAAAACTCAGATTACCAGGTGGTCTGTGTGTTTTAAATTAACTCCATCCTATCCCTTTTGGAATTGCCTGGCTTTTGTATACACAGGTACCACATTTTCACAAGTAGGCAAAGAAGAAAAAAAACCAACAACAGGGTTTCAGTTTTGTAATCTGAATTCCTTGGGGTATTTAGTGTAGCCTAACAGTGCTATGTGTTGTCCCTGCAGTGAGGTACTCAGCACAAAATTCAGATTTGGAGCTAAGCTCCCACCTCTCTTCAATTGTTATAGTCCATTCTTTTTAAGTAGGTTGTCCCCCAGAGATAAACAGGATTCCAACACTCTTAAAATGGTTAAGGATGCATAACTGAGTGGCCCTGTGACTCCCAAGCACTTTAGACCAAAAGCTCCTTTAGCTCCATAGCCAAAGTCTGCTACGAGATGCAGAGAATTGTGTTGGTGCCTCAGAGTGAGGACAGAAAATCAGATTATTGAGTTGGTGGTCTGTGAAAAAGGAATGAAGCACAATTTGGCCCAGAAGCTAGAGAAACACGTACACAAAACATTTGAGGTGCTGCTAGAAAATATAGCTATCTCTGTATCTATTTTTATATATGTGAAATGGACTGTAGACCTTTTTTACATGCTTATACTTACCTGTGCACCTTCTTATTTAAGGAGTATTCCACAGTGAGAAAGGAGCACAATCATGGTTTATTGAGACAAGAGCAAGTGTCTTGTCAATTAAGAACCTAATAGTTGTCTTGAGATTCAGGAAAATGTCCTGAGTGTCAGAAAAATTCCATATATTCAAATTAATGCTGGATTATAAAACTTTCTGCTGTGGCTATGTGCTTGTAGCACTCCTCTCTAAGGGCTGTCAGCAGCCCTTCCCTTGCTGTGTTATTCAGTGCCTTTTCTCCTGGTTTTCTGCTCCTTTTGGGGTTCCTGTGGAATGGCTCCTGATCCTAAAAAGAGATTCTAACACTGAGCCAGGGCATTCAGGAGCAGCAAAAGGTGTTGCCAGCTATGGGAAAGGAAAAAAAGAAAGACAGCCTGTTCTCAAATCCCTGAGAATGGGTTAATGCTGTTGCTAGGAAAAGATTTGCCCTTTTACAGATCTGAAGGGAGGAAATGTTGACAGTAAGGAGTAGAGGCCCAGCAAGGTTTTAAGTTTTTGTGTGACTTTTATTGCAGGGAAAGAAAGGGCACTGACAACAGCAGCTGCCTGTAGCACAGCTTCCCCTCCTTTTATTTTTTTTTTTTACACTTGACTTCTAATATGGATTCCAGGCATGATTCAGCAAAGAGAAGGAAGAAGATTTTTACAGACATGGACTGGCAGTATTAAAAAAAAAAAAAGCAGAAAACCAACCTTGGAATAACATAATGGGCTTTCTTTGATACATCTAAAGTTTGGCTCTTAAAAATTTCACATAAGCCTTAATTTGTAAGAGTTTTGTGGGTCCCTTGCTTTAACTGCAGAGTCATTTGCTGGAAATGCAGATTTGGTCTAATGGGGCTAATTGCTCTGGTTCAGAGAAGGTCCCAGCTCACCTCAGAATGAAAAAGGTAAAACCACTAGATTGCATTATCTGGAGATTCATTTTGTTCATATTTAAGGACATGGCAAGTAGACAGAGAATGGTTTTGTGATCCAGAAATGCCTGGAATGGTGCTGACAGCTGCAGTACTCCATCCCTCCTTCTTAACTAAGTGCTCCCTTGCCAAATCTGGGACAATATTTTTGAGCTTGAGGAACAGATTTTTAAAGACAACAGTAAAGCACAGGAGCTCCTCCAGCCTGTGCTAATGCCCCAAGAGAAGAACCATAAAATATGGTTTCTAAAAAATATGATTTCTAAAAAATATGGTTTCTAAACCATATCTACTGGGCTGAAACAAGCTGGTCACCTTCAGCAGGCAGCTATGAGGAATAAGGGTTGGCTTCATATGGAGTTGAAATCACACTGGGCACAGGTAAGTACAGGAAAAGAAGAGGAAAAAAAAAGACTTCTGAGACAGGCAGCAACTTGATCAGTGTGGGAGTGATTGATTTTTTTCTGATGGTTGTGAGAGTTGGTAGTTATTGTATTTTAGCATGTGATTAGAACAGCCAACGTTGGGGTATTGTTGAAATCTAATGGACAGTGGATAATCTCCAGCAATCTGAGTGTGAATCAAAATGATGAATGTCTCCTTTTGTTGAAGTGGTGGCACAGTCAGGTGAGGTGCCTGGTGGCTGAAAAAGGGAAATTTGCACCCATTTTTTAAAAGGGAAATAAGGAGGACTCTGGGAGCTCCAGACCTGCCAGGCTCACCTCTGTGTCTGGGAAGCTCATGGAACAGATCCTCCAGGAGTTCTGCTGAGGCACAGCACAGAGGTGACTCAGGACAGCCACCATGGCAGGTCCTGCCTAAACAACCCTTCTGTGATGGAGTGACTACATCTGTGGGCAAGGGGAAAGCTGAAAATGTCACCTCCCTGGACTTCTGTAAGTCCATGGTGCCCTAAAATCCTTCTGGCTAAACTGGGGAGAGATGGATTTGGAGAAGAACAGGCTCTGGAGGAACCTTACTGTGGCCTTACAAGGCTTATAAGAAAGAAGGTTTTAAACAAGGTCTGTTGGGATAGGACAAGGGATAATTGTTTAAACCAAAAAAAAGATAGATTTAGGTAGCTAGCAGGAAAACATTCTGTAAAGTGAGGGTGTGAAACACTGGTACAGAGTACCCAGAGAGGTGAGAGTTGCCTCATCCCTGGGAACATTCAAGGGAAAGCAGCCTCAGGTAGTTGAAGGCTCCATAGCAGGCAGGTAGGACTAGATGACCTTAAATGTCCCCTCCTACCCAAACCATTCTTTGATTCTATGTCACTGGTAGAAATAATTTATGCAGCTGATAAGAGCAATACTGTATTGACAGCAATGTTAGAAGGAACCCTGTAAATTATGGATGGCAGCACAGGCTGTCATAAAGCACTTTGCAAATCTAAATCCCCAGCAGCTTGCACTGATAGTGTCCATACCTCCTCTTTCTTCTCTTCAGTAATTGAAGACTACTCTTTTGTTAAAAACAAACAAACAAACAAAAAAAATCTATTAAACTGGCAAGGTCAGTCCCAATATTTTTCATTACTGTGTGTGTCCTCTCTTTGGGAAGTCTCAAATCCACTTTGTTGTTTCTGGGACTGGCAAAGGAGCAGTGGAGGAGTGACTGGTGGAGACTGCAGAGTGCTGGTGTGCACAGAGGGATGTGAATGTGGCCAGCATTTCCACACTAAAGTTTTAATAATGCTTTCATTTTCTCTAAAATCATCAGGAATTGAGACCCATCCCTTGTGATCCCCATATTAATTGTGGCTGTTTATGATAATAACTTTCTTGATTATTTTGGATGATTTGAGTTCTGAGACTTTTCTCATCTGTATGAGTGCATCTGCATGTTTTAAGATCTGAAAATTGCTCTGGTGTATTCCTGTTAAATTGCATGGTAATAACTATAACAATATCCCCCATAAATTATGACTGTGGAGACTTACCTACTTGTCCTTGCCTCAGCTAATTATATTTCACCCCCATCCTCTTTTTTCATGCTGTCACTTCAAATGTACATTTTTTGGTTCTCTAGCTCTGTGGTAGCTCTGGTGCAGTCCCTGACAGCAGGGTGGGTTACAGCTACAGTGGGGAGACTTGCTGCACTAAATGAACTGAAATGAAAGATGGTTTAGTCTCTTGACATGCAGACATCCAGTAAAGGTATAGAAACAGCTCATATTTCTGACACATAATTCAAAATTAGGCATGGGTGACTGACAGATATTCAAGTCCCTCCCCAGCCTAAAAAGTATCAAACTCAGGAGAACAACTGAACCCAGGGAGTACCCAAACTACAGCCAGCCTTTCAGTTAAACTTATTTTTTTATATATATATTTTATATACATTATATATTTTTATATATAATTTTTTCTAATTTTTTTCTATATGTTTTTAATATTTTTTATTTAACACTCGAGTAAGTGCCATAGAACCAATGTGACACAAGTTATGTAGAAAGGAAGGTGTGTTCCCTCACTGAATGCCTCAGCTCACCACCTGCACTGCTGCCATTTACATTTTTTCCTTTCTATGGCATTTATGGATCTCTAAAACACCCCATTTTCCCTTCCATATCCTTCTTGCAGGAAAAAAGCCAATAAAATAATTAAAACTTTTCAAGGGAAAGATGATTTTTTTTTTCTAAACTCTTCTCTGCTTGATAACCAATGAGGTATTTAACTTAAACACACAATTTCCAAAATAATTTACAAGTTATTCTGGTGACATTCTTACTGTATTAGCCTTTCTGCTCTCTCTCTGGCTTCTTATACTGTCAGATACTATTAGAGTACCTAAGCATCTCGTGCATAAAATCAATAGCAAAAGTAAAATCTCTACAGGGGTTCATACTCTCTGGCAATGCTCTCTTCTCACTGGTAAGAAATTTTTTATTGAGTCAGGGCTTTTCTCTGGATTTTGAGCAGCAAAGAGGAAAATGTTGAACAATATTTGTGTCCTGTGAGCTGCACCTGCAAGAAAAGGGCCCTTGGAGGTACCAGCAGCACCTCCTGAAGGCTGCCAGGTAGGGACAAGGACATGGCTGAGCACAGCTCTGTGCAAAGGTTTTGAAAGAAAAACCAGTGAGAGACTCCAAGTCAGAAATACAATTTAATAGGGAAAAAAAAAAAAAAAAAAAAAAAAAGAAAATAGGTGCAATAGTACAAAAGAAAAACCACTGACAGAGTCAGAACACAACCTGACACCTGCTAGTCAGGGTGGCAGCAGTCCAGATGAAGTGCTCTTGTTAAAGTAGTGATCCTGTAGAAAGGTCTGATGTGGAAAGGTTCAGTTTTCCTCTGGAATCCAGTGGGTAAGGGCTGCTTTGGTGTTCCATATCTCAGTTTTTATCTGGGTAGGAAAGGCTTGGCTCCTCCCCTGGCTGGAGCATCTCCCAGTGGGATGATGGAATTTTATCAGTCATGCCCTGGGACTCACTGGCCATTAACAGGAGATATCTCCTGGAGGGAGGATGGGCTGTGGGAAAGATAAAGATGATTGCCCAGCTGGTTTAAAGATGGCCCATTAACAGAGGATATCTCTCACAGAGATAAGGATCATTAATCACCTAATTTCAGTAGATGGTGATAGAATATACAATTTTGGGCACATCTTTGCATTGTAACCCAGGACACTCTGCCCCAGCACAGGAGGGATCACCTCCTGCAGCCAGGGTGGGTGGTCTTGGCACCACAGGGTCCCTGGTGTCTCCAAAGGGCTCAGCAAAACCTCCAGTGTGAACCTCATCTGACTTGCAGCTGCATTTCTGCTAAATCAAACATTCTGTTTGTTTCTTCAGCCCTCTCTCACATCTGTCTGTCAGAAACACTTCACAGGTTGATTTGCCTCCTCCACACCTTTTTGCCAAGTTTCTCTCCCTCAGGAGTCTCCTTTTCAGGATAAATAGATGCTGTTGAATTTCTCCTCATATGGAAGCTCTTCCATAGTTTGGAACATCCTCATGTCTTCTGTAAAACTTGTCACTCTGCCCTTTTTTACAGGGAGAGATCAGGAGGGCAATTAATTACCTCAGGTACAGATACACCAAGGGTTTGAGCAATGCCATAATGATGTCTGCTGTTCCTGCTACCTCTGATTACATCTTTCTGTGCACAGGGACACTGATGAAACTCCTCTTAGAAATGTTGCCAATGTCATTGTAGAGTTTTCTTTTGTATTGTCATTTGTGCTGCATTTTAGAAAGGAAGAAGTATTTTTAGTAACACACGAAGCATAAAAGCAGGTGCTGCATCTTTCAGTTTCACAGTTTAACCCAAATGGCTTTCTGTGTCATTAGCTTCATGCAGCCCTGCTGAAAAGAACTATAAACTACAATCTAGGCTAGTTTTTCTCCACATAAAATTTCCAGGAGCAGCATATGTGCTTGTGGTGTAGCTGGGGCTGGTCCAAGGCATGCAGGAGAGGTTTGGATGGGATCTTGCCCGAGTTCCCTCACAGTGCTGAGCTCATGAGGGCTGCCCAAGGGCTCACTGGGTTTTTTTTTTTCAGCAAATCAAACATTGATGGGCAGACCCACACGTTCAATGGGTCCAGGCTAAGGGAATCTGGTACCAGATAATTCAGTTCCCATCACCAATCACCTCCTACCCATGATGGATTTTCCTCTGGGAGGCTGTGCAGAGCTCATGCCCAGGTTGTTCGTGGTGCTGGCCTCTGCAAAGATGTGAGCTCACACCAGCATCCATGCCACAGGCAGCTCCTCTTACCTCAGCCCTCCTGGTGCCACCCACCCTGTGCCAGCCCACATAAAACAGAACCCTAGGTGCAGTGACACTAACATGGGTTAACCCAAATTTGGGGAATCCCAGCTAAAAGACAACTGATCCTTCAAAAACTGCTGGCTATCCACCCCTGGAAAGCAAGTTTTTCCATGGATTTCCCTCATTTATGCTGGGGGCAGCTGCTGGTTCTCTTATTGCTAGTCCTGGAAGAAGTATATTTCAGCCAGATTAGAAAATCTGAGGCATCACTTTGTGCTGCTGATTGGCAGCTTTTGCTTCTGCAGTAGGTGCAGGATGTTTCTCAGGATGCTTTGCAAGCAGTCACCTCTGAGTGCTCAGCAGAGCAGAGCACAGCCTCACACGCTGCCCTTTCTCAGCTGCTGCCTGAGAACCTGTTCCCACTGCAGCCCACGAAATTCAGGTGCTATCCCAACCCACAGCCCATTTCCCAGCTCATTCCCTGTTGCAGGACCAGTAGCCTGGTCTGTGTTGTGTTCCAGGAAAGGTGTGAGCAAGACTGAAGCTTTATGAGCTGCTCCTTGTCTTGGCCATGGTGAAACTCATGTGGTGAATTGATTCAATGATCTATTTCCTTGCTTTCCCACTAGTTTCCACCAGAAAAGTGGAGCCTGTTGTGATGCTGCAAGGTTTGAACTTGGGATCATTTACAATAGCAATGTTCATTCTCTATTATTCTGTTGAAGCAATGTAAAAAGACAAGGCATAATTTGTGAAATGGGCCATCTGTTCCTATACAAACTGCATAAAAGAATGCACAACTATTTCAATTAATACAGTAAACCATCTTTAAGCAATACAGATGATTTGGTACAAATTTTTGACTGCAGAAGATACCATCATCCTTTGCTCTAATTGTTCTTGACTCTACCTTCTTATCTTTTTATTTAAAGAAAAGGAATGACAACTTGTCTCACTGGGAGAGAAGTTTGCTCATAGATGGATCAGGAATAATTAGACTGAATGGTGCTGCAAACTCCAGCAGACAAGGTATCTCCATTACAGGGAGCAATGTTGTCATTTCTTTGACCATCCTCCCATCAATCCATCCATCAACAAATTAAAGCTGGCTAAAGAGCCACTTATCTTGAGTGCTTTTTATCCTGATTGCTGTCAATCTAGGTAAATAAACATTTTCCCTAGGCAGAGTTTACATATTTAACCATGTTTCAGGAGACAGTCCCCATGCTACTCACACATCCAGCAAACCTCACATGTTTATTTCTGTGTTTCCTAACTCACATCACCCTCATATTGAATAAGTCAACTCCAACTTCATTGAATAAGTCCTGCTCCCTCTGCCTCCCTTTGGTTGGTCTTTGAAGATGGAATGACTGGGATAAAGTTGCAATAAAACTTGCAGACTGAGAAGTGTCTAGAAATTAATTTTATCCCCTTTTAATCCTTGGAAAAGCCTGGTATCCTGTGCAGGATGCACAGCAATAATGAAACAAGGGTCTGAAAGAAAAAATTAAAAAGCAGAGCTTTACCAGTCAGGCTGCTTTGAGGAATGAGACAGCAGCACTGCATCTGTCTTCCATCGTTTAAACCATGACACCACAGATTACTTCAGGGCTTCATGATGCACATAAACATGATATAAGCAGCATTTTATTTGCTATCTAATAAATATGTATGTGCCAGTGAATGCACTGTTGAAGATATTACTTTCTTCCTATTATTTATTTTTTCACTGAATTGATACACAGTGTGGCTGACACTCTGAGCACCACTCACTACCAGGCAGAGGCAAAGAACAGTCTCAGTTCTTGGTGTTAATGAGTGCCTGGTGCAGTGGCAACATGCATGTTGGATAATGCTGCAGTGATATTGATCACAAAGGCATCAATATCAGTGGAAAGCAGTGGTTTAAGAAAGATGAGGATGGCTCTTCTTAGAGTTAGAGCCACAAACAAGCACCATGCCACTGATCCCCTCCCAAGGCAGACCCCAAACAACATCTGCACTCTTTCACCTCCAATGTAGTTGGCATTGGACACCTCACTGGTCACATTTTCTCTCTGATGCAGTTACAGCAGAAGCAAAGGAAGGTTTGAGTATCCACACATGGCGTGTTCCAGGTACAGAAATATCTCCTGAGACTACAGCTCTGAAACAGCCATCCCAGAGGCTGACTGCTCCCCATGCCCTGTGTGTGCTCTCTCACTGTGGGGTGGCCTCTCTTTGCAGAAGCAAAGCAGTTGTTCACAGATTTGGGAGTGGGAGGGCGTGCACAGAGCTCAAGGAGTTTGGTTCCTCCCTCTCAGCACTCACAGGGGACTGTGACAAATGTTTCAGCCATCCTGGGGATGCTCTCTGGCATCTGCTGCATCCTGGAGCAGAATTGGTGCCTCATTCGCCCAGAGGAAAACAATTCCCATCCTGAGGAGCTTGGCAAGACACTTGAGGTTCCTCATCTCATTCCCTGTGATCTCTCACGAGGAGATGCCATGGTGCTCACCCTGCCTGTCTGCTCATTAAATCCCTGCCACATCTTCAGCACTGTGTCCTGGTTTGGAGGACAGGTGTTTGCCAATGAAGGCAGGAGCTTCTCTTTGAAATGGAGAATGTAAACCCCCTCCCTCCAAATTATTATAATTTTGAAATTAAAGGGCTCTCAGGCAAAGATATGGGAATTAGGAATAACAGTTCTTTCCTAGGAAAATTAAAATAGAAATGCAGTATTACAAAGAACAATCCCAAAACACTGACAGAGTCAGAATCCAAGCTGACACAGTCAGTCAGTCAGGGTGTTGGCACAGTCCCATTCAATGGTGGCTGCATCCTCCTGCAGGGGCAGATGTGGTTCAGCTGGAGCAGTGCTCCTGGAGAAGGTGCAGTTTCCTCTGAAGGTCCAGGGATGATGTGGAAAGGTCTGGTTTTCCTCTGGAATCCAGTGGAAAGAAGGTGCCTTGGTGTCCCAAATGTCAGTTTTTATCTGGGTAGGAAAGGCTTGGCTCCTCCCCTGGCTGGAGCATCTCCCAGTGGGATGATGGAATTTTATCAGTCATGCACTGGGACTCACTGGCCATGAACAGGAGATATCTCCTGGAGGGAGGATGGGCTGTGGGAAGATAAAGATGATTGCCCAGCTGGTTTAAAGATGGCCCATTAGCAGAGGATATCTCCCACAGAGATCAGGGTCACTGCCCCAGCTGGTTTCAGCAGATGGTGACAGAATTCACATTTGTGATTATATTGCAACCCAGGACACACTGATATTCTGATCAAACTCTGCCAACTCCAGCGTGGATGCTCCTTGCCTGTCACCAAAGGTGGGTGAGATGGCTCATCCCATGAGGCAGGAGTGGCCTCCATTTTTTAGCGCTTGATTTCCCCATCTTAACTCTGCATAAACACCACTTCTTTGCATTTATTTATACTCAAGTTTAAGTGCCTGTGCAAATTATAGCACAGACAGCCAGAACAGAAATGAGGCATTTAAATGGTAAATAAACACTGCCTGTGCATGTTGGTGCTTTTATAAATAATATCCCCTTTTAAGCTTTATTCTCTTAGAGGAACATCACTTTTCAGAACATCTGAATCTGCAAACATCACCCATCAATCTCTTTATATGCTTATTTACAGAGCATATCAAACTATTTCTGCAAGCAAAAGGACTAAATTATCCATGAATTCCAGATAACCATCCTTAACCCAGAAAATGTCAACAGTTTTCTGTAATAATAGTCCCAAACATGGCAGCTGTCGTGGTTGGAATGCTCCCCTTTAGGAGTGGGAAAGCCACACATTTCTGGGACAGGCTCACCTCTGAACATGTTCTGATTTATTAGCACAATCTATTCTGTTGATAAATTTGGTCCTGTAGCAATTCCTGGATAGCTTTAGCTGTTGCCCACAAAAATGCAAAGTGATAGAAAACCTCACAGCTTGCTTTATTCTTTTACTCCATCCCTGAATGATCTCTGGATTGAAAGCCACCTTCCTGATGGTTTCTACTGCAATGTTTACAATGCAAACCTATGAGCATCTACTCAATTCTACTTGTTAGGCTTGTAATAATCACTGCCCCAAACTAGCTACTGAGCAGACATCCAGATTTGTACCTGAAACATTTCAGTGAGGGTGCAGGTGGTTCAGGAGCTTGAGCTGGGTGCTGTTTTGAACAACAAATGTCCGTGGTTAAATACTGAATGACAGCATTGACCATAGAGAAGTGTGTCTCTGAGCCCCAAGATTTTGGGAATGGTAATAGGACCATACAATCTATAATGCTACATTTGCTCTGAACTATCTACAGATCCTTCACTGCAGGTGAAGTGAGAATCAAAAAACAGTCAAAATTTTCTAATGACCGTCCAGAGGCTGCCAGCTGCTAGCCAGCCACTTGGCACAGTCATTCCAAGCCTTGCTTCCAAGGAGTGAGTGCAATGTGGACACAGGGTGTAGTATTTGCTATTTCCTCAGCTCCCAAAATCACAGCCTGACAAGGACCAGCTCAGCTCAGCTTTGACTCCCTGCCCACCCCATACTCCATATTTAGTGAAAATATGCAACTTCTCCCATGGGAACATGATGCAGGTGTTGTGATATGAAAATAAAAATATGAAATAAGTAGTTGTAGGTGCAGTTTTGCCATTGTGCTGGAAGATGTAGAACTGAGAAAAAATTGAATACTGTGAGAAAAGAGCTGAGGCAAAGCACATGAGTGTTACACAGGCTCCTCCTAATGTGGTCTCTGAGAGTGGATAATAATATAAACATCCATCCATTAGAAAAAAACTACCCTTTACTGGCCCCCATTAAATACATTGGCAGCCCTATTAAAATACAAGTCAGATTTGTGTTTAATGATCTTGAAAGGAAAGTAATTGCTTGAATATTACCATTCAAATGTTCTTACAGCAGCATATAATATTTACAGTCTAAGTGCCACTTGTGAGTGCTGTGTGGCACTGGAGATTGCCCAGGCTCTTCAGAGGGGGAGCCTGTGTGCCTGAGAGCCAGGGTACAAAGCTGGTACATCCTCTGAGCACCAGAGAGCCTGTGAGAGACAAACAAGCAATGGGCTGCATCATTTTTCAATTTTAATTACCTCTTGAAAGGAAAAAAAAGAAAATATTACAAAACCACTCCAACCCTGTGAGCACCACAAATACTTGCTCAGGTTGCTCAGAGGAGCTGAGCACCATGTGCCAGCAGCAGGACAAAATCTTGCTGAGATCTGTCATATTCTGCTCTACATTTTTGACCCCTGATGGTGTCTTAGTCAATGTCATAAATTATATTTTATTCAACTCTTACTTATGTTTTCGTGGGAATGTCCTCAAAGAGAAATTCCTTGTGATGAAGAAAGAGGGAAATGTGAATGCAAAGAAGAAGAAAAATATTTTCATTATTTTTATTTTTACAAGGGTAAGCCAGGAGAGTATTTCAGAAAGCACAAGCAAGAGTGCCACAAAGAATATCAGAACTTTCCCATGATGTCCAAGTCCTTTTTTCCTTCTCTCACCTGTCTTACCTATCAAAGTCTTGGTCCCTCAAGCTTCAAGAAGGATGGTGAAGAACTGAAGAACTGGGTTCTGTGTCTCACCAGTGACTCATAACACCAGGTTCTGGAAGGACAAATTGCTTGGCAATGTCTGCCCCTTGCTCAGCTCAGCTGAGGAACCCCCAGCCACCACCAGGACCCCAAAAACACCCACCTAAAAGCAAGATCAATTAAAAAATCCTAACGAGCTCAGGAGGTCTCCAGCACTGCCTTCTGCTGGGTGTGCTGGTTCAGAGAATGACAATCCTGCCACAGTGAATCAGCTTTTACAGCCCAGGGCCACTGTCAGGTGCCATCCCCAGCAGGAGGGCAGCAAGGATGTGATGAGGGAGGAGGATGGGAGGCACTCAGGCACCAGCCTGTGCCAATCAAACTGGTGCCATGGCCAGGTATTAATTCGGGGAGGGTCTATAATCACTTTATTGGGTGTAATGGCTAATGTTTCTGTAAAGGAGCAGGACAAAATGCTTCCTCTCTCAGGTGATGTTATGCCCTGCAGAGTGTGGGCTTGGATAGAACCTTTTCTCCATCTCAGATACTCACAAAGTGATGGTTGAAACAGTCCAGACATAGTGGTTCCCTTTTACACTTTTTTAGAGCCTTTTTTAGATCATTCTCACCACAAAAAGGTAGTTCAGTTCATATTCCTACTGGATCCCTGGGTGATGCCAGGAGTCTCAGCAGAAGTGGGAGTGAAACTTGAAATCCTTACACACCTTATGAGCAAACATGAGGGAGGAGGAAGACAGAGAAGCAGGAAAAGGGAAAATATTTGCAGTTTATGCAAAATCTAGTGGCAAAGAAGGATGGCTACACCCTTCAAGTAACGAGGTGACCACACCTCTCTTGGAAGGCATGACCATCACTGCAGATGTGTGGATGAGTCCAGACTAGCTGTGTGCCAGGCAGGAACAGCTTGGCAAGCCAGTTTAGTGACCTAAGAACTGGAAGCCAGCCCCACATCCCTCTGCAGATTGGTGCATCTTTGGATCAGGGTGCTCAAGGATTCCAAAACACTAATAGTGTTTTCTCTGGATCCTCCTGAGCCTTTCACCAGTGGACTGAAAAATATGACTGTGCTGAGTGATCTGGGATTTAGCTGAGCTCCTCATTACATTTCTGATTCCCTCATTAGTGAGCCTTGAATTTCAAGCTGGAACAGATCAGGTACAGTCAACAAACCCAGGGGAAAAAAAATGCAGAGCTGCAATTTTAACATGACTTGCCCCAGCTTCAGGCCAACTAAACAGTTCATTGGATGGCACAAAAGTTTTCTCTGGAGAACCTGAGCAAAGCTCTTGTGCTGTCATTGCAGCTGGGACTGGGTGTTATTCAGGGCTGGTGACCAACTGGTGGTGCTAATGCTTCATTGGATGGGAGGTGAAGAAGGGTTCATCACCTCTCACTAAATATGTACATTCATTACACAAACCCTCTGCAAATTACAAAGCAGCTCTCAGCAGCCTTGCAATTAAAGGATCCAGCCTGAGCCCCAAAAGATGCTCATAGGAAATGGTTACACATGTGTATTCCCAAATTTTATATGGCAGCACTTGGATCATGAGATCTTGAAGGAGCAGTCTCTTAGGTCACCCAGCAGCCCTCAGTCCCTACAGCACACTTTTGTGTGGGTTTTTTGTCTGTAAAATGCTTATTGCCTGGGAGAGTGGTTAGAAACTCACTTGTTTGCACAGAACTGTGAAACAATAAAGCATCAAGTGAGACAAGCCTGGGTTTGGGAGAGAGCTGAGCACAGTCAGAGCCAACCAGCCTGGCTGATAAAGCACAGCCTGAGCCTTGGTGGGTGTAGAAGGCTCTGGAGCCAAGTGTCACTGTGCAGGCAGCACAGTCACTGGCTGGAACAGAAACAGACTCCAAGAGCTGCAGGAGTGTGAAAATAAAAAGAGAATCCTGTTCCTTTCATTTATTCAAGAAATGATTCTCCTAAAAAAGGCAAGGTGCCATTATTCCTGTTTGGTGGAGGCTGTTGAGGCTCTTAGAGGTTTGTATTTGGAGCATTTTACAGCTCTGTCCCCCTGGGTGCTGTGCTGAAAGTCACCTGCCACAAGCAGGTCAGTGACAAGCTGTGTGAAGGACTGTCCTGAAAGAAGGGAGGAACTGAGTCATTTTCTTCTGCAGCAGGCAGCCTGTGAGAGGAAAACCCCTTTTCACACCAGCTCTGACCTGTAGGACACTTTCTTGGAGAGACTGAGCACGAGTTTCTCAGAGCAGCAGTGAGGAGTGGAAGGGGGAGCTGCAGTGTGAGACAGTGACAGACCCATGGTGCACAGGTGGTTACAGCCCCACTGTGCTGAAATCCCTAAAACCCCCTGAAATCATCTTCCTCTGGCAGCTCCTGAGGCTTGGGGGGAGTGGGGAACCCCTGGATCCAGGAGGGGGCAGGCAGAGGGATCCCAGCACCAGGCTCCTGTCCCACCCACAGGGTTTGGGGTGGTGTCTGGAGGATATTCACAGTGAAACAGCTACAGATTACTGGGACTAGTGAGGAGCTGGCTGTCCTTCACATTTTCTCCAGCAATCACAGTTTCAGCACTATGAAACAACCTATTGGGGAACAAACCTGTATTTTAGCCATTAATCCCAAATATCTCCCTGATGAGCACTGTCCTGTATTTTGGTGGTTAAATTGATGGCCATTTTTGGGGGTTCAGGGGAGTACCAGTGCAGTCTGAGAAGCCTTATCTCATAAAACATAGACACACACATTCTTCCTCTCCTCTTGAGAAAAATCTCTGCAGGTGCTGCAGGTTCCTCTAAGGCCAAGCTCAGGCAGGTCTCCTCAGAGATTTTTCTTCTGTCTGTCCTTCTGAAGGGGGCCTGGTGACATCCCAGAGTCATCAGTCCTGGTTTTCCCTTATTTTTTTTCCCACCATTCAAGCAACATGGTTTTTCTGCTCCAAATCCTTTCCTAGTGGTTTTCTAAATTTCTCCTTTATGGACAGCATTCCTTCTTCTCTCCTCTCCATCCTTCTCTCTGAAGGAGCAGCCCTGACAGTAACTCTCCACTTGGGATTATCACCTAGCAATATTTCCTTCCTTTCTGGCTCATCCTGCTTGTTTCCCATACCCAGGCATATTAATATTCCTGTTCTGACTGTCATTTATCTTTCACTGGAGAACATTTGCTTTCTGTCTCATCCAGGAAAAAAAACAAAGTTAAATCTGTGCCAGATTTTTAAAAAATGAATACTTCTTCTCTATTTTTGTTGCAGGCACTTGGAATCTCAGCTGATTCTCACTGCAGAAGTGAGCCCCAAGAGGCACATGCATGTTGGGGTGTTGAGGTCAGATAATTGCATTCACAAGTGTCCAGTTAAATGGTGATGAGCATCCCTAAATGCATTAATGCTGGATGTCAGAGCAGGAATGGTGTGATGGGAATGGTGGGGACACAAGGCAGAGAGGACAGGCTGTGCTGGCAAATGGGGCTGTGTTTCTGCATGCAGTCCTCATCTTGTGACATTTGGAAATGTGTTCCTTATTCTCCACAGAGCAGGATTTGCTGTCAAGAAACATTGTCTGGGATGAGCTGCTGGGATTCAGATCATCAACCAAACATTAATTATTCTTCCAACTAAACCCTCAACAGCTAGGCTAGATAATACAAATGTAAAAAAAGAGATGAGGATGAATCATGTTCAGCAGTTGAAATCTACTGTGCTGTAGGAGCAAAATCAAATAGAGTTTGCCCAGGAGTGTTGAGACACAGCAGAGCCAGACCCTCAGCTGGGGCTGGAATTTGTAGTGTTGATGCACCAAAAGATGCTCTCCCCACTTTAAGGGGTTTAAAACCTCAGAATAGAGCCATAAAGAGCTAATGAGAAGAATAAAAATCAGGTAGATAAAAATGATGTAAGGTAGAGTCTTAATTTTTTATTATTAAATTCACAGCACATTAAATATTAAGTGTTCATAAACTTTGTTTTGTGCAATGATAAATTAATAATATCTACATAGACATGTTCTTTTACAACAGGGAAGTAAGAAACATAGTGCCAGAGGACCTGGTGTTGACAACCAAAGCTATTAGAATAGACTCCTTAATCTTCAATCATAAAAAGTAGATAATGTTATTTCTTATTACTATTAAATGCAAAGTGCCTTAACAGGAAACATACATGCCACCACTAAAAATAACTGCCAGGGAACGTTTTGAGAAAGGAAGGAAAAGATGTTAGCAAATTATACCTTGAGAGAAGTTCAGTGAGATGTTCCCTGCTAATCTCTGCCACATAAAAATTGTTTTTCAGCTTATTCTTCTGTTAGCTCTTAGCAGGTTGCATAAGGTGAGAGCACCAAAAGAGTCAAGGCTTAACCTGGCACATTGTACTTTAGGGAAGAGTCCCCAAAGTCCCCAACCTGCAGACTGGTGGAATACTTTCTGCATTAGTGAAAAACCTCTCCTGGGGAGAGGATGGGGAACTTTGTGCCTTCCACCTCATCCACAAGCAGGGAACAGCTCTTCCTGATCAAAGCTTCCTCAGCTTCTGTCTGGGATTTAGCAACATTATCCACCAGGTGTTTCCTGGGGTTCATAAATATGTGAGGAGGAGGAGGTGTCATCCAGGCCAGTCCCCTCAAAGGAGAAGTATTTCCAAGTGAAATGTAACTTAAATGAAGGAATTAGGGGTTTGCAATATATTTCCACATGGCCTAGACAGCAAACTGGTTGCTGCTGTGGGTCCCAGTAAATGGAAGGAGAAGGTTTTGAAGACCTTCCACCAGGACAGCAGCACAGCTGGCACAGAGCAGCTCCAAGCCCCCAAAACCCTCTTCCAGTAAGGGCAGGACAAAATACTGATTTGCATGGCCACATACAAATTTCTCAGTCCTGCTGCTTTCAATATTCTTTTTTTTTTTTCCCAAACTAGAAGCTAAAAGAGACTGGTTTGAATTTACTACCAACAACTTGGAATGGATAAACCAAAACCCAGCCCCTGCCCCAGTTTTCTTTCTCATGATGCTGCCTGAGCCTGCCTTGGGTGAGGATGGGCTGGAGCAACACGTGCTCCCCTTGTCTGTCTGTGAGGCTCTGCTGATGGGAACTAGGGCATGCCAGGGACTGCATCCCCCTCTCTCAGCTGCTGCAACGGCCTGGGAGCCAGCTGGAGCTCTGAGGAGCCCTCAGCTCCTGCCAGCCTGGCTCCCAGGCCAGCTCCAGGCAGCTGCCTGCAGAGGGAGGCTGGTGGAGGCAGTGACAGCACAGTCTGGAGAGGATGAGCCATGGCCTGGGGTGCAGCAGCAGCTGCTGCTCCCTGACAGGCTTCCCCAGCCCCCCAGCCCCTGTGGCACAGTCCCTTCCCATCTTTTTTCCCAGTTGTGGGGGCTCTGGCTGCTTGCCTGCAGCCCTGCCCAGCTCAGGGCTGGCCTGGCCACCAGCAGCCTGTCTTGTGCTCTCCTTGGAGCCAAGGCAGGGCCAGCAGTGGCCCAGGGCACCCATCCTCAGTGCCAGGCTCCCTCCTGGTGCAGAAGAGACTCCTGCCTCCCAAGGAGCATCCCCAGATCCGTGCTCTGGGCACAGGGGACACCTGACTGTGCTGCAAAAGCTGCAAATGGACAGACAGCAAAGCAGGGAGGAAGGTGGGTGGGCTCTCTTTCCCATATTTCCTATTCCAAGAAGTCATTCCAGAGGCTCTGGATCTGCTCTGTCAGTGCTGGGGGATGTTCACTGCAGGGAGCTCATCCCCACCACTGCAGATCCATGGGCACTGCTTTGGAAAGGTGAACAAGGTGAGGCTGGCACATCCACTGCTCCACCCTGGTCCCTACTGGGCCATACTGGTCCATACTGGTCTATACTGCTCCATCCTGGTCCATCCTGGTCCATACTGGTCCATCCTGGTCCATCCTGGTCCATCCTGGTCCATCCTGGTCCATCCTGGTCCATACTCTTTTATACTGGTCCATGCTGGTCCATACATTCCTGGAATTTTTGTGCAATTTTTCCCGGGTTTTTTTGGGTGACTTTTCCGTGAGTTTTTGGGCAATTTTTCCTGGAATTTTTGGGAGATATTCCTGGACTTTTTTTGGGCCATTTTTGCTGGAATTTTTGGGCCATTTCTCTGAGATCTTTTTTTAAATTTTCCTGGAATTTTTGGGCCATTTTCCCTGGAATTTTTGGAAAATTTGGGGAAATCCCCACCCTCAGCCTCTCCAAGCCCTGCACATTTCACAGGTAACTTCTGCTGAGAGCCACCCACAGGACTCTGCTGTGTGTCAATCCCTCTCATGTGCTTCCCATCCTGCTCTGGGTAACACAAATAAAGAGCAGCAAGGGGATGGTTCCTGCTCTGTGTGCCAGCCCAGAGACACTGTTTGGTTTTCTTTGGGGTTTTTTTGTTGGTTTTGTTTTGTTTTGTTTTGTTCCTTTGTAGTTTTTTTTGGGGGGGTTTATTTTATTTTTTTTTTTTTTTGGTTTGTTTTGTTTGGTTTTTTGGTTTGTGGTTTTTTTTTTTGGTTTTTTTGTTTGTTTGTTTGGTTGGTTTTTTTGGGTTTGGGTCTGTTTTTCTTTTTTTGTTTTTTTTTTGTTTTTTTTTTTTTCTTCCCATGATAAAGAACCATCCCTGTAGCAAACACATCAATGTTCTGAACTTTCAGGTGGAAACCACTGACATGCCAAAATTACAACCAGACTTCTGCAGGCACACCCCAATCAGTGCCAGCTGCCCAGCAAACTGAAAGCTCCAAAACTGAATGAGCCTGACCCCAGCTGCTGGGCTGGACATTGGCACAAAAAAGCAGAGAGGTCAGAAAGCAGCTTCATACAATGCTGTCATTTTTGGGACACCTAGAGAAAGCACCCAAAAATGTCACAAACTGACAGACACTAATGACAGGGAGGGCTTATCCCAGCAGCTAATGGGGTTTAAGTGGGTTTTAAGGTTTAAAACCAGGCTGACAGTGGCAGATACCATCTGTCAAACACCTGGACAGAAATACCTGCCCTACACAGCAATGGTGTTACTGGCTCAGCACGAGCCACAAGAGGCTTGATGCAGTCCAGCAGGATTAGTGGAAACCTCCACCTGGGAGAACTTAGGGTAAGCTCCTCAGCATTTAGTCCCAGGGTAGTTTAAATAGTTTTCTGCTTAAGGAATTGGCTCAAAAAATCCCTTTGTTAAGCCCTTAAGAACAGGTCAGCTCTTGGGCACAGCCTCATGCCAGTAGTCACCATAATAAACTTATTTTAATTATAAACTTACTCTAGCTGGACCTTCCCAAAGGAGCCAAATATAGGTGACAAGCACCTCATTTGTGTATTTGGGAGTCATTTCATCAAGTAAAGCTGCTGTATATAAATGTCACATTCACTGCATAACAATTGAAGTTTTTATTTTCCAATCAGCAGCCCTGAGTTGGGACTTTGGGGGTAAACTGGTAGCTCTGGGCAGCTTTGAAGCATCACAAGTGGAGGGTTTTGTCTCCAAAAGATTTACTAGCAGTGATCTTTTCTTCAGCAGTTTTATTAGCCTCCTTTTACATATGTATAGCAGTGAGGGGGGGAAACCTGTTGTTGGTGAAGTACTGAGCCTATTTCCCCTGTGGTATTCACACCAAAAAAAAAAAAGAAAAAAAAAAAGGAAAAAAATTGTGTGAAAAATTGTTGCCCAGAGCCTCCCCAAATCTAGAAATTAAGTTCAGCACCATGAGGTTTTCAAACCCTTCCAGCCCTCTCCACCCCCAACCCCTCTTTTAAAGGTTGAAGCTGGGGTAACAAATTAAGCAGTGAGAATGGATGCCCTGCCCTTGGCTTCCTGGAGCTGCCAGAATAAATCTGGACCCCCTGGCCCGAAAGGCAGAGTTTTCACCCACTTCACATGGGTTTTATAATTTTAACTTGCAAGTTCCTGTTGAATTGAGCCCTGTTGCGTGGACAAATTGGACAAGAAAAGTTTAAATGTTACCACTTTGGCTTCTCCTCAAGTGGTGCTGAGCACAGATGTTTGAGGGGGCCATCATGTCCCTGTAAGAATGGGGGCTTTGTGTGCATAACCTTACAAAGGGCAGAATAGCCCTGCTTTGCTGCCAGCCTCAGGATCATCCTATCTTTATGTGTTGATTTATTAGGCCAGGGATGAATGAAACCGTAATTAATATTACTGAAGCATTAGAGTCTATTTAATTTAAATGCCACTGAATATTTCACTTTCAGTTGGGAGTGACAATGTGTTTGGGACTGTTGGTGAAAGCCTCAGCCATCTGTTACCCCTGCTAAGAAGGGAAGACAAGAGAGACACAGGGCAACAGAGAGCTTTGAGCTTTGTGGCTTTTCCAAGCCTCCAGGATCATCATTCAACTCAAGGGCAGCCCAGAAACATTCCTGCACACTGGACCCTCAGTGTGTAGGGGAAAGGCCTGGAGGGGTATAGGATGGAGAGAGGGGGAGACAGAGCCACAAAGGTGGAGATTTACAGTAGGTACACGTGGAAATACACACCTAAAATATGTCTGAGCACGTGGCAGCAGGAGGAGGGTAGAGCAGGAAACTGGTCAACATATATGGTGTAAAAATATTTTTAAATATTTAAATATAGAAATATATAATAGGGAAAGAGTCGAGGCAAGGTTTAACTGCTGGTTTTAGCTAGGCTAAGCAGTGAGTCCAGTCCAGCTCCACTGCAGTACACACCCAGGCTTTGACTGGATGGGTGTCACAGTGTTGGGAGCATCAGACATTCCCCTTTTTGCTGCTGCAAAGTGGTCCCCACTAATCCTAAAAAAAAAAAAAAAAAAGCATGGAGAGGGAAATAAAAAGGGCAGCAGTGGAGGCAGTGTGGGGAAATGCTGTGGGGCATGAAATGAGCAGTGGGTGAAGCATCACCTTTGCTCTGCAGTGCCATGGGAGGGTGCTGGGCAGAGCCAGGGGCTGAGAGCTGGGCTGAGATGCAGGTGGGAGGCTCCACAGTCCGTGGGATGGTAATTAGCACAGTGGGTTTCCTTATAATTGGGATCATTTGTTCTCCCAGTTTTTCTCCCGCGAACTGATTTCGTGCCAGAGGGAAGCCGTGTGACTCACACCTTGCCATGCCAATTAGCTGATAAGCATCAAATGTAAACAAAGATGGCCTAATTAAGACTAGTCGCCCAACCTCTCCATGCATCTTGTCAAAATCCCACCAGCCTTTCACATCCAGACTTATTTTCTCGTTTGCTGGGACTAAATTAGCGGCTTTGCACAAGAGCCTCTTATCTCTGAGAGCATCTCAGAGCAGGTAATGAGGAAAATTGGGAGCTGGCTGCAAGGAGCTGTGGCAGCCCCTCCATCTCAGCAGGTGCCTCATGCCAAGGCTGAGGGCAGGGATTTGGGATTTGTCTGCCACTGGGTGATGCTGGAGGCTGACCCGGCAGCCACATCCTCAGCTGTTCACCCAATTTGTCTTCCTGAGTGCTGCTATCTGTACGTGAAATCTGTGAAGTGTGTGCCTCCTGCTGCTCTCACCTGCTGTGAAAATTCATCAGTCAGAGTCCCCAGCCCGGCCCCCGGCTCGCAGCCCCGGGAGTTCTTTATTTGCACTCCGGTGTGACACAGCCTCACAGCCCAGCAGCGTTTCACACCCACTTCACACAGGTGAGCTCTGCCAGAGGAACAAGCCCAGGGAGGATTGCTTTTTATTCCAGGAGGGATCCTAATGAAATCTATAGGATTTAGTGGCGTTATAAAAATTTTGAAATGGTCAGAAATATCATCTGGACCATCCTTCTGCATCCAAACAAGATCCTCTGCATGCCTGAGACTCCCATCCCAGCAGCCTGTCCTGGCTTCTCACTGGCCTTGCTGTCAGGGAAGACTCATGTCCTGGTTTGGAGGACAGGTGCCTGCCAATGAAGGCAGGAGCTTCTCTTTGAAATGGAGAATGCAAACCCCCTCCCTCCAAATTATTATAATTTTGAATTAAAGGGTTCTCAGGCAAAGAGATGGGGTTTAGGAATAACAGTTCTTTACTAGGAACATTAAAATAGAAATGCAGTATTACACAGAACAATCCCAAACCCTGCCAGAGTCAGAATCCAAGCTGACACCCGTCAGTCAGTCAGGGTGTTGGCACAGTCCCATTCAATGGTGGCTGCATCCTCCTGCAGGGGCAGATGTGGTTCAGCTGGAGCAGTGCTCCTGGAGAAGGTGCAGTTTCCTCTGGAGCTCCAGGGATGATGTGGAAAGGTCTGGCTTTCCTCTGGAATGCAGTGGAAAGAAGGTTCCTTGGTGTCCAAAATGTCAGTTTTTATCTGGGTAGGAAAGGCTTGGCTCCTCCCCTGGCTGGAGCATCTCCCAGTGGGATGATGGAATTTTATCAGCCATGCCCTGGGACTCACTGGCCATGAACAGGAGATATCTCCTGGAGGGAGGATGGGCTGTGGGAAAGATAAAGATGATTGCCCAGCTGGTTTAAAGATGGCCCATTAGCAGAGGATATCTCCCACAGAGATCAGGGTCACTGCCCCACCTGGTTTAATAGATGGTGACAGAATTCACATTTCTGGTCTCATCCTGTATTGCAACCCATGACACTTGCCTTGGGTTTGAACAGAGTCCCTCTGCAGCACATTGAGCCCTTGCTGCAGTCCTACCCAGCAGGAGCACAGACAGCAAGTCTTTGTCACTATCTTTAAAGAACTTGAAGGTTGCTATAATCCCTTCCTCCTCAGCACCTTCTCCTCCTTAAGCTCAGCAGCTCCAGGTCCTTGATTCCACATAAATTTTGTTTTCCAAGCCTTTCATAATTTTCAGCTCTCATCTCTGAAGGCTCTTCAAGGCCCTCAGCTGCTCCTAAAGCAAAACATCTAAATGGGAGCGTGGCACCCACCTGGCTGTGCTCCACCCCATCCCTGGTTTCATCACACTTGTCCCTCCTACATTGCACCCTGCTCCTTCCAGCCCAAAATGGAATCCTGAATGCCATCCCACCTCCCTGGTCCTCTTTGCTTTGGGTCATCTGAGGCTGGAACTGGGTGATAGCAGTTCCACTGTCCAGGACAGGAATGACAATTTAGCAGTGGGTGGTTGCCCCACTAGAGATTAGGATAGTTAGGATATAACTCAGGGAAATTACCTGCTCTGGTTTAGTCTGGTGGCTCATTTACCCACACATGAGAGAGGGATCTGCTCCTTCCAGAGAAGGCAGCAATCACCCATCTTTTCCAGTTTGTGTCAGCATCCCTGGGGGTGCTTCAAGGGAAGGAAAGATGAAGGAATTCAGGAAAGATGAAGGAATGCAAGAAAGGCAGACAAAATGCAATCATAAACCTGTCAGCAGCATTTCCTCCCCCCGCCACTGCCTGGAGGTGCTCCAGAAAGGAGCATGGGCTCTCCCCACTAGTCTGACCAGGCTGGGAAGTGGGACTGGGTGAAACAGCTCTTTGTAGGGGAGGAATGGGATGTGTACAATTCCACACAGCAATTAGATGTAATTCTGACATCATTTATTCAAAGAACCTTAAGGCCAATGCTTCAAATCTTTGAAAGTTTCTGTGCCTCACAAATTATGGGCACTGCCTCCCAGAGTAGCCAGGAAGGATGTGCTGGTACCTGGCTGGAAGAGTCAGTGAAGAAGCTTCACACAAAACCACTGGTGTCCCAATCAGGGCAAACACACAGAAAATCAACCAGAGAAATCCAGATTGCACTCCAGTGGGGATGTACTCACAGCTCACACCAGCTTACAGAAGTGAAGGTGTGAAGATCCCTCAATTGTTTTAATGGGTAAGTCATCTAATTCATGCTAAAAAAAAAAATTTCATGGCTGTTCAAGAGTCTGGTGGGGTTCTAGGGAAGACAGTTTTCAATAACATGTAAAGCATGCCCTTGTTGGTGGTGTCAGCAGGAAATTTTTATATTTAATGAACTTGTTATTGTCTAAAAGCATTTTGAAAACAGTTGACCAGCTAATCAGCAAAGTATGATTATACAAATATAAAATAATTATGCCAGATGACAAAGCATTTAGCATGTTTGAGTTTCTCTGCTGGCAGGGCTCAAAACAACTTGTAGCTTCATAACTTTTTAAATTCCAGTCAGATCCCACACGCTCTCCCCACTGGCCTCCAGCTGACTCATCCTTTTCAGGCTATTTCTTTTCATTACTGTGTCTGTAGGCTGCACATCCCAGAGCTGGAGCCAGACCAAGCTGGTGCTAGCCAGTGGTGAACCAGCATTTCTCCATGGTGGTCTCATCATCTTCTACTGAAAAGTAAAAGGAAAAAATCAATCAAGCTCACTATGGAAGAGGAGCTTTGTGGCTGTGGCCACATGGAGGACTGCTCTGGGGGCATGGCAGGGGAAGAGCAGCAGTGGGGAAGTGTGATTGAGCCACAGAGCTGCAGCAGATCCCAATGCCAGCATCCCCTGTGGGAGCTGAGGGTGCCTCCCTGTCCCCACCTGCACACCCAGGGACACTGGAGGGGAGATGACTGCACAAGTTCACAAATGAGGCTGCTGCAGGGGTGAAGGAACCCCATCCTGGAGCATTCCCTGAGGTCCCACCAGGCAGAACCCCTCAGGTAGGTTGGCATCCATCTCCTGAGCCTGCATCCACGTGCCACGTGGCCCTTTCTCTGCATGAGAACCAAAATGAAAAGGATGCTCATCAGCCAGAAAAGCACCATGTAAGTAGAAATGGAAGATTTCCAGCTCCTGAAGAGCTACCAGTGAGCATTCCCAAAGTGGTGTTAAAGAACACTTTGAAGTACAGCCCGTGAGTCAAAAAAAAAAATGCATCTGGGGGATAAATCCATATCTCATTCCAAAGAAACAAACTGAGCTGCATTTTACTAAATATAGACAAGTAAGGCACAGCAAAATTCATCAAAACTCTCAATCATATCTCCCAAAGAGATGTGTTGTGACAGGAGACCATGGAAATAAGGGCTGGGTATTCCAGTTCTCACACGCACGAGTTCCTCCGTGGTGTGAGCAAAGCCTCTGCATCAAACCCTTGCAGGATTAGAGCCCTCTCAGCTCCCACCAGGTCACCTGGCAGGATCTTTCCCACCAGAGGGTGGCTCATGCCCTGGCCAGGCTCCCAGCATTTCCTCCATGCCCGTGGGTGAGTCTCAACTTTTCCGTCATCGGGGATCAAGCAGAAAAGCAACGCTAAAAAAAAAAAAAAAATTAAAAAAAATTAAAAAAAAAAAATAGAAAGCTTTATTGATTTGATTGTATGAAATGATCCCCTTTTGCAGCACAGTTTACACTAAGCCTCCAAATCTGACATCTCTTTGAAAGCTCTCTTAATATATCCAATTATAGATTTTCAGCAACTTTGTGGAATGTCGGCTTTCCCGGCGACTGACCCCGGAAAACACCATTGAAACCAGGAGGGATTTTGCTATTGAGCTCAGTGGGGGAGGATCAGGGTCCTACATAATTTTATTGTCAGCAATGATGACCTCTCTTCACAAATGAAGAATGCCCATCCTGAACCGTGGCCTTCAGAACGTAAACCATTTATTTTTATAGCTGGATCCTTCCCCAAGTGGGATATTTTGTGCATGGTTAACTTATCCCAGGGCTTTAAATGCTTGCCAAGTGGCTTTAATAGCAGGATGTTGTTTAAAAAGATTGGGAAGGATTGTGGGCAGTAATAGAGATAATTGCCAAGGAGAGATAAATGAATCTTCAATCTCAAACCAACTTGGCTCTATCACTGGGTCAGGAGGGAAGATCCAGAAAAATCCCCTGTCTAAGACTAAATGTGCAATGATAGTTTGGGATTTAGGGAAGTTGGCAGCCATGGAGATTTTTTGATAAAAACATCTTTGGAGGCTTAATACAGGTTTGCAATTCCATATAAAGGCATGAAATCCCCTGTTCACTCGGGGGATTTGGCATCGTGAAATGGAAAACAGGAGGTGAATTTCTGGGAGAGGAGCAAGTGACATCCTGAACAAAGAGTTTGGCAGGTGGCACCAGGCTAGGGGAACAGCTCCTGAAGGGGCTGAGCACGGATCCAAGCAGGTCAGGAGTGTTTTGTGGGATCCAGGTCACCTGCAAGGGGGGCAGAGGTCCCCTCAGTGCCACCCCACAACCACCCCTGGAGCAGCTGGGGGAGGACATGCCAGACCCAGAGCTTTGGAACCAGCAGAGAAAGCACATCCAGGACATATTCAAGTGTATTTAATTATTTATTGTTCACCAGGGAGGGCAGCAGGTTGGAAGCCAACCACTTTAATGAGGAATTATCTTACCTTACCATGCAGAACAAGGTTCTGCGTGACACAGCAACTTTTCAGGTCATCCTTTTTAAAAATGGGTTGTCAAACAAGGAGTGTTGAACAGGGGGAAAAAAACAAGGTCTGACTTCAGACAGGTCTCTCCTGCTAGGATTTGGGGGTTTGAGGGGATGTCAGCTTTTCTCCCCTGTGACATCCAGGCTGGGGGATCCCTGCTGCTCCTTGCAGTCCAGCTACCCAAGGTGACTCCTGCAAACACCCATGGGGCTTTTAAAATAATGGGGAAAAGCATCTTGGAGAGAGATTTTGCAGCCAAGGCCTTACCCAGGCTGGAAGCAGGGGAGATTTCTGGAATGCAATCAGCCAGTATGGAGACTCCTGGGGCTCTCATGAGCGTGGAAAAGGCTTTTTAGTGAATTATAACTTATTTTTCAGCAAAGACCTTTTCCAGCTCAGGGTAGGGCTTGTCCCGGTTATCCTCTCACCAGTTTACTTTTCTCCTTTCCAAAGCCTGTATTCCCAGATATGGGAAAAAAACCATGGAGGAAACCCAGAAGGATTGTACAAGGAGAAGCCTGACAAAATGAGTTCTATCATTATGATCTGAACAGGAAACATTGACCCCACTTTTCCAAAAGCAATATTTAAAAAGTCAGAGCAATGTGAGATGACCAATAGAAAATGGGATATCTTTGGATTAAAGAGTCACTATTTCAAACCACCCAGCTACCTCCCATGCTTGATGTTTGCAGCTGCCCCTAAGAGCTGGATAAAAGCTGTGTGAGAGGTGGATGGTTTGTTATGAGGAATTTTCCTGTGTGAGTAAGTAAGGTCCAGGAGGAGTGTTGCTCCTGTGAGATTGAAAAAATAAAATTAAAAAAAAATAAAATAAAATTAAAAAATGAAATGAAATTTTAAAAAATGAAATGAAATGAAATGAAAAAATAAAATAAAATAAAATAAAATAAAATAAAATAAAATAAAATAAAATAAAATAAAATAAAATAAAATAAAATAAAATAAAATAAAATAAAATAAAATAATAAAATAAAACAAATTTTTAAAAACCCTTGTCAGTTCAGAAGCAAGGCATGCAATAAAACAGGGCAGAACCATCCCAAACGATGAAAACCAGAATCCCCTGCCAGCGAGAGCAGCCGTGCTACCCCAAAGAAGAACCTCCTTGCTGCTGAGGAATTGCAGCCCTTTCCCAGCTCTGGGATTTGCATTTGCAGGCTCCTAGCCCTGCTCTGGGGAGGGGTGCAGCCTGCCCAGCCCTCAGCTACAGTCGCCACAGCCCGGGGCTGCTGTTCACAGCCCGCTTGCCTTTACCTGGACATGCTCACACTTGGCGGCATTATTCGGAGCCCTGGCTCTGATATTTGATGATATTTGTGTGGCTGACACCCAGACCTACTTGCCTATTCCTGTGGATTCCCGTGAAGTGCTGTCATGGCTTATTACCTGTCTATCTGCCTTCAAGCCTGGGTGAATTTTAATTTTTTTTTTTTTCTTTTGAAGCTTAGTGCTGGGAAAACAGGATCGTTTGAGATTGGTTCGGTTCACCTCCTGGATGGAGGGATTTATGGCGTTTAGGGGCTGCTTTCACAGCTGTTAAAAATGGGCTTACTTAATCTGAAATAAGCCTTTTCAGGAGGTGAAAATGTATATCAGCAAGAGGGGAGAAGAGAGAATATCTTCTCAGGATTTTGGAAAGTTCCACAGCCTCTGCCCCGTGTTGTTTCCCAGGCTGAGGAGCCCTTGCTCATGCCTCAGTCTAATCCAGAGTTGTGCATTGGAGCTCAGTGATAATTGGAAACTCTTCTCACTCCGGCATTTTCAGCTGTTGTAAAAGTCTGCAGCTAATGTCATAACAAGAATTAAACTGTCTCATCATATTACACCCATCCTAGCTGACTTGGCTGCCTATTAAGGTGACAGCACATTGATTTAAAATTTGTGTTAATTGTTTGCCCCTTCTTGCAGAGGCTTTCTTGGGGTTTTTGTAGCAACCTGCAGGCTTCCTGTAGCTGTAGATTATCTTTGTGTTCAGCATTATATGGACTGAAAAAAAATATCCTTTGTCTGGATCACACCACCTAATACCCCAGCCCATGGATTTCTTTGGCACAGGTCACTTTTTAAAATAAGGTAAATTGAGAGGGCATGGCTGGCCCTGATCTTACAAGACTTTAAGAGGATTTTTCCCCCCTTTCTGATATTTATTTATATTTGCTGTTTTTCATTTTCCTGCCTGCAAACAGCAGGGGTGTTGATTTTAGGATAAAGTTATCATTCTGCCTACAAAACATTTCACCTTACAGGTTTAACAGAGAAACCACTACCCACCAAAACAGACTTTCCTCAGGCTTTGGATTGAATAAATCAACTCCCATGTAACAAACTTTTTTACCTAGAGCTGGAAATGAAAATTGCTTTGTGCCATATGCTGTCTCTCTGGCACAAAATGAGCTTTGCCTCAACTGGAGTTTGGAATGCTCTGTGATTGCAAGGCTGGGAAACAGGATACATTCTCTTTCTTTGCTATGATCTAGTTCTTCAAATCCATGATCAGCGTATTTCTCTGTAGATATTTGAAAAAAAAAATTATCTTTTTTTTAATTCAAGACTATGATCTTTTTTTCTCTCCATCACTGAGCAGTTTCTGCTCCCCTTTGTTGTGTTTTCTCTCCCTGGACTGGAGCAGCTACTGAATGGGAAATGAGAAGATGTAAACTTGCCTTAACAACAAAAAAATCTTATTTAAGGGATTTAAGGGGGAAAGTTAAGTAATGAAGTGAATAATAAATATTTATTTCTGAGATCAAAATGCCATTGACATCACCAACTGGTTTTTGTCCACTTTGGAGCAGACCTCGGGCTCATGCGACCAGAATTCACAATTCTCCAGCGGCCAGTACATTTTGCACAGTTTCTTGCTGATTAACACGACTGAGAGTCGCAAAACTATTTATTTGAGCTTCCAGCGTTTATTCCCGGGGAAAGCCCCAGCCTCGCAGCTGTCATCGGAGAGCACTTCATTCGCGAGCAGCAGTCAGTATTTGTATTTTGGGCAGCGAGCGCGGCTCGCCCGTAGGAATAAAGCAGGTGCTCTCGCAGGCAAGGGATGCTCGGAGGGGCTGGGACAGGGCAGGGATGTGCTCCAGGATCCCGCAACAAGTGCGGGATGCGAGCGGCCCCAGCCAGGATGTGTCTGCACGGAACCTGAACTTGGCCCCGGCATCGCTCGGTGCGCTTTAAAAGGCTTTTGTTTTGATGAACTTCTCCCCCTTTGATGTTCATCTGGAGTTCAGCAGCGATAAAAGGCGCACAATGGTGAGATTGTGGAAGGGGGAAAGGTGCTTGGAGAGCACAATGCGGAGCATTATCCCCTGGCTCCCCTGCGCCGCTGGCTTGGCAGGGTGACAGCCCGGCAGGGCTGGGGACACAGGGACACATCCTGGGGACAGGGAGCCGGGGACAGCCAGGGCTGGGACAGGGAGACAGGGATTGGGACAGAGCATCAGGGACAGCCAGGGCTGGGACAGGGAGCCAGGGACAGCCAGAGATTGGGACAGAGCATCAGGGATGGACAGGAATTGGGACAGGGAGCCAGGGATTGGGACAGACAGCCAGGGATACCCAGGACTCAGGGCAGAGCATCAGGGACAGCCAGGCCCCAGGAAGGGCACCCAGCCCACAGTGGCACCCCCTGTGACACTGCAGGCTCTGTCCCAGTTTGGGACATCCTGCCCCAAGGACTGCTCCAGCCCCAGGGAGCAGTGGCCAGCCTCAGTTTATGGCACCATGTGAGCAGGAGCTACCAGAACAAGGGGACACAATCTCAAGCTGCTCCTGGGGAGATACAGGTTGGATATTAGGAAAAATTTTTTTCATACAGTGATAAATTACTGGAATTGTCTGCCCAGGGAGTGGTGGAGTCACCACCCCTGGATGTGTTTAAAAAACCCTGGATGTGGCACTGGGTGCCATGGTCTATTGAGGGGTCAGGGCTGGGTTGGACTCAGGGATCTTGGAGGTCTCTTCCAACCCAGTCATCCTGTGAATTCTGTGAATCTGTGAATCTGTTAAAGGATGCATCCCAGCTCCCTCACTGCTCATCAGCATCCCACACCAGCAATCCCCACCCCTCTCAGCTCCTAGCACAGGGGCTCAGTCACACCCTGGCACATGCCAGCCCTGGTCACATCCTGGCACATGCCAGCCCTGGTCACACCCTGGCACATGCCAGCCCCGGTCACATCCTGGCACATGCCAGCCCCGGTCACACCCTGTCCCCTCCAGGCTGGGTTGTGACTTCTGTCCCCTCCCAGGCTGGGCAATCCCCAGAGCTGCTTCACATCCCAGACCCCACCCGGGTAACACAACCCAAAGCCCTGGCAGCAGGCACGGGGTGTTTTGGGGATGTTTTTGTGCAGCACCAGCACAGAAAATCATTTTGCACAGCACTTGGCAGCCTGAATCAGGCACAGTGCCTTTTCCCAGGATGGCTGGGGTGGCTCCTGCTGTTCAAGAGCAGATCTGAGGCTCAGGCTGGGATTTCCAAGGACAGGAGTCTGTCCCCCTGTGCAAAATAAGGACAGAGTCCTAATAAACTCATGTATAATCTCATTTCTCCTTAGATGGCCTCTGCCTCCAGCAGCTTGTCTCTGAGTAGCTGCTGTTGAAAGAAAATTGTCCCTAGACCTTCTGCAAATAACATTTCTCACCTGAGAACAGATTTGAGGGTTTTTTTAATATTTTTGGGGTTGCTGAGTTTGGGGATAGCTCATTTTCAGTATTTTTGCTTAGATTTTTAACTTTATCTCATTACATCTGCATTCACTGCTGGTCTGACCTACTTAGTGAAGTCAAAGATTAAGCTGAGCAATCCACTTCAATGCATGCTTATAATTTCAGGGTCCTGACAGAATACATTAGTTTCTAATGGTAATTTCTTGTTCTTAAACACTAGATGTAAATTTGCATTCCAAAAAAATCTTACCTGCAAAATAAAATCATTTTGCTGGCCTGAGAAGGCAAAATCTGTGTGAGCTGCACCTGAAATGTGCATGAGGGTTTTTAACAACACTGCTTATTAACCAACATTAATATCAACCAGTGTGTACCATGGTGTGCCAGTCCCTATAAAATTCACTTTAACTGCAGTGAAAAAAAAATTATTTTTTAAAAAAATGCTTTGCACTGCATCCCCATTTCAAACCCAGAAAGCAAAACAAGTTGTAGCAGATTTTCTCTTGCAAAATGAATTTGTCAAGCTCTCTGCACTTTGCTGAGGTGTAAGAAACTCAAATAAAAGTGATCCAAAAGTTAAGAACTTGGTTTCAGGGCAGAAACTGGTGGGGATTTCTGTGATTATAATGACTTTTCCTAAAGTTGGAGGTGTGGGTAGATAGAGGAAATAATTCATAAATCTAAGATCTCAAAGACTGATTGCACAGTTCATATTGTGATGATATTCTGCAGATACAAGTGAAAATAGGAGATCACTTGCAATTTTGAGATAGCATCTGGACCCTTTCTTCCCTCCATTACACTAATATATAATTATAATATATAATATATAATATATAATATATAATATATAATATATAATATATAATATATAATATATAATATATCATATATCATATATCATATATCATATATCATATATCATATATCATATATCATATATATTATATATTATATCATATATCATATATCATATATCATATATCATATATCATATATCATATATCATATATCATATATCATATATCATATATCTATAGCCAAAGAGCCTTTCAAAATGTGACCATGGTGTTAATGGTTGGGAAGAAGCTGCTGCCAGAGTGATATTTTTCTGTACTTTTACCATTCATGCACGAGCTGGAAGAGGTTTTTTTGCTACATCTGAGCTGCACTGAAGCAGCCTAGATGAACTTGCTGTTATCATCCAGCTTCTGCTGCCTTGTCCAGTTTTGATCCCCAAACACAGGCTCAGACCTGCTCCAAACACACTTCAGGATATCTGTGGATGTGCTTTGCTGGGCAATAAAGTGTGATTAAAGAAGTGCAAAATGAGTGTGTGCAGTGTTTTTTCCCTGCTGAGTAAAACTCCTGTGTTCTGCTGCCTGAGAGCTTTGTGCTCAGAAAGGCATTTCTGAGGTTTTTTTCAATGAATTTCCTCAGGTGATTGATTTAGAGGTGGCTGAATAGTGCTAAAATACAGAGTGCACACAATCACTAGAATTAAGCAAGTGCCAGATACTCAGAGAATCTTTATGACTTTGGAATATCTCATAGCAGTAAAATAAAACTGTTTTTTGTCATTTGCAAAACAGCACTCAAGCCTAACCATGTCCAATTTCTTTCTAAGCTCTCTAATGCAAGGGCTATGCTGCTCTGTTGTTGCCATAACTTTGTATTCATTAGTTTTTTCTTAACCAAAAATCACTTCCATTCCTGGATGATGCTTTAAAATTAAGCCCAGACCCCTGAGGCTGCAAAGATTCAGGGCACCCCTAGCTCTGTGTGCAGCAGGGAAATGCAGAACCCCAGTGAAATCCCTTGCAGAAGCAGATGAGGAATAATTCTAGGAGCAGGGTTGTTGGAAAAAACCTGGGATTTCTGAGCTTTCTGTGCTTTCTGGCACTGACCCCCAGCAGAACACTGCTTTTGACCTGAGGCTTTGGAGAAGGCTTCCAAATTTGGGTGATGGAATTAAAATCACGGGTGTGTGGTTGAATAGAAGTGTGAGATCTCACATGGTGAAGGGTTTGGAATTTGAGGTTTTATAACATAGTAATAGGTGTGGGACAAGATGGAGGATTTTGGGTGTTGTCTCTTTCTGTCTTCCTTCTTCTCCATAATTTCAGGCAGAAGTTTTTGGTTGGATGGTTAATGCTGCACAGGAGTTTGGGTATTGGGCTAAAAGTATAAATAATATAGGTGTTAATTCTTTATTGGACTGTTTAACTTTCAAAGACCTTGTAGCTAGCTGGGTTCAGCTCCATTTTGCTCACTTTTAGCTGGTAGCTGGAAGTGTTGCAGAACTCCTTGTACTTAAAAACTACCAAGTCCTAACACAAGAAAATTCATTTCCTTCGTGTTTTTAATCCTGGCTCTGAGTGAAGACAGAAGAAAATAAAGACAAGCCCCTAATTAAGTGGTGCAGTTACCCCATTTACACAGGGTCTATAGAAGGCCCCCCAAGGTCCATCACCACCACAAATTACAAAATAAATTATCTCAAAGCCTGGCTGGGCCATCCTTGAGCTGTGGGAGGCAGCTGAGGGTTTGGTGCCACAGTCTCATGCCCAGAACAAGCCCAGCTGGAATTGTGGGACCCCTGAGGAAGTGCCAGTCCAGAGGGCTGGATGTGGCTTAGAGCCCACAGGTGGCTTTGGATTTATTCCCTCTGTGTCCTTCCCCCACGAGGGTTTGGAAAGTTTTCTGCATCTCAGAGAGCTCTCCTTGCCTTGTAGGGAAGGGCAAATCACACAAACTGGAGCTGGCTTCTGGAGCTGCTCCCTCCTGCTGAACAGCATATTTCTGCCTGTGTTTGACTGCCTTTTTCTACCCCATCTCCTTCTGCTCTACATGATCTGTCAATATTGGGTTTCTTCTCTTTGCACTTTACTCTCTCTCAACCTCTATCCTTCCTCACTGATAGTTGCTCCCTTTGCCACAGTTTTTTTTCCAGTGGTTTGGTTTGACTCAAAATGAAATAGCCAGAAGTGGTACTTAAAAGTAGTGAATTTGGCTCTATCTATTTATTATAAAGCACATTATTTGTATCAGCTTCATTCTTTGGGTATTTTTAAGGAGAATGTAATATTCACTTAATTTAAGCTCCTTTTTTTATCTTCCTTCAGGCATAAGCTCCAAGAGATATTCATGCAACACAGATGCTTAATTTTCTCTTCCAAAAGTGCAAAGATACATGGCTGTGTGCAATAAGCATCACCAAGAGCAGGGCTGAAAACCAGGGAAAGAAATCAATAAAGCTGCTGAAAATTCCTTATTATCTAAGAATTTCCACACCTACTGATACATCTGGTTTTCCATTGCACCCTAATGAATTTAAGAGCTGAGACACATTTATGGATGCACAAACAGTGCAGCAGATTCTGAAACAACCATCTGAGGATGTTATGGCTGTTAGTCAAAATCAGACAGCAAAAGGGAGATTTTTGTTTGAATAGGGGGATTCAGGATGTGACTCACAGACAAATCACGTGGGATGCAGGGACTTCATGAAAAAAAAAAAAAAAAAAAAAACTTAGAAAAACACACTATTGTCTGTAAAACCTGGACATGCAAGTGCAGAATCTGCAATATCTGAGTTGTGTCTCTTCCCTGTTACCTGCAGGCTGTGGGTTGAGTAAGGGGCATCTGCAGGGAAGCACTGAGCAGCAGGCAGGAAAGGGAAGGGCAGTGGGAAAATTCCATCAGCCTCAGAGAGACTGCTCAGAGAGACTCCTGCACATCTTCAGTCTCTGATTTTCACATCCAGGTGTAAATCTGGCTTTGGGTTATGATGCACACTTCTGCCAGGCATGGTTAGTAATAATCACCTATTATTAAATCAATGCAGATCTCAGTTTGATGCATGTAGCACTTGCCTGCTGCTCTGCATCCTCTAACTCTCTGTAATTAACAACAGCTGATCTACAAGAAATTTATACCCTTTACTCCTGACCTCCCACTATTGCTGGTAAAATCCTACAGCACATAAAATATTAGAGTTTTAATTTTTTATTAGAGGGGTTTTTTTATATTTTTAATGTCCTAATAGTCCCACTGATCTGGCTACTCAGGGGATTTTTCCCATCACACTCTTTGGTATTAGCTGGGTGTGTGTGCCTGGAGATTTGGGTGGTGAAACAGCAGCACCAAATACTTGAAATGTGCATCTCCAGGGAAGACCATCTCCCTGTCTACACACACACACACACTCACATATATGTACATGTCTCTGCATGCCAGTGCTTGAATCAGCAATGTATTGTTGCTATTGCAAAAATGTGTAGCACAGCAATATCAGGGTCCAATGTATGCTCAGACATGTGCCAGGAGGCAGCAGCAATTCACAGCCCATCCAATGCCCTGGATTTGGCTTCCTTAAGAAGCATTTCTCACAGCAGAAAATGCAATTACTGCTCCACTGTGCTTCCCACATGGAGATCTGAAAATCTTCAGCAAATGAAGCAACCTATCAATACTTTATCTATTGCAGATGAGACATCTGCAGATAAGGATCAGTGTAATCCAGCCATTGATTTTAGAATTCCCAGTCCTGCAAGGACTGTGACAAATCCATACATTGTCCCTGAGTGACAGGGCTTGCTTTTGGATCTGTGATTTCCTTGGGGAAGCTGTGTACCAGGGGATGCAAGCACAGAGCTCTGCTGCAGCCCAGCTGGGCAGGCTCCATGTGTGGGTCCTTCCAAACCCAACTGTGGTGCACACCACTAATTAGCAGCCAGACAATTGCAAACACACCAACATTTTATTTTTATTTTTTTTCCTAAGACAAGAAAAGGCAAATGGTTTCAATATTTGCCAGCTTTCCTGCTCTGCTCCAAATTTGCCTTGTTTTGGAATCCACTTGTATTTTACAAGCTCAGCTACCATTCCTGGTGGGGTTTGGGGACCTAAGGATGTGAAGGAAACATTTGGCTCTCAGTGCCAATCAGTAAATCTTGTTTGTGAGAATGGACACACAGAAAAATTCCTGTCCTGATGTATCTTTATCTGGAATTTACAAGTGTGTCTTATCCCTTTGACATGCTTGCCCCAAAGGAGGTTATAAACAGATAAATGTGTCCTTGCAACTAAAAGAGAGGTTCTGTTTCTGAGAGACACAGAAATTGGAGGGGCAATGTCTGCAGGTGTGTGAATGCACACACCGAGGGTCCTTCAAATGCACACAGCCACACAATGTTTTATATTATTTGTAATTCAGTGTTTACCAGCAAAGGTTTGCAACTCACTGGCTGAGAACATCTGAGTTATTTGCTGAAGAAAACAGGGGTAATTCCTAATAGTAACTCCATCTTCTCAGTTTTGAACTAATCAGGGAAAAAAAAATTAGATGTATGAAGAAATGTTCAGATTTCTCCAATTTCTCAGTTTTAAACAAATCAGGAAAAAAAATTTAGGAGTATGAAGAAATGTTCAGATTTTAGCTAGTAAGAATTTAGGAGTATGAAGAAATGTTCAGATCTCAGCTAGTCTATAAGATTTTAATGCACACACAGACCAGGGAGGTATTTGGGTATTACATGGAGAACCATGTAATAGATATGACCTGATATAACTGGGAATTCCCAGAAAAACCCTGAATATTGTCATCAGAGGCTATTTCTGTCATCCCAAATGACACAGCACCTTAAAGCTTTCCTCACTTATTGTAAGAAGAATATATCAGAGTATATATTCTTCTCTTTTATCCAGATTTTAATCTGTTCCTAAACCAAACTGGAAACAACCTTCTGGTAGAGGTGCAGTTTTCCAGTCTCCAAGTGAAATCTGTGGAATCACCACAGATGAATTTGGTACCACTGAGCAAGTTATACCCTGAACACAATGTGACTCACACAAACATCTAACAGGCACTGAACTACAAAATATTACACCTTAAAAAGTGGCATTGCCATGCCCAGGAAAGTAATTGCCAGTGCCTTTTGGGAGTGTTAAATCTGGTCCTGTTCTGCTTGGAGTATTTTCTCACCCTTTGTTTGCTATGGTGATATGTAATGGAGACAATCTGCCTCTAAAACTGGAGGGAAAACCCACAATATTCCATCTGGACACATTTTAAAATGTGGCTTCATGGGGGGATTTTCTGGTCACTTGGGCTGACCTGCAGGGCTGGGCTTGGCTGCTGAGAATCACGAGGGCATTCCCAAGTCCACAGACAGCACCAGGAATGAGCTGCCCTGCACCAAAAACATTACTGCATCTGCTCTGCACCTCTGAAACTGTGAGTTTGCCTCCATCATGATGGGATTTTCATGTGAAGAGCAAGAGAGGTGCTGTTAAAGGCACACACCACACACCACAGCTCTGCTCCCTACCCAGTGCAGAAACCCAGAAACATGAAATTAATTCAGCAGACTGTCCATCCATTCTCCGTGCTAAATAGCTATACAGACTCTCATTTTTCAATAAATATTTTAGGCCATAACAGGGGGAAAAAATGTGCTTAGTATAGATCAGGAAAGAATAGGAAGAAAACCTGTGGTATTCATTTATTGCCATAAATATCACGAGCTGTGACTTCAGCCTGGTGACCACATCACGTGGAGCTGGGAATTTGTCCATTGGATCAGACCTGTGAAAGCCAGGGCTGTATGTATGGCTTGGGCTTGAGATCTGGCAAGCCTTGCTCAGGGTAAAGCACGCCTCACTTGCTTACTTGCTGTGTAAACAAGTGCAGACCACGTCACCAAAAAGGCTCTGAGATTTACCCAGCAGATCAGTGAAACATCTGTAGTCTTTCACATTTTTCACAAAGAAACGTTTGTTTGGTGACATGTTGTGTCCTTTCTGAGTGGCTCCATGGGCAGAGCAATTAAATCACACAGAAATTATCCTAAAATAATTCTAAAATTATTCTAAAATTATTCTAAAATTATTCTAAAATTATTCTAAAATTATTCTAAAATTATTCTAAAAATCTAGATTCTATTTTGCACTACATAATATATAAATATATTCTGGATTTGGGTTTATTTAAATACATTTTTATATATGTATAATAGGTATACACATGTAATATTAATATATTTAAATAAATCTATATCCTGTATTGCATCTGATCTAAAAGAACTATTGCAATTTGGGGCAGAAAGGTTTTTTTGTTGATATGCAAATATGTTCCAAAAAGTTCTATATAAATAAGCAATAAGAGCTTTTCAGGAGTATTTGTAATCTTACATTCACCAATCACCTTAAACATGCAGGTTTTCCTGGATAACACACATAATTCTTAAACCTGAAATTATTCTCCTTTCAGATAATAGAGTTTGGCATCAGGATCACTTCCAGAAAGTGGGAAGTGATAGCAAAACACAGGGCTAAAATCTGAGCAAGTGGAGGAGTGTTATGTTTGTTCATTTTGAAATTAAATTAAAGGAGCTGTGATGTGTTGCACCCCAGCTCGTGGTGTGACCATACCTAGTGACATTGGGCAATCATAAATCATAAAACATACATCATAAATCATAAATCACAAATCATAAACCATCACCCCCAGGGTCTCCTGTGTCCAGCCTCACCTTCAGGAGACACTGTGGGGCTGTGTTGTGGCTCGAAGGGGAGACACCCCCACCCCACATTCAGGGGCTGGCTGGATTTTTGTTGTGCTTTTTCCACGGAGTTGGAGCTGGGAGAGGGGAAGACGAAACGTCCCGACTTGATTTCTTTTTAATGGTCTGATGGAGCGTCTGACATGAATCCTCACTGTCCCTGCTCCCCAGCCTGACTTCAATGACTGCTTTTAACAAACAGCCTCCCCCAGACAGGGAAATTCTGTTACCTTGCCCAAACCTGCTCGAATACTTTGAGCTCCCAGCACAGGATTTTGGCAAAATGCAGGAGAGGCGCATCCTTTGAACTGGATGTAGACACAAAACAGTCTCTTGATCATCAGTGATGTCTTTATCCACTGAACCAGAACTGGGTTTTGTAAAACCTTACACCCACAGTCTCTTGGTCTCCCCCAGTGCACCAGCCAGCCCTTGCAGACCAGATCTTGTTCAGGGCTCCAACACCCGTATTCCTGCAGCCCCACAGGATGCATCTTGAGCAGCATATCCAGAGCCATCAGCGACCACAGATTAGCGGGGCAATATTCCCCCTGGAAATCTTTGAGCCTGCCCTGCCTTCCCTCATTACAGAGGCTATCAGGTCTGCATTGCTCTGCATCCTCCAAGCGAGGGGGCTTTGCATAAACTTCCCCTGGCTCCGGGGGGCTGAGCAGATCCTGGGCAGCTCAGGATGCTCATTCCCAGTGCCTGGCAGGGGAAGGGGAGCCCTGCTGCAGTGCCCTGAACTCTCCAGGCCAGGCCTGGCAGCCAGGGCAGGGTGGATTCCAGCCCACAAGTCCTGACTGGGAATCAAAAGCCCATCCCCTCTGAGTCTTTAGGGGTAAATCTCACAGGCTCCAATGCTCGATAATTAACAAGTTCTGTTGTTCCCCTTGCTGTTGCACTAGCTGTGGTATTTTTAAAGCTTTTTATTAAAAATTAATTTCTCTATTTTGTTGGAGACCCATCACTCAGTCACGTGGCTCCCTGTCATGTTTCTATCCTTCCTACTCATATTCGAGTTATGCCATCAAGCTAATATATTGTGACTGCTCTTCTCTCTTGTGACAAAGCCTTGCAGCTGCCTCCAAATCAATAGATGTCAAAGAAATATGAAAACAATCATGACAGAGAACTTAAATCCTGGCTAGAGTCTGCATAATAAAAAATGTGCTTCTGTTCTCAAGGCAGCGGATTAATTTATCCTAAAGTTTAGTCAAATTTTATTCCAGTACCTTTTTCCCAGCAGATAGAGCTACATCTGTTGGGTTTGTAATGTAATTTGTAATTACTGCCCTTCATGTGGTCCAATGCCTTGAACCATCTTTAATTAAAAGCATAATTAAGGGAAGATCTAAAGGAAGACAATTACCAGATGGTCTTTTTTTTAGAAACAGTTAGTTGCATTGAGGATGTACCCTGGTCCATTTCTGACTTGGATTAAAAGGCAGGCTGCCTCCTGCACAATCTGCAGGGTGAGAGGCTGCAAAGGGGCTCAGGCAGCCCAGCCAGCAACTGCCACAGAGGCTGAGGACAGTCGGGGGGACACTGGGGGACACTGGGGCAGAGGGTGGCCCTGGCTCCATCACATTTCCCTGGGTGGGTGAGCCCTGGTGCGTCCTCCAGCCCAAGCCTCTGGCAGAAAACACCTCAGTCAAACCCCCAGCATTCTAGTGACACCCTACAGCCTCTGGGAAATATTTATTTTCAGGTGAAAATGGCAAGAAAACGCAGTATCTTGACATCAAAATGGTAGTAATTGCAAAATAATAATAATAATAATAATAATAATAATAATAATAATAATAATAATGATAATGATATTTTTAAAACCACCGGGACTGAGTCTCAGAACAGCTCCCAAAAATGAATTATCACTGCTGCCCCGAGTGAGACAGACCATGGTGTGGGGGTGCCGTTCC